>NW_025764460.1:0-618436 GCF_021365365.1 Ilyonectria robusta | reverse complement strand
ATCGATATTACATTTATCCAGATAGAAATAGGCATATTATATAACCTGGCCGATAATATTGAAAATACCGATGACAACAGAAGCTAAAAGTTCCTTGTAGAAATTAGCTGTGAAAAATATAACCCCTAGTTCCAGAAGTTATTGTGCTGCGTCGGGCTGGTATAGATGCTAGCTATCTAGGGTGCTAGCTGGAGGGGGATTTGAATGAGGATCTCGGGGCGTTAGGTTGGGTGTGGGAGTTTTTAGTGTATTTATTAAGGTTAGAGTCGAAAAAGTTAGATAGGATTCCGGTAGAGAAGAAAAAAGCAGCTTGAAACTTAAAACTTGAGCCTTGGCAACTGTAATATATATGCAATGAAAATGTAGTAAATTTAAATACTAGATTTCCTTATCGAGGGACCTATATATTATTATTAAAATTTTATTTCTTTCTTATTTACTTTCTATACCTTTTATTTTTCCTATAAAGTTATTACCAGTTTAAACTATATAAATTAAACTATTTTATTATATTAAATTACTACTATAAGTATAGTATATTTATTATTAAGATAGTATTTTATATTTTTATAATCTTATAATTTAAACTTTAAAAGAAAGATTTTATTATAAAATATATAGTAAGTAAAAATATACTTAATAATTTACTTATTATTATTATAGAGGTACTATAATAATATTATTTTAGAGATTCTTCTATTAAAGAAAAAGGCTTAAAAGCTTATATAACTTATTTATAATTAGATAATTAAATTATTAATATATCTTAATTAGCTTTTATATAATATTCTATAATTTATTTTAAAGGGGGATTTATTTAAAATACTAATATTATTATAGCCCCTCTATATTCTCTATTTTACTACCTTAGCTACTTATTATACTTTCCAGTTTCTATTTATAATATTAGCTACTATTTTTCTATTTCTAAGCTACTTTTATAGCTATTTAATATTTACTTTATTAGGTATCTTTATAAGCCTTTATATTTTAATAGAGCTATTAATACTACTATAATAACTTTATTAATTACTTATTAGCTAGTTTAATATTAATATATACTTTAAAATAGTAAGCTATAAATTAAGATAAAATTTAAAAGGGATATTAAGCTTTATTTTTAAGTTTCTTATTAAGTAGCCTTATAAGCTCTAGCTACTATATAAAACTTTTTATTTACTTTATAGCTAGCTTATAACTATTTCTTAGAAGTTACTACTCTATTTAATAAGTTAATAAAAAATAGAAATATATAATTAGAGCTATTCTAATTATAATTATATAAATTAAGTAGCTTTTATAATATTATATCTCTATATAGATATAATAATTATACTAAGAGTATACTATTAGTATTATATTTTAACTATTAATTTCTTAAGATAAGTTAACTAATTTAGTTTTTAATTTAGCTAGACTTTTAGTATTTTAAGGTTCTTACTTAGTAATATTATTATATTTCTAGTTAAATAGAATTTAAATTAATTGGTATTTCTAGTAAAGTAAAAAAGCTTAAATTTACTTAATTTAAAAATTATTTATATTTTTTATTATTTATTATAAATTACTTATATAGCTTCTAGATAGTATTAAGTTATTATTACTAATAGCCCTACTACTATTAGATTAATATTATTTATAAAGTCTATAATAATAAGTTCTTTTTATTACTTTAGTAACTTATAAAATATACTAATATAAATTAAAAAGAAAATAAAAAAAAGAGGAGTCTATAGTATTCTATATAAATTATAAATATAGAAAATTCTTATTATTAAAGTAAAGTTATATTATTCTTTCTATAAATAGCTATAAGTTTATTTACTAGCTAAAAGTTAATTTCTACTATTAAGTATATAAAGAAGTTAATAAAATTTATTATATTAAAGCACTTAAATATCTAGTTATAAGATTATAGTAATATTAAAGTAATTCTATACTATCTAATAGCCTTAATAGTAAGATAAATTACTATTTTAATTAATTTCTTAGTATAGTTTTCTATTTAGCCTTTTAGTAGAAGTTTAAAGCTTTTACTATAATAATAAGATATTTCTTAATAGCTACCTTAATAATTTTCCAGTTATATATAAAAAAAGATAGCCTATAGGCTTTAATATAGCTTCTTTCTTCTTAATCTTATTTACTTTTTTAAGTACTATTACTATTATACTATAATACTACTATAAAAAGTATTCTAGCTTATATTAATATAAGTTATTCTAGCTATTATCTTATTAAATACCTTACTATAAGCCTTAAAAAGGCCTATAAGAATATTATTATTATCTAAGGCCTTTTATAATTTTATCTTTACTAAGATATCTACTATTTTCTTATTATTATATTTTTAGGCCTTAAATTATCTTAATAAAAAAAAAAAGATAGTAGCCCCTTAGAATATTACTAAAATTAACCTTTAAATCTAAAAAGAAATATTCTACTAGAATTCTAGCTTTCTTACTATAATTATTTATAAGTTTATCTCCCTCTTTTTTTATAAGAGTGGATTTATAGGCTATTTCTAAGAAGACTATTATAGAATCTTATCTATCTTTCTATCTTTTAGAATATCTTAAAGTTATTACTAGCTTTTTAAAGGAATAGCCTCTATTATTTTCTATATAATTTATTTATACTTTATTTAAAATATTAAATAAAAAGAGATACTTCTACTTAATAGTATCTTATATTATTAATAGTATCTTCTAGCTTATTTAACTTATTTAGTAGTTTTCTAAATTTTTATATTTTACTATTTTTTAATTACTAGTATAACTATTTATACTATAAAGTTACTATAATTACAATTTAAATAAGAGCTTTAATTAGCTTTTTTATAGCTTAATTTAAGTTCTTTATAATTTTTATATCTACTTTAATTTTATTTAGCTTTAGCTATAAATTAACTTTAGCTATTAAATATAACTTATTTATTTCTATTTAATTAAATTATAAAAAGCCTCTTTAATATTATTTAAGAGTTATTAAATTATAGTTAAAATATAAGTTAGATATTTACTATAATTAATTAGAGTTTATAATTTAATTTTTTAATATCTACTTTCCTTTATAGAAGCCTATACTTTCTATAATATCTATATAAAATTTATAGTACTATTTCTATAACTTTAGTAGCCTTTAGTTTTTCTTCTCTTAAATTAGTAGGTTTTATTTATTAAGTATAACTAGCTTAATAACTATTTCTACTTCTTTTAATATTCTATTATACTTATTCTATATAGAGTAATATTAATTAATATTATTTATAATTATTAAGAGATTTCCTTTTATAGCTACTATAACTTCTTAAATAGCCTCTTCTACTAATTTAACCTCTAAATTATAAAACCCTATTACTTAAAGACCTATTATCTTAAAAATTACTCTCTCTAATTATCCTCTTATTACTATTTAATCTTAAATTTAGTATTTTTTATATATATATATTATTAAGTAGCTATTATAATATATTATATAGTAATTACTAGTAGCTAGATAGGCTAGTTAGTTTATATTAGTATTTTAATATAATTTCTATAGAGATATTATATTATATTACTTTTTATCTTTTAAAGCTAGAAGTATTAAATAGCCTACTTATTTATATTCTATTAAAGACTTTTAATTTTATATACTAAAAGAGGGTTTTAAATATAACTAAACTTACTTTAGCCTTAATTAATTAGCTTATAAATATTATTAAGTAGAGCTTTATATTCTATAAAAGGCTCTTTTAATAGTTATATCTTCTAGTATTTTATTAGCTTTTTATAATATTACTATAATAATATTAAGCCTATTCTAGCTATTTAGCTACTCTACTTAAGTTAAAAGTAACTAAGTTTCTTTTTTAATATAAGAGAATTTAAAGTTTATAATCTTTTAGATTTAGCTAACTATAAATAGAAGCTTTAAGATATTACTATAGATTCTATTTATTCTTAAATTATCTAGGTTATATAAATAGACTTAAATTATCTATTACTAATAGCTACTTATTATAGATATTATTTAAATTATATTAAGTAGTTACTTAATATTCTAGATATTTTATAACTTTATTAGATATTAATAAGTAGTTTTTTTCTCTTTTAAATAAATTATAATATTATAATATCTATATTAAGCTTTCTTTTTATAAAATCTAGTAATATAGCTTATCTTATAATAATTAAATATTATTTTAGCTATAGTAACTTCTTAAAAATTTATAGTTTATTATTATTAAGTTATATATTAGTTTTTATTATATATTTAATTAGTAGCTATTATACTATTTACTATAAAATTATTTTAATTCTTATTATAATATTCTTTTAACTTTATATTAAGGTAATTTTAATAATTATAATATTATTCTTTTTATCTATTTTCTTATAGAAATTATTATAGTTAACTCTTTAATATTTAGCTAATATACTTTTTATTATAATATTATATATTCTCTTTAATATTAATATATTATTCCTAAAAGCCTTAAAATCTAGTTATCTACTATAATATATTTAGCTACTAAACTATAAAAATAATAATTATATTACTACTTTAAAAATAATAGCTATTACTATAACTTTTAGCTTTTTAATAGCTAGATTAATTACTATTATAATTTTAATAAAATATATATATATATTTTATTAGAAGGGTTATTTTATTTTACTATAATTTTATAATTATATTAAGTAAAAATAAACTTTAAAAAAATAATAAGTATTATATCTAATTACTATAACTTTAACTTATAATTACTATAATTATATATTAAAAATAGCTTAAATATCTTAAATAATATCTTATATAACTTTATAAATTATTTCTTTAAATTTATAATATATTAAGATAATCTTAATAATATTACTATAATAATATAAAATCTTTATATTAGTAAGAGTATAGATAATTCTCTATATTTTATTAAGAATTTCCCCTAAATAAGGCCGGATAATTCTTTAAGTACTTCTTTTTATTAGTATTTCTAGTAGTTACTTCTTTATTAGGCGGGCTATTATAATATTATTTTATTAATACTACCTATACTAAAAGGCGCCTATATTAAAGTAGAAGCTGCTATTTTTAAGGCTAGTATAATCTAAATTTACTACTATTAGCTTCTCTATCTTAGTAGTATTTTATAGCTGCTACTATAATATTATAACCTGGGTAGATTTTTATATTAATTTTAATTTTAATATTTAATTGGATTTTAGGTAAGAGACTGTTAAAATCTTAATAATCTTAGTTTTATATATAAAGTTTAATTTAATTTCTTTATAAAATAATTTTTATTTATATCTTAATTTATTAAAATAATTACCTATATATTATTATTAAAATCTTATTTATTTTTTATTTATTTTTTATATTTTTTTTTTTATAAAATTTTTACTAGTTTAAATTATATAAATTAAATTATCTTACTATATTAAATTACTACTATAAATACTATATATTTATTATTAAGATAATATCTTATATTTCTATAATTTTAAAATTTAAACTTTAAAAAAAGAATCTTATTATAAAATATATAGTAGGTAAATATATACTTAATAATTTACCTACTATTACTATAGAAATATTATATTAATATTATCTTAAGAACTTTTCTATTAAAAAAAAAAGCTTAAAAGCTAATATAATCTATATATAATTAGATAATTAAGCTGTTAATATATCTTAATTAGCTTCTATATAATATTTTATAATCTATTTTTAAAAAAGATTTATCTAAAATATTAATATTATTATAGTCTTTTTATATTTTCTATTTTACTACCTTAGCTACTTATTGTATTTTCTAGTTTTTATTTATAGTATTAGCTGCTATTTTCTTATTCTTAAGTTACCTTAATAGCTATTTAATATTTACTTTATTAGAGTATTTCTATAGGCCTCTATATTTTAGCTTTTATATTATATAATAGCTAAAAATAAGTAATTATACTAAATATTTATTATTAAAGTTATATATTTAGATTTATATAATATTTTTTAATTTAAAATTTTATACTATAATTTATAATTTTATAATAAAAGCTATATTAATTTCTATTAAATCTATTAAATTAAATTAGAAGTTATAAAAATACTAATAATTTAAATATAGCTTATTAATTTATATTATAAGATAAAAAAAGCAAGTAGATATTCTTAGTTAAATTATTAATTAAGTTATTAAATAGATTATTAATTAAGTTATTACTTAAAATAGAAAAATAGAAGAATAATTAAAATAGAAAAGTAAGGCCTATAGAGTATTTATATCTATTAGAATTTTACTTTTTTAAAATTTAGCTTTTTTAGTAAATCTAGCTTTTTTAAGGTATAGCTTATTATAGCCTAAGTTAAGATTAGATAGTTATAACTAGCAGAATTATAATATACCCACTTTTTTATATTACCTATAAAATATAATTAGAAACCTACTATAGTTAATTACTAGCAATTCTAATAAATTACTAGTAATTATAACTATAATCCCTTTAATTACTTTATTAAATAAAACTATATAAATAAGAATCTTAAGTTTCTAAATTAGAGTTTTAAGCTTCTTAGCTATTAATATACTTAGTTATATTAAATCTATTATTTTACTATTACTAGACTGTAATTTATATTACTTATTATAATATTTTAATTTACTTAATTATATATCTTATACCCAGACTTACTCTATACTTTTAGGTTAGATCTAACTGTTATATAGCTATTATCTATAGCTTATAAAAGTATTAGAAAAGATAACTAGTTAGATTAGAAATTTTAGTTTATCTAAGTATATTATTAATCTTTAAATAGACTGGGTATATAGTTTGTATTATTAATATAATTATTAGTATTTTTTATTATTATTAAGCTTCTAGTCCTCCCTCTAGGTATATATATACTAGGGTACTATACCTCTTGAAATAATTCTTAGTATAATATACTGAGAATAATTAGATAGAAAAAGTGGATATTTATTAAGTTACTATTAGAATTAACTGCCTGGCTAATTTAACCTATTATACCTTAGTTAGAGCTTGTATATTCCGATTTCCAAGCAACCCACTAACTTTTATTAGTAATAACATTATATACCTCGCAGTCTCTTCTGCTAAGCTCTATCGATCTTCTATATTATAGATGCCATAAGTATAAAGCGGAAATGCCTGTAGGGAATTAGACTGAATATTCATCCCGGCGGATTGTAATTTGCATTTAGCGATAAACATCTCGCGGTATTATAGAATAGTTGCTCCTTCTAACTTAGACAAGCAGCCTGATTAGTCCTTTCGTATTTTCTATTCTTTTAGTGAGAGTTTTATCCAAGACTCTAACTCTAGCGAAACCTGGAATAAAGTCCTTTCACGAGCTCATACTTAGCCCGTGATCGTAACCAGGGTGTCACGGCCCGGGTTGAGACCAGGCGGTCACAACCGGCAGAACCATAACATACCCACTTCTTCACGTTGCCTGCGAAACACAATCAGAGACCCACTGCGGTCGATCACCAGTGATCCCGACGGATCACCGGCGATCGCAACCGCGGTACCTCTGATCGCCTCACCAGATAAGACTATATAGACAAGGACCTTAAGTCCCCAGATCCGAGCCTTAAGCTCCTTAGCTCTCAACACACTTGGTTACATTAAATCTACTATTCTACCATTACCAGACCGTGACCTACATTGCTCACTACGACGTCCTGATCCACTCGATCATACACCTCACGCCCGGACCTACCTTACACCCCTAGGTTAGACCCGACCGTCACACAGGGCCACAGTACCAAAGATGGAACTGAACATCGGAGCAGTGCAAACTGCCTCCAATGTCAGGCATAACTTGTTCCCCCTGCGACTGTATTCTCACCAGGGCTATGGTAATACCCTGGTTGACTTGTTTCTTTTTGTGTCCTGGCGGCAGCCGCCCAACGGGAACACTGGCAGCAGTAGCATCTTCATCCTGCTCGACGATAGTGGTGGGTGAGTGATTATTATGCTAGGCAGTCATATCCTACCCGAAAATGTCCAAGACTTTTGCTTTTTGGCCCTTGTTGTTTACGTCGCCTTGGAGTTCAACCCGATTCACTTGCGAGTAACCTTCCATCTAGCATCTACTCTAAATCTACTTGGTAGTAATCTAGCTAGAAACTCCAGGAGCAGCGCTTCAGAAGTCGCGGACCAGGCCTTGTAACGGGATGCTTGTCGCTCCCATATACGGGATTGATTGTCACAGGCACAGTCACGCCTCTGCCATTCTGGCATGACCCACGGGGCAAACACACAATTATTCAGCTTTGGTATGGTGATTGACTAATCTTAATTGAATATTGACTTCAATCCGACAAGAAAATATCGCTAAATTGATTTCTGCTTAGAAATAAAAATGATCTTACTAAAGCTGGTGCGGGAAAAGCAACATGTTGCTCCGTTTGCCGGCTCAATGGCGTCTCAGGGGTCGCTAACAGCCGATATGCTTCGGATGTTAACGAACTTGTTGTGAGGTGGTCGCAAAACTGCGGGGCCCGAAGCACTATCCTATCGCCTTGAGTGACATCAGTAGCATGTAGTACGATGAGATCTAACTATAAAGTGCGTACGGTCAACTCCTGTCATGGATTTTCAGTGGCAGCTCAAACACTTCATTCCACCTTGGCTCTTATCATTCCTGTACCAAAAAGGCAAACCGAAACTGCAATCATGTCTCGCATCCAAGTCGGCACCTTGATCTACGACTTTCAAGCCATTGACGTCGTCGGACCCTTTGATCTCCTCAACAGCATCCGCCAAGACTTTCTCAAAGGTCTCACGCTCTTTGGCCCTATTGCTAAAGCTACACTCGCTCGAGCGCCGGAATTCGACTTCCACCATATCGGCTTAACGCGAGACCCCGTGCCTCTTCTGAGCAGTTCGCTGAGAATCTCTCCGACCACGACCCTTGCGGAATGTCCGGAACTGGACTATCTCTTGATTGGCGGGCCCGATCAAGAATTTAAGCTGGCGCCCGAGTTCGCAGAGTTTATCCGTCGCCACGTAGCCGCCGGAAAGCTTCTGTTTACGACTTGCACTGGGGCTTCTGTCATCGCTTCTACGGGGGTTCTCGATGGGAAGAATGCAACGATCAATAACGTCGAGTATGAATACTTCAAGAAGCGCTATCCCCAGGTCAAATGGACTAGAGAGAAGAAATGGGTTGTTGATGGGAACATTTGGACTGGGTCAGGCGCTGTTGCGAGTATGGACATGATTGCCCATTGGATCAAGGAAAGCTATGGCCTCGACGTTCTTATTGAGGCATGCAAGTCCCTTGACTATGAGCCGAGGGACATTGATGGACTGTTCACTGTGATTCCAAAGCGCTACGACTCCCAAGGAAACCAGGTTTCCACTCTTGAATTCTTCTACCACTAGGCTCGATAAGTGGGTGCTCAATGTCGGTATCGAAGAATAGCACCTCGGCAGCAAGGTGATTGCGGTTTTCTCTATCTCCCCTCACTTAGTTACAAGCCTACTATCATTATCATTATTCTCACTCTCTTTAACCAGAACTCATTATATAGAATATCAATAGTATACAGGGTAGGAACTGTGTAGGTCTAGTCGACATCGAGTCGATGTCGCCTATCCCCAGTCAGATAAAACCTCCCTCCTCCAGAACCTCCTCCAGAACTTCGCGTGCCTTCGGACCAAGATCGGCTCCTCAGCCGACTCATGCATCACGAGCTGATAGAATGTACTAATGAACGCATTTGATGAACATAACAAAAGAGCCTCGGTTTGAATAATAGAGAGGTTTCGCGGTGCGTCATTTTGTACGTAATAGTGGGCTTCCTCGTAGACAGAGCAATGATGGTCGGGCTGGGTCGCTAGGACGCTGGGTCGCCGGGACGCTGGTTTTCTCTGGCTGCTTCAATCCTAGCCTTCGCATCGTCGAGGGAACGCTTGACATTGGGCTGTCTCCACAACCCGTCCCATCTTTTGCCAGCCGGGCTTCCTGCAAGAAGGGTAGATCCTGCACCAACTTCGATGGCTCAGTACCGGATTGGGTCCAGTGGACATTTCGCGGCGAGGCGACTTGACGGAGTGGGCGCGGCGTCGTCTTTCAAAAGTTCCCTGTTTTTGTTAATATCAGTAACAGGCGTTGGGTGGGATAATGTTATCATACCAATCTCGAAGATCCTGGGCAGCACGCGCGATCGACTCTGGATGAGGGGCATCGATCCTGTCAAAGTCGATGACTTTTCTGTAGCCGGCAGTCACCAACTGCAGAGTTACTGGTTCGACTGACACGCAGCGGATGGCAGGCTCGGTCTGTATGCTGCCTCGCTGATGCCTGGGAGATTTCCTGTACCTCAAGCATGTTCCGGCGGAGACGGGGGGTCTAGATTAACTGTCTCGGCAATCCAGTGTCGATGACGAAGACGACGTTATCAATCCTGCGCATTTCCGGTGAGTGGGTTTTGAGCTGCGTCTGCAAGACGCTGGACTTGGGGCGCGGTGGCCTGGTTGCGCACAATAGACTCTATTCAGAAGTGACAGCGGAGTTGCCCGGAGTTTCTTGATTACTAGAAGTTTCGGAGAACGATGTGTGAGGATGTGGTTGATGGTGTTAAAAGTGCCGGGCCAGGATATGACCAAAGGAGGAAAACTAACAAAGTATCACTGGGGCCTTGCTGAACTGCAGCTTACGGCCTCCTTTATTCTGACGGTGGTGGCTAATCCTTAAGGCACGGTGGCAGTAGAATGGCAGCAACAGCTCTCCTCAATGCGCACCTTCGCGAGACCGCCGTGTAACATTGGAGAGAGGTACATCAATTGCCGCCATAATTACTAGCGAGTTCAAGTCACTTTCTCCAGATAACCACTGGCCAAATAATGTCACTCGCATCAAATTCTTTCCCTGAGGCCGCAGTTTGGATCCTCACGAAGATGCATGAAAAGTAGCCAATCAAAGTACATCATTCTTCTCATACCCCACTATTTCAAACATTCAGATCTCAGTATGGGTTCAGATCCCTTCCGTGTGTGCTCAGGTCTAGTTGATCAATCAGATGCAGCTTACTTTTTTATTGGAACGCTTGACACCAGGGCACTGCTACCTACCTACTTATTCAAGACCTCTCCCGCATTTTCGAGCACACCTCTCTCCAGCATCATTCAACAACACTGCCATTCAACAACAAACTACAACGAGTTTGCAACCACCGCTCTACTCTCTTCAAGCATCAACCAGAGTCAAGACCCTTGTGAAGCAGGCAACAAAGTAAGTATCACTCAGTTCGGCGCGTTGTCCCTCCCAGAGCTGGCAAAACCTCACGGTGACTGACTCATTCTATAGAATGGCACCTCACAACTCGCAGTGGGAGGCCCAGATCGAGGACTACCGCAGGAATCGCCGCCTTCTCGTCGCCCGCAACATTGACTTCAAGGCATCTCGGGCTACATTCGAGGCCGACGTCCGGGCCAAGCTCACCAAGCCCGGCTCCGTCATCTTCCTCTGGCCACCCCCGTCTTCCGCTCAGTACAGCAACCCGAATCGCCATAGAGGTTGGGTGATGCTTGCATTCAACCAGCGGCCCGATGCCAGGACAGCTGAGGTTGACCTGAAGGACTACGTGTTCCGCAACCGTCCGATCAGAGTCGATCGAGCAATGAGGGTGAGTCTACGGATCTACTCATCCCTGTCCTTGCCTCTTGCTAATGCAAACCACAGCATACCCAGGCTCCTCGAGGGCGCGGACAGCCGCCTCTGCCACCACCACTTCTGTCACTGCCACTCCCGCCATAGCTCCCGCCATCGCGGCTCCTACGACAACCGCTCCCACCACCGCTCCCACCACCGCTCCCGCAACCGCTGCCAGAAACCTCGCCGCCCAACCCACCCCGGCTTATGGCACCGCCACCGACAACTCCTCCGACTCTCTTGAGGGGGCTCTCTTGATGTCATGGGAAAGTTTGCCCTCGAAGCGCCATGACGATCCCGAAGACGAGGACGAGAACTATAGCAACCGAGACATTGACGACGAAGTATTTTGGGACGACTAAGGGAAGCATGGGCCATAGTAGGCGATGCTCGAGCCGCCGATAGAAGCCGACTCCCTTCACGCAAACATACGCCGCCTCCGACCAAACCCCATGGCAAGATCCCTTCTCCAGAACGACAACCCTGAATGAGTTGATGGGCGAAAGCCCACACTCTTTTTATTCCTTGCTAGGTGAAAACCTGATTCCTTGAGGTGAAAACCTGATTCCTCTGGTCGAAAGTCCTGGGCATTCGCCCGAAGGTCGCTCTGGCAGCCCTGCGGTCCTGCGGGGTGTGGGTTCGATTCCCACGGCGATCCTTTGACCACTCTGGGGAATAAATCAAGGCGGGGATGCATGAGGTCTTGGCTAACAGTGTTAGGTAAATGGTCTTGGGTTGCTAACGGACCGCAGAGTTGGGTGTAAGCCGACTCACCCATCAACCGATAGGGGATGTGAAGTTTTCATCCTAGACTATTCATACTTGGGCAATTAGTTAACTTTGGTGAGCTTCAGTTTCAAAGGGATACTGCTCGTGTTACTATCCAAGACAGCACAATGAATCAAAATATCGATAACGCAAGTTCGCTTCAGTCACTTCCTTGGTCATCCTCATTAGAGGTTCGCATATCCTCATTCGAGACTGTAATCCAATCGGACTGCCCACTACAACATGTTCATCAATCGGCACCGATTTATTGTCCCCGGGACCAAGCGCCATTGCCCGTTACACGACACATCAAGCGTGACAGACGACTTTTCCTCCTGCAAGGTGGGCACAAGAAATGATTGAGGACACGTCGCCGCCCCTGAAGTTTGCAGCCCGATGTGATATGGGGGCGTAAGATTGAATTATTAACGCTAGGGTTGATTGTAATCTTCCGAGTGAAGCTCTCTTTCAGTCTCCTCCCCTTGGCATTATTTGGTGCGTTTCTGGGGAGGTGCTTAGGCACAGGCGGGAGATGGTCCTTTACCCTCAAGTGAACAGGTGACGTCGCGCAGCCATTTCGCGGCCCAGCTCAAAGCAGAGGAAGGTCACAGTGTAGTAGAAGGGACTAAGGATGAAAATGTTTGAGGCGCTACTCAGGCAACTTAGGTATCTTCACCGTTTTGTCAAGTGCGCGTCCCGACATCCTCGCCCGTGATTTCATCATTTCATAACCCACCCAGTGCAATGTCGCCCAAGGACAGAGACCAATCCAGTTCAAAGGAAATCCAGATCAATGGTTGGTTGTTGGAGAATCTGTCCACTAAGAAACATGTTGCCTACAAGTTGACGCTTTTTACATCTCAACACTCTGATCATGAAACCCGCCAGAGGAAGAGAGTATTTTGCTCTTCTCCGCTTAGGCGTAAACTGGCCCCACTGATCTTTATGCAAAGGCTCCGACGATGGACATGCTCATTGCTGTGTGGTGTTAGGATCGACATCAACGGAGCTATGGATGGAACGCGAGTACTTACCTCCAAGAAGCACCCAACAGAAGGCAGAAATTTTGGCCTTCTTATTCATCAAACGGTTTGCCTCTTCCGAGAGAAAGTCTTCGACCAATAAATCAACCAAAGCGGCGTAGATCAACAAGCCAGATGAACTGTGGATGCGTAAGCAAATGACCCAGCCGATTTGCGAAGAGAAATGGAGTACGGAAACACTCACATTGCGTTGAAGATTCCAACGATGATCAAACCAAAAGCACTCTCAGGGTCGTATGTGTTTCTAGTTAGCAGCCCAATGGCCTGACCGATAGGTGCAGTAGTTCCAAAGGCTACAACAAGCAGCCATGGACGAGCGCTCTGCTTTGGGTATGGCACAGCAGCAATCCGGGCCCCGAGTCCTAGGCCTTCAAACATTTGGTGGAACAAGATTGCGACCAGGAGAATGACAAATCCGTCGGAGGTGATTGAAACAGTCATGCCGACGAAGACGGAGTGAAAGAGGATACCGCCCTCAAGAAGTGTAATGTTAGCCGACATCTTCTTAAGAACCTGAGGATCAACTTGTTGTCCTTCCTCGTCGAAGATTGCCTCAGTAACTTCCATGGCGGGCTTGCCATGGTGCTCAACCGGTGGCGAATACCGATTGGAATTGATCATTTCAATCATCTCTGTACGCTGACGAACATACTGCTCATAGAAGACGACGAACCACGCCGGCATGGTTGAGCCATTGATGTCTTTGTCACTCGAGTCAGTGTCGTTCCACCTGCCGTTTTCCTCATACATGTTTTGTGCCATGGCCTTCTCGTACGCAACCTTGTCGTCTATGTCAAAGTCAAACTCCTCATCCGGATGAGGTTGTGTTTGTCGCACTGACTGAGGCCGCTTCGGTCGTCTCGGTGGTTGAGGAGCCGTAATTTCTGTGCCAGTCGGCCCCCCGTGAGAGTGGCCTCCAGTCTTGGCGTTGAGGTACATTTCGATGACGAAGAGAATGAACATGGAGCCCATCATGATGACTCCAGGCATAGCGGGATAATTGGTCGTGAAAAGATCGGGAAGGCATGGATTCGTGAGGCTTCCGAATGCCGTCGGAAGAAGCTGCTAATGTCAGTACTGGTATATGATCTGGATCAACGCGAAACTTACATGTACAAAGGCAGTGGCGACTAGAACTCCAGTTCCAAAGTGCTTGCAAGCAAAAAATAACTTTGGAGGAACGTTCAAGGCCTTTATCTTCTTGGCGGCAACTGGAAAACCAGCACCTATTGTCACAGTGTTAGGGTATTTCCAAATCTTGGTGGAGCTAGAGACCATTCACATACCGAAGATAGAAGCGGCCAAAACCATAACTGTGTGCACCCTAGTTAGCAACCTTGAACACATAACAAGAGACTTGAGACTTACAAACACCGGCAACATGCAGCGGGAGGTCATACTCCTCTGTGCCGGCCTCGCTCCCACATTGTGGCTTTTCCATCGTTCAGTCTTGTAGAGAACTGTTCCTGAAGTGACGACTCAATGTGGCTGAATCGGTCCTTGAAGGAATCGAATGGAAAATTATAAGACGGCGAGAGTTTGATCTGATAATGAAAATGAAAGAAACAAGAAAGGAAAAATGGAAATAAGATAAAGAGAACTTGAAAAGAGCCACTCCGTTCCAGCCGAAAGTGACAAGATGGGTACAGAAAGACGGAGAATGCGAGTGGTGCTCTTGGTTTGGTTTTAATGTTACTTGAGCGAGGTGAATATCAGGTAGCACTGTGTGTAAAGTGGGACGCATCTGGAGGCAAAAGGTTGACACGCTCGAGGCTCCAGATGAAACATGCATCTCACAACCTTATTCTTCGAAAGGAGGTGGGATTAGGGTATGAAAGGCTAGGGTAACAGTGGATGAAAATAGCACTGCTGCTTGAGGTGGCTGGTGATGTGCTTTTTGCATGCATTTAGAGCCCGTGCTGGTTACGATCTGCGACACTCGTAGCATCACGGCTCGGAAGGAGCCTGCATGACTGCCGATTGGCTGCTCCAGATATAATAATATTTAACAGATCGTTTCTGATTTTAACATTAGAGCTCTACCCTAGCGTGACTAGGTCTCGGGGTCGAGCTGTAACCCAAGATGAGGCAGCGTACGCCAACGGCGTTGTAGACAAGCCAAGACGAGCCGGAAACACGAGAAACGAGAAGGATTATTAGAGTCGCGTGCTGCTCGCGCTGACGAAGACATTAGCCAGACGGGAGTAGGGGTAGCCGTGGCGATGAAACACGAAGATGGCCCAATCGGAGGCGAGGATTGCGAGATTGATCGACGGCTAGGCAATGCAATCGAAAGCAAAACAATCCCCGCGGTCTCCCCATGGGTACATTCTAGCTATCTCGGAAACAGTAAGGGTGGCAAGACGGGCGTAGTGCAACAGCAGGGCTCTTGGCAATAATAGCAACCTCATCGTTGCGCAGTCCGAGAGCCACTTGCAAGGTAGTAATTGTTAGGTTATCAAAACGACAACGGCCGTGACGGCATGTTACCATGTTGGCGGTCAGTGCACAGCTAAACCGAACCGGAGCTGATGGCTTCTATATGTCATGTCCTTTGCTACTCGCCATGACGCCTCATTCATGTCACACATGCGGTGAAAGTGGTGGGCTCGCCAAGATGCCTCCATACACTCGGTTGAGCCATTCCAAATATCCCAGCAATTTCTCGGGGCAATTTTATGGCAACCTTTATGCTTAATTGGAATACGTAGGTGATCTACAACAAAAGGCCCCGGGAAGCTCACGGCGCCGAGTTCTTGGCAGTCTCACGGGCGGGGCCACGGGGTTCGGACACGGGGATTCCGGTATCCGCGCCTGACACACGGGCTGTAGATCGTTACGGGACGCGCAATCACAGGTTTGGCATTGCCGCAGGTAGCGATGCGAGTATGGTTCGATGTCGTGGATTTGCATGCTCGGGGTGGATTATTATTGACCGTTATACAGCCCTGACAGTCTCTCCCGGCCCAGGTTCCTTCGTGCTTATACATACATGCTCTTAGAGCGTGAACAAGTTGGTGGCATCTCCGGAATCTCTCAGCTTGCGATTTGCCCTGCGCAGCATACCCTTCATGACAATGCATGTCACGATAGAGAGCAATGAGAATGCCATCATGAGAAGATTGGCCTTGATATACCGCGGTCCATCGCTGGAGGGGAAGAAGTACGGGCTCCAGATATTTCCCAGCTGACTCAACAGGTTGATGATGGCTGTTGCGCACGCTCGCTTCTCTGCAGTCTGATTGAGCGTCGAGCTCGCCCAACTAAAGACCATAGCGTTTGACGAAAAGCAACCGCAGATGTACAGGAAAGCTGTGGCATATCGGGCGGCATTGTTGATGGTGGCAACGGAAATGATAAAGCCGATGCAGGCGATGGCTTGTGGGACCGCAATGTGGTATCCTCGGTCCTGGCGTCGATCGCTAGACCACGCGGTGAGAAATGCCGTTCCAGTAGCAATCAGGTATGGCGGTGCCGTGAGGACGAGCGTGAGCGTAGTGTTGCCCAGGTTGAAGCCCTTGACAATCGTTGGAAAGAAGCTATTGAATCCGTAGGCACTGTGGTTGGCAGTGAGCATGACCACCTGGGCGTAGTTTGTCAGTTGCCGTACAAAAAAGGTACGAGGTGCGAATCACTCACAAAGACCCAGGTGCGAATATCCTTGACCGCCAACTTGAGGCCATTCCAAACACTTGGATTCTCCGTAGGCAGTGAGACACGGTCTCTCGCGATGCGCTCGACGGCAACTTTCTGTTCGGCATCTGTCAGAAGCCACTTGGCGACGCCCGACTTCATGCCTGGGAAGTCGGGGAGAAAAACGACTGCAACCATTGCGGCCACGAAGCTGCCAGCGCCTTCAATGATGAAGAGCCACTGCCAGCCGGCAATGCCCCGGGCCCCCTCAAGACCTGACAAGACCCCTGCAGCAATTAGGCCGGAGAAGGCGGTCGCGAGGAGAACACCGGAATAGAGAATAGCCGTTCTCAAGGCCAGCTCTTTGCGCGGGTACCAGCAGCTCAGAAGGTACATGGCGCCAGGGAAGAATGGAGCCTCAGCAATGCCAAGGAAGAAGCGGATCACAATGAGGTGCTGGTAGTTTTTTGCAGCGGCGGTCGCGGCGGAAGCGCATGACCAGAGAGCTGTCCAGGCTGGAATGTAGAGAGAAGGCCGAGTTCGGGTAAGCATCATGTTGCTGTTTCATCGTCAGTGTGGAAGACGACAGCTGGGAGGAAGCAAACCTGGGGAGTTGCATCAACATGTAGCCCACGTTGAGAATCGAGACGGCAACATTGAACTGCGAGCCGACAAGTCCAAGATCCTCTTCAAAGGTACTCAGGCGAGCTTGGCTATTATGAAGATATGGTCAGTTCCTTAAAAGAATCGCTTTAGACCTGATGCACATACGCAATGTTGTTCCGGTCCAGGTAGTTGAAGAGGTAGAGGACCCAGACCATGGGCAACAGGGTAAAGTCGAGCTTCCTCACGAGGCTCTTCTCGTTGGCAAGCCACTCATCATCGGTCATGTCGATTTGGGATTCCTTGGTCTTCAATTCAAAGCAATCCTCCCCATCACCGAGTTGGTTGGTGTCGATGTGGTCGGCCGTGGCCTTCAGTGTGTCCTGATGGACATTGAGCTGGTCTTTGGCCATTTCAAAGCGCACCTTGAATCTGATTGAAAGCAGGAATCGATAAAGAAAGATGATGAAGAGAGGAAGGAGGTTGAGAGCAGCCTGGTCAAATGCGTTGGGGAGCCGTGCCGGGTCACTTAAATGTCCTGATCGCCAGAGTTTAGAGCCACGACCCCAAAACTACACAGTTCTCCACGCTATGGACCGATTGATCCCCCACCCCGCACGCTGGGGCCAATTCCCCGGACTTGCGCGTGCTTTCGCCGTGTTGGGCTTGCAGAGATTGGCTCTGGGCTCTGGCGTGCCGTGGTCCCTGTTGACGCGGAGGCGACGAGGATGCAAAGTGGCCAAGACGTGTCGCAACCAACGAGATTGCGCTGGACTTGTCCGCTCCGCGCTACCCCACGGGGCACTAGCGGGTCTCCAACATGAGGGAATGCTCCGTGGTATCATGACCAGAGTGAATTGGTTTTAGGAGCGATTTTATTGGACGTGGACTACTCCGTGATTTAGCTTCCGTTCTTCCTCGTACCATGCCCTCGACCGCCATCGTGCGGGGGACGTGGGGAAGAGGTTGAAGCGGAATGCCCTGAGAGCCGGTGACATCCAACGCAGCGAGGAGCATGAGACCGGATCTCCACTGTGGTTCCCGGCGGTGCATAGTGCGGACCATACGCATCTGACATTCTTGATTACGCTCTTAATAATTGACGGGCATTGACAAGATATCGAGGGAGGCAATTTTGATGCGAGTATGGTAGACCTCTGGACCTTCGAGGTATAAAATAATGCTATTCGCACACACACTAATTGCTACTTGCGCGCTGCACACATAGCTACATCCTCAAGCTTGCTGATAATTATCTTAGTAATTTTTAGAAGATTAATTCTTAGTATTTATGCCCTAATAATTTTTTATTTTATTTTTATTGTTTCATTTTATTTACAAGCCCAAGCTCTGAGAATTCCAACGCGCATACTGGATACATTGGATGCTTTGGGAAAGAGCCTCATATCTGCATGCGAACACAATGTTTTCGTATGCAAATAGCAATCCTCTTAAATATACACCTCAAGCCCTGCTGGACTTTTTAACCATATACAAGACTAAAATACCTGGCCCAATGTCACTCGCTTGATGTAGTTGAGCGCACTCCCGGCTCTTAACCACTCAATCTGGTGCTCGTGATACGAGTGATTCAGCGTCGAAGTCCACTGCGGACCGTCCCTTGAAACCACCACCATTGTGACTTGCTTCCCAGGTTGCAGTTCCCCATTGTCAACACCGAAAAGGCTAACAGTGTCACCCTCTTTGATCTTGTCATAGTCATCCAGATCATTGAAAGTCAGAGGCAGCATGCCTTGCTTTTTCAGATTCGTCTCATGGATGCGGGCGAAGCTCCTCGCAATCACGGCCACGCCGCCTAAGAACCGGGGCTCGAGCGCGGCGTGCTCTCGTGAACTGCCCTCGCCATAGTTGTTGTCTCCAATGATACACCATCGGCGCCCTTCACGCTGCAGGCTTTTGGCAGCTTGGGGTACAGGCTTGATCTCTCCGTCAATTGGGTCCAGGGCCTTGCCAATCATCTCAAGTGAGCTGGCGTCGGGCAGAAAGCTGTTGGTTGCGCCGAGAAGCATGTTGTTGCTGATGTTTTCCAAGTGACCCCGGTACTTGTACCAGGGACCGGCTGGGGAAATGTGATCTGTCGTACACTTGCCGCTGACTTTGATCAAGATCTCCATGCCGCTTGCCTTTCCATCCTCCCACGACTCGAAGGGTGTTAGGAGTTGCAATCGATCGCTGCTTGCATGGATGTCGACTTTCAGGGCGCTAGTGTCGGACAGAACCGGAGCCTGGAAGCGATCATCGCCAGGAGAGAAGGAAACGGGTAGTTCCCTAGACTTGGGAGGCGAGAAGCGGAACTCAGTCGCAGCTCCTGTGCCGTCGACGCTCACGCCGTCCGTGGTAGGGTCAAAGTTGAGATCTCCGTTAAAGGCAAACATAGTAGCGAGCTCGGGAGAGGTAACAAACGAATGAGTCGCTGGATTGCTATCGTGACGGCCTGTGAAATTGCGGTTGAAGCTTGAAATGACCGAGTTCCTCTCCGCTCCCGCGACATCGACGTCTTTTCGGTCCCATTGACCGACACATGGCCCACATGAGTTGCTCAGCACAGTTGCCCCTGCTTGTCGTAGCGTCTCCAAGATGCCATTCTCCTCTGCCGTGGCTCTGATCTGCTCGCTTCCCGGGCTGACGAGAAAAGGCGTCTTGACCTTTTCCAGACCGGCGGTCTTGGCTTGGATAACGAGATCACGGACCTTGTCGAGGTCCTCGTAGGAACTATTTGTGCAGCTCCCAACCATGCTCACGCTTAGTTTGGAGGGCCACGAGCTTGCACTCATGTGTTCCTTGAATTGGGACAGCGGATGAGATAGGTCTGGCGTGAACGGGCCGTTGATGTGTGGCTCTAGTCGAGACAGGTCTATCTCAATGATATCGTCGTAGTACTTTTCGCTTCCTGGATCGGCCGTAAGGAGCTGCCCCTTGAATAAATCGGCTTGAGCGGCAATATTGCTTCTTTTGGTCGCAGAGAGATAGCGAGACATGGCAGCAGAGTAGGGGAAAATACACGACGTCGAGCCTATCTCGGCCGACATGTTGCACACAGTCGACATAGCCGTTGCCCCAAGAGTATCGCACCCAGGCCCGAAGAACTCAATGACCTTTCCCTTGCCGCCTGACACAGTAAGAATACCCGCGAGTTTGCAGATGATGTCTTTGGAAGAACTCCAACCCTGGAGTTTCCCGGTGAGGCGAACGCCTAGGACTTTTGGGCACGAGAGCTCCCAAGGCATACCGGCCATGGCATCCACCGCGTCTGAACCTCCAACACCAATCCCTAGCATTCCCATTCCACCGGCGTTGGGTGTGTGGGAGTCTGTTCCGATTATGAGGCCGCCGGGGAAAGCGTAGTTTTCGAAAATGGTGATGTGGATAATGCCTGCGCCGGCTTTCCAGTATCCAATGCCATACTTCTTTGCTGCGCTGCTCAGAAAGGCATACACCTCCTGATGATCGCCAGCCGCTCGGCGAAGGTCTGCCTCAGCGCCATACTCGGCAACAATCAAGTGGTCGCTATGGATTGAAGTCGGGATCTTGACTCTGGGGAGCCCAGCACTGATGAATTGCAGCAGGGCCATGGTAGCAGTGGCATCGTGGCACGCAACGCGATCTGGCTGGAGCTGCAGGATTGTTTTGCCCCTCTCAATTTCGTCCAGCGACCACTCTTTCACGTCGAGAATTAAATGGCTGTAGAGCAGCTTTTCTGATAGCGTCAACGGCCGCGGGTTCGATCTTTTGACATCGTGGAGTATTTTGAGTCGAGAGCCGTAGTCCAGTGGGTTGTACTGCAATCGCGGTCATTGATTAGCATGATGCTCTCGAAGCAATAATGAGGTTTGGAATACCGGCTCCAATGGGCTGAGTGCAACATGCTCTGCAGCGACAGCAAATGTTCGAGTCTGTAGGATGGTTGGACTTCGTCGCAATGCCGAGCGTGGGCTCAGCCTGGCATTTCGAAACATGGCTGCAAAGTACTTGCTGCAGTCGACTGGCGGCGGGTTAGACAGGGTTCATGACATAATTCACCGTTTAATAAAGCTCAGGACAAGGCGGAACGGGAATGGTCGTCATAGTCGCCAGGTCTCAATTTGTTCAATGGGGCTTGTTCGAGACCCAAAAGGATTGCTCCGTGCTAGGACGAGGCGCGTGACGGGCTAGTCCGCTTCCTCAGGGGACATCGGACTACTCCGCCTGGTCGAACGGACCACGGAATTGGTTTCCATCGATGGGGAGTGACCCGTCAGCTTTAATTGGATGCTTGCGACGGGGATTAAGCATCGAAGGTACCGCCATTTCGACTCAGCTGTAGTCGGGTATGTCCGTGTTGTATGGATCCCCGGTGGCGTTCAAGGGGAAGCTCCAGATAAAATCGGATCGATCAAATTCGGCGAGGAAATTCTCAATTTCTGGGAAAAGATCGGTGGATTCGTCGGCGATTCCCAAAGAGTCCTGCCAAGCCTCCTGGCCCGACGATAGACCCAAGCTGGAGCTGTGTGATTGATATACAGCAACGCCATCACCCTCCAGCCCAGCTTGCCCCTCGGATACATCGAGCCCCAGTGCCGTATCCGTAAGGTTCTCATCGGGTGTTGGCATCTGACTGCGTTGTGTTTGGTTCCGAAGATGCAATGCGTTTTGATGCATGAGTCGGGGGTGCTTGGAAGGGGCGCTGTCGGTGTAGAGCTTCTGTATTGTAAGATCCGCCAGTGATCCAAAGCTGGCCTGACCCTTCTTGACTGAAGGCCACCACTCTCCTCCAACAGTCAGAAGACTGGAACAGGTCCTTAGGTTTTTGGACAAGTCAGTGGTCGACGCATTGCCTCGAACAGCAGCGGACGTCCAGAATGAATAGATGAGAGTCGCGCCCGCTGCAAAGATGTTTTGCACTGTCCGCCACCCGTGATGAAGCCCGTGGAGGTCGTACAGTAGTTGATATTCGTGCAGGATGCAGGATGCATTGTTGAAACAGGTCTGAAGAGAGTCTTCTCCTGGGTTTCGCAGTATCTGGGATGGCTGAAACAGCATGACCATCGCCGAATGATACTTTATCTTCAACTTGAGACGCCATATTTGGCGTTGCCGGCTGTCAAGGCCAGTAGACGAGAAGTTGTCTGTCGATGCGCGCTCCCACCAACTTGCAAGCATTTCCCGGATTCTGATCTGCTGCGACGGCGGGTCCATTGGCCGTGAGCACCAAAGTGAGGTCCCTGGCAGATGGTAGAAGAGCAACTTGATGTCCGAGATGATTCGATCCAGCTCCCAGTGATGTATCGAGTACCGAGTGACTGCTGAAGCGAATGAAACGGCAATGTGATTGTCCACCAAGGTCGTAGGCGTTTCAGGGTCAGGCATCTTGATGTCGAATGTTTCGTCTCGAAAACCGAGCGGTCGTCCCTGGATGGACGATATGGACCTATCCTGGTTTAGCTGCGTCCTGGTGGATGAAAAGGGCGACTTACCGATCGAGAGAATAAATGGTGAAAAAGGTGAATCTCCTAATTTGCTGATACGCCAAGTCTTCACTTTCCGCGAGGGGCTCTTCGCGATGAATGCCAAGTTCAACGCAGTGAGCTAGCGCAACATGAATCAAAGTCCAAAGATTTACATCCGCAGGCGTCAACATACTGTGCGTGATGAGGCAGACGAGTGCTTGGATCGATGGAAGTGAGGTTTGGGAAAATGCATCTTTGGAGAAGTGCGAAGCAGCGCGATAGAACCTCTCGGGAGGGTACTCATAGATGCGCGATCGCACCTTGACGATTGCAGCAATGTTGAACACCATGAAGACAATGAAGGCAATTACCGGCATGGGTATGACCTGTGCGTCGGGATGATGTGGAGACATGAGCCGTCCATTCCATCGAAATGCCTCGAATTGACTTGGCCAGCCGCGAGGAAAGGTGTCATTCTCAAGGGAATATCCTACACATGAGTACAGCGCATCCAGGGCACTCAGAAGAGACGACGGTTCAAGCACGGGGTAGTCAGGGTGAATCCAGCGTATGTACGTGTGAGACAAGACCAGCGCGTCTTCTTTCCGTGGAAGTTCCTGGGGTCATGTTAAGCTTGGGTAAGTGGGTTTAGCGAAAGGGGGCGAACCTGTTTCAAAAAGAGATATAACGAGCGGTAGTACTGGTGTGACATATTACCCAGTGCTCCCTCTGCGAGCCATTCATCTCTTTCTACTTCACCAGCTTCTGCACCGGTTACAGAGGGAGATCCCGTACTCGAAGGCGTTGCGCCAATGAGGTGGGTGAACAAAAGACCCGAACTGGAACCTATATAGTGTCTCTGTGACGAGTCCGAGTTGAGAGAAAGCACGCCCAGGTTGAGAGCAATCGAGTGAGCACGCTCGAGAAAGGAGACATCGGGCCCGTCAGACAATGGACCTTCGGCAAGTCGCTTCAGAGACTGCCTTGAGTGCAAAACCTGGTTTGTGATATCATCAGTCCTCGAGGGGTTCGAGGTGATGGGCGGGCTTGGGCCATCATCGTCAACATGCTCTCGGTCGCTTGAGGTCGAGGTGTTGGGATCCGGGTAAGCGCCAACCTGAGGGCCTGAGGCGAGATCGACATCAGGGAGTTGCTCTTTAATGATATCCTCGAGCCATTGGATCCTAGCTCTTGCAGCGCCAGCGAAACTAGAGGCCAGCGTTATTCAACGTCCACACAACGGGCTTCCAAGGGCAAGACACACTTTCGGGGAACCAGCAAGCCGGAGTTTTGATTATCTACATCCAGGCAAACCTGGCCGGCCTTTGCACAATTGGTGCATGCTGGAACTTGGCCGTCGCACTGTAGCCGGGGAGTCGCGGATCGTCAGAAGGCTGATGGTTGTCAAATGATGCGGGACGCCAAGAACCAACCTTGATTCGTCTGGCCCGACAGCGGCGACAGGCCAAGCGGACCTTTTTGGGAGGATTCGCACGCGTCGCCATTTGCGATGCGCGACGGTGATGATGTGAGCGGTGGTCGATCAATGTTGTCCCCGCGTCATGGTGAATGGATTGGAGGTGCAAGTTTAGACGTGGAGGTGGTGAACTGTCGAGCCACTAAAAGTTGGCTCATTGTAGGCGCGAGTTGGGGTAATGGTGTGCTATGCCCAAAGCGGCCCACTCCCTAGACACACCTGCACGACTATCATCTGCGACCATCATCTTGCATTCACGTGAATGTTTACAAGAGCAGAAATATTTGTATTGGCTGAAGAAGGGGACGTTTATTCTCGTACATGGCTAGGATTTCTAATTACGATCCCATCCCATCCCGTTACAATGTCGTCAACCGCTCCTCTCGAGTCCATTCATTCCTCGGCATCATTTCAACCACCTCCTGGTAAATGCTGAAGCTCAAAGCCCCCGAAACCTAGATTCAATTCACCAATTAGTCAATGGTGCTCTCTCAGCTTGAGACATTTTCTTACGCTAAGCCTGGCAAGGCGGGGCGTTGTCCCTTTCCAGAGACCCACGAGGCCTGACTCTTGCACCGTCATCACGAAGCATTGCCATGTTCCCCTTTGCGAGCCAGGCGTCGCTAACCTCTGCATCTTGGTCTTGACGACATCGAATGGCATCGTGGCGTAGACCGTCACGACTCCTGCCATTGCGCCCGCCAGCGCTGGAGCGAGCATCTCATAGTCCACTTGTTTCATGGCCGGGTGGATTGCATCTAGGAACGAGTTGTAACACGTGAACCTCACCAGGGCATTTGATCCTTGCTTCATTGTCACCGGTAGCACCCCGCGGAACAGACCCCGCGCGCCTCCCGTGTTGACAATGGTACGGATTGCATGAGAAGTTGATTTGTACTGCCGTGCGCCAGCTCTGTCTTCGACAATTTTGGTCTTGATGTTTTCGCCCGGCGTCACAACCGTGATACTTTCCGCTACTCCAGCTGCGACGCCCGCAAGCATGTTTGATACCTTGGTAGGCCTCCCAGTCTCGGGATTCCTAGGTAACCTGTCTCTTACTGCGTCAAATGTGAGAAAACGCACGCTAGACTTGGCTGCATTCGAGACGCAGAAGGCACTGGCCCCAGTGTATAGTATACCGGGGCCGGACTCCCTGACTGCTGTGGCGAGGAGGCGTATTGTCGAGACGGGCGTACTTAGGAGCTGTTTTCTAGTCTTGATGTACTCTGTAGGATACTCTAGGATTGTTAGGTTTTGGGCCGCGGGCAAATATTACATTGTGCTTACAGTGACCAAGGACTCAACGCCTCCTGCAGCTGCACCAGCCACAACTGACTGGAAAGGGCTGGGGACTCGAGGATCGTGACCCATGATAAAGGATCTTCTCTTAATGATACCAAGTTACAGATATTTTCTAGGTGGAAATTGCTGGTATCTGTTCTCATATTCTGACCTCTCCGCTTGACCATAGATATATCTTATGGCTAGGCCGTTCCCGAGGAATCCTCCACGATAGGCGATGTCACCAAAGGCGCTTCATTTCCCGTTGACCATCCCGGAAATCAGCTGCCGAAAACATGACGCTTCGTCAATCTGCAGTGGAGATAGCGGATCGGAGTGATCCTCTTGGAATAACCCAAGTAAGCGGATTACTCCGGCTCCACTCAGGCTCGGAATGGTCCTCAGAGTCAGCGTCGTTGGTCTCCGGCAGAGGAAATATCCGCAATAGGAGCTAGGATCCCGGTAATGAGGTTGAACAAACATGATTATAACCGAAGGTGCAGTCAGGTCCCGGATTTGACAAGTACAATTAACAACAGACCCAGCATCACCGCAATGGCTCCAGCAACGATAATTGAAACAGAACCGTCGTCTCTCTTCCCCCACGGAGGGTGGGACACCCATCACCATATTTTCGACCGTAAGAATTGTTAAAATTCGTCATGGAATACTCAGAAAGCTAATTCGAATGAACCGGAAGCCGAAACGTTCCCCTATAGCCCGAACCGACATCTCACGCCGCCCGCTGCCACAGTCCAGGACTTTGATGATTTCAGGAAGAAATTGGGAATTACGAAATCAGTTCTCACCCATGGATTGTCATATGGAGATGATTGCACTTCGCTAAAAGCCTTTGTCCCACAGCTGGGCAAAAAGGTGACCAAGGCGATTGGTGTCATTGACCCCGAGGAGACGAGCGATGAGGAAATCTACGCCATGCATGCCGCTGGAACCCGAGGGATTAGAGTGAATCTCTATCGATACAGCGCCATGGAGGATGTAAGTCTTCAAAAGAAGGCACTCGCGGCCCATTTGAGGAGAATCACCAGCCTCTCACTCCCATGGAGTCTCACGATGACCACGATCCGGACCGAGTTTTGGTCTGAGTTGGAGCCTTTCGTTCGGGAGAATGTGGTCAAGGAGGGTGTATCATTGATCACCGATCACTTTGCCCTCCTCAAGGCCCCGAGCATGTTACCGCTTGAGTTCAAGGATGACCCCACCAAACAGCCTGGCTTCGAGCCCATAATGAGACTCGTGCGCAGCGGCCATCTGTGGGTAAAATTGAGTGCTCCATATCGGGTGAGCGAGTTGAAACCCGGGTATGAAGACCTCGAATTTCTCGTCCGAGCATTCGTCGACGCCAACAAACATCGCGTTTTGTGGGGTAGCGATTGGCCTCATACTCCGCGCATGAAAGTCCGTACTCATGATGAAGCAATGAGAGAGACGCCCAATATGGATGTCGACGACGAGGCATGGCTACGAAGCTTGAGGCTTTGGCTGTCTGACGAGGAATGGGATTTGTTAATGGTTCAGAATCCTAGCCAGCTATTCGGCAACTAAATTAGAGATGTACTTCGTTAGACTAGAAAGACAGCAATTTCTGCGATATCTAGTTTTAAATTTGTACGAAGCGTAGAGATGTGCACAGCGATTGCTACATACGGCAGATAACTATGTGCTAGTGAGCTCAACATGAACAACTCAAGCCGCATCGGATTCCGCATCGGGCTAGTTACGGAATTCTAAGCGCACCATTACTTGTCTTTTCGTATACTCTTGATTAACGGACCCATAGCAGCGCCCTTTCGCAGCTCAACAAACATCTTCTCATCAACTTCAGCCCGTTCCTGACAGAGGGCAACCACCTGCTCAATCAATGATGGTGGCGTCACTACAACACCATCCGCATCGCCTATGAGTATGTCACCAGGATTAATCCATAGATCGCCTTTAAACTGCAGCGGAATATTGACCCGTGAGGCTCTTGTGAAGGTATTTGAGCCCAGGATAGAAGTGTCCTTGGCGAAAACCTGCGAGGGTCAGCAAGCTGAGCAGCGATGAATGCCACGCAGACATTGTGCATCATACGGACGACTTACCGGAAACCCCATCGCTTTGTGCTCATTGATGTCTCTCATGCGTCCATCAATCATCACCGCCTGAGCGCCAAGCCACTTCGCTCGTGTGGACATCAAACCTCCCCAGCAGGCCGAGTACAGTCCCTTTGGCTGCTGAACATACATGATGCCGCCGTCTTCGTTGTGATCGACAAAATGCTTCTCGAGCTTTGGAGATGCCGTGTCGCTCATTTCAACCATTTGCACCGTCACCGCGTGTCCCATGACCCTGGTTTCGGCGCTTGGCGAGAACATCCGGATTCCATCCAGGAAGCCGCCAAACGGATGCTTGAGCTTAACGAGAGCATCGCCGATCTTGTTTCCGTGTTAGAATGAACATGGGATGGCGTGACGTCAGAGGAAATCACTCACATCACATGATGTGAACTGGCGCAATTGTGCCAGTGCTTGTTTGGAGGCCATGGCGGATGCCGCAATTGTGTCGGTGTTGTGGCACGGGTGCACTTTAGGAGGATTTGGGGCTAAATATCATCGATCCTCGGAGACATCCCGAAACCAAAGCCCGTTGTCGGAGTAGTCCGGCTACGAATCGGGTCCTTCCGAAAGACAGGTGGTTGGGATGTATCCAGTAATAATCGGTCTTCGCGACTGTCTGCTGTGGGCCAAGGGTGGGCCAGAAATCATGTCACGAGGCAAGGCTTCCCTGAAGAAGGGCTTCCGAGCTGATGATATGCGAGCTTGCCGGGTGACCTTGATCACTTAAACGAGCTGGGTGTTGAGGCGCCTGGAGTCGGGCACAACTTCAACACTCTCTCGTAGACCAGGGGCGTTTTGGGAGCACCCACAAACACCGCGTCTTCAGTATGCTTTTTGAGATGCTTAGCTTGCTGTTCCATGTGCTTGACTAATTATTTTGTAACGATATTTGGCAACATTTTTGAAGGTAAATCGATATTGGAGGATCCATGTCGGAGTGGGAGAAAATGCGACACGACGCTAACAAGGTGGTTATGAAGATGATCTATAGCCACCGCCATCATGCGATCAATTATCGAGCTTGCGTGGTAATCATGTAACTCAATTGTATAACTTTTATGACCCGTCTACGCCTGTTAATTGTCATTTAACCCCCCAGCCTGCCGTGTCCACAGATCCCGATATCTTCCTCCAATCTTCAGTAGTTCGCCATGTGTCCCCTTTTCTACAATCATTCCATCATCCACGACCAAAATTTGATCTGCGCCAACAACCGTCGAGAGGCGATGAGCAATCAAAAAGGTCGTTCGTTTCTTTTTCAACACATCCAACGCGCCTTGTATGTCGGACTCAGTGCCCGTGTCCACAGCACTCGTCGCTTCGTCTAATATTAGAATAGGCGGATTCTTCAAGAACACTCGTGCAATGGCCAGACGTTGGATCTCGCCACCAGAGAGTTTGACGCCCTGCTCTCCTACTCGGCTGTTGTACCCATCGGCAAAGGTGAGTATTTTGTCGTGAATGGCAGCAGAGCGACAAGCCTCAAATACTTGCTCGTCCGTGGCAGATGGACGAGCATAGCGGAGGTTTTCCATGATCGACGCGTTGAATAGGAGCGGATCCTGAGGGACAACACCGAGAGCATCTCGTAATGAGCTCAACGTAACATCTTGGATATTGTGACCGTCGACGGTGATTTTGCCAGAGGTAACGTCGTAGAAGCGGAGAAGAAGCTTGAAAATTGTCGACTTGCCAGCGCCAGTTGCACCAACAAGAGCAACCGTCTCCCCTGGCCGAGCAGAAATATTGAGGCCTTGAATGGAAGGTTTCCTTGGATCGTAAGAGAAGAAAACCTCTTCATAACTAACGTGACCCTGGATTTGACCCAAAGTTTTGGCCCCTTCCTTGTCAACGATGGTTGGCTTGGCTTGTAGCAAGTTCAGAAGTCGTTCCGCGTCAACCAAATCCGACATCAAATAGCGATAGTTGTGAGAAAGGTATTTGAGTGGATAAATCAGATAGTCCCAGTACTGCATGAGGAAGACAAAATCTCCAGCAGTGGCCTGGCCTTGCGAGATCTCGTAAAGAACAAGACTGGCGAGGGTGAAAAAGGTAATGGGCACCATGGCCTCGAGGAGGGCCTGGATATAAGAGTCTCGTTTTCCCCAGATCCAGCTTGCGTCAAGTTGCGAGTCCACTGCGTTGCCAAAGCGACGCTTCTCAAAGTTAAACATGTTGAAATAGGCCACGCTCTGCCAACCCTGGACGGCTTGGTGCATGACTCGGGCTTCTTCTCGCTGTGCCTTTGCAGATTGACGCCGATTGTCGACATTCCAATTGGACGTAAAGACCTCGAGAGTAACAAAAGCGACCGAGGCAACTAGCATGACGAGCATGGCGAAGATGTTGAACTTCCAATAAAGGAGTGCGAATGCGATGATTAGGTCAACAAAGGTCGGGAGAATTATGAGAATAGCCGTATCGAGGATATTGGTGAGGGCTCCACCCTGCTCGATAGCCTTCATCACCTCAGCAGAGTCTCGATCTGAGTGAAAGTCCATCGACAGGCTCATGACGTGACTGAATGCGGCGTTGGAAATCTGGCGGTAAGAAAATTGCGTGATGGGAATTTTGACCAGTGCTTGGATCAAGCCGAGTCCAGCCTCATCATTCAGCAAACTCAGGAGCAACCATATTGCGAGAGATCCGTAGGGTGCTTCACTCCCCAATAGCTTGTCGGTCACGATACCAAGCTGACGAGGAATCAAGACATTCAGCGCTCTGTTCCCGGCCAAACACAAAATGCTTACAGCAATGCATGCTTGAACTTTCCGGTCCCGGCGAGGAATTAGGTATGGGATGAAGATGGAGAAGTCTTTGAGGTATCCCCACCAGCCACCCGTTTGCTCGAGTCTCTCGGCACGAAGGCGCTTGATCTCGGCGTCATCCTCCGAGCCACTGTCGTCTTCACCGTAGTCGGTAATGGTTTCGGAGTCGGAACCAGAACGCCGGGTTGAACATTGAGTGCCGTAATTGACGTGTTCTCGGGAAGATTCCTCTGGTTGGCCTCGAAGAAAGGGGCGCGCCTCCTCTGCCATTGCTTCACTTCCCTTGACCTGAGCTTGGGCTCTGTTGACCAAAAGCCAGAGTAGAACAAGACCTCGAATACCTTGGCAGATGATTTGGATGATTGGTCGGAAATTGTCCCGTAGGTTGGAAGATGATATAATCAACAATGGGACTTCAAACAGAGCCGTTACAAGAGCTGTTCCCCAAAGTGTATTCCATCCATCAGTTCGCTGCAGTCCAAGGGCCGACCACACGAATGCGAGTAGAAGCAAATGGACGATTTGCGGGTTGTAACAAAGCAATACCTCTGGCTGGGTGACGATAGAGATGGCCTCTACTAGATATGAGATGACGAGAAGGCAGATGAGAAGAGTGTGTCGCCGAGGGCGCGGCTGAGCTGGTGCTCGATGGGCTTGGCAGTGCTTGGCGAGTGTCGAGACGGTGACGAACAAGGCAGATGCAAATGCGCAGCTGTAGTGGAGTAAGTTCCAAACCGCCTGTGTGATCATCTTGACAGCCGGGCGCGGATGAGAAATCGATGTTGTCTGAATATTCAGGAAGAATACTCCTGGGAAATTGAGCTTTAAATAAGGCTTCATCTAACACCCATCCAGGCTACGCTCGGAGTAGTGCTACAGTGTCTCGCAGTCCGTGTCTCCGTGGTAATACCCGGGTGGGTTTAGTGACTCATGCCGGCACAGGCAGCATACGGTACGCCCAATCAGTACGCGGGGCTCGTATTCGTCGCACCCGCCTATTTCTTTGTAGTTGTAAGATGCAAACCCAGTGTGAATCATAGCTGTGGCGCAACCAATGTCAGTTACGATGCAGTGAAACCGTAAGACATGATTTGGACTGTCCACGAATCAGGCGGCGAATTTGAAGTATGCAGTAAATGCTGCGGCTGAATGGTGACTCAGGTCGGACATGACCGACTAAATCCAGACACACTGTCTGTTTAAGTCTCCGAGCAAGAAACATATGCAAGTAAGACATCAATCTCATTCAAAGCATCTGTGTCCAAACAAAGTCCGTGGCAATATTTAACAGAACAGCCATTTTATCACTGCCAGCTTCCCAAGTCTGCAACTTTTGAGCACTCAACGGGTCGGTTTGGTTCTTTCTAACCTTGACGAGCTCACCTAAGGTGACCATGGGACCGCTCACATCGTAAAATGCCTTTTCCACGTGAAATTCTTCTCGGCTTCGCGCCTCCCAGAGCGTTTTGTTTGATATAAGGGGCAGGTCCTCTAAGAGACCACACCCGGAACAGGGAATCTCAACATCGATGGCAATGACACAGCTGATTATGAACCAGAGACATGCCACACTAGAGAGGTCAGCAATCCGACACGTCATTGGTGAAAGCAACATCATACCGTCTACGTGATTCGGCAAACACCCAATCTTCCCACATCAAACTTGGCTCGGCTTGTTCGGTCTTTGAGTAGCCATCCACAAGCCCACGAAATCGCGAGCTGAGAATCTAGCTCGTTGGTCAGCTTCGAGCGCCTGGATTTAGATTCAATCACTCACTTCAACTGTCTCAAGCATTCTTGCCCCACGTTCCTGAGTCTCAGCATCTTGATCAATGATTGCCATGATCATGTAAATAATCATGGCTTGAACAGCAGGCTGAATCTCGCGAGCAGATAGTCCCATCACCTGCCCATATTGGGTGAGCTCAATGAATTTCAAGGGTACTCAGTTGTTGGTTATACCTCATCTCGGAATCGCTGCTCTTCTGCCTCGATTATACGCCAAAGAAAAAGCCGGGTCTCGGGTGTTCTCGCCACAAAAAGTTGAGCAATGCTCATGCAACTTGCCAATTTCTCTGGAAGACATGGTTTATGCCAATGAGGATGAATGAATGGCGGAAAAGTCTGTCGGCGAAGCATCATCTGTGGGAAGGCATAGAGTGTGTGCACGATAAGCGTTGCGGCTTGTTTTAATGTAGGATTTTTATAGGGAAGGTGATTGAGATCTCTTACGGCTACTTGCTGGAATGCCGTGTTGTCGAAGGGGTAATTTTGTGCTGTTCGGGAAACGAAGTTCAGTGGCTGGTCGCTGACGTCGACAGCTCCTTTCAATTTCCTTATCTCTGTGAGATTATTGAAAGGAGCAAGCATTCCGATACTGTTGTCAATTACCAAGCCACCCTGCTCAATCGGTGGGTCACAGGGATTGGCCGACCAAGCCACGGTTGACAGCGTGTCTGGAGTAAGAGGATGTTCAATATTCATTGCCCTCGGCGGCTGCTGCGGTCGCTCGCTGTTTCGCCTTGGCTGGGCATAGGTGCATTCTAAGCCTTTCATCTCACAGCGAGAGCACGGGTTGGAAAAACTGCATTTGGTCTTGGCTGTACTGCAAGCAATGCAGGATTTTGGCCGGCCTTTGCGATTAGCCTGGGCACGATGACAGTACTTGACGTGACGGTTGTATGAGTGCTCTATGCACGGTCAGAACAGAACTCAAATATCAGGCGTAATTGAGCAAACCCTGCGAGTAAACTTTTTCACAGATCGGGCAACTGCTGAGGAAAAGTGAATTCATGGTGAAGCCTCATTAGCTATATCGAATGATGTAAGTGGATGGTATTTGAGAGGTTGGGAAACTGGCCATTGCAGCTAAAAATGCTCATTGGAGGGGAAATCACGTGGTTCGAGCGTGGATGTGACGGAGTTAGACACGTATCTCCATGGAATGACGCTACATAGAATTCCATTAATAAACTCTCGTCTCATCTAAACTGCATCATCGTATCACGATTGAGGACATTACTCGAGCCAGGTGATGCACTAATGTTCAAACTCTAAAGAAGCTTAACTACACAGGATTACTTTCTATAGACCTTGTTTACCAGGGCAACGGTCCGTTTCGGTCACTAACGGTTCCTGTTGGTCCATTCTCATCCAAGGTGGCCATCTCGATGATACGTTCCGCACCGATTTCCGTGCTATGACCGTACTCGCTAAAGTTGTTCAACGCAGTCTTCACCAGTCCGGGACAGACCGAATTGACTTTAGCTCCAACCCCGTCCAACTCCCGGACGTAATTGATCATGAGCATGTTGACTGCCGCCTTGCTCGCATCGTAAGCCTTGTAGTCGATGTTGTAGTATGGAGTCGTCTTATCGGTCGCTCTCTCTAGGCTACCCATGATGCTTGTGACAAAGACGACTCGTGGCGGCCCAGCCTTTGCTTTCCGCAGCAGTGGAAGCAGGCCCTCAGTCAAGGTAGCAGTGCCGATGATATTGGTCGTGAAGGTCTTGCTGAAAAGATCCCAAGTGTTGAGAGAAGGGTTATGATCTAGCAAAATGCCGGCATTATTGACGAGAACATCAAGATATCCAAACTCTTTCTCGATGCTGGCAATGGTGCCTTGGATTGAATCAGGCAAGCTCAGGTCCAGCTGGACAACTGACGCCTTGTGGCCTGCTTCGCGGAGGTCGGTCGCCACCTCTTCTCCATCTTGAGGATTGCGAGCAGCAATGATTGCATGATAAGAGTGCTTGCTGGCGAGGATTTGGGCAACAGTCCTTCCAATACCCTGGGTCGCACCAGTGATGAGCGCAAGGGGAGCGTGAGGAGACATGGTTGCAGGAGACAGAATTTGAATTGAGAGTAATGGTTCAGTGTTGAAAATGAGCTGTATGGATGCTTGTACTTTTCTACCATCGGATCTGTACGCCTTCTTATATTCGGTAGAGAATTGGCGGCGTGATACAAGATTTATCGACCGGCAAATGTAGCCGTCTGCGGTCTCCACAGGTATGTAAGTCGCGACCACAAGTAACCATCTGGCATTATTGGAACCTGAACAATCTGTTTCAGCCATAGGCCAACTTGGCCGTGCTTACGACATTTGATTGTCTTTAGTTGGGCCGGCGTGTACAGTATCGGCCAAGTTGGCCGGCACTTGTCTGGCCCCGTAATTTATTGTTGGGAAACAGGATTGATTGGCCGATGTACGCCAACGTTTTGTCCAGGCTTTTACTCGACGGCTGTTACCCCCCGGATAATCGGATGGCGGGCTGCATGAGTGATATGAGAGGGGTAGACTGGTTGGGTTGCACTGCTGCCGGTCAGTTTCGCCGCAGTGCCGATACGGGATGTTTGAGGTTGCCTCGCCAGTAAAGCTATTTCTTAATTCCTAAATCCGTGCCAATCCAAAGCGTTTATGGCTGTTCCTTAAGCTAGTGAGCGGAATAAGAAAATTTTGACTTTGTGGACTCCGAGGATGACAGCATAGAAGTCTAGATACCGGACAGTGATCATTGATCATTAAACCTTTCACGTGCATAACAATCCCAAATCTACGTGTAGCGCATTAATAATATTCCCGTACCTGTCGATGAGTGAAAACATCATAGAAAGTTGGTTCGGGGGCACTTTAATTGCACAGGTTGATTCTGCCCTTTTAAAACGCCGATTACGTGTCGCTAGATGTGTTGAACGAATTGCTTTAAAAAGGGAAGGACTCAATTGAACTTGCACTCTAAGCCGACAACTGTACCTGCACTTCCTTTAGATGTGTTGGCTCACCATGATTTCTCACGTAATGAGGGTTGCAGGCAAGACCTGCAGTCTTGCTGATGAAAAAGCCGTTGAAATCATGTAGTGGAACGATTCAATCTAGGGAAAGGACTCAAGACTGTTGCAAAGGGTAGTCTTATGAGAGGAGCTTGCTGGATGAACGAATATTATGGCGCGCTGGGAACAATTGCGTCAGTTCGACTTTCGAACTCGGCGACTCTCTAAATTCCTCACTCATCCTGGTCCATATCTCTTCGAGATGGTGAGATAATACATGTATTATTATACCTCAAGGAGACCCCAGAAAGTATTAATGAATCGCGACGACGTAGAGACTAGCTACTTTTATCAACATAATGACAGAAACCGCGTCAATATAGATCAGAGAACCTGAGAAACCAGCACATACGACCATAGCTCTTAGAAAATACGGGATCCCGTCCGCTCTCCCTTAGTCAAGCTGAGAAGCGGCGAATTAGTACTCGGGTCGGTGACGACCGGGGAATCCTCGCTGTTGTATGTTTTTTGCCCTTCTGGGCGTTTTCTTTTTTTTATTCCGTCATGACGTCTCATGTTAAGTTGATGTTATGTAGCTTTGATCTAGGTTTGTAGTGTGGAACTAACGTGGTGTGAACCAGCAGGTTGAAGATAATGCCCCACGCGTTTGAGACAGAATAGACCAAAATAAGCTCAGATTAGCATATGGCTATGTACATGGTCATTCACGATCTCTCCCCTATCCATCTCATATATCTTGGTGTCATGTGTATCACTGCACAGCAGGTTAACGCCCTCGTTATGCAATAGAAAGGGTTTGGAATGTCTGCGTTCATCATTGCTAATATCTTGCTGATAATCCTATTCCGGCCAGTGCGAAATTTCTATTCATGAACACTGGTAGGCTAGTTGTCCTCGCCGGGCTGAACCAAGAAATACGTGGCATCGTGGGCAGTCCAGTTTTAGGCTAGAATCTAGTACAAATGGACCTCGCGAGCTTCTTGTCCCTCCATCTCCGCTTACGTTATTGACTACTCGTTACAGGTGGAGGGTCGTGGCGGACTTGCAAATCATCTGGATACCGAGTAGCGAAAGTTGAAGGCATGACGGATTTGCACGTATCTTGCAAGAGTAGTAATAGTACTGGGTTAGAAATCAAGTATATACTTCAATGAAATGGGCCATGTCTATTTAGACTATCATACAATAAGTGGCCTTCAATGCAATCAGGCTTGCTGAATTCACAACAACTTAAGGAAGAGGAATTGATTGGGCATGGTTGATGAACAATCCTTCGGGGTCAAACTTGGCCTTGATCTTCTTGAGGCGGTCGTAGTTTGCTCCATAGAGACGTGAGCTCCACTCCTCCTCGGTAAGCTCCGTATCGGCGTAGTTGACAAAGCCCCGAAGAGAAGCACCAGAATCCGTCAGAGCCTGCTCGAACGGCTTAATCAGACCCTTCATGTACGAGGGCCCGTCAGCGGGATAGTTAGTGGGATCAACTGAGTTGGCCTCCCAGCGGATGAGCCAGAGGTTCTTGCCGTGAGCGTAACTGGTGTCGGAGTCGGAAATGTCCCGGGAGACACCACCCCAGAGGTCAAAGAATCCCGACTTTCGTAGGTCAGTGCGGTTAAAGGCCAGAGTCGTGCTGGTGTAGAGAGTGCGGACTTGTTCAAACGTCAGGGGGTGATCGGTGGTCGTCGTTAGAGCCTGGGTATAAAAGGCACGGCCTCCAAGAGCGCCACCGTTGGCTGCGTTCATACCGGCACCGGCCACGGCGACTTCCATATCCCAGAAACCCAGCTCGCTCTTCTGGATGACAGTGTCGTTGCTGATGGCCTTCAGGTTCTTGAACAGGGGCTCGATGACCTTGTCAAACTTCTTGGGGTTTCCGTAGAAGTAGCCAGTGCCGCTGTAGGGGGGTGCGCTGAGGCTCCAGCGAAGAGCAAGCTCATCCGGGCAACTAGAGCTGGTGGCAAAGTCCTGGATAGCAATAAGAGCCTTGGCACCAGCGTCTACGTCGACGTTGCCGATGGAGAGTGTAAAGTTGACGGCCTTCTCATACTTTGGCTTGTGAGTCTTGGTAGTCATGGACAAAATGATGCCGTATGAAGCGCCGGCGCCTTGAGCAGCCCAAAAGAGGTCAGATCCCTTCTTGGCGTTGACAATGGTGCCATTGTAGAGCATGTACTCCACGGACACAAGGTTGTCCATGGGTGTGCCATAATGACGGGATGTGCTTCCGAAGCCGCCTCCAATGCTGGAGCCTGGGACACCGACGTGAGCGCCACGGACGTGGGGAATGTGACGTCCCGCCGTGTCCCAAAGATACTTCAGCACAGGGCCAACATGAGTGCCGCCTCCAAACTTCATCAGCTTGGTGGACTTGTCATAGCTGACAGAGTCAAAGGCTGCCATGCTGATGACTAAGTTTCCGCTGTCGCCAAAGCCATAGCCCTGGAAGGAATGAGCAGCTCCAAGAGCGGAGGCTTTGACGGAAGCATTGCGAGCGCAATCGAGAGAGAGGGCAATCTCGTCATTGGTCTCTGGGAAGGCAATGCAGGCCGGGTTGGGCGTGATTCGCTTCTGGAACTGAACCACTTCGGTGGCCCAGGTGCTGTCAGAGTTGATGATGTTGCGCACACCAGCATTGGTCAAGCAAGACTGGAGCGCTGAATCCGTAGCCCCATTCTGGGCAGCAGAAAAGGAGGGTGCAAGACAAACGAGTGAAGCAACGGCAAGGCGCTTGAAAGAGAGTAGGGAATCCATGGCTGCTGACCACCAGAGAAGAAAGGTAAAGAGAAGGGAACGTAGTCTTGGACCGTCTGGATCAACCACGTGTCACCATGTTTATATATTCCAGCATCCCACTCGGCATCTGAGCCACTGTCTCCATGTCCGAAAGCGTTCGTTTCCGTACATGACAAATGACGATCAACGCGATTTACAGTTGGAACATAAAACATTCTCATTTAGAACCTGATACGCGTACTTTTCTAGGCTCAATCCTTCTGTGTTCGTATTAATTAAAATGTCGCATTTAAAGCTGCTCCGCCTTCTTCATCTATGCTAGTACGACTAAGCTTAAACCTTAACCGACTTGGCAGACGTAAACAAATGAGTTGTGCCCATATTTTAGGCTTCCGATCGTACCGAAATCCCAAATAGAGGCTGCATTATTCAACCGCAAATTAGCCCCTTTCATCCAGGATACTGAATCCGTTTTTTATACTCCCGGGCGTACCGACAGAAATTAAGCTTGTGTCGTTTCGTCCTAGATGTAACCTTCTATCCCTGGCCCAAGAGTCTGGGCGTTGCGATCCCTGTCAATGGTCCATTGGTGGATCATTGAAACTAATGCTTCGGGAGCTTGTAATTTCCCGTCGCCTCGCCAGCTCACTTTTCCGCAATGTAACACACAGGTGAAGGAAAAGGGTATATCAATTGGTCTTGGCCCTCACGCATTGATGGAATCTCAAGGCACTGCATCTCCGCTTTCCGGTTATCTTTGTGGGTTTATTTGGTGGCCGGACCTGAGACTTCCACTCCGCATACAACGACTTGCATATCAACACCCCCACGTGAGACTCACTCATCGCCTCTACAATGCGTCGAAATGGTCTGAACCTCTTCGCGGGCTTGGGTCTTTGCGCCAGCTCCTGCAGCGCCGTGACTCTTTTCGCAGCCGACTCAGGCGGCAATGTGACGACTCTTGCCTTGACTGGATCCGGCAAAAACTACACTCTCGCCGTCACTTCCAAATCAGCTGAGTGTGAGGTTAACCCTGCATGGCTGGGCATCGACAAGACCAGCCATATCCTCTACTGTCTGGATCGCGGTGGCAGCTCGTCCACTTCAGGCTCGCTTAACTCCTTCTCCATCGACGGAGATGGAGCTCTTGCCCGTTTGGACCGCGTGGATGCGCCCTTAAGCGGCGTTGCTGGTGGAATAATCACTACCGACACAGGAGCAAAGGCGTGTGTGAGTGCTTCATAGTAAGTAACCAGCTTCATTGGAGGGACTTTTTGAATACAAGGAAACTGACCCTCCACAGCAACCGAAGCGCAGCTGCCGTCTACGCTCTAGGCGAGAACGGAGATTTGCCTGGAACCGGGCCCTTGCAGCAATTCTTCCCCACGCTGAACCAGACTGGGCCAGTTGCGTCTCGCCAAGACCGGAGTTATCTTCACGACGTTATTGTGGACCCTACGAATAAGTATGTGGTTCTCATGGACCTTGGTGGTGACCTTGGTCGGGTGTACACCTACGATGAGGATACCGTTGCCCCCATCACTGAGGTGGACGGACTGGTCACCGAGCCTGGAACCGGCCCGCGTCACGGCGTTTTCCACACCATGAAAAACGGCAAGGTCTATTTCTTCTTCAACGGAGAGCTGAGCCAAAAGGTGTACTCTTACCGCGTGAAGTACACGGAAACTGGTCTGTCATTCAAGAAGGTGTTTGAGATTCCCGCCATTGACGCCAGTCTGCCTGCAACACAGGCTCCCACCAGCGAGATTGCATTGAGCGTAAGGATGCCGAATAAAACTCGTGGTAATTAGATCAAATTACTGACATGCTTATAGCCCGATAAGCGATTCCTCGTTGTGTCGAACCGTGAGAAGTCATTCCGCGACTCGCCAATCCTGGGATCTGGACCTTCAGACACACTGTCTACTTTCCGTATCAACAGCGACGGTACTCTGAAACTCGTGCAGCTTGCTCCTTCAGGTGGTTGGTCCCCGCGCCAGTTTTCTTTCAACAAAAATGGCGACATGATTGCCGTGGGTCACCAAAACAACAGGACGGTGGTCATCTGGAAGCGTGATATCAAATCTGGCAAGATTATCCTCGAGGAAGATGGTGGCAAGCTCGGTCAAGTGACCCTTACTGGCGCTGTTGTAGCTACTATCTGGGATGAATAGTCTGTACACTATGTCAAAGATGTAGATATTTGCATGGTTTCTTAACGGCGTTTGGTTACAAAAGAAACCACCTCAATATGACATGTACGGTGTACAATTAGGATGCTCCAAATTATCGAGTGACTGAGGTGAGGGCCCAATGAACAGCTGATGATCAAGTCTAATTGTGGTGGCTTGTTATGCCAATTGGGAACCGCCCGAACGGGCAACTGGCTCCGTGGTTGAAACGGGCGAGCGGAGTTATTAAACGGAGACCGGCCGTGGTTCCTGCATGAATTACTCCTTCGTGCATTAAACACCCGGAACTATAATTGCTAATTATCCTATTTGTCCGGCTAAAACAGGACTGCTATCCAACTAAAACGTTGACATGGCAGCTAAGTAGGCAATTACCATGTACAACTGTAAACATATTTATGCACATATCATGATTTGCACGGATGTCAATTATTAGCAGGTGATGTACTAAGTCCAAAGCTTTTAGTATTCTCTATCCTGAGTCCTATCTTTAGTATCCTGCAATGTGTATGTCGTTGACGTGCTTTACTCCAACTTAAATGACCTTTTCAAAGCCTCTCCCAAACGTGTAACTGCCTCCTCAATCTTATCTAATGGGGCGGCTGCAAACGTAATTCTGTAGAAAACGTCAGGATACTCCTTGTTCGCGGTTGCTTCAAACCAGCTTCCCCGAGCAACGAGTACTCCCTCCCCAATGCTTTCAAGCCATATTTCCTCCTCAATTTCCGCCGCAGATTTTGTTTCTGCATCGGGGTGTTTTCGCCAATCTACTTTTAGCCATTGCTAAAGAAGGGTTAGATCGCGAGCCCAGGACTATATAGGGTAGGTGCACTTACAAACATGCCCGCTTCTGCCACATTCCAGCTAACTATATCCTTTGGCAAGTGGCGATCGCAAGCATTAGCAAGAAAGGTTCGGCGAGCGGAATATTCTTGACGGATATGCAATAGCCATTGCAGAAAACCAGAATGACCCCAATGTTCGTCTAGCAATTTGAAGAGTGCCAGTTGGCTGAAACCACTGGGGCCTTGCGTTGAAACATCGGCATGAATTTTGTATCGCTCGATGATTTGCTCCGAGGCAGTCACCCATCCGACACGGAGTCCAGGACTGACGACCTTGCTGAAAGAATCCATACGAACAACTCGCCCATCTGTATCGATGCTGAGGTAGGTGGGAATTAACATTCCAAGCAATGATTCCGGTGAGTTGAATCTGGTTTCGATTTGAGAATTTTCGGCGGAAGCAAACTTATCCATTTGGATGTAGTAGTATGGATCATCTTCCAAAATGATCAAATCATGTTTTTGGGCCACGCGATAGATGTCTTTGCGACGTTGCAGACTTTGAGTAGCGCCTGTAGGATTCTGGCCTGTTGGAACAGTGTAGAGCAGGAATGGTTTCCTTGAGCCACCGTGAGCAGCAGGATCCCAGTTCTGGAGCGTGTCATGAAGACTCTGAGGGATCAAGCCTTCGGCATCCATTTTCACGCCCATGAAGCGAACTCCCATTGGCAAAGCAGTCTCAACTGCGGATGAAAATGTGTAGTCATCGGACAAGACGTAGTCCCCCCGCTCTGCAAACATTCGCAAAGCAATGTCGAGTGCGGAGGTATTGCCGATACTCATGCTGCACTGCCAGTCTGCATACGGGGGATTGTGGACTAGCTCTGCATGTTCAGTGATCCAGCGGAGCAACTGCGCAGAGCCGCTTCCTTGGCAGTAGTTTAATGCTACTGTGAGGTCATAGATGCTTTTGCCAGAAGACATGTCACCCTTGTTGGAATGCAACTCGACGGGTTTCGCAGCACCTTCGCTGTTGTCTAACGGCACCACTGAATGCCCTAAAGACTCGAATGGAATATACTCGCTGAGTGGTATGCCGCCTCCCAGGGAGATGATACCCGGCTTCTGGAGATGCTTGAAGGCAGCTTTAAGGGTGCATCCCTCGCGACTGGCCGACTCAGTGCTAAGTCGATCTACGATAATTAGTAGCCATGCGTGTTAGGTTAAACTTCAACTTACGATCCCATCTTAGAGCCGCGGGCTTATGCTTGTGATTTTGCGTCTTGAACGGTTCACTCACAGCCAGAGCAGCCACACCCCATTGGGAAGGGTTGACATCGGAGCGGTGTGGTTGAAGACGCTTGACATTGGCATCTTTCCCAACCGAAGTCTTCCCAACCGAATCGGGGACATCGGATGCAGAAGGTGACATGGTTCAAAGAAGAAATGTGATGACTCTAGATGTTTGCTAAGATGTGAGCGTGTCTGAGATGACTTAAATGGGTTTGTTATATAGCGAACGATGTCTACTTGCAACTCGAGAATCGGCTAAATCGGAGTGCGGCGTAACATGTGAGTCAAGGCTGGGATCGGAGTAAGAAGTTCTCCGAGTGGACCGCAGTCCGCACTAGTAACCCACTGAATGACGGCTTTGCCCGATGCTTATCAACGTCCCAGTATTTGTAGAACCAATATTATTGAGTCCAGTGGAGATATCAGAAACTTATGTGGGCTAAACGTGCAGTCAATTGTTCTGGCTGTGACTGTTATCCGGTGCCGCCGGGATCGGAATCCACATCACGCCGATTCACGTTTCTACTCCTCTCCGATCCGCGATAGCATTGTAAGGGGGTCCCAACGATCGACTATTTAATAACAACTTATCTACGTAATATATTGTGACTAATAAGCCGATACCGCAAGCTAAATCATTTCTCAAGGAATAAAAGTAGCTGCACCTGCGCTGCCATGTTCGTGCTTGCTTTGTCAGTATTACAACAGACTGGGAAGTGTTTCGAGGTTTTGTTACTGCAAAAAACAGCAACAGCGTGCTTTCATTATACTCTTATGTCTAAAGGTAACTGTGCTGGGTATTATCCATGGTTGTTGAGAGTGTCCTGGCTGCTATTGAATGTTCCTTGTGGGTGCTACAGAAGGTGCTATATGCGCTACGGGGATGCTCTATAACCACTACGGGATGCCCTATAAATTTTTCAGAAAGTGCCTTGGCCGCGGCGCATCCTTGCTGTTTCTGGTCCGACTATTGTTCCAGCCGCAGCAGAGCTATCGATAAAGGGTCGCACTTTGGTAATCCGGCTTAAAGCCGGTCACCAGCAAAAGTCCGCCAAGAGTCCGAGGTGTGTCTAAGCGGGTGCCACATTGGAGCGTATTCGTAAACGAGCTTGTTCTTTTTATCAGCATACCCCACTTAACACTCGCGCCATCTCGCATCCCTAGCATCTCAGCAACATCTCTTTCTTACAAGCATCAATGCGATTTACGTACAATTGGACCATCTTTGCTATCGGAAATGCGCGCGACCCTTCGTAGGTCCTGTGACGCCTGTGCCAAGGCGAAGCATGGGTGTGACCTTCGAACTCCCAGGTGCTCTCGATGCATCAAGAGAAAGACAAATTGCGTTTACACTAACGAGCCCCTGACCTCGTCGCCGGAAACGTCTGGAAATAGTACGCTTGCTGTTAGAGACAATGAGGAAGTGACCTCTTTAACTTTGAGGGAGAGGAGGAGCGCGCCGGTGCATTCCGAGAGCTCGACATGGGTGTTGAACACAACAGATGCCTCTTTCGATCCTTTTGATTCATATCCACCCACGAGGCTTCCTCGGGTACATGTTCAACGTCTGATCTACCATTGTAATTGCTCTTGCTCCATTAATAAAAATTCTCGGAAAATGACTAACTTGCCTAGTTCTTTCCAGTATAGCTTTCCAGTACTACCCTTTGGACCTCAGTATGGAGTCAAATCCATTTGTCGTCTCGTGGTGGCCTCTTTGCCTCGCGGACCCCGCATTGTTCCACGTCTCATTACAGACGGCGTCCTTGGATGAGGAATTGAGGGCTCAGAAAGGATTTCCACTTTCAGAAATGCTCATGATGGACTCGGTGGCTCTGGTGAGACGAAAAATTGAGGATTCATCAGAGGCGTTTCATGATGAGACTTTAAATTCTGTCGTTACTTTGGCAGCAATTGAGGTGAGTCTCATCCCGACTGTCATTTACATTACTAATCGACTATATGTAGCATGGCAAGGGAAATATTGAGGCTAGCGGAATGCACATCGATGGCGTAAAACGAATGGTCAGTGTCAGGGGCGGAATCAACGACCTGAAGAGCACAAGCCCACTTACCGCGAGAATGGTTTCCTGGTAAGACTTCGACCTGAAGTGCAATATCAAGTGCTAAACATATCTAGGGTATCCATGTTGGTTACAGGAACTCCGCAGTTCCAGACCCAAGACGACTTTGGCTTTGGAAATGGAATTGGCCCAATACTGCAATGGCAGCTGGCCTCGACGCCTTCGGAAAAGATTTTCGATGACCTCGACATTGACCCTGCTGTTCTCGACATTTTAATCCGGCTTCGCAACATTCTTCACCAACCACAGCTTTCACGCTTAACAACCACCGAGCTCCACGATCTAACATGCTTCGTCGTCCATAAGCTGCTCCTGTTGCCTCCGCTTTCACCTGCCATGCCCAAGCGAGCAGCCATTTCAGAATGCCTTCGGTATGCGATGACACTATACATGCTGGTGATTCACGGAACGACATATTATTCCCACGCGGCACTAGCGAGTGTCATCGTTTTCCAACTCAAGAGTCATCTGACGACCTTGGCTGGGACGGACTACATTTACGGCCCATTAGGGATCTGGGTTCTATCCATTGGTATGGCAGCTACGATTGGCACAATGGACCACCAATGCTTTAAAGAACTGGCTGGATCGGCTGCGACTAGCGTCGGTTTGCACTCTTGGGAGGATATTCTCGTCCGTCTGGAGAGCATACTCTGGATGAGAACACGGCGGGATGAGGTCTTTCGGCAAGGGTGGGAAGAAATCCTCACGTCATGATGACATAAGCCTAGCAAGACTCACGTCTTTTCACAATCCTAATTAAAGAAATTATTAAGCTTCGCTACAACGATACGTGGTGTTCCTGTTGTCTGACATTGCTTGCAGCTCGAATCGCCTGATCGTGATTCGGAGTCTAGACCTATATAGGACTAGACTCCGCAGTAGTTATGGGTCTCCGAGATAGCGCGATAGATTCCCCCTTGTCTCCATCGGAGTCTAGTACAGAATCGGCTACGCCTGCCGAGTACGTCTCTGTTATTAATCGAGTTCAACACATTGGGGACGAATGTGATCCAATGATATGTCCTTGTTCCAACCACTCTCCGCCGGGCAATACCGGCGAGTGTCAGATATCCCATCTGACCACAGTTACGGCCCATTATAGTGGCTGACCCGTCAAGCCGTCGGACGGTACGAATACGCATTGTAATCTTCCATCGTATAAAGGTCTCGCCGTCCAGGTATTCCTCGATTTCAGAAGACGTACCTTCTTGTATGAGCTGAAAACCATGGCTACAGTTATTGAAGGCAGTATTATGCCCTCCGTTGAGAACGGAACCAATCTCGGACAGCATGGCACTACCAGCCAGGGCAATGGCCTCCTGGCCAGCTATCTTGCAGACCTGAGTGGCTTCCAGTTATTCGTCACAGTCTTGTTCATGCTTATTGTCTACGATCAAGGTATGCCGCGGCGATCTGGAATTGCTTTAACTTGCTGACACTTCAAGTTCTTTACATTGTACGGAAGGGATCAATAGCTGGTCCCAGGTTCAAAATTCCGTTCATGGGGCCTTTTATCCAAGCCCTCCACCCAAATTTCGAAGAGTATCTCGCTCAATGGGCTAGCGGTCCCCTCAGCTGCGTTTCTGTATTCCACAAGTAGGTTGTCTCTATATCTACACCATCCATTCTGACTCGTTGTAGATTTGTTGTTCTAGCTTCCGACCGTGACCTCGCACACAAAGTCTTCAGATCGCCGACATACGCCAAGCCATGTATTGTACCGATCGCGACCGAAATTATGGGCTCATCTGCATGGGTGTTCCTCATGGGCAAGGCCCATACCGAGTACCGCAGAGGATTGACTGGTCTCTTCACAAACAAAGCTCTCAGCACCTACCTACCTGTTCAGGAGAAGGTCTATGCTGATTATTTCGACAAGTTCGTCGCCGCTAGCGAAGCCAACGGAGGAAAGCCCATGCCATTTATGGGTTTCTTCAGAGAGATCAACTGCGCCTTGTCGTGCCGGACATTCTTCGGCGATTACATCTCCCAGGACGCTGTCAAGAAAATCGCCGACGATTTCTACCTCGTCACGGCCGCTCTCGAACTTGTCAACGTTCCCTTTTCCATCTATGTCCCATTCACCAAGTGCTGGCATGGAAAACGCATCGCAGATGCCGTCCAAGCCGAATTCACAAAGTGTGCTGCCGCATGCAAGGCCAACATGGCCTCTGGCGCTGAGCCAACCTGCATCGTCGACCAGTGGGTTCAACACATGATGGAGTCCAAGAAGTACCGAGAAAGAATCGAAGCTGGGGAGGTGGGAGTAGAGAAGCCGAGTAATCTCATTCGTGAATTCACAAATGAGGAGATTGGCAAGACCCTGTTCACGTTTCTCTTTGCGTCTCAGGATGCATCCAGCAGTTCTACCACCTGGCTTTTCCAAGTTCTTGCCCAGAGACCCGATGTCCTTGATCGTCTCCGAGAAGAGAACCTTGCTGCGCGTGGTGGTGACAAGAACCGTCCGTTCGAGCTGCCCATGATGGAGTCGCTCACTTACACCAACGCGGTGGTAAAGGAGATTTTGCGCCATCGTCCACCAGTCATCTTTGTGCCATACCAAACCACCAAGCCATTTCCAGTCACACCAAACTATACCGTTCCAAAGGGTGCCATGGTTATCCCGTCCTGCTATCCCGCTCTCCACGATCCGGAGGCGTACCCGAACCCCGATGTTTTCGACCCAGACCGGTGGATCACCGGTGATGCCGAGACGAAGACCAAGAACTGGCTCGTTTTCGGCTCTGGCGCACACGATTGTCTTGCACGAACGTATGTGCCACTTACGATGGCAGCCATGATTGGCAAGGCTGCGTTGGAAGTGGATTGGGTGCACCACGCTACGAGCCGTTCCGAGGAGATTCGAGTTTTTGCCACGCTATTCCCTATGGTATGTTCATGATTGCGTTCAGTATGAGGTGATGTGAAGCGTGTACTAATTAATTTTAGGACGAATGCCCGCTTGTTTTTACTAGACGGTCATAAATGAAATTGCTTTATCAGGAAGACATCCCGCCAGGAGGCGAAAAACAACAATCAAGAATCCACCTCAAATAACGAGCGAGATAAATATCTTTAAAATAAAAATAAAATAATTTAATTTACTTATTTGTTGAGGCATCTTTGGGTGACTTGACATTTAATAAAGGGTGATTTTTCTTATCTTCAGGTAGAAAGTTATCAAATGGGTACCCATGGGCACCTCGCAATTCGGCTTGGGTACCCATGGTCACAACTAACTAGATCCACGATAGACGATGGGCCTTAGTCAGGAGAAGCATCATCAATTAACCCAACTCAAGGTTGTGTCACTGATGCGACCAGCCCGGGATTTATACCAGAGACCGGAGTGCAAGGACGACGGATGCTTGAAATGAATAGACAGGCTTAGAAAACCATGGAAGAGTTCAGAAAGATGACCTTTGAATAAAAGTATTATCGCATTTATTTCGTTACTCGTATCTGTTCCCCCGGTAATATAATAATACGTAAAGATCGCATCGTCTAATCAAGACATGAACGCCTAAATCACTCCCAAGTTCCCGTCCTGTGTTCCATCTATCAAAACTCCTGGATCTATTTTGCCTTGAAAACCGCCATGGCAGTTGCCGCTGACGCATTCTTTTGAAGTGTGTGATGACCCTCCATCTGTGTCGGTTTCTCCCAACTCATCTGCCTCTCGTGATTCTCCCAGTGAGAATATCTCGTCCGGACCAGCCACAAGATCACCAATTTCGTCTGACATGGACATGTCCGTATCTTGGAACTCCATTGAGGGCCAGTGTACATAAAAATTATCCTGAGCGGTTTGTACAATTTGATGTGGTTGGTTTATTTGGTCTGTTTCGGGGTTGAAAGGAAGGCGCATTCTCTGAGTCGGCTCCATACCATACACTCCAGGGACGTCGATTCCTCGGTAGAAATTAGGATTCATCTGGTTACTGCTGATGTGATAGATTGGAAACCTAGGCTGGACTAACTCCTTGATGGGGCTAATGCCGACAGCGAAAATCCCTCTGAGGCTCATAGGAAAGTCCTTGTCTTGCGGTATTCGTCCTTTGCTGAGACCAAGGTCAAGCGCCAGTGCCAACCGCAGATACGAGCTGGGTTGGAGAGCAAAAATATGTGTCCAATCAATAGTAGACTTTTGATGATGAGGGCTAAGGTTGTCGAGCTGGGCAAGGTTGACAACGTGTCGCACAATTTCGCTGACCCAATCTACCCCGTCATATTGGGGTTGGTACGTCTTCATGACCTCAATGAGAGTGTTGAGCTCACGCTGTTTGTGAGCCGGGTTTGGGTTGGATCCGGGCTTTGGCAATGGTGCCGATAATTTGATATCCAAAATGTTGAGAATCAGAGGAAGCAAGGTGCAGCCAATTGCTGGCAGGGGAAGCCAGCGTGCAAGGTTGAGGCCGACTAGTTGCTTGTGACACTCGATGAGTGACCTGGAGGCGGCTTGTAGCTCGCGCTGATTGTCCAAGATGACCGACATGTCTTTGGTCATGGTGTTTCTAACCCCTCCTTGAAGAGTCTCGAGAGAAAGAACTTCGTGGTGACACAAGGCAATTTGTGAAGTGTAGTAGTGCATCAGCATCAGATTTCTGTACAGCGTGATAGATTCGTGGCTGTTTTCGTCGTCAAGAAGGCTCCGTGGGCCATTGTCGCCTGGAACAATGGCGAGCCTCAAGGTTGCCTGCTCATACCATCCATTCAATGCGCGCTTGCATTGCATGGAACGGGCCGCATTATCGGACTTTGCTGCTTGGTTCCAGCCTTGCAGCGGAAAGCATAGCATCAGAATGTCAGTGACGACAACATTGAGCTGAATGGACTGGGCAAAAACTTCGGCCAGTGCCTTCTTGGTTTCTGGATTGTAGACCCTGGACCGTTGAAACTCGTCGTCAAGGTCTGCAACTCCAAGAGGAGATGCGTTGTAGTCGAATTGATCCATTGTGATTTGGATAGGCCGTCTCATGAGAAGCCCAACGGAGTGATCTCGGAGGACACAGCACCACCAGAGCCTTCGTAATATCGCCTGTTGCTTGGAGCAATGTGAAGCAGGCATTGCTGCATAGAGATGCGCATCGGCGCTCTTTGCGTAGTTGATGGCTAAACTTAGCCACGATGTGTTGACTTTCTTGGCGGATGAGAGAGAGGTGTAGGAGAGGAGGACAGCCGCTTGGGAGAGAGCCAGGTCTGAGGTTTCTGTTCCCATATCGAACAGAAGTTTGGCGCGTCGCTGAAATGATGCCCTCATCTCTCGAATAGTCGCATAGGCAAGTGCTTCCATGGTCGAAGGGGAGACAAAATTGCAGGACGCGAAGAGTATTGCCTGAAACACCAGCAACGAGATGCGTCCGGTAGGTATCTCGTCCACCTCATGACAGTACATGTCCCAAAAATCGCCTTCATTGATCAAGGGTAGTATCGGGTGGACGTGGAGAAAGTATTGCCGCATGAAATCGTCCAGAAGTGGTCGGATCGGCACTCGTAGACAGCCCTGGAGCTCCAGGAAATTGACGTCTTGATGGGGGACATTGTGGAGATTCGAGACGGCGAGGAACGGGTAGAAGCAGTGGACGACTTCGGAGTTTGATCCAGTATTCGCCTTGGGCTGGGAATCGGCTTTGCTCGTGAGGCTGTTCAGCCAGGTCAGGGGTTCGGGTTGAACGTATTGTGAAGCTGCGTGTGTTAGTGAGATCGCGACAAGACCGATGGCAAGACCGGGCTAATTACCAGTGGGATTCGCCACTCCGCCTCCGACCGGGACGGCATTCTCCGGTCGACTCGTCGGGTCCGGGCGCATGCCGTCTGTGATATCATGGTGGATGGTGTCGTCATTGTGTTCGGGTCGTTCTTCGTCGATAATTCGTGGTTCTTGGGTGCCATGAATCTGATTGTTCAGTACAGGTCCTGGGACACTTGGGCCGGCACTTGAGCCTTCGTGGGCTTCGTCGGATTGTTGGTCGATCGCCGCATACGGGGGATATGATGCCTGGACACTGTCTCTGGGATCAAGCAGGGCACTTGATTGACAATTAGAACACGTCCAGTGATTGGATTGTGATGCTTACAATTTGGATGCTCTGCCCGTGACAACGCAAGTGTCATTGTCGAGGTAGCAGTTCATGCATGGGCGGCCGCGTTGAGACACGTCGCAGCGGACCTTTCGGGAGCGACAAGACAGGCAAGCCTTCCTTGCTCGCTTGCGCATCCTGGTCCGCGGCTTGGCCTTTTCTTCTGCATCCTTGTCACTGGCAACGGGGTCGGTGTTGGCCATGGTGGGAGTTGGAAGTTGGTTCGTGGAGAAGGTCGCGCCGCGTGCACTCAGTGGAGGAAAGATGTTTTTAGGAGAGAGAGTGGCAATCTACGGGGCATGATTGTAGGTACCCACAGACCTTAACAGGAGCGAACTAATTATTGGCTGTGCATTCCAACTTAATGCACCTTCGGATTCCTTTCGGGATCAACATGATTCATTCTGGGGAAAAGGGCGGGGAGAATGTGGAGGGAGAGCCAGACATGCTGTGATTCTGGTTGCTTATGAGACATTCGCCTCGGTAAAGTTGACGTCATGGATCCCGAGTGTTCGTCCAAGTAGTGGAGAAACTATTGACCGAACACGAAGCTTGGTGCCTGATATTTCAGGTCCAAAATAGCGTGGTATTAGCTTATAGAGGAACTTTGACGGTCGACCTATTCCAGCATCCGTCAGTCCTAAGTTCGCTGGGAAGCGGGTTGTCTGAGATGGAGCACCACAGAAATTTAGGACGGCTGGTATTTCTTGTAGAGGAATGGACACAAATGAAGCGATTGAGGCACATGCATGCCGTTTCCCACGTGATGCAGCCTGACTGGGCCGTTGTGGCTTCGCGCAGCCTGATTTTCGATCTCGACCAGTTCTTGCTTGCCCAACAACCACAGCTTCATACCACAGCCGTTTCGTTTGCACGATGACCCCAAGCCAACCATCTTCCTCAGCCCTCGTACTGGCAACGCCCGGGCAAACATTGCAGGACGCAATCAATGATTTCCAAGGCATTCTTACCGTTGACCAGCGTCGCGAGCTCCAAGCCATCAAAACAGTACCGGACGCCGATGCGGTCCTTGTGTTCACAGCTGAGCTTGACGCCAAGACTAGCAAGAGGAGGGGCCCCAGTCTTGCCAGCCGGGTCTATTCGGTCCTTCAGTCGGTTCGAGACTTCTCTACCATCGTCGACACCTACGTTTCGTCACATCCAGAGATCGCTGCTCTCGTGTGGGGAAGCGTGAGGCTGACAATGCTTGTAAGTTCATATCTTGTTGACTTGAGTTTCACGTACTTAAAAACGACCAGGTCGTCTCCAATTTCGTTTCCTACTACGATGCCGTTTCCGATCTTTTTATGGACCTCGGTCGCCTCTGTCCACGATTCGCAGAATACCAGATACTGTATCCAAACTCGGCGCGCCTTCAGAAATCGCTCAGTAACTTCCATGCGTCCATTGTCAATTGCTGTAAGCACGTGGTCGAGGCTGCCCGACGTCCGTGTAAGCTTAATGCCTACGTTTTGAGACTCAATAATTCCTGACTGGGCAAAAGGGTCAACGAAGCTCCTTAAAGCTCTCTGGGAGTCATTTGAGCAGGAATTCAAGCCTGATGTGGCCGCGATACAAAGACTCAGTAAAGATGTTCGAGATGAGCTGGGTCTGGCCAAGGCACAGGCTGATCGTCAAGACCAAAAACTCCAGGACATTGAAAGGAAAGAATCAGCCGGTAGTAGATGGGAGCTGAATAAGTTCTTCAAACGGGCGGATGATAAACTCGACAAACTCTCGGGGCATTTACAACGGGATGAGCGACGAGCGAGTAAGTGCGCCTGGAATGAACTAGATGCACTGCTGATGTCAGTCTAGGGAAAAGGAGACAAGAGTTGCTTGACTCACTCTCAACACATGATTATCTCACACCACTCAAACTAAGCCGCCGGAAACGACATAGTGAGACGGGGAAGTGGCTATTCCAGACACCGGAATTTGATCGATGGATCAATGGCACCGGCTCTCCCATACTTTGGTATTCCGGCAAGAGTACGTCTCTCCCAGAGTCGCCTGAATATTCTGACAATGGATAGTCGGATCTGGTAAAACGATCCTCACGTCAGTGACCCCCGCTGAGTTCCTCTTGGGTATACTGATATAGACATAGCGCGAGCGTGATTGACCATATTCTGACAACAAAGCGTGCCTCGGATGTCTTCGTCTTATTCTTCTTCCCGCGGTTTGACGAAATGGAGTCCCTAAGAGCAGAAACAATTCTCAGATCGATTGTACGACAAGTCCTGGAGCCGAATGATCTCTCGGAACAAATTGAGACTGCTTTGGGAAGTATGGGGCAGAGCTCTTCGACTGAGTCTGAAGAAGTCCTTGAACTCCTCCAGATGGGAATCGCGCCACTAAGAACATTCTATATCATTATTGATGGGCTGGATGAGTGTGAAAGAAATGACCGCCGCGATATCTTACAGGTTCTCTCTTCTCTAATCTCCAGCAGCTCAAAAGTCAAGGTTTTTATGGCTAGTCGAGAAAACATCAATCGCGAAATAACGAAGACATTCCGTGTGATCGAGCACATATCAATGGGCTGCCCGTCTGGACAGTCCGAGATTGCAGCCTTCGTTGAGGATACACTCCAAGAGCGGTTGGAAACAGAGGATCTCGTTGTCGGAGATCCAACTCTCATCAATGACGTAAAGCAAGCACTGATTGAGGGTGCAGAGGGAATGTAAGTAAACCATGTCTTGGTTTCCCTGTAATATGCTTATTGTCTAGGTTTCTATGGGTCATATTCCAGATTGATGAAATTTGTATGCAACACTGCGATGATGACATCCGAAACTGCATCAAAGATCTTCCAAAGGACTTGACGGACACTTTTAACCGCTGCCTTTCCCGAATAAGTGCTCGAGGCAAAGCGAAGCTCGCGCAACAAACCTTTCCATGGATTGCTGCTGCGAAACGACCCTTATGCCTGGATGAGCTTCGCGAGGCTATCCTTATAGAGGTCGGGCAGCCTTATTCGAAGCCAGACCGGTTCATCAATGACATACAGTCTATTAATTCCTGGTGTGAAAATCTCGTGGAGATTGACGAAGAACATAAATCTGTTCGTTTTGCGCATCACACTATCTTACAATTCTTCCTGGAGCAGTCTTTGAGCCCGAATTCGACAAGTTTCATTTCAACCTTGAAGAAGCTGACCACCATCTTGGCGAGATATGTGTCACCTATCTCAATTTCAACGACTTCAAGACTGCCCTAGCTCGACGACATCAACCACTACCACCCATCACGCCTGTAAATATGGCTTGGTCAACCCTGCCACGTCGATGGAGGCCGACCGCTGCCATCCCTCTGCTTGGAAAGTCCAGCTCTCAGACTAAATCCGAGTTTGCGACGGTGACTGCCATAGAGACTCTCCAACTCGCAAACCCTTTCCTGAGATACGCGTCCATACACTGGATTTTCCACACAAGAAATTTCGAGAAGGAGAGTTCCAAAATGTGGCATACATGGAAGCAAATGATAATTCACGGGCACGCCCTCGCCGTGAGTCCATGGGGAGCGGGTTTGCTAACCCTAGATGACTGTGAAGTTGAAGAATAGAGCATCAAAGAACGCCACTATGCGCTAATCCGCCTGATTACCACAGAGGGAACAGTCAAGCAAAGGAAAATAACGTCAGTCTCCGTAAGAGAAGGTGACATTACAATGCTCAACATCGCACTGGAAGTTGAAACCAGCTTTTACGACCTCAACGATGTACTTGTGCAAGTCACTAAGCTTGGCTACCCGGATCTCGTTGAGAGGCTGATACAGGCGGGGGCTGAGGTAAATCATTTGATTCGACCACATACCCGCACCGCACTGGAGGTAGCTGCTGATGCTGGCTACCTGGATATTGTTGAGATCCTGCTGCAGGCTGGAGCTGATGTAAACCTGGGGCAGAGCTCACTGCATGCAGCTGCCAAAGGTGGCCATCTGGATATTGCTGAGAGGTTACTACAGGCAGGAGCTGAGAGGTTACTACAGGCAGGAGCTGAGAGGTTACTACAGGCAGGAGCTGAGAGGTTACTACAGGCAGGAGCTGAGAGGTTACTACAGGCAGGAGCTGAGAGGTTACTACAGGCAGGAGCTGATCCAAATCTTGGAAATCGAGGGAGCCCACTACAAGAAGCTGCCGACAGTGGCAACCTGGTTATTGTGGAGAGGTTGCTACAGGCAGGAGCTGATCCAAACCTTGGAAATGGATGGAGCCCACTACAAATAGCTGCTAATAGCGGCCACCTATATATTGTGGAGAGGTTACTACAGGCAGGAGCTCATGTAAACCCTGGAGAGGGACAGAGCCCACTGCAAGCAGCTGCTGGATGTGGCCACCTGGATATTGTTGAGGTTGCTACAGGCAGGAGCTGATGTGAACCCTAGCGAAATATGGACACCACTGCAATCAGCTGCTGAAGGTGGCTATCTGGATATTGTGGAGAGGTTGCTACAGGTGGGAGCTGATCCAAATCCTGGAAATAGACGGAGCCCGCTACAAGCAGCTGCTGGATGTGGCCACCTGGATGTCGTTGACAGGCTGTTACTGGCAGGAGCTGAGGTTAATCTTGCTACTGATGAACAGGAAGGACTAAGTGCACTTGAAGTAGCTAGTGCAGGCGGTCACATGGATATTGTTGAGAGACTGATCGCGGCGGGAGCTTCCAGGCGCGAAAAGCCTGTCACTAACACTAAAAAATCTCAAGTTGATTGGCGAAGGTAGACTGAGATATGAGAAAGCCCTCTGCCAATTCGAATGGCGAATGGAAAGAATATATTTCGGCAAGGGACGGTCTGCACGGCGCAGGTTATGACCTTTTTTGGACCTGGAGTTCTGGAAGAAATCAAAGAGTTTGCTATTCGCATATATACCTATGGCTCTTTGGAAATATAACTTTATTCTTGATCCTAAAAATAATTATATAATATCTTCTTTAAGCAATTTAGAATATAATATTTCTAAAGACTAATATTTAGTATTTATTTTCTATTATAATAATATCAATTTTTATTTATTAAGTTTAATTTAATTAAGAAAGATATATATATAGTACTCCCTCGATAAGGGAACCTAGTATTTGAATTTACTGTATTTTCGTTGCGCGCACGTCACAGTTGCCAAGGCCCAAGTTTTGGGTTTCAAGCTGCTTTTTTCTTCTCTGCCGGAATCCTATCTAACTTTTTCGACCCAGTCTAACCTTAATGAATACACTAAAAACTCCCACGACCCGACCTAACGCCCCGAGATCCCCAATGCCCATAATAACCCAAGTCATTTAAATCCCCCCTCTAGCTAGCACCCTATATAGCTAGTATCTATACCAATCTAATATAATATAATAGCTTCTAGAACTAGAAGTTATATTAGGCTCTAGTAATATCTTAGAGAAAGATTTAACTCTTTAAATTAATATTATTAATATTTTTTATTAAGTTATAAAATATAGCTATTTTTATTTAAATATAACGTATCTGATAAGCGAGCGCGCCAGACAAGCGAGCGCGCCATCCAGTTTTACACCTTAAATCACGATTTTTAAAAAGCCTCTAAAATTTCAAACTAAGCCTAAAACAGCCAATATTTTAAAAATAAGTTAGTTATATTAAAATCTATTTAGAAAATAATCCTTAAAAATCCTAGGCAGCTAGAACCTATATAGATATGAAAAGTGGGTCTAAAAGGACCTACTTTTCCAATCTGCCTAGGTTCCTAAGGGGTAGAATTTTTAGGAATTATTTTCTATATAGTCTTTATATTAGATAGCTCTTTTTAAAAATCTTAGCTGTTTTACGTATAGTTTGAAATTTTTAAAAAAGTTTAAAAATCGTGATTTAAGGTGTAAAACTGGATGGCGCGCTCGCTTGTCTGGCGCGCTCGCTTATCAGATACGTTATAAAATAAAATTATTATTAAAAATTTAATTTTCTTATTTATTAATTTAATTTTTATTATAAAAAAATAAAAAAAATTTAAAAATAATTAATATAATTTATTATTTTTTATTTAGATATTATAAATAGTATAATAATAATTTAAATAGATTTTTTTTTAAAAAAGATTTAAAATTTTTTATTTTTTTATTTTTTAAATTTTAAAAGAATTTAAAATTATATTAAATATTATTTATATAATATAAATATAATAAATTACTAATAATAAGAATTTTTTAAATAAAAATTATTATATTTAAAATTAATTATTATAAAATAAAAAATAAATATTAAATAAAATTTAATTTTTTAATAATAAAAAATATTAATTTTTTTTATATTTTTTTTACTTAAAATAAAATAATTATTTTAAAGTTATTAATTATAAATAATAAAATTAAAATTAAAAAAATTAAATAAAAACTTTAAGTAGAGATTAATAGGTAATAATCTTATTATTTAGCTACTATTTCTTCTAGTATTAGATATAGCTTTTATTATTTATTTTTATTATTTAAGATTACTATATAGCTTTAATCTATCTAATAATATTAAGTAAGACTACAAAAAAAACCAAATATATATAGTACTGCCTTTAACTACCTGATATGTAAGGTAGATAGGTATCTTAGTCAAGCTGCTCTTTAGTAAAGAAGCTTGCTACCTGTGTGCGAATAGTAACACTTAACTCAAATGGCGGCTGAACTCGATCCAACTGAATCCGTTAATCTGGTGACTACGCAAGTTTCGCGGCAACTATTGATATTTGTTCCATGAGCCTTATCAACAAGTTTAGCAATATTATTACGACTAGCGGGTTGTATGAAGTACTAATCTTCTTGTCTGAGCGCGTTGTGTCAGATGTGTTGACGGGTTTCCGGTGGAACCTATGGTAATCGTGTGAACGACCGGAAGGATGATTAATTAACAATGAATGATGAGGGATTTATAGCACTGTCACTCGTCTAGGATTGGTAGTTCAAAAACTGTACACCCGCACCGTGACAATAATTGAATTGACTCTTTAGGAGTCGGACATTAGCTCGCATCTTAGCGACCAGAACCTCCACCTCCTCGAAACTCCATCCCAAGATCTAGCCGATTGGATAAACGGCGAAACAATCTGAACTGAGGCTTACGTAAAACGCTGTATACTGGCCCAAATCCCTGAGCTCCTTGTCCTTGGGCCAAGTGCCGTATGTAACCTTGAACTTCTTATGGGTAAGGCTAGTGAACTGTATCTTTTACGCATTGTTTCACGATGCCGTCGTCAACTTTGAAGCTGCGACCTATCTTATCTCCGACATCGCAGAACAATTGGGCCCACTGCTTGAAGATACCATGTGCATATGAGTTGGCTTGGAAATATGAAAGCTTGGATAAGAACCAAGCGCCCTTAAGAGATTTGACTTACTCATCTTTATCGATTTTGACCGTGGGGTTGTCGCTTTGAAGCTCAATCTCAGGCTCTACATACTGGAACCGCCATCTGGCTTCAGAAACTTGTACATTTGCTTGCACAATTTGGGCCAGTCATCAATAGAGCCTTGCATATAACAAACATAAAAGAAGTCAAAGGACTCAGACTCAAAGGTCCAATCTTGCTGTGCATCATCAACCTAAAACCTGAGGTTTGGAGGTACCCAGTTGGGTTGCGTGGGTGAAATATCGGTAGTAATGACTTCAACGCTTGCATGTTGTTGAAACGAAGGCTTACAATAGGTGTACTGCTTGTCTTGACGAAATGGCGTCTTTTTATCACTCTTGATCTCATCATTCTTTGATCCAAACGTGATTCCCCACTATTATTGATGCTATGGCCCTGCTGACGATCAGAGATGTGATGATCTGTCGGTGGCAACCGGTGAACTAAGAATATCAGGCATAAATCGCGTTGGTTGCTACTATATAAGCACATGCAGTGGGGTTTTAGCCACGATCGAAATGGCTCACTGCTCGAAGGCCGTGGGAAACGAGATCCATGATACCAACAAGTCGTCACCTTTCACATATGCAGCAAGTATGTATTTACTAGAAATGTATTGGAATAACATTTCTTCCGATACGGACTTATTTTAATGCTATAAGTAAGTTACTACTCACCTGGTTGCAATTTGGGCTCGTGCTTCTCGGGGTATCCCTGCATCATCGTGCAGGGTCATCGTAGTGAGCACCATCCGTTAATCAGGAAACCAAGGTCAATGATGGCAGCATGGCGCTACGATTGACAGCTGTATGATCTTAAAAAAGGCTGCATATTAGTTGGCACCGATATAGCATCAGCCATCGTGAGGCTTAGCGCTGTTGGCCCGGAACAACCTTCAATGCCTACAACGTGCGATCCCAATCGATGCTGCGTTGTACAACTTCCTGGGGTCAGGGGTCCTCCATCGCATCAATTCACCAATGAGAAATTAAGAATCCTCTGCCAGCATCGGAACTTCAATCAGCCGTCCTAAGCCAGCAACGTGTCAGTGGCTGCATGCTGGCTGAAACATCCACTCAGGGCTGTGCCGCTGCGAGCTCCCAACAGGAGCTATTCTCGGATATGGTGGTGAGAGTTTCGGTGCCATTCTGATTATCGGTGTCACGATTGGCTTCGTTGGTGGGTTAGTTGGGCACTCACATTGCGTATACGAGGCAGATGGGGCAGCGAGTTGGCAGGAAATATGTTGTGGAGCGGAGGCGCGGCAGTGAACATAGCCGTGGAGAGGTGGCAGAATCTATCTGACTCTGCATTAGATCAGAAATGAATGATATAAAGAGGAATTCCTTCGACGAGCTTTAATTATTATTATCAGGATCACCAGCATTCACCACCACTATCCAGTATTACTCACTACATCATCTCCTTCTCCACCAAACCTACTCAGACACCATGAAGGCTAGTGTCGTTCTCAAACTTTTTTGTGCCGCACTAGTATCCGCCTCGGTGAGTGCATCTGGACGGATTCAACTTGCAAATGCATCTGTATCATGTATTAACACCACCAGGTTCTTCCTCGAGGAGTTAAGAGCGCTAGGGAGGTTAAAGTTGTGGAGATAGACGGACTAGCGAAGGTTAGCGATTGTGTCTCGGGCTATAAATAGAGCGAAACTGATATAACTAGGATCTCTGGTCCGAGGGCAACGTCAAGCGCGACTCTGGTGCTGAGGAATTTGACGATAAGAATGAGGTTGGACTGGTTAAACATGACGACGATGTCGAGGTCGACGAACACGACGGGCTTGACAAGCGCGAAGTAAAAACCTTGAACCAAATAACTAGTTCTATGCTGACAGATATCAGGAAAAGAGTGTTTGTCGATGGGGTGGAAAAGGGCCCGCAAGTGCCCCTGCCATCCGTGATGGCATTAGCTACATCAAAGACAACTGGGATGGTTATGACTGCCAGGTCGAAGCCGGTCCCAGCAAATGCAAGCGTTTCACATGTTCATGGAACTCTGCCATCTGGCTCTGCAACGACACCAACGAAACGCTCAAGGTTCCGTGCCGCGATATCGCCTCCATGGCCGGAAAGATTATTGACACGTGTGGTTGGTATGATTGGGAGCCCATGGTTCAGGGTAAGTTGATGAGCTGAGTTTACTGGATTAAGTCTAACGATGGATAGGCCAGAGATTCACCGGTAACAAGGAATGGAACGTCATCGTTGGTAAAGATAGCTGCTAGAGCGACGATGTTTATGAGATGAATGACCAGGGACACGCCAGGATGAATTAACGAAGGAAGATGGATATGGGTAGTATGGCGATTTTTATTACGTGTTTGGCATCATTTTTGAAGGACAGGGATTGAATTTGACTCGAGACATCACGATCACTAGCAACATCGCCAGGCACATTGCAATATTTATTTCAGTATCGTAGCACCACGTACGCTTGTTTGCATGTTATTCTCGGAGTTACTACAAATGCATCGTTTGACCCGTTTCCCTTCATTCTCAGGGTTTAAACAATATATGCAGGCTGTTGGTAGACGTGAGAAGCTGACATGAGGACTTGCTAGAAGCTCGTGATGTCGTCAAGATAGTGGCCAATGACATCTGGCAATAGATCTGCGCCTCGTTACAGCCACATTTGCGCGAAGTGGTTCGCCCGTTTGAGGCGGCGGTCACGAGGCAACCAGGCTTTACCTGCGCGCTTTTTGAAGCTCAGAGGAGATTGGGCTGCGCGTTGATCCAGACTTCTGTCATCCAATTCATCACAAACACTCTAAAAACACCTAAAAACGCTATTAATCACAGAGAGCTGTAATAATCACGCCTGGACCTTTCGTAACCATGGGAAGCCCCAATAAAGACGCCAGTCTCAACGAGGCTGCCAACCCTTTCCGACCAGCTGATGCGAACGTACCCCGACAACGCAAGCCATTCTCAACAATATTTTTCCCTCCTAATCCCCATTTCATTGATCGTCCGAAAATTTCAGACTGGCTCCATACGAAATGTGCCCAGCCGGCTGCTCGAGTCGCGCTTGTTGGCCCGGGTGGTATAGGGTGAGTACAGATACGCCCAAAGATATACTCGTCTCACAACATCAGGAAATCGCAGCTTGCCATCAACTTTGCTCGTCAAACTCTAGATCTGTCGTCTGATGCCTCGGTATTTTGGGTACCTTGTAGCAATCGAGATCGATTTGAAGAGGCATACTACGTCCTGGCGCACGAACTAAAGCGACGGGGACAAAAAAGCTCTACAAAAGTCGTCCCATCAGTTGCAAAGTGTCTTGACGAGGAGGAGAATGGGCCATGGATCATGATCCTCGACAACATGGAAGACGATAATGCCTTCTTCACGAGCCAACAGTTTGCGGCATCCCTCCCGCAGAGCCGAAATGGGTCGATCATCCTCACGTCTCGCAGCATAGACGTAGCAAGGCGAATAGTAGGCGGTGTTGAGAATGTCCTCCAGGTGCCCGCAATGGAGGGCAACGAATCACATCAACTCTTGCAACAGAATCTTGGAGATGAATATAACCAAGAAGCAGCGACCGACTTAGCATCGACTCTCCAGCATATTCCCCTCGCTATCATACAGGCAGCCGCTTTCATCAGACGACAGAAACCACCAATTTCAATACCCACATACCAAAAGGAGTTCCGAGCTCGCGTTCACAATCCGAATCCTCTTTACCCTGATGTGAGCCGACTCCATCATGCTAGAAGTGCCCCATCTTCTGTTGCCACCACTCTTCAGATCTCATTCGAACAGATTAGTCGCGAGAGACCATCCGCCGCTGATCTACTATCATTCATGAGCTTTTGTAGCCCACATGGAATTCCTAAGTCTGTGCTTCAGGATTATATCCACAGTAGAAAAGACAGAGCAGGCGACCCCGATGTGAACCTTGATGAGGATCTTGAAGTCCTTGATGGATACTCGTTGGTAACAAGAGCAGGCCAAAGTGGATTTTCCGGAATTCAGCCGTTGGTGCAGTTTTACAAACGGGCCTGGCTCTCAACATCTGATTATCAGCGATGGAGGCGAGAGGTCTTACGGTTAGTGTCGCATGAGCACCCACTAGATGTCTACGAGAACTGGGGAGAGTGGCGGATACTGCAACTTGACATCGACGCGATTATAGACGAAGAGCCAGGGGACAAGGAATACGCTTCGACGTGGATAAAACTAATTTCTAATGTGGGATGGCATCGATACCGAAGAGGAAATGATACTGAGGCGGGGGTATTCATCCAGCGAGCCCTCGAGGTTTGGGAGCGAGAACTTGGAAAAGACGACCGGCATATTATTACCAGCATTGGGGGCCTCGTATCATCATTGCAAAATCGGGGCAAGCATGAAGAAGCTGTAAAGATATGCCGAAAAGCTGTCGAATCAAGCAGGAGGGTGCTTGGTACAGATGACGCAGACGCGGTTGCTATGACCAGGAGACTTGCATCAGTGTTGCGCGATCAAGGCCAATACGAGGAAGCAGAGACAATCTATCGACAAGCTTGGGGGACGATGGAGAGGGTCTATGGGAGCTCTGACCGGGACACGCTGTCTACTCTCAGTAATGTTGCTATGGTCTTGTATGGCCAAGGGAAGCACAATGAGGCAGAGAAGCTCTACAGACAAGCCTATGAGGCGATGGAGAGGCACCTTGGTAAAGATGATCGAGATACCCTCGAGAGCATCTACAATCTGGCTTCGGCGTTGTATGCCCAGGGCAAGTACGAGGAGGCAGAAAAAATGTATAGACAAGCTGGAGAGGCGATGAAAAAGGTCCTCGGAAAAACCCATCCAGACACGCTCAGGACCATCAACAATCTCGCATCCACAATCCGGGCTCTCGGGAGATGGAAAGAATCCGAGGCGCTTTTCAAGCAAGTGATGGAGACACGAGCGATGGTACTGGGATCTGAACACCCCCATACGCTAACTACCATGGCCAATCTAGCCTTGACCTACGGACGTCAAAGACGATGGAGAGAAGCCGCAGGGTTGGGTAAAAAAGTGATGGAATCAAGGAGGCAAGTATTAGGTGAGGATCATCCGGACACGATCACGAGCATGGTTAACTTAGCGGCTACATTTGGAAACGAGGGCCGATGGAAGGAAGCTGGGGAATTATTCTCTCGTGTAATGGAGGCGAGAAAGCGAGTCTTGGGAGAAGAACACCCTGATACGGTAACCAGCATTGCCAACGTAGCCTCAACCTATCAAGATCAAGGAAGATGGGAAGAGGCCGAGCAGCTGGGAGTCCAGGTTTTGGAAGTGAGAAAGCGAGTGCTTGGAGCGGATCACCCTGATACTCTTTCCAGTATGGCTTCCCTTGCCTTTTTTAGGAAGGGCCATGGCGATGAGACGAATGCGATAAACTTGCTGGAAAAATGCCTGATGAGCCGCCAACGAATACTGGGTCCTAATAATCCCGACACGATATTCACTCGTTCAACTCTCAAGAAGTGGAAAGGTATCAGGATCTGGGCTCAGGTCTCCGAAACTGACGACTCTGATATCGAAACTTCAGCCGCTTCGTACTCTTGGCCGCGACCGAACTCAACAAACCCGTCTTCGCTTCCATACGCTGGTACCGCAGATTGGGACCAAGTGGCCAAGAGTCGTCCACCTACGACCTTTTTCAACTACAAGATGCCTGAAATCGAACGGAAGCCAGACAAGAGAGATGAGAGCGATATCCAATCAGTTGAGTCTATATCAGACGATATCGAGTCCTTGGCCGAATCTCAGTCGGCCATGGCGGATTACCGACAAGCTGCGGTGAACTACATTGTGAGCAAGTTTGCTGCCAATTCCAGCCTACTAGTCCTCTACCAAGAAGCGGCTCAGAGTATGGGCGAGGCAAAGTTTGTGAGAAATCACCGCCGTTTGTTAAAGAAACTGTTGCTGGACCTACGCTATGAAGGGACATCGCCGTCTCAAAAGTTGGCGGTCGAGTTTTTGCGATCGCGAAGCAAGCGAACTCACATCTCACTCGGGATCCGCAACCTTGTTACGCCGTCGGATAATACCATTCGAGAGGAAGTGACTCTGATGCTGAAACAAGAAAAGGACAATCTATTCCTTCTCAACCGACTTCTCGGAGAAAAGGACTCGGAACTACGGCCCGCGCCTATCGACACTGCTTCTCATGGTGAGCCAAGCGTACGGTTTCCTGACCTAGATGGAGACACTGCTAGCGAAGGAAGCGAGAGTGACAGCAGTAGTATCGATGGCCATGGAAGTGACAATGAGATTGAGATTGGAGTAGATGATGCGCTTTCCAATCTGGAGGCGACGGCAGAGTTCCTGACCTCTGGACGACCATTCAATCTATACATGGAAAATCTCCGCAGATTTTTGCGTTCCTTGCCTATGGCAACCGACTTCAAAGACGACCTAGGATCAGATTCCGTAGCCACTTGTCTAGTGTCGGGGCAATTATCGCACGAGAAGATTGAAAATGGCCCGATGGAAGATTTCTCATCGAGTCAAGCAGAGCTCAATCCAAAGACACCCTCATCGCTGTGGCTTTGGTTTATGAGTATCTACTCTCCACCACCGGTTGGCTATCAACGCCTATCTTACACATGCGTAAGTTTCTTGTTGCTTCATGACGAATCGCGATTGACATGTTCCAGGGCTGTGGAGAAGTTTCCTACGTCGACGTTCGGGAGCTATCACCAGGTGGAATCGATCGATTTCGGAGGAGACTAATCAACAGTGTCTCTGCTGCCAGTACCGGGAAAGAAAACCCACCGTCTCCAAATCACCCAACCCCTCCACCTCAAGCTCATCTGAAGACATCAGTGAACACGCCACAGTTAAGCATCTTGCATATTCCGCATCCGACCCCGCCAATTGTTGCCCAACCCGGAAACATCTCCCCCGAGAAGACGGCCGTTGAAATCTGCGGCGATCCCGAATACATTCTTCTTTGCATCAACACGAAGAATTCAACGGCTCTTGCCCATATTGAAACGAGTCTTCTCAGCAGCGATCAGTATCTATTTCGGCAGATTTTTGATGAATATCAAAGAGTTAGGAGGGTGAATGAGTGGAGGATCTCATCCATTATTCCATCCTGGGTCAAGACTTCACTCCATTCGATTTCAGAACGGGTACCAAGCCCTCCGTCGCGAATAGGCTGGCTTATTTACCCCTTGTCCCTCCGAAATATCTGGCGGGGATTCCACCTGCACAAGATTACATCTGGAGACTTTGTCCGAGTACGTATAGGTCTACTTGGGGCACTAATAATATCTGACTTTTATTAGTTTCGTTTGATCCCTATACGAGAGGAATGTTGTCCTAGGTGGTTCAAGAAGCGAGAACTTCCCCCAGAGACAGAAGTAAAAGCAGGGAGATATCGCTATGAACCTGTCCCAATGGACGATGTCGAGCTTGCCGAAATTCCATTATCGCACTTGCTTAAGCCTGGCCCTCACACTGACAGGTTCTGGATAACGACGTTTCCCAAAAAGCTCCGTGAGCAGTTGGTCCGGCGACCAGGTGCTGATGGGCAGCGGGTTATAGGATGGGGTATACGCATTAACGAGGGGTTAAACTGGAGCTATATTCTGCTTCTAACGCTGATGTCACTAATTGTGATTGGGATTATTGTAATTGTTTATGCGATGGCCACCTCTGATGGATCCGCGGCTTTTGGTTTGGGGGCATTCTTGGTTGCGGTGTTTACGGTCTATAGTACGTATCAATATTTAGCATGGAAGGAGGAGTAACCGGGAAGGTATATGATATTCAATGGCAATGAACAATAATCACTCTTATTCGTACTGGCATGCAAATAGCCCTCTATAACAGAGTAGGGCTCACCGATGTGACGTCCTCTCCTGAGAACAAGCTCATGTTCACCAAGTCAGCAGCCATAGCCGCTCGTATCAACCAAACGTGAAATTTAGGGTACTTCGGGTATGCTATCCTAAATAAATATGCTGGCTATGCGTGGATTGATGCTAATAGCGATTGGGCAAGCCTGCAGGTGTTCAAGGCTGCAAGATTAATAACGAAACTACCGCGCCACTAATTATTAAGCATTGTCACTCACAGAACCATTCGGACTAATTAAATGACTCTGGTTTACTTCCCTGTCACAATGAAAAGAGACAATAGTTATGTGGTAATAGTAATAGAATGGGTATGGTATATAGTCCTAAGGCTAAACTGATAGGGATAAAGAGCGGGTTTTAGGCTTTAGGCTTTATATCTTAGCTGAGGTTATCTTAAATTATCATAGAAGCTTACAAGCTTAGCTAAGGCTTATACCTCTTACTGTTAAGTATATACTCAAGGCAGTCTTTGCTGCTATTCCCATCTATAGAAGATGGGCTAATTTACTCTATTTACCCAATTCCTATTGTAACTCTAATGTGATATTGCTCGAACAGGAAACCGTACACCTTACGGTCCTTTCGGTGTCTACTCTTTCGAGACAAGTCTACCAGCTGCCCTGCGCACCACCATGAAATGGCAGCTCAAGATATGAGATCGAACATCACATCGCAGCACCCGCGATGATGACCATGATGCACGCTTCACGGTCCGCTGAAACTGATTGCTAACCGTATGGAAACACACCTTGCACCTTACTACGTGAACAACAGGTCTCTCCAGGGAAGGACTGGTGAATAGGTCTGAGACATTACTCGCTATTTTAATGCATTCTTATTTTGACTAAAACTCATCAACATAATCGACAACCTGACCTTTGGCTAGCTGGCTAATTAATCCAGAGCGGATAGAGCAGAGACCACTTTTAACCTGTTGATTTGTTGTTGTTTCAATCCGAAGCTCCAACTCGTCAATTCTGGCTTGTAGTTCCTGTCGTTGAACCTCCTCTGGATCAAGTTCCTCGTCTTCCTCGGCTTCATCAATTTCAGGCGTCTCTTGCAAAAGACCATCGCCGAATGCCGCCCCGAAAGACTCAGCCATACCCGCATCCTTGATGGCGAATACAACGTCGTCCAGGCCGTCCCACGTCTCTTTTTTGTTCTTATTCTTGCCCTCCTTTCGAGGCAGAAGCACCTTCTTCCAAGCTGCCGCTATTTCGCCCACGGGATTTCCATATGCTCCGCATCCCCAAGCTCCAAGCACCACCTTTGTCACACCTTTTGCTTGGCAAATCCGCAGTACCATCTTCATTTTCTGCACGACCAGCTCACGGTCTTTTTCATTTGCATAAGCTCCCCTTCCAGCGTCGTTGCGGTCTGTCTCTGGACCTCGCAGCATTGCCGCAGTGATGCAGTCGACGAACCAGCGATCTTTCTTCTCCAGCAGTTCGTCGGCTGCTTCGTCTCTGAAGACCAACACGTCAGGCGTGTAGACTGCTCCCAGCTCCGGCAACCGGTAATATTCATCTTTCAAAGATGCAAGCAATGTGGTACGCATACACAGGGACTCCTCCTGGCTGCTGGCGCCGTTGAGGAACCCTCCACCAGGCGATAGAGGCGAAGCCATGTTCAAAATGGCGACTTTGGGCACCTTGCGACCGTGACTGGCTGGATCCCTCGGAGATGCGGTTTCATTGAGAAGCAAATGAGCCGCAGTCAGAGTATCGGCTACTCGAAGCGTAAGACGAGGCCCAGCTCTGATGTCTGACGATTGCTCTGGTTTTTGCAGCGGCGGGTTGACAATCAGCTCTGCAGCCTCGATGCCGCGACGTGCGCGGGGATGCGTTGGCAGCAGCGATGGGATTAACTGGTTGATTGTGACCTTGGCCTTTTTCGACCGAGCATCACGGCGGAAGCTCGCGGGCGGTTGGCCAACTGAGGGTTCGGTTCTTCCCATTTTGATGTGAAAAGTGATGAGTTTGGTGAGATGTTTGGTGATGATTTGTAGCGGATGACGCTATGAGTACGGCCTCTATTGTACAGCGGGGTTCTGTGGTACAGTGGGGCGGTAGTGCTGAGGACCCTGATAACCTCGATGGAGTTGACCAACAACCCTTGTGGACAAGTTCGAAGTAGATGATCGTATTAGAATATCTTGAATCATTATATAATGGATATAGACTGGAAAGCTTATCGCGCTTTAGTGCCCAAGTGTTTGCTTCCCGATTAATTTCAGGAGTCAGTATGTCATGCAAAGTGACTCTGTCCTAAATATTGGATCGAAATTAATTGACTTGGGCTGTCTAGAGCCTGAGTCTGACTTGGCCCGGAAGTAAACGCAACCTGGATCCCACTATGCGCAGCTATCAGAAGTATGGGCGACTCAGAACGTCCAGGTATTTAATTTTGTATATCCAAGAATTACACGCCTTTTAGGTCACAATTAATTAAGCCCAGCCACCACCCTCTAGCCGTCTAACAAACTCTTCAACATGATGTTATCCCTTTGAACAACAGTTCCAACCACAAAATCATGGTGTCCAACCCTGCGGTAACCCCATTTCTCGTATGCACTGAGCGCCCTGAAATTCTCTTCCCAAACTCCAAGCCAGATGTTTTTATATCCTCTTTCCCTGGCCATTTCGTGTATTTCTGAAGAAAGTAGCCCACCGATGCCTTTCCCGTGTCCTGATGGATGGACGTAGATTCTCTGGAGCTCAACTGTGTCCTCCACGTGAGCAATGCAAGGCTCAGAGCTGCCGGTGTTGAGGTATGAGAAACCAAGGATCTCGCCTTCTGAACCAGTCGCAACTATAATATGTTTGTTCTCATCTTGAATGTCTTGAGTAATGGCGGCGACTGTGTATGTTTCGTCGAGAAATGCTTGAAGCTCATGAGCTTCTACCGAGTGTCCAAACGTGGCGGTGAAAACGTACGCGCCAAGCTTTGCGATACTTGGAGCGTCCGCAAGCTGCACTTTTCTGATCGTAACAGGCATCCCAGGGGAGCCTGACTTCTTTTTTAACGCGGTCATTGTAGTTGAACAGAATGCAGAGAGGTGGATGCTTGACTGAAGGCAACTGCTCGTTGGATCCGTAAGTAACAAACAAATGAACAATGGCCTATTGAATATTTAGACGGAAAAAAAGCAATCGAATCGAATTGTCACTGAAACCTGATTTTTGGCTGGGGGAAACTGGCTTCGAGGTGTTTACCATTTATGCGAAATCCAGACCACCGCTTATCTCTGAGCTAGGCTGGGGTAGCCTGACGGGTGGATTGACCTGGAATGTTCTGTGATTCGTTCCACTGTAAATATTCTCAGTCTAGCTGGTTTTTGACAATGGTGCGCGCCCTGAAAATGACAAGCGCTAAGATCCTTCACGAGGGATCCTGGGCTCGAGGTCCGGATCGGTATCTCCGTGCTAGCGATTCAGTGCCCTGATTGGATGAGCTACGGTTGAGGAAAAGGGTGACATGTCCAGATTTTCGGGTTAAAGATAGGTTAAGGGAAACGTGGACGACAAAGGAAAACAAGAGAAATTTATGGAATTGCGGGTGGATATGTATATTGTAAGTATTTTTTTGCATTGATTCCGGTGCGTCGAACTGTCGCAAATGCGGAAGATTTCAAGACCCAAACGAAATGCTCTTCTAAAGTTAGACATTCATATTTCTGGATCGCCGCTTCAACTGAGTGATTGACAGCATCCCTTGGTGAATTCTAAATTGTCCACGGCGGCATCAGATTTGGCATCTCGCAGGTGTCGCCGTGTAGCTCTTCCTAGCAGCTGGGATCTTGACACGGAGGAAGCACCATCTAAGACTCCCAATTCTTTTAGGTATCGCGACCCATGGACATTGAATATCGCAAACCACAACTTACCTGCCACATATCAATTATGACATATTTCCCCTTGTCCTCGCCTGTAGGCCGTTGTAGCACTCCAGTAGCAACAACATAGTTGAGCCACTCATAGTGAGGATGTCCAGTCTGGAAGATGCCCCTTAGCAGAGTTTGGTAGTTGGGTTGTGTTGGGCCAGCCGTTTGGATAAAGATATCCGCACCGTCATCGGTCCGCAGGTTATACCGAGTGTCGGGGAAGAAGACGCCCTTTGTGTCGGTGACGCCCCAGTCGGCGCCAAGATTGGTGATAGTACCGGACATGCGCGGGCCAGAAAAGGTGCCTCCTACGATTGGAATTACCACTCGGCTTCCTTGGCCGTAGTCTCCGATTTGCCACCGTTCACCGAGAGTACAATTGGCGGTATAGAGGAATTCCAATGACGGCGTACCGAGGCGCTGACCAGTGGTGATGGCCGTTAACGCCAGGGTCAAGAAAGAGGAGAGTCTCATATTGAATGTACTGTCGTAGTACAAGAATGCAGAACCAATTTAGATTTCAGGATCATTTATAATTATATATCATCCCTTGATTCTAAGATCTGCCCGCGGCTGAGATTGTTGCGGAGTTCACCCCGCAACTTGCAAGCGGGGATTGTGGCATTTGTCGTGGCATCTAGTCTTGGCTATGACAGAATTTTTTTGATGGTACCCAATATTCATTCATATTGAATGGGCAGAGGTTTGGGGAACGAAATTCGGACATGGTGGTGCTCAACCACAGATCATCCAAGGTGGCGTCATTCAAGTACCCACAACCCCAACCTGATCAATGGCCTAGGATATCTAGTAATACTAATAGCTGTCAAATTACAGAATCAATGACCCTTCGAGCTCGGCAAAGAATCCAAACGCCTTCCAACCAATTAGCATGAACTGGGGAGAGCCACAGGCCAACCAATACTTACTGAAGAGTCCAAGTCTAGCCAATCAGTAGCTTGCCATTGGCTTAGAGGGTTCAGCATTGATTGGAAATGAGCTTCGCCTTGATCCTCAAACATGGACCCGAGATCGTCTGCCATTGATTCCAGAACTCGCTGGTCACCGTCATCAGTCATTGTAGACTCTTGTGGCTGATCTATCATCTGGTGCCGCATGAGCACTGGTGCGGAACTGTGTCTGGCCTCAACCCTGAGCTCCTCAATGATGATGCTGTATCTTCGGCTTGCGGATTCGGAGGAAATTGCCTTGGCCAGATGGCATTGGCATTGCTCAGCGAGAGTGAACAGTGAGGGATCCTCAATTTCTGTCATGCCGTTTGCTTTTTGTTTAATTTCCCACACGTAAACAATTGCCAACGCGCAGAATGTGACATATGGCGTCCACCAGAGCGCATAGAATAGCACGGTTCCGTCTGAAAACATGCGATCGACAGTCTCCAAGGCCATTTTGGCTGCGCTTATGCACTCGGCAACACACTCGCGCATCGCCGTTTCACCAGGATCTCCGGAATGATCCAGTAGAAAGGGTCTATTGGCGTGCATGATTGCGTGGCAATAAGCCAGCTTCAAAGCTGTAGCCTGTCTACCGAAACTTGGGATGAGGCTTGAGGGACGGACGGTTCCAAGGTATGGTGGCAGTTCTTCACGCCACTCGTGCAGTTGGCGAGTAAACCGTTGCGCTGCGGCCAGTCGTTCGTTGTTGGTCATCGGTTTTAGGGAGTAGACTTCTCGAGAGGTGTTTTCGATAATCCTAGCCACCCTGTTGCGTGTTAGAGTGACCACAAAATTACATCTCAGCCTTACCTAGCGTGAAAGATCAACGAGTCAATATGACAATCCATCCTGGGCTCAGAAAGTGATGGCCCCTGAGGCGTCATGTCCTCGTCATTGACTCTGTCCGGGTAGTCTTGATCCACATCGTCGTCGTGGTAGAATCTGGGCCTGCCAAAAACCACAGCAAGATACTTGTCTATGGTATACACAACCCAGAAAGTTCTCTTGCAGCACTCTGACATTATGTAGTCCATGGTTGGACTTCGGCTTCCTCCAACTCGATGCCGGGCTGTTTTGCGGTGCAGGCCAAGTGCGGAAACAATGGGAACAGTGTTGCCAAACACATACCACGCCTGATTCATCCGCGACGTCTGGAGAAGATACAACACCTGTAAGACTCTAGCCTGGGCGGATTCTACCCTAGGCAAGCCAGTCTCTCCAGCTGTGAGATTTATAGACGTGGTAAAGTATTGCTCGCTTTGCCGAAGTGCAAAAGATTCTCCCGTGTCCAGGGGTACCGGTGCGGAAATTTTGTGCTGCCTGAGACTGGCGATGGCCAAGATACTGACCACTATTGCCGCCTTGGCATGGCTGAGGCCGGTATGCAGAGGGAGACCGTTTTGAACATTGTGAAGAATTGTTCCCAGCCATGAGAAGCAGTTTTGCTGGTTGAGGACGCGGTACGTGACGACGCAATTGTCAAAATAAAATTTGAATAGCTCCACTGACGTCTCCTGGTCTAGGAACATCAAGTCCTGGCCTTGTGGGGTCATGAATGGCTTATCACCTGCCGACATAAGCGGCTGAGAGTGTTCTGATCCAGTTAGGACATTAGGCCCCGTATCTCGTTTTTGCAGGGCCAGTCTTTTCCAGGCACGGTGGATAAAGGTAAGATTTGAAGTAGGGTCAACTATTTGCCCTTCAATCTCGGCGGTTTCAAGTCCGGGTGAGCCGCGAGATGTCGCTCGCGACGTGTAATTGTCTTGGGGTTTGGCTGCGCTGGATGCTAGCCGGTCACTTCAAAAGTTAGCTTCATATTGAGACTTGATGTGTGAGCTCACGTTTCAGTTGTGCAAGACTGCCTCGTATGGTTTTCTGGTGACGCTGCAGCTGGGGGAGTCGGAGGTCGGCCACGTCGATATTGGGCATCGTATTGACAAGAGAGGCCCTTCTTGGTGCACAGAGAACACGGAATTGTCCCGGTGCACTTGAGTTTCTTGAGCTTACAGTGATCGCAAGCACGGCTGACCTTGGCAGCTTTTCGACGGTTCGAATCCGAGCCTTTTGGAGACGACTCCGAGGGCCGCTTTGTTCTGCTGGAGGCTGTCCCTGAGGACACATCCGACATGGGCGTCGATGCTTGGATCGACCCATGGGTTCTCATTGGGCTCATTGGACTCTCCATGGCGATGTTTCCGACGGGAGAGTGTGGATCCAATATCGGAGGACTCGACCAGGTGGATAAAGTTGCCAGAATGAATCTCGGAAATGCTGGCGGCGCTCGGATTTATACCATGCTGAAAACACAACTGCGGGGAATGCGGAGCTAAATCCGTGGCGCACTCTTGTAGGGTAAGTTCACAAGACGGTCGAGATGATCAATGCAAGGAATTATGTCACGGCGTAGGTTGAGACATGTTTATGAGAATATTTATAATTAATTAGTTCTTATGCAGGTCTTAGGGATAGATTATGATGATTTTACATTAGGGTAGCCTAAGTGAAAACCCTTGGCTACTTGGAAGTCATAACATGTCAAGAGAGAGTAATTTTAATCTTTAACTGATTGGAGATCTATGTATTCTGTCTCAAGGTTATGCTACTAGTCTGTCCCATCCACGGGATTACTACTGACAGGATGTGTCATGCGAGATCTACATAACCTTGCTAAGGGAAGCCGAGGAAATTGCCGCGTGGATCTCCTCCTCAGCACTATCTTGCAGGGGCAGAAGAGGCGACCGAACAGTAGCATGTGACAAAATACCCCGGGCAACAAGCGCATGCTTCAACGCGACCGTACCCTCCATATGAGACCCACGGTGATACACTGCCTTGGTCACAGGGAGGAGTTGGTCGTGGATCTCACGAGCCCTCTTGTAGTCCTTGGCCTTTCCAGCCGCAATGAGCTGAATCAATGGCTCAGGGGCAATGTTTCCGTATCCAACAAGCATGCCGTCCACGTCAAAGGCGGTGTGCAGGAGATATTCGTCGTGGCAGGTGAGCACGGGAACATTGGGTCGCTCCCTTCGGAAAACGGGAATCTCGGTATCCCATCGTCGCATGTTGCGCACGCCGTTCTTCATGGCAATGACACCAGGAAGGGCGGCAATGTCCAGGAGGGTCTGGAGGTTGTAGTTGGCCTTGGTGTTATCCGGGTACTGGAAAAGGATCAGAGGCAGCTTCGACACCTCGTACACGACCTTGTACCGGTCCTGGGGAGCACCAGGCTGGTATCCGAATCGCAGCCAGCCATGGGAAGGGTACAAGAGACCAGCCTGGGCGCCAGCTTCCTTAGCGCGCTTAGCCTCGAGAGCGGCGACCTCTGTGCCTTCTCCGGTGATGCCAGCAATAATGGGAATGCGGTTGTTGACAGACTTGACAAAGGCCCGGATGACATCGAGTTGTTCCTCGGGGGTCAAAAAGGTGCCTTCGCCTGCATGGCCTAGAACAACAAGGCCCTTGACGCCATCAATGCTGCCAAGCCAGGAGCCCAGGCGCTGGATGGCCTCGTAGTCAACCCGCCCGTCCTCAGTGAAGGGAGTGACGGGAGCGGGGACAAGGCCTTTGAGATCGATAGACATTTTGATGAGTTGAGTTGTAGATTTTGAATTGATATTGTTGTTTGGGTTGATATTGTTGTTTGGGTTGATATTGTTGTTTGAGTTGAAGGTTGTGGTGAGTATTGAGTAGCATATCTTGTGTTGTCTCGTCCTCTTTATAAGGGCGACATTGATCTCGCCTCTCGCCATCATCACCCGAGGACAACCCTCAAGTGGACCAAAGCTCCGAGACCCTCGGATATCCAAGCGATGTCAACGAGACAAGAGAATAATCCGGAGTTTTTTGCCCATGTTTGGGAGTCGCCATCCACGTCGTCACAAGTCCGAGATGAGAATCCGGAAAAGTGGCTCGGATTCCCGGATTCGCCCTCCGGACTAACGTCACGACCACGCCACCGACGCCAGAGCCTCCTAATGTCTCCAGACGACGAGATACTAGCTATCCTGGGAGTAGCTCCGCATTCGTGCTGAAATTTGCTCCTAGAACTTTTCCGAGTCAGGCTCCCCGCATCTCCAGTGTGAGCTGGACGCCTCCGCATTTCCCCAGAAACCTGGGGAAAGTCGGCCAGTTGAGATTGAAGTGGCTTCATGATCCCTTGCAAGCGAGCATTAGGATGGAGTGGTAATCGCAGCTGTGTGTATAAGTATCCGGGTCTCCGCACTCCAGTGGACTGAATTCCACACACTCTGCAACGGACACAATGGCACACAACAGAGCTTCCATGGAGGTTGGTGATCTCGAGGCCGTCGCGCAAGAGAAGACTGGAGCCATCCACAATGAAAACCAGCGCGGAGGTTTGTCTTCTGAGGACTGGGAGTTTCTCAATGCGTTTCCTGAAGACCACAAGAAGAAAATCCTTCGCAAAGTTGATGTGAGTCGGTCGTATTTGTTCTTGACGTCACTAACCTTTGTAGCTGCGATTGATACCCATGCTGGTGCTCCTGTACCTGATTGCGTACCTCGACAAAACAAACATTGGTATGGATTGAAACATGTGGTGGTGATGAAGCTAACAGTTGTAGGAAATGCAAAGATTGAAGGTCTGACTGTCGACCTAAAACTCAAGGGCATTCAATACAACGTTGTCGTCGCCATCTTCTTCATCCCCTTTGTCCTTTTTGGTAAGTCATCGCCCATCCAAAGGTGCATTGCTAATCATCGCAGAGGTCCCCTCGAACATGATCCTCCATCGCTTCAAGAGACCGTCCTGGTACATGGGCGGAATTGTCTGCGCCTGGGGCATCGTCATGACCATGACGGGAATTGTCCAAAACTACGGAGGACTCCTGACCATCAGATTTCTCCTGGGAATATTTGAGTGAGTGCTTCACCCTCTGTGAGAACGCGACTAACCTTTCAGGGCCGGTTTTCTCCCCGGTGCAATCCTAATCATCTCCAACTGGTACCTCCCGAACGAAACCCAAGTCCGAATCGCCATCCTCTACACATCGGCTGCGACCGGCGGCGCTTTCTCCGGACTTCTTGCTTTTGCCATTGCCAAGATGGACGGCGTGGCTGGACTGGAAGGCTGGCGCTGGATCTTTATCATCGAGGGCATCTTCACCGTCATTGTCGGCGTCATGTGTGTCTTTCTGCTCTGCGACACGCCGGCCCTGTCTACGCGATGGCTCAACGGCGAGGAGATTCGATATCTTGAGCTTCGACAGCTCAGTCGTCGCGCAACAGCTCCCAACGAGTACAAAGACAGCACCAACGCCAATCTCGCCATCTTCAAGGATATCCTTTTCGACTACAAGATCTACCTCTTGACATTTGCCAACTGGTCGAATGCGGTGCCCAACTACGCCATGAAGTTTACCATGCCTAGTATCCTCACCGGCATGGGGTACACATCTTCGATGGCCCAACTCATGACCATCCCTCCGTACGCAGTGGGAGCGATGTCGGCATTCGGGTTCGCTATTTTTGCCGACAAGTATTCGTGGCGGTATCCGTTCATCCTGGGACCGCAAATCTGTCTCGTCACGTCGTTCATCATCCTCTTTGTCAAGTCCGGAAACATCGAGCAGAACATTGCCGTGTGCTACTTTGCAGTCTGCCTGGCGTGCTTTGGGTATGTTTTCCAAATATCAGTCCACTACTTGTCTAATTTGTCCAGCATGTATCCCATTCTGCCCGGCGTCAACGCCTGGAACGTCGCCAACACGCCCGACCCGGCGAAGCGATCCATCAACATCGGCCTGCTGGTTTGCATAGGTAACATAGGAGGCCTGATCGGATCGTACATTTACCTCGACAGCGAAGCGCCTCGCTACCCGACCGGTTACGGCACGTCGCTGGCCTTTGGCTTGGCTGGGATTGTCGCCGCCACGCTGCTGGAGTTTCTGCTGAAGCGGGACAACGCCAAGAAGGCTCGGATGACGGAGGTGGATATCAGAGAGCGATACACGGAGGAGGAGCTGCAGCGACTGGGCGAGAAGAGTCCTTTGTTCAAGTATGCACTGTGATTTAGGTCACATTTCAAGACAATTTCATGGCAAGCACGTCATCAAGCGCTCAAAGGAGAATCATCAACCATTTCTTTAATTTCGTTGCATCGTAAACCCAACTTCATTCCTTGCTCAGTCCTGTGCCTTCGTCCAACAGCGGGCGCGTTCCATACACCACCATTCCGTGCTCTCCCTCCACCTGGAGTCCAAAACGAGCATCAAGTGTTGCCAGTGTTCATGCCATCATCGGGGTTAGGTTGCTGTAGAGTTCGTCGCCGAAAATACCCAGGTGCACCAACAACTCAATTCCCCCACGAGCAATGGTGACGTTAGGTTTCTGGGTCGCGCGATCGAAATACGCTTTTCCAGTGGGAAAAACAATCCCTTGGACTAGGCCGCTGCTCGAGTGCTTCTGCACCATGGCGAAGGCGGTCCGCAAGTGTTCATCGTCGTTGCAAGCAACGGCAATGGAGCCAGCAACCTCGGGAATCTTGGCGAGGACGTTGCCATCAGTAGAATCGCCTCCACGGATGAGTATCGCCTCGATAATTTGAGTTTCATTGTTTCGAACAATCTCGAGGTCAAGCTTGTCGACGTATGAAATGGTCGACGAAGGGCTGGCCCAGTCGGCAGGGTTGATGACAGAAGCCTCGCGAGGGCGGGACGTGTAGGGTTCCAGTGGGGCGAAGAGAATGGCTCCGACAGGTGCCTTGGTGTTTGTAGGGCTCAGTTTGGGAAAAGTCATCGTGAGGAGGGAGATGGTTGACGCGCAAGAGAAGTGTGAATTGTGGTGTTGGTCTTGGCCTTGGTCGAAGATGACGATGAAAAAGAGATGTGGGAGTGATATGGAGGCGCGAGGGATGGAAACTGAGAAAAGGAGCACAAGGCTATTGTTATTTAGTCGGACAAGCTTGAATGTGAATCACTGCAGGCACCCGTGTAGCACGCTACAACTCACCTTTGCCTTGGCAGCCGATGACATGCATTCATCGAATTTTTTTAATATTGAGTGTTATATTTTGCCATTTAGTAACGGATCTTGGCCTTAATTTCTTAAAACACCGGCGTTTGGCAACAATACTACGAACGGTAGTCACCATGAATAATCGCGAGTCGAAACACAAATCGAATTCACACACATCGCACTCGCAAACGTGAAATAAGAACCACCAGACATGGCACCCATTATTCACCCCGCTAAGTGCGATTCCCCATCGACCAAGTCCATTCGGTAAAACCTTTTTATCATGGCAATAAGCCACGAGCATCCAGAGATGCGACCCGTTCCCTGCACACCCAATCGTACACTTCCCGTCAGGCTGCTCTGGATCATGATGTCTTGGGTCCATGGCGATCATTGTCGCGTCGACGTACCGATTATTTGCCCGACTAATTTGAAGTTATGTACAGGGAGGGTACCATGGATAACCACGCCTGGGTCGAGCCAAACATCACCTCTGTCCGAGCTGGTAAATTCGCTACCTCCGCTAACGCCGCCGTCGTTACTAGCACCGAAAGTCACTGACATTATTCCGTAGATCATCCTCTCGGGGAGACATTCCACGGGTCTTGGACGCTTCCTTCGTCCAGGTGCTAAAGAATTCGTCGAAGACCTGAGCATCGGAGTCGAACACGGCGTCGAGATCCAGCTCGTTGATGTCGAATTTCTTGGTGTTGATGTCTGGGGAGGCTAGCAAGATGGACCGCTTCATTCTCTCCTCAGAAATTTCGACCAGCCTTCACCAGTCTTCATCATAATTATTGGTCTAACTTTGGGGAGCTTCATGGACCTCCCTCGGGGTCGCAGCGCGGGTGCTTCCTCTCCGTCAACCACGGGACGCAACGCTACCTACATCACAAAAACCACTCTCGTTTATCAAATACAGACGAGTGATAACAGTCTTACCTTTGCATTATTGATCAACTTGTTTGCTTTGAATCAATCACTCCTCCTCCCTCCGGTCTGTTGATCCTGTGCCGCATTGGACTCGGTTGTTTCAACGAGGTCGATGAATTCGGCGTGTGAGTCTCTTCAGGCCCTTGGTCCTATCCAAGCCTGGGACGGAACCGAGGCCACTGATGGCCTCTTTCTCTAGCCTAGTGGTGATTTTGATGAAGGATCTGAAAGTGACTGGAGTGTTGTTGAACTGACTGAATAGCTGGGATGAAGATGAGATGTGGTGTTTGACAACTCGCCAGCTGTCAACACTCGGGGAGTCCGCCTGGCAATGGGCAACTCCCATTAGGTAAGAGTAAGAACGTTCGTTTACCTTTTTATAAAGGCCACAGTCTGATATCTCTCACTTGCATTCCCGCGCCTGTCACATTTTCAGCTTCACAACTGCACATTCACACCTTCGCACGCCTACGCCCACACATCGATTCACACACACACACACACACACACACACACACCATATTTCTCTTCCGTCTCCCCTTTTTTTCGTCATGGCCCCTGGATACGAAAACAACCGCGATGGGCTGTACCCCGACAGGTACGTGCCAGAGTATCGTGAGGGCTCCCGAAACCACCGCGAGGAAGTTCGAGACACGCGTGAGGGAATGGCACCCACCCAGGATGGAGGTGCTCAACGACGACGCCGCCGCAACCGCCAACGACGACTCCGCCGAAACCGCCGACGCAACCGCAACCGCAATCGTGGCGTCCCAGTCCCCAGTCCAGTCCCCAGTCGAGTCCCCAGTCGAGTCCCCAGTCCAGACCTCAGGATCACCGAAATTGATGGCCAGTTGTTCGTCACCATCCCTGGTCCAAGTGGTGACGACCGACATCCACTCTTCGGGCCAATGGGCCGTATCATCCGCGGTACGAGCAACGTGGCCCATGAGGCGGAGATGGATCGGGTCCAAACGGCTTCTGGTAACATGAGGGTCAATTCCCTACTTTGGACCAGCTCTCTGGATGTTCCCATGCGAGCTAGCCCCATGCTGCGCGACCTCGCGATACACTTTGGATGGCCTGCATGGCCTGGTCAGGACGAAGAACGAGATGAAGGACAGTGAGGGCACTGAGATGGACGTCGATATCCAGGCCGGTGGTTTAGCGGTGGAAAGCATACTAGCTTGAGGACATGGATAGAGGAACAGGATATTGCTGCTGCTGTTGTTGTACTCGAGATGGGAGACCTGGCTGCTTGCCTCGGCCTTCTGGCGTTCGGCTTCTTGAGCGATGCTGATCACGGCGTCACAGATCCGGCTGAGGACGTCTGAGCCATGGGAGCCGGAAGCAATTTCGTACAGTAACATCGCAAGACCGCTTATAGAGTACATCGGTGGTAAATACAATTGCGTTGTTAGTCAAGTCAATAGAATTTGTGAAAAGGATTCCAAAGGGGTGCGAGAGGATGGGCCGTAAAATGAAGTGATTGACGCACATGCATGCGGTTTCCCACGCGATGGAGGCTGACTGGGCCGTTGTGGCTTCGCGCAGCCTGATTTTCGATCGCGACAAGTTCTTGCTTGCCCAAATAATCACAGCTTCATTCCACAACTTATTACCGTATCGACTGCCCTAAACCTCAGTGTATTCCAATGCCTAGCCACCATATTATTTCTTCCGGAACTCCAAGGCCAAGAAGAGTTAGTGACCGGCTTTCCGCGTCTTCTAAGGCTTGATGATGGGGTTGCCTTAATTGTGATATCACGGTGCATAGTTGAACAAAGGACTCTTTTTGGTCGTCTAACATACGTATAACGTCGGTAGACTGTTAGCTCTATCCAACCGAATCCGTCAGCGTGGACAACGTCAAGATGGCTCGAATGACGGAGGCGGAGATTAGAGAGCGATACACAGAAGAGGAGCTGCAGCGACTGGGGACCCAAAGACTGATTATTTAATTGCGTATCTTAGTAGGTTTTAAGCTGCATTGTTCTCACAAAATAAAAACCAAATGCACAAGGACAATAATTCTTGACAACTCCTCTGTTGCACTGTCTGTGTCTAGGTATCGAAGGCTCACCCATTTGTATTTTTAGAAGTTCTCATGAGTTTCTGTCCAACATGTGATTTATCTTGGTGGAGCGAACGGATAGTGAAAAGAAACCAAACGCCACTGGTCGTTCGATCGAACAAGCGCTCGAATTTTGACAGCTGCAAACGGGCGCCACAACCCACCTTTGGTTCAGTAGCCTGACATGCACTTGGTGGACTAAGCATCCTCTCGCCTTAGCATCCTCTCGCCTTAGCATCCTCTCGCCTTAGCATCACGCAAATCACTTTTTTGTTTCCTTCGATAACTCTCACTTCCACCATACGCACGAAAGATGGATACCACCAACTCGACCATGCCCGACACCCCATTGTCTTTCGCATGGGAAAAGATTGATCCAGCGAATGTCAGCGAACGCCGCCTCTACTTGAAGGCGTTTTATGTGTTAGTGTGGCAGGTGAGCGAAGAAGATCTTGCCTCCTACACAGAGAAGAACGTGGTGAAAGCCTGCGGACGTATCTTCCACAAGGGGCATGCTCGTGTTGGCACCCGGTTCTTCGACTGGTTCGCCGACATGACTCTGTGGAGTATGTTGTGTAAGTTCAATAGCCATACTAGAGAAAGCATCAAGCTAATACCGTGAAACAGTCTTCGCCCACCATGTCGGAAACGCCAAAATGCCACCGTTTCCGTGGCCGGAATTTACCCTTGGCTCCCAAGATGTGGATGACCCGGACTCGCCTGTATACGCCCGTTTTGTGGCGTCAGAGAATGGCAAGATTGCTGCGCAAACGACTCAATCTGCCCCCGCGGCTGCTCAGATGACGGATCCTCTCATCATCGACCTCGAGAAGCGACAGGCCGCCTGGAGTTTGTTTTTCGGCGAGGTCAATCACCGTCTGCCAACATGCGGCCCCTTCGAGGTTCTACTCCCCCGGTGGCTCAACTTCGAGACGAAAGTTTGGGGCCCCGAAGGCCAACAGCTCGAGCGCATCAACGAGCATCTCATTGTGTCTGGCCTGGCGGTTTCTTGGGCCTTCGACAAGGAGGACGACGCCAAACCCGAGAAGTTGATTGTGGGTTTCTCGGAGGGCAACCGCCTTTGCAACTGGGCAATGCTGCAGAGCGTCTGGTCCGCTGTCTTTCTCTGGGCCAAGGACCTTTACGAGGGTAAGGTCAGAACCTTGGCTGACCACTTGGAAATGAACCTCTTGTTGAGAATGGACATGGACATGCAAATGTATCTGAGCGCTGTTGAACCGGCCGAGCTTGCCTTCAATAAGGCCCAGGAAAACATGTTGGCCGTCAAGGAGAGATCTGACAGGCACGATGCCGCCGTGACAACGCTGCGGGATGAGGTTATCGAGCTCGGGAAGAACGGATACGCCTTTGTGTCATTAATGGCTTGGATTTTCAAGGAACAGATCGATCGTGAGGGCGCACTCGCTCGTATCCAAGTGGCTGAGCAAATCTGGACGTCGGTTTGCCACCGAGACGATATGGCGACGGTTCTTAAGGCCACAGGTGATGCCCGCAAGGCCCTTGGATATGAATAAAGCTTCTTGGACATCAAGAGGGATGGGAGGAAGATTCTAAATAGTGGACTAGAGTGCTATGTGAGGAAATGTATGATGTCATGGAATGCAAGGGCCAGTTGGGCAAATATAACTTGTGTTATTACCATACATAATTAATGCCCAGTGTACTAATCCCGTACCAACCAATACTAAGGACATCCCATATGCTGAGCGACCGTGAATTGATAGGCATTACTGCGGCTTATACTCTATTTTTGTGTGACGGATGAACCACCGAAGTGTGTCGGGGTCACCAATCGGAAACGACAATTTTTGCCCCGTAGCAGACTGGCAATGGGCTTCTCTGAGGTTATTGATGACTTCGTCCACCCAAAACAACCCATGTTTCTGGACGTCAACCGCTAGAATACTGCGGCCGTTGCCGAAGCCAACAAGGACAAGTCCTTGATCCGGGTACTCCAAGCACTTGTCCAGCGGGAAAGGTGAGATTCCGTTCCAAGCACGTAGCGTATGGCTCAGGCTTGCAATTCGAGGATCAACTGCGAGAGCGGCTTGCTCTACAGCAACCAGCCGGTCGTCGTTTGCCGGGTACACAACAGCTGCGATCTGGCACATGGCCGGGCGGTGCATTGCGTGTAGACGAGGATCCGCCATGGAGTCTGCGAAACGCCCAATTACCATCTCGAGAACGGCGACAAAAAGCTGGTGAGCCTTCAAGGCCTCCTGTAGGGCGTTCAGGCGACGCAGAAGAAAGGTGACGCTGCATCCTGGCTGGAGGATGGCTATGATGTCTGTGATGGTGGCATAAATTGAATGGCCATCAGACTCAACTGCTAGTACCAGATCGGTAGACCATGAAGGCAGAATCTTCCAAGGGCGAATTTTCAACTGGGTCGCCATCGTGGGGTTTTGGGAAACTCGGTCAACCATCATTCCCCAAATTTCGGATTCCTCCTTGTGTTCGGCGGAGACGAGACGAATAAGCATGTCCGATGCTCGGGCCTGGTGAGAGGCGGTCTCGTGGAGTCGTTGAGTCTCGGAACTCAAAGAATTGGCTTGCAGGAGCAGGCCATCCCTCTCCTTTTCTAGGTTGATCCTCGCAGTGTCCAAAGCCGCGTTCTGTTTCTCGAGGCCGGCGACTTTATCTTCTTGGTCAGTTTTGCATTCCCTCAATACTTTGTTCTCCTGCCGAAGCTCTGCCAAGAGATCTTCGTTTGCTTCCATCGAGCGGTAGCGAGCGAGCTGTCGTCCCTGGTGCTTGATTTGATCGTGGAGATTCGCCTCGCGGTCTTCAGATGCGGCTCGGTGAGACGTGATATTGGCCACGTCAGCTTTCAAATCAATGCACTCCTTCCGTTTGGCATCCCGCTCGTGCGACATGAGCTGGTGTGTGCCTTCGTTGAGCCTAGCCTCCAACTCCAACTCCTGGACCATTCCCTTGAGCTTTTCGACCTCTTCGTTGAGCGCGGCTTGACTGGACTGCGACTCCGGAGACGCCTGACGGGGGAGGGCCAACTGGCTGTTGGGATCGCATCGGATGGTGTCAGCGGCCTGCTGGACGGCGGCCTTGATTTCGGGGGATACATCAGTACCCAGGGCTCGAACGAGGTGGAAGAACTCCGGGATATTTTCAAGAAGCCACGCAAAGACAACCTTTGCCCTTTCACGGGCATTGCTCGCGAGGGGTTGGAGAGAAGGGAGACCTTGCAGATCTGCCTGGACGGCGTCTAATCGTTCCGCGGAATCGAGAGCACATTGGGCTTGCTCGGTTTTGTTATTGACCTCGTCGCGAAGAGCCTGGCATTTTTCGACCCAGTCGCCCAAAAGCGTCACGTTCTCAGGCGTGTATCCAGCAATGTCGGCCTTGTCATGCTCGTCTCGTAGCTTATCCGTGCCATCCTTCATTTCTGAAATCAAGGCGGTAACCTCATGGATGGTCGCGTCGATTTTCTGGCGGTTGAAGAGGGTGAGGGCCCTGGTGGCATTTGATCCAAGGGCTGTCTGGATGTTCATTGTAAAATCGACGTGATTCGCGTAAATGAGGATGTGAAGTCGTGAATGTGCAGTTGTGAAGCCGAAAAGTAAAAGGCGTGGGAGAAGCCAGATTGTGATCTTCATATGAACTTGCTCTACCATTGGAGGTTGCCAAAAACCAGAGGGACCGTTGGCAGCTGTCGAGTTTCTAAAAAGTCACCAAATCTCACATTCATCTCACATTCATCTCAACCATCATGTCTGACATCTGACATTTGCACGACCGAGGAGGCTTTCACTCGACCACGACACTCCAGTCCCTTTAAAGTTCCGTCACCTGGCCTACCTACTGAGCCCTCATCCGCCACTCACCGTCAAGTACATGCTCCTCTCCCCCGGGCAAGAAGCTTATGCTGACCGATCAAGCAACATGTCGTTCCCACCACTGCCACCGGACGCCAAGGACGAAATGAAGAGGCTGAAGTTATGGCTTGACGCAGCGCCAGATCTTCGGGGGCCCTACTTCGGCAATATGCGCGACTTCCATGAGCATTTCATGCAAACCTGGGTGTTGGCCAAGCTCACGAGCACCGTGGCGCCTCACGATATTCCCGTCATTCTCGTCACCACAAGGCTAAAGAAGGAGGCCATCAGTGATCTCGAGTCCCTCCCGGGGTTGAATGGAACCAAGACGCCAAAGATACTCACTCACGCTGAATTCATCAGCTTCGTCGAGTCCCGATCTCATCGTGAGAGACGACGGTCACGATCTCCCCGCGAGGATAGGCGACGATAGATTGGATTGCTGGAGGTTCATGGATATGTACGCACGGCATGGAGTTTGATAGAACTGTAGGAATTCATTGTTGAGATCATCAATCTGCCTTAAAGCCGCCACTGTCCCCGCGAATATTTATGAAATCAATCCGCGTCGTATATTTGATTCAGGACAACACTACTATTGCAAGCGATCCTGGAAGTCTAACATCCTCGTGCCGAGTCGATCAACTGACTTCACAAATATACACTTGTGGTGCCCGGATATCGTACATACCAGATCATCCTTAGCCGGAGATTTCATTCCGCGCCGACACACATCCCGCAGGCAATGCCATTTGGACGAATCATTCCCCAGAAATTCTTCCATATGCTTCTTTGATAGCAAGCTGGCAAACATTGGCGCAATCTCCATCGCAAGGCTCTTGACGTCTAACCGGATGCTAGGACTGGGCACCACTGAGAGCTCGCGCATTTGTTCGCTGATATCGAGGTATGCCTGAGAAAGATTGCTAGTGACGTCTCCGCCAATTGACTCTTGCAATCTGTGTCGTTTGCGAGTACTAGGATGTTGCGGAGGCTGTGTTGTCTGCGGAGTTGGGTCCGGTGCGTTTCGCATAGCATCAAGCTCAGCGAGGGCTTTGTCACGATCTGCGAGGGCCTCCTTGCGCTCCATGATAGCCACCTTGCGTTCTTCAATGGCCTCATTGCGTTCTGTGATGGCATCGTCGCGCTCATCGAGGGCGTTATCAAGTTCCCCGAATGCGTTATTGCGATCCGCGACGGCGTCATCGCGCGCCATAAGGGCATCATTGCGCTGGACCAAAGCGTCGTCGCGTTCCATATATGCCATGTCGCGTTTCGTGAGGGCTCTGTCGCACTCATACTCAGCGCGATCGATTTGGTCTCGGAGAACTCGGATACGGTTGGTTTGGTCCTCTTGAAATTGGCTGTCCCTTTTGCTTGCACTCGATAGCGTATTGAGGGCGGTTTCAGCTTGTTCCTCGAGCTCTTGAATGCGCCTGTCTCCAGCCAACCGAGCTTGCTCACTCTGTTCATGAACCTTGGACAGTTCATCCCGTAGACCGCGTATCTCCTTCTCCATCTGGCTCGCATTTTGGGCTGCCTCTGACTGAACATTGCGAATCTCAAACTCCTTCTGAGCCAACTCGGTTGCAGAAGCCTCCAGCTCGCGCTCTTTTATGGTAATGGTGTCCTCAAGTTCCCGAATCGTCTCGTCGCGTCGACTAACCAGAGTTGCATTGATCTCGTTGGCCGCTTGCTCCACTGAGAGCTTGATCTGCAGCTCCTGTGACCTTGAACCATCCAGCTCCTGCCATGATCGGGCTACGGCGTTGATCACAGCTTCAGTGAGAGTGTGGGCCTGGGCGTCAAAGTCTTCGTGGTTGCGGAGAGAGAGGTCGTCAACTCGGTTCCTCAACCGATCTAATTCCTGGGCCACTGTCTTGTGTTGCTTGGTCGATGCGCCTTGCAAATTGGCGAACCCGGAATCCATTGCCGCTTCCAAGTGTCTCGTCATGGCCTTGACTCCCTGGCGGCTGGTCTCGAATTCGGTCTTTGCGTCGCCCAGCTTGAGGATGGTATTGGTGGACTGTTTGGCCGTCTCCTCACCCTGCTTCGACGAGAGGATCTGGTCAAGTCGTTCCGAGAGAAGCTCTCTTAAATGCTGAGTGTTCGGTAGTTGAGCGACTTTTGAATCAAGCCCATCTAGCCGAGATGCGATGCTCTCTTTCAGTTTCTTCAGGTCCATACTGATGGACTCGTTCCTAGGCACGCCAACTTTGGCGGCAAGCGCTTCGCTTGTCGGGGTGTTGTCAGAGCTGGCAGCGGCAACTTTGCCGAGGGGATTGGATACGCCTTCAATCGCATGGCAATGGGGCCCGGGGGCGTCCCTGGCAATGGTCAGCGAAGGAAAGTATGCCAGCTTGAGGATACTCACTGCGATGCCTGGTGGACAGCAGACCCAGCGCTTGCTGGATCTGTAATTTGCTGGGCTAGGGTACCGAGGCCCTGGATAGAGGAAAGGAGGTTCCGCTGGTGCTGTTGCGCGTGAGTATGCTCGTTCTGGACGTGGGCTTCTTCAGCGATACTAATCACGATGTCACGAATCTGGCTGAGAACGTCTGGGCCATGGGAACCGGAAGCAATTTCGAACAGTAAGATCGCAAGAACGCTCATGGAGTCCATCATGGGTGAAGAAAATTGCGTTGTTGGTCAAGTGAATGGGATTTGTAAAAAGGATTCCAAAGGGGTGCGAGAGGACGAACCGGAACATTTGATTTACGGTGAATCTGGGTACCCTGAATTTAACGCTTAACCCCCAAAATTTAGCATACCTGGCCACTAATTTCCAGCGCATCCACAGCGTTGTAACGGATCTTTTTAGCACTCTCAGCCCCTGATCTTGAGCACATTGGCTCCTAATTTTTCTACCATATTAGGATCTAACACACAGTTCACGTAATGCAATCACATCAGTCAAAGGCGAGATCAGAATTCCTTGTAGGAATCCAACCCTGCCCGTGCAATCCACAAGACAACTTTTCGAACTGCTTCTCCAGACCTCCATCTACTGCTCGTACCTGCACAGTGCCCAGAATCGATTCGTACCAAGGTACAAGAGAGTCATCGAAACTCGATCCAATGATGTCCTGGAAAAATACAAGCTTCTTGAGAATGAATGCGACGTGGACATTTTGTATCGGCAAACCCTTGGATACCCGACTTCTGCACGCTGGACGTTGTTTATCGTTATCACATGGAATGATAAATTATTCGCGATATGGTCACAAGCCGTACGAGAGATGGTGGATTTTGTCGACGAGACGTTCCAAAGCTCTGTCTTCTGCAAGCCAAACTTGAGGTAGAAATGATTGCCCCAGAAAGGATGATGAATAAAGTTCTTTCCTTGTCATTACCACCCGGCTTGGGTAATTCGATCTATTAGAAACGTCTACTAATTGTGTTTGTTTGGTCGCGCTCGGAATGGAAAAAGGGACACTGGGTCTTGGAGGCTTGGTATAACCGTATTTCTCTTTCATCAGAGTAGACAAAGGGTGAATAGGCAGACTGTAGTACAAGAATAAAATTAAAAAATGGCAGTCTATAGTTTCGACAGCTTGTTTGCGATACCCTAGTACAATGCACTCCTGGTCAAACAGTGATTTCGTGGGTTGTCCTCTGGACTTTGGCAAGTCGCCAGCTGGCAGCACCTGATGCCAGCGCAATTACGGCAGCTGTTTTGGTAGAGTGGCAGCCGTTTGTCTTTTCGGAGAGACGAAAATCGTCAGGTACTTGCTTATTTTCTTTGGGCTCGGGAGATGTTCCGAACCTCCCAGGTGCACACACGTTCACGACCACGCCAACATGACGTCTAGCAAAGACAACCATTCGCACCATCGCACCGAGTACCCAGACAGTTACGTGCCAGTTCGCCGTCGTCGCAGCACGTGGGGAACACGCTCCCGCTTCGCCACACATGCCCCGGCCATGCCGCCGGCTCATGGAGGAGGCACTCGACGCCGACGAGAAGCCATCGCCAACCATGGTGGGCAGCCCCCCAGTCTCAGCAACCCTCCAGCCGCTGCCCACAGTTTGGAGCAAGGCGCGAAAGACGTCCCAAGCAACCTCATCGACCTCACCAACCTCGATGACCGCGAGATCACGGGACACCTCACACCCTCCGTACGAGCAAACCCCCTAAAACGAAAATCTTTCCGAAGCCAGCAGCATAGGTGTCTCTGGGGGCTAAAGGAATTCGATGAAGAACCGTCGGATAAGAAGGAGGAAAGGAAGGGCGGGGAGAAGGCTCCACTGGCATCTCAAGCCCAGACAGGGGACAAGGAAACGGACGTCGATGTCCATGCCGAAGACATCAACATCGACACTCTCCATTGCTGTCTGTGCAAATCCTCGCGTCACAACGTGCTAGGCTGCCTGTCCACCGACGAGGACGGCTACACTCGCGCTTGTCCCTGGTGCATGGACACCACCCACGCGGCAGACGGATGCGCTGGGTTCTTGGCCGCCACTATCGAGGAGAGGGTCGATCGACTGGTATCCGAGCGTGGCAACATGCCTCCATTCTTCACCTTTCAGCCTTGGTTCAGCCTGATCCAGCAGTGCCAGGCCGTTAAACCCGACGCAGCGCTGCCTAGCTTTTACCCCTGGAGTAGGCCGTTTGTGATGAGCTGTGCACCCGTCATGAGCAGAATACAAGACGAGTTGGATGCGGCCCATGACTTCCACACGCTGCCTGTTGACCCGTCGACCCAGGACTGGGCTGCTGTTTGCGCGACCTACGGACTGTGAAGCCTGGGAGGGGAAATACGGACTGTGCTATCTGAGAATATGGAAATGTTTGTTGGACTACAGAGATGGACGTGTACATGGAGATCGAGATAAATGATTGTGCCCATTGATCCAGACATTCCTTCTTTGATGGACCCAAGTGTGTGATTCTCAGAGCGACCAACAAAAGCATTTGGCATCGAATGCATGTCAACATGCCACTTAAAATGAGAACAAACAAGCTCAAAGATGATTGCTGAGATGCAATAACTAACGTGGTTGTCTAAGCAAGTCGGTTAGCTGCTTGCAACTCGCACGCTGCCGACGCTGCTTGCCTGCCCCTGACGGCTGGCCACATTCAACGTCTACCTTAGGTCTTAGGTATAAACTTGGCGGTTGTGACCAAGCTCAAGTTCCCCAACTGATCTCGCTCAGAGCATCTTTCTCAACAATCCTCTCTCACCCACCACATTCCCTCGCCACCACTTTCTCAAGACGACTCTCGTGCCACACGACTCTCTTCCGAGCCACGCACCTACGAACACACAAACGCACACACTGAAGGATGGGCTGGTGGTACAGATTTCACCGTCCAAGACGGCGTATTGACCGATACATTCCGCCGCACCGCCGCATGTATCCAGACAGATACGTCCCAGACTATGACCATGGCCCAGAAATTACTGGCAATCGCTCTGGCTCTGGCGTCCATCGCATCGCGCCCTCTGGGGGCATTCGACGCAGCAACTTCCGCCGCGACCGCCGCCGCACCATGGATCATGGTCGTCTTTCTCCATATTTCCCCGACGAACCGGTCATCTACGAGAACCAGCGTGTGGCCGCGGCTACCAGAGAGCCAACTCGACGCAACGACCAATATGCCATGCCTCGGCTCACGATCACGGAAGAAGGAGCAGTCACCGTCACCAGCACCCGCACAAAAGACATTCTTGCTGCTGTCGACTGCGTTCAAGCCGACTCTACCGACACAGAATACACGGCCGTCGTGTTTCGCTCCGACGTCCCATACACCACGCTTGTTTTATCCACCGGAGACAAAAGTGACAAGGTCGGCGATGACGGTTTGGCGGGCAACTTCTGGAACTTCGTCCAACCAAAGGCCGCTAAGCAACACACCGAAGAGCCCCAGAGCATGGAAGTTGATCCCAAGAGCACGGAGGGTGATCCCAAGAGCACGGCGGATGATCCCAACCCTCTACTCTTTTGTGGGTCGTGTAACTCACTAGAGCATACCATCCAGGAGTGTATGAAAATCGACACCGACGGCCTCAACCACAGCTGCCCTTGGTGCTGGCTGGACTACCCCCGCCCATCCAACCCCTGTACCTGTGCCTCGGAGCAATCTCTCGACGATCAATTCACTTGCCTAGTGGTCAAACGAGCCAACATGCCCGCCTTCTACTCCGACCCACCATGGTTCGAGATTCTCAGACAGTACAGAACAGCCAACTCCGACGCCCCGGTCCCTGAGCACTTCCCGTGGACCAAGGAATACGCTCTAGATCAAAAAGACATCATGGAAGATCTCCAGGACCTGTTTGATGAGACGCACGACCCGAAATCCCTCCCTATTGATCCAGCGACCCGAGACTGGGCGGCTGTTTGCGCAACCTACGGAGTGCGCGACCCTTGGAGCCTTATGTACGGACCCATACCGGGTTTTTGATGGACGTTTATAAGAAGAAACTTGAGGTGCATGGAAATTGTTTGATGGGCTCTCGTTACTTTGTTATAGTGTCTAATTGCACAGATCATAGATGTCGGGTTGTGATGTGTACGGGCTTGGTCTTTCACGCTCAGTCAAGGAATTAGCCTGTCGTCCATATTCCACCATGATTAACTCGTTATATGCAATCAAGACACCCCAGAAATGAACCATGTCTAAACCATAAATTGTGTGTGACCGGTGCGCGGTCATTCTCGTTGACATCTAGATTCGCTCCCGAGTTGCACAACGCCAAACCAGCGAAGTCATCGTCGCCTGTGGACTACATGCTATTACTCTTCTCGGTTCTTGTTCTTTTTCGTCAACTAGAACGATCTCCCTATTCGTAACTAACTTCCGGGATGGGTCAGCGACTGGAATTTTCTCTTCGGCGGTTCGTCTGATGGGAGTCTCCGTGGAGCAATCAAGCGCCTGGGTGGAACAAAACACTGGACTGCTGAGGTTGACCGTCCTAGATTAGCTTTGCATGGCTCACGGGAATATTGAAGGAGCAGGTATCCGGTATCGGGCTCGTACCCGACGAGGTGCGCCCGTCTCTCTCCATGTTGAAGCTCGGCGCTGCAACTTCTCAGTTATCTCGAGGATGGCCGAAATCACAGCTCCCGCCCGCATCCATGCCCAGCCACCAACACCAGGGTCCTGTGACTTGTATCCCGTCTATTACTGCTAAATTTAGGTTCCCTATCGCTACTCTCTACAGCGGGGTAACTTATCTGAACAACTGGCGGCCACGTTGACGCGTCCTGCAAGCCATAAGCTGACCGCTTCGGACATATGCCATGCGTACATAAATGTCTCTCGGCAATAGGTTGTGGTGCATCATTTCCCGCTCTGGACCGAGACATGGCCTGCTTTTTTAGAGTTTTTACGCGGAGCGGCCGCGAGTTTAAACCAGGCTACCCTTGCCAATTTTCGTATAATTCGTCTGTCGCAGATGAGATTTGGCTTGGCTTCTCCATCAGACCAAACCATGTCAAGATGCGCTGTATGTTTTGCCCCTTGCTCATCAGAGCCTTGCTCATCAGAGGATGCGCTAGCTCTCCGTTGCAGCGTCGTAATTGAGCTGTCACGCTCCCGCAACGGCTGTTGGTGGTTGATCCACGACGTGCAGGGGAGGATTGGAAATGCAGCTAGCTTGGATTGAGCAAGCCTGTCTCATCAAACCTCTCTACGGCCAATAACAACTCCATCAACGGGTAGATCGGCGAGACCAATGCAGCCCGTGTCTGTCCAGAGGCCCATTCATGCGGGGCGTTTGGTGCGCCCGCTCACTGCTGAAGGATTGCCGGTACATAACTGACCAAAGTCCCGGCGCAATTCTCGTCACGCCTCACGCCTGAAGGTTTGTCCGCGCGACCGAGGTTGAAAACTTTGTCATGACCTCAGTCAACAACTGAACAAAAGCGCGCGCCACTCTCCAACCTCAATCGCCATCATGTCCGGCTCCGACCAGACGAATCCCCCGAGCGCAAATGGGGAGGAGGAGAAGCCGAAAACCGACGCCATCGACGATGCACCGGAAATCATCCACAATCCCTACTTCACCAACGCGGCCAAGACGTCGGTCCGAAAACTCCCACCATGGCTCGACCATTTCAACCCCAAGGACCTCAAGAAGCTGTTCAGATGCTGTCTCGCCGTTTGGATCATGACGCTCCTGATTCTCATCCACCCGACCCTCAAAGTGCTCGGCCAGGCGGCTTTTCTTGGATGGTAGGTCCGCCCGTCGCCGCATGCCACTCTGCTCACTCTCTAGCATCGTCTTGTTCATCGCACCGCCATCTGGCATCGTCTTCTTCCACCTGATATCGGCCGTCATGGTTCTGCTGGGTATGACGTCCGCCTGGGCCTGGGGCGTCATTAGCATGAAGGCCGCCCTGGCGACTCGCGCGGGTGCACAAACAAAAGCACGATATGGCGAGCTTCTGCAATTAGCTCAAAACGCCACCAACCCGACCCAATTTGTCAAGGTCGAGATCTACAACGGCTGGATGTTGGATGCGAGAGTGTCACTGACCTATTTCTTCATGATTGGTTTGTATTTGTACATGGTAGTAAGTATTCTCTTCATGACGAAAGGCCAAGCTGACAACCAGGCCCGCCTTCGAGTCAGGGCACCCAAGCTCATGCTTCTGCAAATCATGGCTTGCATCGTCAGCACCATCTTCCTCACGCAAGCGCCTCTATTGCCCGCATTCAGAGGAATCATTGGCAAGATTTTGGTCTTGCCCTGCGCCATTGCAGAAGGCATTGCCATCGTGTGCAACATCTTCATCTTCCCGACGTCGTCCGCAACCGAAGCACTCGACGGAATGAGAAACCTTCTCTCCCCGATGCCGACCTTTCTGGATGCTTGCCTCCTTGGATTGAAGCACCCTAGCTTGGATATGAGCGCCGACGTGCTGAATGGAGCCAGAATGAAAATCCTGACGACATACAAGCAATTGGAACCCATCACCCGGTTCCTCCCAATTGACTTTTCCATCGGGAGGTGGAATTCAGATGACCTGGGTACACTAAATGACCCGTTTCGACAACTCATTGTTGTGTTTACCAGTCTGGTTGAAGTCCACAGACAAAAGGAAGTACGAAAAGGCAAGGCCAAGCAGGCACTGGAAATTGCACAGGCGGTGGAGGATGGTGTCGATACTCGTGAAACAGGGCGACATCAGATTAACCGAGCAGTCGACTATCACGTAAAGTCGAACCATCCTGAACGAGCTGAATTGGTGCGGAACAGTCTGAAGGCGCTGTCGAGCCCGGCAGAGGTCTTAATTGAAGCATGCAAAGAGTCGATCGAAGCTGTCAGCGAGGGTTTGCTGCACTCGAACGCGTTCAAGGCAGCTGGCCACGCCGAGAGGCTGCAGAAGCACACTGCCACCCTCGAAAAGCTCCGAGAATGTCGCGAGGAATTCATCAACTCCACCGCTCAATATCTCTTCGATCCCTCCCACCACATCTTCGATGACAAGGGCATCCTGCAGGTCGACGATGGTGCCGCTCCAGTATTGACTGGCCTGATGCTGGGACTGCTCATCAAGGAGAGACTATCTCAGCTAGCAGATGCACTGGAAGAGATCCTCTCGAGAATCATCGAATTAGAGACTGCTAGATCGAGGCTGCGAATCTGGCTCCCTACCCGGTTAATGTCCCTCTTCGGGTGGATGGGCACAACCGACTTGTCAGAAAACGACACGCCTGGCGCAGATATTGGCGACACGGTCATCACTCGCATCTCAACCGTCGCTTCGAACGCTCGTCTGCCCAAGGAGTCAGTTGATCCAAATGCCAAATCGGCGCAAGCTGAACTGGCCGCGATGAAAACCCCAAACAGCCGCAAACGCAGCGGACGGGGTCACTTTGTGCTGAACACTACCAGGTGGCTGGGGAGTGCCGAGGGCATTTACGGACTTCGCATGGTGATTGTCTCTCTCGCCCTTTCCATCCCAGCCATCATCCCTTCCACTGCGGGCTTCTTTTACCGGGAGAAGGGGATGTGGGCTGTCATTATGGCGCAGCTTGCTCTTGTCCCGTACACGGCCGACCTTGTGTATGGAATCATTGTTCGAGCCGTTGGAACCATCATCGGTGGCATTGTGGGTATGGCAGCATGGTATATTGGTGCTGGCAACGGGCGAGGAAACCCGTACGGCGAAGCTGCCATCATGGCCGTTGTGATTGTCATCTTCATGTGGTGGCGTCTCTTCAGCTCGCCCGCCTTGATGCCTGCAGGACTCATGATGGCTGTCACGGCATATCTCGTCCAGGCCTACAGCTGGATCGACACTCACAACCCAATCTATGGTAACCCTGGCGTAGGCTACGAAGTGTTCTGGAGACGTGTTGTCCTTGTCTTCGTCGGCTTTGGCGGGACAGTCGTTGTCAACTTTCTCCCGAAACCACCCTCTGCGAACCGACATTATCGCCATCTTCTTGCCGACAGCCTCGTTAGTGTGCGAGATCTGTATGCCCTTTTTGCATCCAACTGGAAGGACGCTGCGCCAGATCTGCGCGAAGTTGTCGAGGCGGAGGGCCTAGCAGTGGCCGAGGTTCTCTTGTCCATTGCGGGGCCTATCAAGCTGACAATGTTCGAATTTTCATCATCCAACTTTGATTCGGATACGCTCAGCAAGGTCTGCCAGCTGTGTATGCTCCTCAACCAAAACGTCACCCAGCTACTGCTCTACACAGCTCGGTTGACAGAGGAGCAGAGGGCGTGGATCATTCCATCCACCGGTACCATCAAAGAGAGCTTTATCGCCGAGCTCATGGCGGTGCTTTCACTGGTGCAGCAAGCATTAAAGACCGGCGATCCTCTCCCCGCTGTCCTGCCTACGCCACTATTCGCCAAGGCAGTAGAGGCTGCAAGGGAGCATTTCCACGAGGGAATTCGCGGATCCAGCGGTGTCTACCACAAGGATAACTTTGACGACGAGGGTTCAAGGAGATATGCAGTCGTTTTGAATGCGCTGTTGCAAATGCTTGCGGCTCTGGATGAGCTGGTTTTGGTTTTGAAAAAGGCAGTTGGCGAGACAAGTAACATAGCTTTTCTGGAGACTGTATAGGCATGGCAGCTTTGTGCAATCCCCTGCTCATTCAAAATGACAAAATCCATTATTGCAATGTGCAGTCAGGCGTCTACAATACACTCGATTACTCCTACAGGCAGGCGGTTCTATCTTAAATCTCCAACAGTCGTTCCAAAACAGAATCCTCGTTTCCAGTTCCAAAAGCTGCTGCCTCAAATGCTGCCAGACCAACTCCCCATGGACCTGGGCTCATGGACAAGGAGCAGCCTGCGGATTCCCTCCTTTCGTGACCAAATAATCCGGCATCGACTGGTGAAGAAAACATGACTGATTCATAGTCCAATTGCATAACTGGGTTGTGGCCCTCGATAGTCGTGGATTCCGTTCTTTTCGTTGTCGTTGGGGTGCCACCCTCCCACATCGTCTCGTCAAAATCAAGCATGGAATCGTTTCTCACCACACTCTCGTCGGGGAGAGAAATTGTAGAGTCGCTCCGATTGCTCTCAGCTTGATGTGGCCAGGCCCGGTCTTCCTCGGGACTCTCTGTCTCGAATAATGCAGCTTCTACCCTTGATGGGTTTGCTGGGCTGTTGACATTTGGGAGACCCAAATTCCCCAGTGGAGAAGGCATCAAGAGCTTGTCCTGGAAAATTCCCCGTAGGCTTTGAGGAAAGTCGCTTTCTAGTGGCAATTTCCCGTTTCGGATGCTGAGGTCCATGGTCACGGCCAAGCGCAAATAGTACTTTGGTTGCAGCTGCAGTATTTCTGTCCAGCTCGATACCGGACTCCCGTTTCGAGTTCGTATCGCGGGAAGATGTTGTTGCGCCAGATCGACAATGTAGCGAACCGCTCTAGCCACCCAGTCGACGCCGTCGTATCGTGGCCTGTAGGTTTTCATTGCTTCGATGAGAACATTGAGTTGCTGCTGTTTGTGTTGCGCAAACGTCGGTGAACTGGCCCCGCTGTTTGGCGCTCGCGAATTAAACAGCTTCACGTCGAGGATCTGCAGGGCAAGAGGAAAGGCGGTACAACCAACACTAAAGGCATTAGAAGGGTTGGATTACGGGGGAAGATACTTACGCGCTTATTGGAAGCCAGCGGGCAAGACGGAAACGAACAAGCTTCCTCAGGCATTGTGTGACTTGTGAAACTGCACCTTGCAGCTCATGGCTGCTTTCATAGGCTTCGGTATCCACGTGGCCCAGACGTCGAGGTGCGAGGCTGCAGTAAAGTATTTCGTAGTGGCAGAGGGCCATTCTCGCGGAGCTGAAAATTAGCGAGGAATCAGAAAGCGTACAAAGTACTTACTGATAGTACATTTCCAACAGATTCATAAACAAAACGGGGGAGCTATTAGGAGACCCGGAAGTGTCGACATTCTTGAGAATATCTCCGCTCGGAGTTGACTGGATGCGCAGCACCGTGCTGTACCACCGCCTCAAAGCCATTCTGCAATCTCCAATGCGGCTTTCTTCGGTGGCGGGATGTGACGGAGCCCGTGAAGGATCATCGTGCATGGGAAATGTCAGGGTAAGAACCTCGGTCAGGATGACGCAGAGCTCGACGAGTTTTGCCAGGATCTCAGCTAGGAATCGCTTCGTAGCGGGGTCGTAAACGCTAGACTTGTGGAATTCGTCGGCAAGATCTGCAACTCCAAGCAGTGGGTTTCCGGTAAAGTTAAAGTTGGAGTGCGTAATCTTGATGGTGCGACGTGATGTCAACGGCATGAGGCGGTCGCGGATGATGCAGCACCACCAAAGACGCTTCAGAACTGCACTGAGTTTTCGTTGCTCGTCAGATACTGGAGATCCATCTGTTGGGATCGATTGATAGCGATGGGCTCCAGCGTCACGGGCGTAGTGCATTGCAATGCCAAGCCACATTGGACCAAGGTGCTTGCATCCTCCGTGTGGAAGTGGGATTAAGTGTGAGTGTGAAAGGAGGAGCGCAGCTTGAGCGATGGATATTGAAGAAGTTTCAAGGCCGAAGTCGTAAATCAGCTGTAGGGGTTAGTCATAATGTCAAGAGTACAAGAGTGATTGGTTACCTTGGCCCGTTTGTAGAAAGACGACTTGGCATCATGGACCGATTTGAACCCAAGTTTCTCGATGGTCTCCGCGGAGACAAACTATGAAAATTAATACGTCTCTTTGATAAACCCAAGAAGAACTTACGCTGCAAGATGTAAATAGAATCCCTTGGATGACGATAAGAGGCATCCTATCTGCAGAAGCATTGTCCAAGTGCTGCGGGTGGTAGAGTGCCCAGAAGTCGGCTTCGTTTAACATCGGAAGCATCGGATGGATGTGCAAAAAGTACTGCTGGATGAATTCGTTGAGGATACTCCTCTGCGGTACGACAAAGCATCCTTGCTTGTACAGATAGTCGAGGTCTTCTGAGGACAGGGTGTGAACCCTGGGGGCTTCCAGGATTGAATAGTCCGGGTTCGTGGGGTCGAACAGCAGCCGCTGTGCCCCTTCTTGGGGGACCCACGGACATTCCGGGAAGAGAGAGTCTGGAAAGGCGGTTGAGAGTTGTGGGAGGTCCAGAGCGTCGAGAGATTCTGTCAGGTTAGTTGATGTTGGATAGAGTATGGATAGGACGATGCTTACCATAGGACCCTAAGTCATGGGGGAGTGACGGCAAGGCATCTAGTGATACGGGATCCACCACCAATGACTGCTCATCGCCAGGGAGATCATTTCCAAAGACGTCAAAGTCGTCGGCAGGTGGTGCAGTAGACGAGTCGTCCTTCACCGCAACCGGAGCATGACGCGAGGTTCCCCTCCTGCTTCAGTTAGCCAGATAACGCAGCGGCCACGACTCGACGTACGAAAACTTGGACCTGGCAATAAAGACACACTCCTTCTCGTCCAGTCGGCAGTTGATGCAGGGCTCCGCCGAACTAGTGAGGATGCACCTCACCTTGCGCGAGCGACACGGCAGACAGGCGCGCGATGCCCGCTTCTTGGCCTTTGCCGAGGGTATTTTCTGGACGCGGTTGGCGGCGTCGACGTCGGGGCCCAGATCAACGTCGTAGTGCGGGTCTTGGGCGGGGGCAGGATCCTCCATGCTGCAGGGAGAAGAAAAGATACAAACGAATTCAGCGAGGGGAATTCGGCGAGGGGAATTCAGCGACGACAGAACGAACAACCTCGCTGCGGGAAACGAGGATGAGTCTGGAGCATTTGCAAGGCCTGGCGAGAAAACACAGGGGCAACGTCGTGATGCAACAGCCGCGCTCATCTGCCGGCCTCCTACCCGACCCTGTTAGGGGGGTTTCTCAGGTGGGTCGGGGAGGCGGAATCTGGGGTACGTGAGCTTTCTATTGGATCCCCCACAGAGGTGTGACTTGTGAGATGGAGATGACCCCGCAGAAAGGAGACGCTATGCAGCATCGTCGGCTTGTTCGGTTTGTGGGCTTTGATCGAACGCGGGGTGAATCTGGATGGAGTCTGGGGATCTAGGTCTGGGGAGATGGAGTCTGGGGAGATGGAGCTGGGGGTCAAGAGTCTGGGGGTCAAGAATCTGGGAGTCCGGGGATGGCATGATTCCATCGTCAATAAGGAGCTGAGCCAAGAGCTGGTCAACTAGATCCACAGCATCCCCGGTTGAGTCTCTCACCACTCACAACACATTCCCATTCTGGCACTCCAACCGCGTCAAGACAAACATTACGAGTCAGACTCCACATGAACAGACAATGAAGACAACAAGCAGTTTCAAATCATCACTCGTTACTCGTACAAATAAATCCGGCTCATCCGGAGTACGTACCGCAACGTCTGACGCAGCGGAAGCTCTCTTAAGCATAACAACGTCGCATGCGCCACGCCACGCAGATGCCATGTCTTCCCGTGGCCGTACTAGACTAGCTACTACCTCTGTCAGCAGTAAATCTATGTCATTGTTTCCACTACCTCAAGCCTGCGTGAGCCTTCTTTCAACCTCAAGACGAGCCTTCTTCGTAGCTAAATCTTGAGGCAATTTCGTGTGGACAGGGCAGACTACCTCGGCGAATTGCTAGCGGAATTATGCCGCGTGGCTTGACATGTGGCTGAGCTTCCAGCCTCGAATACATTACCTCAGCAACTTGTTCAAACCTGCTTATCGTGTGACCGATTTCTGCATGACTCAGCTGCATCATATTCCGCATCTGATAGGTGCTTCTGCTTCGAGTGGGGCATTCTAACACCGCGAGAAACGCTAAAATTGCAGTGTAATGGGGGCTGACAGCCCCCCCCCCCCCGGACTCTCGCAGGAGGAACGAGTTACATGGGGGGGGCTTTTGAGGTCCCCCTATGGAGTAGTACTGTATCGACTCGATAAATTGGCCCTGTTTATAGACTAAAGCTAAGATTTACAATGTTTAGACTTTCTAAATCATTTATTATCATTAGGTACAAAAAACTCGGAAGGCAATAAGTGGGGGAAGGATTCAGGGCCAATTTACTGAGTCGATACGGAGCACGGTATCGTAGCCTCTGTTTTTCTGTATCCCTGTCGTATTTTCGTATTGAGCGTCTCCGTCGCATTTTCGTGCTGACTCTTTATTAAGCCCGGATTATCATCACTTTGCTCAATGCAGTCTCTGGTTCCTTCATCTCAATTATTCGAATTTCGTTACTTGCCTCATTGCAAACTCTCTCAACGTCAATATGCGCTCTGTCAACAGCCTCCTACGCGGGCGGGTTGCCCACCGGCTGTCTCAAGCTACAAAGCACTCACGCCAAATTATTATTCAACGACCCTTCTCCACGCAAAGTCATCGATTTCTCCAGCACAAGTCCCAACCAGGAAAGACAAAGGATGAACTCGGCCAAAACCCGTCGTACCCGGCTTTCAGTTTTGAGGCCCTCGGGGTAAGCAAGAACATGAAGATTGTTCTGCTCGGAATTCTGACCATCTTCGGCACCATTGAAACGTGGGTTTGGTGCAAGGCTATCTGGTATTGGTGGAAGAGCGACAGCGATGTGGAAAAAGAGTAAAGGATTGGCAGGCGCGTCGTTTGTAACATCTCATGTCCAACAATGTAATTATTAAGCTGAAATATAATTCTTCTCTTGTCTTATAGCCTGCCCAAATTGTACCAGCTCTCATCACTCTCTAACAAGTTTGGCGCATGGAAAGTTCTAAACAGATCTGGCTTATTCCCTCTCATAACCTAAGACGACGAAATTGCATTCCCTCCCGGAATCATCAATATTGAACAGATACCTGCATCTATTCCCAGTCGTTGGTGAGAATGAGGTATCGTCATCTCTTCAAATCCCTCTCCGCATAGCACCCCCAAGTTCACTGATATTCCTCCCTCCGATCGACGGACGTCCTGGAACACGATGTGCCATCCTCGAGGCGTCGACACGTTCATGAGCACGCATGCTCGACGTCAAAGCACGACTGTTCCCATCGGTAGTGAAGCAGACTTTGGATACGCGCTGGTCTTCTTGTTCTCGAAGAATTTCCATCAAAGCCTTCAGATAAGGAAGGGTTGCCTGATCCTCAGCCAGTTGGAGACCGTCAAGGACCCAAATTAGCGACGGCGGGGCATGACTTAGGAGAGCTCGGATGATCCGCAAAGCAACAGAAACACTCTCCATGCTCCCATCAAGAAGGCGGAATTGATCACCGTCGAGATCTTTGGTCGCAGGAAACGTGGCCGGCAGGAGGTACGTCAACTGCGTGATAACAGAATACAGCAGCGCTATCAGGCCGGCCTGTCTTCCAGAAACATGGGATGTCTTGGCGAAAGCATAGCGTGGCTTGCAATAGAAGGACACGCATGGTAGACCTGCCTCCATGCTCACAGTGCTGAGGCGCATCGCTGCTTGGGAGAGACCAGACCCGTATGGTGCTACCGGGACACCTCCAACCCAAAGCATCTTTGACTTTGGAGCCTGGATCCATATCTGCATCTGCATCATAACCTCCTCTGGGATACTAGACGATGGAGATGCCATCACACGCGAAATATCTTCTCGGCCGTCTTCAAGGTAGATGGCGATTAACTTCGAGAGTTGTTCAATCTCATGTCGGGAACACAGCTCATCAGAGTCTATGAGGTCAGCCGGGTTACCTTGCCAATGACAGAGTTCTTACCGTCTTCAGAAACCGAATCTTCCTCATTAAAAATGTCCGCTTCATTTGACGTGGTGACTTTGGACCGTTGGACTGCGTCGGGAGTCCGCTTTTCTAAGCGATGGTCTACGTTTGTTAAATCGATTCGTTCGTAAGCACAATACGTACCATGTACCAGCTGCTCCTCGACAGATACCAAAGTCCGAACTGATGAATAACCCAAACTCTCTTTGGCAAATGCGAGTTTTCGCTGGGTTGTTTCGATATCGTCGTTGCGACTTTCGCTCCCCACCATTCGGAGAGAGAGAGCATGACTGACCATGCCCTCAATCCGTTCAACCCGACCGTTTGCAATGAACTGGGATTCGTCTCTTACTCTCTGGACTGTTTTTTGTATTCCCCGCACCAGTCCCTGGACTGTTTCGTCGTAAAAGTTCTTATTCAGAGCTGAAAGAAACCGGTTCTTCTTCCGTTTGAACCAATCCATGGTGTGGCAGAGCAATTTGAAGACTCCTACATAGAGCTCGACCACAAGCCTTCTCATTTCTTGACTGTCTGCAATCTCAACACTCTTGGTAACAAAGTGCAGGTCACTTGAGATGTCGATAAGAGCCATGGAGAACCCTTCGGCGATTTTCTTGTAGTTTGTAGAGGCCTGAAATAATTAGCGACTGCATAGACTCCAAGAGTTGGCGATTACCGTGACAACTGAAGACACGACCCCAGTGATCAATGAAATGTACTTATCCCCACTGGGAATAACGTTGAAGAGGTATGAATGATCATTCATCGTGTCCAAGAAATCGAAAAACCGATCCTTTGCTTTCCCGAATCCCTTGGTTTTCTTGGCAAGCCATGCATCTTGAGATTGTTCAATTGCCCTGCGTAGGGTCTCGATCGTGGGAATGCTGTTGGCCGGCCGAATAGACTCTTGGTCATCATGAAAGAGGTGTTGAAAGTTTTGCCACGTTTCTACTAATTCTTTGCGCTGATTCTCCAACGGGCCGAGGACATCGTCACTTTATGGTTTAGTGTACTGGCCGAGTTGCAAGAGTTGTATTCACCTTTGGCTCTCCCCAAACTGGAGCCACTTGTTCCATTCAATAGCTTGCTGCTTGAATCTTGGTTCTTCGTCATCGTGCTTCCTCACTACTGCCCCTAAGGCTTGAGAAAGTGAATCGTCTGGTTCTGCTTTCTCCACCTCAAGACTGTACTGGCGGACCATGGACGTGATTTTGGGTGTCTCATCTGCCATTTGCATGACCACAGCGATGCTCGTGAAGCATTCAGATCGGCGATTGTATCTGTATGAGGGCTTTTTGAGGCTCATTGCATTGGGTAATTGCTCACTCGGTTGGAGACAGCCATTCAACGCGTTGCTGACGTGGGCAAGTCTATTCCTAGCTTATTACAGGCGGGGTTACGACAGATATGAAACCAAAAGTCGCCTAAAGCTACCCAGATGAGGCTGGGATGTCAGACTGCAGGAGCTGAAAAAATGTCGCCCGAGGATTGGACGACATGGCGCTTACCAAGATAATGGATTGGCTCATGGGACCATTTCGCAGGGGTTTCCAAGCACTGCATATGCAGCCCGAATCTGGAGCCTGATTCTTGACAGGGGTAATAGGATGCATGTCAGACAAGTATCTGATGAATCGCCCGCTCTGCGACATTTTCGTTTTTAGCCTCAACTTCGTTGGTACGAGACAAAACAAAGATAACTCGCCTCCATTCTTGTTTGATCGGCAGTTCACTCAGCTGCGACCTCTCATGACGGAGGTGTATATTTGCGAAGAACCCATCGCCGTGCATTCCATGCACACTGACCAAGGAAAGATGGCCTTGGAAGAACCAGACCATTCGTCTGATGCCAAAACTCCAACAGAGCATCTCAAAGATGATACCGATGGCTCAGTCGAGCCCGGTGAAAAGACCCCCGCGGCGGACACGGACAAGGGTGAGCAAGGGTCCGAACCAGAGGACATAGTCGGAACCTCGGCAACGCTATATTGCAAGATAAATGGGCGAGCTCACTTTCTCCTCCTTGACTTCGGTGTCTGGGTCTGCCCGCTATGCGAAGAAGATCTGGAACTGGGTCGATCGCGCCGACGGTTGCCAAGGTCCGGCCCGGAGGAGGCTGCGAAAAACGACGAACCCATACCGGACGTTTCATACTCAATTGAGTACACTGATTGCGCAAATTACAAGATCGCGAGGGAGAACTGGGAGGGAAAATTCGATCTGGCTGTTGCTAGAAAAGATGTTCGAACCGCCGATCGCTCCGTTTTTGAAGTCGTCACCGTGTTGGAGACGTCGTTACCCGACAGACGACTCGCGCCTTTTGAAGTCGACGAACTTTTGAAAAAAGGAATCTTGACCGATCCCAACATAAGGATCACAGTCAGCAATACGCTGGTGACCATTTATTCGACTGCGCTGATTCAGACGATCCGTAACATCGTTCAGTATTACCCAGAAAACCTCGGGGGTGATGTTATTGAGCTGAAGGCGCCATATATGCTGTTGGGTCATCATCTCAACGACCTAGAGGCTTACTTGGAAGCTCATCGCGTCGTGGGTCCTTCAGGGTCTGATTCGTCGGTTGACAAAACCACCTCAGTCCCTACCAAGCATGCATATGCAAACGTTGGAGCAGAACATCTTTCAATCCTTGTGGAATACTTCAAGGAAAAAATGTACAAGGACATGATGGAAGAGAAATCTCGCCATGATCGAAACGTCTGCACCTTCAAGATGCTGTGGCTTCTCTACAGACCTGGGGTCACAGTGTATCTTGAATCCGGTGGGAAGCTGTTTGCATTTGTTGTCAATTCTCTCGAAACCTCTGACGTCAAAGGTACCGCTGGGGTACGACGGGTCAAATCTTATACCATCAACATGTGGAATTTGGATTTCGACAGTCGCTTTGTTGGACGGCGAGCCAGAACAGTCACGATTCCGCACTTTGATGGGGAACGACGAATCAATTCCCTCAAGCTCTTCCCGTGCGAGTTCAAGGACAAAGAAGACGGCGGAGAGATGCGACGGAGCCTTGAAGAACATGGAAAGAAATGGTACGAGCTTCTTCGTGGAGGGCAAGTTATTTATTCGGGTCGGTTATTGGATGCTAGCAAGAAACAGGTGAGTGACATGTTTCAGCCTTGCACTGATTCTGACGAATTCTAGTTCCAAGGCCGAGTCGTCGTCGACATGCCGTCCTACTACGCCCAAGAACCCTCTCATACACCAGAAATTTGCAGTATCAATGACCTGGGTGAAGAGCTCGCCAAGTGCTACTGCGAGGATTGTAAAGGTTACAGACCGCACCCTCCGGAAGACTTTCCATGGACGCGCTACGATCTCATCGATCCCCTCGTCGACCAGGATCTCGAAATACCGGGCTCAATCAATGGGTCCCGTCATCGATATGCTCTTTGCGCCCGGTTGCTTCATGGCTTCGATTTGAAGTCGAGATCGTGGGGTAAGCGGACCCGACATGGTGTTTGTTCTTGCTAACGCAGATTAGTGATGCTTGACGTTGAATGTTGTCAACCGCCAAAGATGAACGTGGGAGCCATTGAAACTTTGGTCATGCCTTCTGAGAGGAAGGAAATGATCAAAGCCCTCATTCACAAGTTCACAGATTCCAATGCTTCCACAGGACCTGGTTCGTGGAGGGCCGATTTCCTTGAAAACAAGGGCGAGGGACAAATCTTCCTGCTCCACGGAAGCCCTGGTGTTGGAAAGACCTATGTGAGTCCACAATTTAAGCTGCTTGAGTTGATGCTAACTGAATCAGACTGCAGGTAAGTTGATGTTGGGTGATAGTACAACTGATAGTGACACGAGTAGAATGCATCGCCGAGTACACCGGTCGCCCAATGTTGTCTTTGACCGTGGCAGATATCGGAACCGATGAAGTCATAATGGAGAAGCAACTTGTGAAATGGTTTCAACTCGCAGAGAAATGGGGAGCAGTCATGCTCATCGACGAAGCTGATGTCTTTCTTGAGAAACGCCAGGTTTCTGATCTCAAGCGAAACAGCTTGGTCTCTGGTAAGATCAATGATGGAAAAAAGGTTCTCGCTGACAGCCAATAGTCTTTCTGCGATGCATCGAGTATTATCGTGGTGTCCTATTCCTCACAACTAACCGAGTTGGCCAATTTGATGATGCCTTCATGTCACGAATTCATGTCGTCATCTACTATGACAAACTGAGAATGGAGGACCGGAGACAGATTTGGTCGCAATTTTTCAACAAGCTCGAAGATGAACGAGAGGACTTTTTCATAACTCGGCGAGCAAAGGCATTTGTTCTGGAAGATGACACCATCTGTGAAATCGAGTGGAATGGAAGAGAGATTCGCAATGGTAATAACCTATCCATCCACGCAAGCGTAACTAACGCAGTCGACAGCTTTCCAGACGGCCGTGTCCCTTGCCGAGTATAGGTTCCTGCAGAAACCTGACAAGACCAAAAATGATTGCCCAACTCTCGATCAAAAGGACTTTGAACAAGTCTGCAAAATGGTCCGGCAGTTCAAGGAGTACCTTGTCGATGTCCATGGAGTTGATGAGGATGGTCGAGCTTTCATGCGTAATGAAAGAGGTTAGCCGACAGCTCACAGAAATCCAGTCGCATCGTTAATATGGCATGCTCAACTACACGTCTAAGCTCCGGAATTTTTCTTGATTCCGCTAGGTCTACATGGAACTATGCATAAACTTCAGACTGCGGCGGTGGACGTACTGACAATGTGAATAAACCTGTGCCAATTTTGACTAATTTGCATCTATTCCCAATCAAAGTGAAAATTCGAAAAACTGCCATGTACGACTGAATCATCCAATAAACTATTAACATGTTCTCGCATTATTGAACCCCCTGGAAATTGATCCGAAGAGTCTTGGAACGCTGAGAATAGTTGGTCAAACGACAGGACGTCGTTTGGAGGAAGAAAGTTGTCGGATTCTTGAGCCGGGTTAGCAAGTTTTGTTTGAAGCTCTTGCAAACCTTGAAGGCGTTTCCACAACCGCATCAACGGGCTTGATCGAGTGCTCAGCAGTTTGATTAGATTTAAAGCAATGTCAAACTCTGCTCTTACGCTGTCCCAAAACGTAGAGCTAGCGTTTACGATTGCCAACAAAAGGTTGCCAAAAGCAGTGAGCAATGGATGTTTAAAGAATATTGCATGAGTTCGAATAGAGGCAGTATTGTCGTTGAGATCTGCAAGCATCTGCAGTGTCTCTTTTGCTACTTTCATAGCCGTATGAGCATACTTTTTGTGCTGGTTGATTTGCCCTGCTGACTGCAAGACTGGTCGATAGATTAAATTGCGGACATGACTTTTGCGGAAGAACAGGACGGCTTGGATGTAATTTGGCTTTTCCAGCTCACTGCTGAGATGTAGTGAAGTTTCGTTTAAAGTTAGATGTTCAGGAAGCTGCTCATACCAGTGGATGGTTTGATAATCCAGGTAATCCAGATCGTCAGTGTTGATTTTGGCTCCATTTTCGCCTTGACAATTCAGTGCCTGCCAGGTTTTCCCAGCCAGCTTGGTCCAATCAAGCAGACAAGACAAGATGGGATTAGAATTGTCCTAAGGTGGTTAGCATAGTTTGCAAGGGGCAATACTCCCAAGGGTCAATACTCACAAGTGTAAATAGTGACGGATCAACGTAAGAATCTTGAATGGAAAAGGGGATTCCTTGGCCAAGACTGGTTCTCCTTTCAAGCATATACACAGACCAGAATGTTCTCAAAGCGTCTGATCGCTCTTCAAGATTTGGAAAGGCATTCTCCACCATCAATCGACGGTGCAATCCCATTTCGAGACAGAGTCTTGCTGCAAACCCAATAATCCGGCCTGTTCGCACTTCTTCATCAAGGTGATAGTGGTATAGCGCCTATTCTTGTTAACACCGCCTCGCTGGCAATAGGTTCTACTCACCACAAGAACGAGAAGCTGAATACCATGAATTCCGTTGGAGTTCCAGATCAAACCCTCTACTGCTTCTGTAGTGCTTTCAAACAACCTCTGCGCTTGGTCGTTTCTGCCTCCACTTGCAAGTGTACGCCCGATGGCTAGGACAATTTTCATCTTGTTTGTCTCATCATTGAAAAGAGTCTCAACCAAAGAACCTTTTGCCAACTTGACTCCGTCCCTCGAAGCGGATTCCAGAGATGCAAACACATTATTGGCTGTCTGCATCATTCTGTCGCGGTCTACCACGGGGTATAATGAGCCTACCCCATTGCACCATTGATCAATCAGATCAACTGCATCATCTCCTTTTATATCCCACAATGGATCCATAGTCAAGACCTTCATAAATGGCCCATATTGTGCCAGGCGAGACGATGATGGACATCCAGGCGCGGACGTGGATTTGCTCAATATGGCTGCTGGCATCCCCATTGCTTTGAGGTTTCCACTGACCACATTCAATGTGAATTCAGAACTCGAAGGACCGCAGAATTCAGGAGACGTTATACTGGAGTCACTTTGTGGTTGGAAGCTTTGAGACGTTTGTGCTGGGGATGCTTCATTGGACGTGGATTGAAGACTCCCCGGCACGATTCCGGCTGCTTCGGCTACCATTTGAGAGCCGTCATCAGGCGCCATCACACTATGAGGTTTGTCAGGAGTTCTTAACATGGCGATCAAAACTCACCCTCGGTCGGGTAACTGGTCAGGTAGGTAATGATACCTGTGTCCAAGGTAGATGCATGGTGCGGACTTTGCCACGCACTTCACGCAAGGCTTCCCGCCATCGCACTTGATCTTTCGTCGCTTGCATCGATTGCTAGGCTGTTTAGTAAAGAATTTAAAGAGCCCATTATATCTTACCATGCCTGATTCACATACTGTGATCTCCGAGAGCGTGTTTGGTTGGATTTCTGTTGCCTCGTCTCCATTTCAATTTGTCCTTAATTGACAACAGCAGAACGCATTTCCAGCGAGGCACTGGTGTACTTATGTGATTGCGGGGTAACTTGTTGCGGGGAAATTACTGCATTAGTGGCCATTAGACCTCGGAGAAGGCATTGGTGCGGTCGCGAGCAGAAAGTAAATTAGATCTGAATTGTTTGACAGATTCTGAATAATATTATTTAAAAGGCAGAAACATCGTAGGCGCCATAGAGTAGTCCATGGTTCAAGGATTTTGGGGAGCCGTATTGCCTGGCCGTGTGATTGAGTAGGTATCATTCCATGATGCCTGAGGTGACGAGATGAGCATTGTTAGACCCAAAATCAGTGCCATGGACTTGAGAAAGGATCAGACAACTGAATTATGTAACTTGAGCCCCGTACTGGGTTCAAGATTCCCTGCGTAATATAAAGGCTTATGACCCGAATTTGACGAGACTCGAGATGACGGCTAAATTCGACTTGCGAACAGTGGGTGGACAAAACCACCTAAAAGGGGGAGAAATCTCTCCACCATCGACCTGAATTGACGTAATAATATACCCGTCACAGTAACAGGGCATCTACGGCAGAATCCATATCGGAGCTTCGTGTGCAGATCTCGGTGTCGGAGGCCGAGTCCGTTCGGAACGGAGGCGCGGAATTTAGTGTCTGAAATTAGCCCTCTCCTCGGAATAAATACCTGTTCAAGTGCATCGAATTGAACGGGCATTGCTTCAAGATACTACTCATACGTTCAATCATGAACTCATTCCCGCCCACTGGTGATGCATATGTCTCCAAGACATTCATCTTCAAAACGACCAAAGACGGCGATATCCATGTTGACGTTGCGTACCCAGAGGTCACAGATGGGACAAGCACGGTTCTAATCCACTATCACGGAGGATTTCTGGTAAGAATTAAACCGGTGTAAAAGACTCGATATTAACTAGTATAGGTCGTTGGAGACCGATATTCCTTCTTCCCATACTGGCTTCTCCATGCCTGCACCTCTCGGAACTGGATTTTTGTAACTCCAGACTACCGGCTGCTGCCAGAAACTACAGCCCATAGCTCACTTCAAGATGCTGTAGATACGTATTCTTGGGTTTTGCAGTCTCTTCCGCAGCTACTCGGTCGTACAATCAACTCGGTCATGTTGGCAGGATCAAGCGCAGGGGCATATCTCGCTCTTGCAACAGCTGCGACCGTCGAAAGACAGCCTAGTGCCCTTTTATTGATCTATGGTATGCTGGATCCTACATTTCATCGATACACAAACCCCGGAACCAACATTTTTAATCGGCCGATGATTGAGACATCTCCCATTTTGGGGAGTTGGCCAAAATGGGGAGCAGGTGATGACAGACAGGTGCTATCTACGTATCCTTTGCCAGAAAACCCTACTGGTGACCCTAGGTTCGCCTTGGTCGCGGCTCTTCATATTGACGGCTTGTTTCCGGACTACATGACTGGTACTACAGGGATGGGGCGCATGATTGCCGAGGAAGGGAATGACGCAATTCCACAACATCACCAAAGTCTGTTCCCTCTGGCATTTGGCAACCTCGAAAAATTGCCTCGCACAATGCTTCTTCACGGTAAAAACGATTCAGCTGTTCCAGTGGAGCTTAGTGTACGAGCTATGGATAACTTGAGAGCGGCAGGAGTCGATGTTTGTGCAGAGTTTCCGGAGGATGCAGAGCATGGTTTTGATGCAAGAGCTGGGGATGTAAATATCGAGACATCGAGCGGAGAAGATGTTGCAGCTTTCCAGAGCTTGAGGAATGCAATCAACTTCTTGGCTAGATGAGGGGGTTTGTAATATGAATACTAGAAAGCTTTCCCTTGGAAGCTATATATTTAGTGTGAATAACAAGAATACCTTATCCTGGGAGAAGCCTTGATTAACATGCAGCGTATCTGGAACCAAGATGTTGTCCGCCGTGTTTTAACATAAGCGCCGAGACTGAATGAATCGAGATTATAACTTACCAAGCCAACGAAACTTCTTCATTCGCATGTCCTCCGAGGTAACGACGGTACAACTGCCGGCGGAGGGGATTCGCGCTAGTTCCGCGAGACGCTAGTTCCGCGCTGATCTCTTCCGAAGATTCCGCACGGCACTTCCTCTCGGCAGCCAATTCAATCGGGGTTTCTTTAATATTGACCGAACTACAGCGGCTTCTAATGGCCATGATAGATATATAACCTCTTAGAATAATGTCTGAATTCTGTACTCAAAGCAAAGATGCCAAAGTCAATGCAGCCCATGATTGGCTTAACAGCCATGATGCCAACAGTTACGTTGCTGGCCCTGACCTTCTTTCTACTTGTGATTTCACAAATCGTCTACTACACCTTCTTTCATCCCCTTGCAAAATACCCTGGGCCTGCTATTTCAAAGTTCACCAATTTGTGGAAGGCTTATCAGCTATGGAGCTTGCACATGCCTGAAACTCTGACACAGCTACACGACAAGTACGGCGAGGTTGTACGTGTTGGTCCAAATGATTTATCCTTCAACGGTGGCAAAGCAAGCGCCCAGATTTATAAAGCTGGGCGTGGCTTACCAAAAACTAAATTCTACAATGGATTCACTACATTTAATCCAAACCTATTTGGGACGCAAGATGAAGAGGTAAGCCAAGATTCTAGTTGAGTGTCGACGGAGCTCATGTCGATCGGTAGATTCATAGCATACGCCGTCGACAAATGGCCCATGCATTCTCCTTGCAATCCATTCGAGGAATGGAAAGCTACATCGACACACACTTGTTGCAATTGCGCAAAAACCTCGATCATTATGTGAAGACGGAAGAGGTTTTCGATCTCAAAGAGTTGATTGCATTTTACGTCCTCGACGTATTGGGTGAGCTTGCTTTCAGCAGAAGCTTTAATTCCCAGGTTGAACAAGATTCGGAAAAGCTGCCGCCAATCAACGACCACATCTACCTCAGTTGTTTACTGGGTATGATGCCTGAGATGATGCCTTTCCTCAAAGTAGTGGCTGCTTGGACACCACTGCCATGGTTTCAAGGACTCTTTCGAGCTCGAAAGCTGTTGAAGAATTTGACTGCAGAGTGTGTCAGCCACCGAATGAGGGAGAAGATTAGCAACCGAAAAGATCTTCTCACATGCCTCATCAACGCAGTCGACCCAGAGACTGGAGCTATTTTGACAGAGCTTGACATCCATACCGAAGCTTTTGCGATGATGTAAGTGAGTGCTTGAAACAAAGTTCTTGGCTTACATATTGTAGAGTTGCAGGTTCCCACACTACATCGGGTACCCTCACACTCCTGTTTTCGCACATTCTTCAAAATCAAAAGGTCTTGGAAAAGGTCGTCGCTGAGATTGATCAAAATCTATCGCATATTACTGATGAAATAAACCCAAGTGATGATTTGGAGCAAAGTTTGCCCTATGTCATGGCTTGCATTCAAGAAAATTTCAGAATTGCGCCAGTTTTTACTATGCCTTTGGCACGCAAGGTCATTACGGAAGGAGGCATTGAGATAGACGGACACATCATTCCAAGAAATGTAAGGCTTCCAGAATCGTCTGCTACAAAGCTGACTGGCATAGACGACTGTTTTCAGCTTGAATCATGTTGTTCACCATAACCCGTCTATCTGGGGATCAGATCATGACAAATTTGACCCGTCAAGATTTCTTGGGCCCAAAGCAGATTTCTTCAAGCGCCATTTGACTCCCTTTAGCATTGGCCATCGCATGTGCATTGGGAAAAATATGGCCATGACGAATATTCTCAAAGTGCTGACTACCGTTTTGAAGCACTACCAATTAGAAATGATGGACCCGAAACAGAAAATATCCACGATTAGTGTGGGAATTTCTGAAAAGGACGTCCCTTTGGAGTGTCGTGTAAGGAGACGTATTCTATCCGATGCGAGCTAGGTACACAGGCGTATGCACAAGGGTATGATGGCATGTAGCGATATGAAAGCACGGCTAGTAGCTGGATTTAGTCTAAAGGCTAAATATCTTATTATTTAACTTTGATCTATTGTTCATACCAGGTTGGCTATTGAACACTAAATGCTAAGAACGCTTGTCAAATAAGAATTTAGGTACTGCCTTGGCAAATACATCTCCATCATGCTTGGTATCAATCTTTGACAACGCCTCTTCATACTGCCGAGCCTCAATCAAGCCTTTCTCGAAACGGGATTCCAGATACTTCTTGATGATGAAACCATTTGCCTCAGGATGACCTTGAACGCCCAGTACTCTCCCTGGCTCGTAGATAAACTGAACTTCTGATATCGCACTGGAGCCGATAATTTCCATCCCAGGCGGAATACCCACGACAGTGTCCAGGTGCATTTGATGAAGATTCTAACATGTTAGAAGCATTCAATTAAAATCTTGAGGACTCACCAAATGGTCGGTCCCAAACAGATCGATGCCGGATGGTGTGAGGTCGACTTTGGTAACAGATAATTCGCAGCCTTTTGGATTCTTGATGACTCTGCCGCCCAAAGACCTTGCAAGAATCTGATGCCCGTAACAAATGGCCAAGATGGGAATGCATTTTTTATACGATTCCTTGAGAAAGTCCATGAGCTTAAACGCCCATGGATAATCATCATAGGCGGCGTATTCTATTCATGTTAATTTCTGATGGTCTGTGGATTGGGCAACATACTTCCTGCAGTCAAGAATAGCCCATCAATCTCATTCAGCTGAGGATAAGACTGCGCCCGTACAACATCCCATTTTGTAACCTGAAGCTCCGGAACAGGTCCCTCAGCTTGCTCGAAACCACGGCGCAAAAGTCTCTCCACAATGTCCCCGTATGAGCCTTGGGTATCTGAAATGGAGCTGGGAGTCTTGTCGGTTTCCAAAATGGCCATGCGAAATACGGAAGCCATTGTAACTGTTGGTATAAGCAATCGGCAATGCTTACCAGACAACATCGAGGGAAATTCTCGCATGGGACAGGGACTTTTATGCCAATGATGACTCATCCTGTTCTGCTTAGAGGCTCCATCTTGCATCATTCGTCGTGGGTCTCGGCAATGATCCGAACGATTGCGACACAAGCCGTGAAGGATACAAGACCGAAGGGCTAACCTGGTTGACCAGAATTGACATCTTGGACATGGTTGAGATTTAAGAAGAAAAAATGTTAAAATTGCTCTTAGTACGTCTGGGTATAGTTAAAATTGGCGATGGCCTGTATCTCTAAAAGCTCCCACAAAAGTCCTCAAATAATTGACTAGGCTGCCTGGTGTTCTCTTTTAATGCGGCTGATTAAGTGAACATAAAGGTGAATATTTTCTTTATTTTCTGGTGCATTTTCGACAAGCCAGAACTTCCGAACGGACTCGGGTCGTAAGCCGCGCTCGGCACATAGCCGAGCAACTACGGCACCAGTAGTACTAATGAGTAAGGCAGATTAATGTGGGAAGCTTTCGATCAGTGCGTAATTTATACTCCTTGGCTCCAAGGATGAAATCAATTTGACGCCGAACAGCATCAAACAAGTTGACCTGGCCTTGGAGGACATTGTTCCAGGCTGGAGTAAGTGAATCTCCATCAATCAGCCGTGTTAAAATGCGCAAATCAAATTCCATACCTTCAAAATCGGCCATGTAGGCGTAAACATTTGAGTTGAGGGCATTCACAATCATCTTTCGATCAGTAGGGCCGGTGATTTCCACTCTTCGGTCAGCCAAGACTGGCGCAGGTGAAGCACCTCGCCATTTGCCATCATCTCGGATGTCTTTTGTTCCGGACAAAAACTCGGGAAGCTCTCCGGCGTCAAACTTCTTTTCGCGAATTTCTCTGGTGAGAAGTATTTGTTTGCGGGTTCCTTCAACAGAACGGTGCAGGATGTTGAAGAACTGGCATGCTTCATCTGGTAGAATCTTGCGGCATCATCGACTTCTCCGGGTACAGAAAATTGGTGCGACTTGTGGGGAATGAGAACCATGGTGATTAAGAAACAAAAATTCAATAAATTAGGATGACTTTTTATACCGTCAGTTGTCAGTGGAAACATACTCTTATTATACTTCTTTTGCTATTCTTGATGCCCTCCGAATTTCGGTCCCGGGTAGCCCGGAGGTATCTGTCGGAGCTTTTTCCCGTGCTCGGAAGCCGCCGAGGCCACCCCGAAGCCACTACGAAATGTTCCAACCCGACTCGCGACAATCATCGGCAAGGAACTCGATGATTTGGCTTGTGGCTAAGTCGGTTAAGTAGTCCGAATAATTGAACGCCGCTTTCAATGTCGGGTGACCTGATGCATCAAGGCCCTGCTCTCCGAAGCCGACGATGTTCCTCAACTTACTACTTCTCCAGATATCCGACTCTCTGAGTATTTATCACCTGGATAACTTTTATGCTTATGAACCCAAAATTTCCTCAAAATTTCTTTGGATGACGTATTCTTTGCATTTTCTTCCGCTGGGCATGATATTATGGTCACAGACTGGTGACTGAATACCATGGCTCATTTCCCATTACCTAGTGGGAAGACATTTTATTGGCAACAATGCAAATTGAATCGGTAATTTCTTGAGGCTGTTTCGCCGATCAAATGTTTTAGAACCCATCTATTGGCCACGAGGTCTGTTTCAACACGTATGGCTGACCAATCGTGGAATGTTGTTTCATCATTGAAACGACATGGGTAAGGCTCCTGATTTACTGATCGCCCCAAATTCCGGGAAATACGTTGATTGACAATAAAAATTGAGAGACAAAATGTTAGGCCGGAGAAGTAAAAGTCGACTTACTATAGAAGCTGACGAGGAAAGTCAAGATTGAGGCTCCAAGTTCCGTTCATCTCGCTTGTAGGGTTCCCAAGTGGGAGCGACATCCTGTAAGCTGTTGGTTCCAGTTGTGAATCCTTCTATGGGGCCGTTACAGAACTTTGACAGGAGGAGCGTTGTTGCACCATGATGTAATAAATATGAAACACCAGCTGACAATCAGTTCATGCTTTGCCTGCCCTGCCATCTTGAGAATATTATTTATCCAGCTCTCGCGCTGGTTTCGCATCTCACTCTTCAGTCCAACCAATATTGACAGCATGGCTCGTCTGTTCGCCTTCCTCGCTCTCTGCGGCGCATTCGCCACCGTGGCCGCAGATGCTGTCACGGAGACCAACCTCAAGATCTACCCCTCTGGATACTACTTCTACCAGTACAGATCCATGGACGCGTCTATCGTCGATGTCAACAATGACCTGACTACATTTGCGCTCCGTTGCCCCCCGGCCGATGCCACCGAGCTCTATTGCGACTTTGACGAAAAGACCCTCACCTATGGACCTACAGTCATGGAGTTTACCACGATTGAAAGTGCAGAAACTATGATTGCGGAATTTGACTCTACTTTGTGCGTCTAATGTCGCACTCACCTGCGACTCCAAGTGCTAATCCGCTGCAGTATTTACAATCCCCATTGTACGAGGGTCAAGACGGAGGGTAGTCCGGACACTGTAACTTGTACAGTTGAAATGACTGGAGAGAGTTCAGGAGTTCTAGTGGAATCGACAATAAGTACGGTTTATAGCAAATTCTTGACCTCATCGATGAACATCGCCGTCACGGCCGGGGCCAGTAAGCTCAAAGGACAGGAAACGGCAACCCCCGGCGCCTCTGCCACTAAGACTGCCACCGATACTGAAACCACTGTCGCCTCATCATCTTCAGATAACTCTACGGTATCGAAAACTGCCGACGCCAGTGCCGGTTCTAGTTTCTTGACTTCTGCTTCCAAGGTGGAATCGACTGGTTCTGAAGCGGCATGGACTTCTGGATTGACATCGGCTGGTTCTGAAGCAGAATCGACTGGCTCTGAGGGTACACCGACTGGATCCGAGGCGACACCGACTACCAGCAACACGGACAATGCAGCTGGGCCAATCAATACACACAACGCCGCCCTTATGGGGATGGCCGTGATGGGTGTCGCTCTGCTGCTATAGCACCACCCTGCTAAGAGTGATCAAGTGCTCAGTTATGGAGCGGGTAGAAAGTGTTTAATTATGTATGTAGAGTGCTTGTAAGCATAGAATGCAAATATCATCGTGGGATCAGTCTCAGAGTCAAGCACATTATGAATGAAAGTAATTTGAGGCACTGAATCAGCTGTTAAACCACGATTGCCAACCAGCTCAACAAATCGCATCAGTCACCCCTCAGTCAAAAATCGCATCAATCACCGTCCAGTCAACAAATCGCATATCACCCCTCCTTTGTCAAAGCATCTTCGCCCTCAGCGTAAGCGTCAACCTTGTACTTGGCAAACTCCCGAGTCTTGACATTCCGAGCAAAGAGAATATCTAGCTCCTCAAAAGTCTTGTCCTTAGTCTCGGGAAGTCGGAAAAAAGTCCAGATAAAGAAGACAAAGGCACATCCACCCCAGAAAAATCCAGTCTTGCCCTTCCAGTCTCCTGCCGTCGGGTTGAGCATGTACGGGTTGATGACGTTGCAAATGATCTGAGCAATGTAGTATGTAATTCGGCTAAGACAGATGCTCTTGTTTCGCAGGCGTGTCGAAGATACTTCGGCGATGACGGCGTAACAAACTGGCCCAACCGTCATGTAGTAGACACCCAGCCACACCAGCATCAAGCTAGCCTGCGCATAGTTGCTACCATTAGAGTCACCAGCACCGACACTGATAAAGCCAACGGTCAACAAGATGGCTGTCAAGAGCCCAAGGCCCCAGAGGTACAATGTGCGGCGGCCAAAGGGGCTCAGTAGATACCAAGACACGATTGTGCCGACGGATGCGATCCCAAGGCCGCCAACAGACATCCGGAATGAGATGGATTCGGGGAGGCCGGCCTGGACAAAGAAATATGTAGGAGTTCCACCCATTGCTGAGCCACAAAATGGCTGGGCAGCAAACGCCATGCAAGCAATCTCGGTGCGGCGTCGGTCGACTCCGCGGAAGCAGTCTAGGTAGGAGGTGCCCTGGTCAATGGACATTTCGATTTCATTCGTATGAACCATCATGGCCACCGTCTGCTTCGCTTGGTTTTGGTTCAAGTTGGAACCAAGCCGAGTGACGGACCTTTCTGCTTCCTCATAGTTGCCAACACGGATAAAGTACCACGGTGACTCTGGGGCGAACCACAATACTGCGAACAGAGGGAGAGGCCACGCCCACTGGATCGCAAAAGGAACGCGGTACGACCACTGCCCTGGCTTGTCGGAGAAACCAGACTGAACACCAGCCGAGATGAGTTGACCAAGCGCCCAGCAGAGGTTGACGTAAACGGTGAGATAGCCACGCAGGGCCATCGGGCACACCTCGGAGGCATAAGCTGGAGCCATGGTTGCAAACACGCCCCAGGGAATACCGCAGAGGAATTGGCCAACAAGAAGAACAGGGAGGTTTGGGGAGAAGAACGAGATGAAGATGCAGCCGCAAATTGCAGCCAGGGAAGCTAGGAGCACCTTGCGATAGCCGAATTTGTGGGTAAAGTAGCCGTTGGCGAATGCGCCAATGATGGTGCCGACGCTTACTGCATTGCTCAGACCGTTTTGCCAGGATGCAGTGATTTGGTAGCTATCCGACTTGGGGACGTATTCGCCGTAGTGTTCTCTGAAGGATGGCTGGGCGAAGAAGGAGGAGATCAGGACAATGTCATAACCCTCCATGATGATAGACGTCGACAGCAAAACGGACCACATGACGGCCTTTGGATAGCGGCGGATGGCGTCGGTAAACTTGAGGTTGTGCTCGTCCTCAGCAGCCTGCTTGGCAATGGCCAGGTCTTTGGTGGCGTTGTAGTCAGTGGCATGGTCTTCTTCACTGACCCTGGCCACCTTGTCGTCTAGATGGGGAGACATTGTTTCGGAGCCAGTCATTCGTAGTAGAGGATTGAGAGTGGATGCCCTGTTGAGTTGAAAGTACGAGGGTTCACATGAGCGGAGAGGAAGCCTTATGTATGTTGTGCGATGAATATCGGAAGAAGCTCAGGCTAGGTCTAGACTCCATGCACTGATCTTCACTACAATTACTCCGTACAGAACCCGGGGTAGTAACAGCAGAATGTGGAGAAATCCTCGAACCTGGAGTGCTGCAATACCCGATGACCCTGGTCTACCCCGCCGGAGACGATTTGTGAAGCATCGCGACCACTCCGGTGGGGGATATTGAGCTATTCTTGATGAATTTACCCTCTACTCCCGATTCGCTCCGTGATGAGACGAGACGGCTAATGAGAAATGGGACGGGTAAATTTGGCTGAACAAGGTACCAGGAGGCGATACAGTGCATAGTGAAGCTGCTTGTAGCAACAACTGCCGGTTGAAGTAGTATTCACAGTCATTGCATGGTATCAATAACACGATTGTGGGCTGAGGCGAAATCCCCAGAAGCAGTCCGATGGGGATAAACGAATATGGGGCCACTAATTCGGTCACTAACTCAGTCACTAACCCAGTCACTAACTCGGTATCTGAGATGGCTAACAATTGCTCACACGACTGTCTACCCCGCATGATTCTGTTGCACAATCATGATCATCATCTTCCCCGCAAACAACTCGGCACTGGCTCTTCGGCACGCAACGACTCCACGCGTCGATTCATTCGCACTCCAAGTCGGATCCTGGGCGGCTCCCTACGATAATCCGCTGGACTGTGCAATGCTGCTGTGCGCCGGGCGGCAAGACTGCCTTGTTCCCGTGAAATGGCCGAGAGCCAGGACGAAGGCTCAGCCATCAAATGCCACATCTGCCAGAGCGTCTTTGCGCGCCAGGAACACTTGACGCGCCATATTCGAAGCCATACGCGCGAGAAGCCCTTCAAGTGCGTGCAATGCGGAAAATGCTTCTCGCGGCCGGACGTGCTGAGTCGACACACGTCGTCGCATGCCCAAGATGCTACGGAATACCGTGGTGTTTCTGCGAGAGCGTGCCAGGAGTGCGCAACGAGCCGGGTTCGCTGTTCCAAGGGCATGCCGTGCAAGCGATGCCACGATAGAGGCCTGGGATGCAACTATCCAGTCGCCAGGAAGCGCAAAGCTACTTCATCCGGCTCGGGCAACACATTACTGAAGAGGGCTTCTACCGTACAGGTGGAATTGGAAGAGGCGCCGCAAGTGGACATGGATGGCAGTCCACAGGGTCAGGCAGAGCCGAATACAGCCATCTGGGCTCAGCCAGTCAACCCGATTGATGCCGATATACACCAAAACACTGGCGAATTTACCGTTGACAACCTCGACGCCTTCAACCCCGACCCGGCATTCGGCGGTGAGGTCATGGGCATGTCGGCTGTGAACTGGCTCTCTCCCCAATACCAAAATGTACTCGAGTGGGATAACCAGCTTGCAGCGGTGTCATACGGCATTGGATCTGCCGACATGGGATTTTATTTCCCTTTCAATGCGGTTGAACCTGCACGAAACTTGCCCGACGTGAATGGAGACGCGCAGCCTCTGGACCCGGCCATGATGTTTCCGCCCCAAGATCCGCGCAGTGGACCAATGGAAATGGAAAAGACGGGGTCGTCTTCTGTCAGAAGTTCCACTGGATCCGTTGCGTCAAAGATGACAGAGGGGCGGTTCTATGTCGATGGGAATGCCGCGAGAGCTCCTTTCGGAGGTCAGCTAACTCACCGACACTCCATCATCACCTCTTCCGAGGATGGCGTTGAGGGGAATACTCCATTGAGCGAGGGTGCGGCAGTGAGTAGCTCCAGAGACTCGAATGCATCTCAAGCACAGTTGGTATCGGACTACGCCTACCAAAATATGATCCGAGGAGTACAAGCAGATGTCCAAAGACACTCACTAGACTGTGAATCGATTTCAATCCCATCGTTAGCCCACATCAGAGCCTTTACTCGTCTTTACTTTGAGAATTTCCATCCTACATACCCATTTCTACGGAAGAGCTCGGATTTGTTCGATAGTTGGAGGCTGCTGCTTGCTGTGTCGGCTGTTGGAGCTGGTTGCTCCCGGGAAGCACAGACTATCAACGCAAGAAACGCGATGCTTGAGCTGATAAAAAGGCATGCAGTGTTTGGGAATTCGGGCTCTCAGATTAACAAGGAAGATATCTGGACACCAGGACTCGAGCCTACACCAGACCATCCTGACCTGCCCAGTCTGCAGGCCGGGATTCTTAGTATCCTCTGCATGGTCCACAGCGGGAAAAAGACAATGATGGAGTGGGCTATGGAGAATCGACATTGTATTGTTCAGCAGTGCAAAGCGATGCAGCTTCTTTCTGGTTCAGAGTCGCAGGTCGATCCGGACACCAGACGTGAAGCCCACTGGCTTGAGATGGAGGGCAGAATTAGGACTGGGATGATGATATGGGTGAGTTTCCATTTCCAGATATTCGAGCGGCTTCTAATCATACAGTTGCTCGACTCAATTTTTGTATTCGAATTCAACTGCCCGCCTTTGTTGCAGCTCGGCGATGCCACCTCTCCTCTCCCATGCTCAGACGACTTGTGGGATCACGGAACCGAACACACTGATAAGAGACAAAAGACCGGTTGGTGTTCCTGTTAGGAACTGTAATTGTAGATGCTAACACAAAACAGTCACACTGATAGAAGCAACTGAGATCCTGTACATGGAGAAGCGCCTACCACCGAACCTCGGCGACTTTAGCAACATTTTACTCATCTACGCGATCCTTCGAAGAACCAAAGACGTATTGCATCACAACCAGAGCCGATTGTCGAATTGGACGCCAAATGCCAAGATCCAATCACGGACTGTCGCCCAGCCCACCTCCGAGACTTGGCCGCCGTCTCTCCCCATCATCTCCAAATGGCGGAACAGCGCCTGCGATTGTCTGGATATCCTCCACTGGAACGCGAACAGCGCGGCTGCAAGGGCTGGAGGCTGGGAACATCCCACGATACTGCATCTACACCTTTCTCGTTTGCTCTTACTCACACCGACCAGACACATGCAGTATGTCGCTGCAGCGTCGTCACCAATCGCACCCCGCCGAGGGCAAGATGATGCCAAGTATAGAGAAGCGTGCAGCCATCTTCAACAATGGGCTATCCGTGATCAATTCAAGGCAAGGCTCTCCATGGTCCACGCTGGAGCGTTATTGTGGCACGTTCGCCGATATAGCAGTGATGGCTTCCTGGAGCCTTTTGCGATTTATGTTGCGACTCTAGCGATTTGGGCATACAGCGTATCCACGCAATCCATCAGAGGTCAAGGGCCAGATCCTGCAATGCCAAATTCAGGACCCTCGCCCACGCAACAAACGCCCCAGAATGCGACCAGCACAGATTCAGACGAGGAACCCGAACCTGCTTTTATTCACCTAGACCGACCGTGTGATGACGAAATGGTGCAGATATACGTACGGCTGGGGCATAAAATCTCAGGCTACATGCTCAGAGTAGGCAATATTTGCAGCCCAGGCGCGCCTAGAAAAATCTTGAAAGAAGGTGTACGGTTGCTCTCCAGCAGATTACGGATTCTGCCTGAAGACAGCCTTGTTGATAGATCAGATGTCACAAACACATGGGGAATCGCGGAATCGTTTAAACAGACATTGGGATATTTGATCCAGGCAACAGCCACCGACAATCCTTGACCAGATCAAGTCGTCTTTTCGTGGGCAAGTCGGATGATCATCTTATCTGACTGGCTTGGTGAACAAAGTCAGATGCATCTATCTTAAACCAGACATCTAGTAGCGAGTAACAAATACTAAATCCCTTCAACCCTGACCTTGGCCTGATTCACTTGACAAACACAGGCATCTCACTGAGAGGGCAAGACACTAGAACAGCTTGTCCCCCGTCGTATGTCTCATTGCCCGAAAAAGCAGTCCATCTCTTCCCAGTTTCCAGAGGGGGCAAGTATACCTCCATGTTTTTCACCTCTGGGCCGAGTACCGGGCACACGAGATACTTGTCCCCATACATGTACTGCGTGGAAATCTCCCAGCACTTGTTGTCGTTTGGGAATTCGTAAAACAACGGCCTCATGATTGGGCTTCCCTTTTCATGAGCCTCCCTCATCAACGTCCGCGTATAGCCTCGGAGTTGTTCTCGAATCTGGATATATCTTCGGCATATATCGTAAACGTCAGGCCCGTATGACCACACTTCGTTGGCGGCTCCGCTGCGGCACGTAGCGCCACCGGAAATCCCAACTTGTGGCTGTCTCGGTTCTCTGTCACCATGGAGTCGCATCACAGGACAAAAGGTACCCCATTGGAACCATCTAACGAAGAGCTCACGGAACTTGTCGTCGTCGGGATCTCCGCCGTGGAAACCGCCGATATCTGTCGTCCACCATGGCAGCCCTGCAATTCCCATATTCAGACCTGCGGTCAACTGGTTTCTCAAGCTTGACCACGACGAGGCAATGTCGCCGCTCCAAACGAGAGCTCCGTACTTTTGACTTCCAGCCCATGCGCAGCGGAGCAAGTTGACGACATCAGTTTGGCCCTCGCTGACCATTCCCTCGTAGAATGCTTTGGCGTAGTCGACGGGGTAGATGTTGCCAATCGTCAGGTTGGATCCAAGAAAGTATCGATAGTTGTCAAAGTCGTAGGCAGTGTACTCCGGTTCCGCTTCATCTAACCAGAAAGTCTTGATACCCTTGGAGTAATAGTTTTCTTTGACTGTCCTCCAAAGATATTTCCTCGCCTCCGGATTGGTTACATCGATATGAATCGTCTCACCTTCAAAATCTAGTCCAGTCCGCACCCCTCGATCTGTCCGGATGAGGTAGCCATGCTCAAGCATGTGCTGATAGTTTTCAGACTTTTTATCAACAGTAGGCCAGATCGATACCATAAGATCAACTTTCATCTCTTTGAGCTCCTTCACCATGGCATCTAACTCTGTTAGTGTTGTCTGGTTATACCGAGAGGCGCTTACCAGGATCAGGCCAATAGAGCGGGTCAAACTTCCATTCTCCCTGCTTTGGCCAATGGAAAAAGTCGATGACGATAAGGTCAAGAGGAATACTCCGACGTTGATATTCTCGGGCAACCTCTAGCAGCTCTTCTTGCGTTTGGTACCGCAGCTTGCACTGCCAGAAGCCTAGTCCGTACTCCGGCATCATAGGGACTTTGCCAGTAGCATTTGCGTAGGCCTCTTCGATCTCTGCCGGAGTATCACCAAGCACAATCCAGTAGTCTAGAGCATTGGTCGAGTAGGCTTCGAAGCTCATAATGTTCGTTCCAAAGACTGCACGGCCGATGGAGGGGTTGTTCCAGAGCAGTCCATAACCAAGTGACGAGAGTGCAAATGGGACACTAGCCTGTGAATTGCGGTGGGCAAGTTCAATATCCTGACCTTTGAGGTTCATTTGATGCTGCTGATACTGGCCCATGCCAAAGATCTTTTCGTTTGGATCGATGCTTTCGAGACGCATCGTCAAATGGTAGTTGTCGGTGCCTGGAATTGGCCGAAGCTCACGAGCCTCGACCTCAATGGCGCTGCACTTGGGATCAAGAATATCCCGGCGGTTGCGTGTATACTCTTCGAGGATTATTTGTCCCTTTGCATTCTCGATGGTCACTTTGCCAAGTCTGGAAATAACAGCCTTGGCTTTTCCGTTACTGATGCTTGACGACTCATCAGAGATGGAAATGTGTGACTCGGTTGGCAAAGGTTGCTCAAGGGCCCAGTCCTGTGTTGGCATCACGCCAGATTTAGTGGCGCGCACACGGAATGCATTCGGTCCCCATGGTTGGATCCAAAGTTGTTCAGCATCGTACTTGTAAACTAGAATGCCGTCTCGGTTGAAAAACATTTCGAAGCGGTCAAAGTTGCTGGACGTATGCGACAGCTGGACTTGGTTGACGAGGTTTTCACAGCTTATGGTAGGATTTGGATGTTATGAGCTATTTAAAGTGATGTTGAGTAAACGATCCTTTATTCCTCCATCGGACATGATGACTGATCAATGCTTTCATTGTCATTTGAAGCCTATCGTGATGTAACGCTACGCCACCGGAGCGATGAGATCTACATCTCACCCCGCCGGAGTTGTGATCCCCAACCCCGCTGGAGTCAGCCGATGCTCTGATTTTCCACGTCCTGAAGAACGTGAGCATGTGAGTTGCATGAAATTGCACGGAACGGAAACAAAGCACCTGAGCGACGCACAGCAAGGCCTTGGTCCGATGGGAAATTCCCCGCCGGAACTATGAGCATCAGGAATTCCCAAATTCGAAAGTCCGCGTCATAAATCGCAGCACCCAAATTTTAGCCTGCCGCCAGGTTGACTGCTGAGTGGGCGCTGTTATTAGGGCGCTGTTATTAGGGCGCTGTAGGTGTCGTGCCCCGGCTGACAGCGGAAAATTGGCTTCATTGACGCTGTTTTGCCTGATATGACGTGAGACGGATTGCTCGTGACGAAAAAAAGCTCTACAGCACACAACAGCTTCGTCTGGAACATTATTTACTGCTTCAGAGTCTGGATCATTTTGCGGCTTGAAGCGGGATGCGGCCTAGATCCCACCGGACGCGTGTCTCAAGGGTGTCTGACCCAGGAAGGAGAGCCAACATCGAGGCAGCCATGTCTAGACTAGGTAGGCATCCTCAGACAAGAAGGTCATGTCCGACATGCCTATGCAACCGGGATGCAGTCCTTATTCTCAGTCTCACAGTGACATGGAGCTAACTTCTCTTTCTTCGTATCCACCGGAAAAGCAGCTTTCTTGCCCCATCGGGAGCCACCACATACTACCAAACCTCCACATTGATGCATGAAACCCTCCCGTCTCTAATATCCACTAGGCTGAAGCAAAATCCTGGGGTAAGTCTGGGGGAACAAGGAGAACCAATCTAACTTCTGTCTGCTCCCTCAAAGTGAGCGAGTTGCCGGCACAAGATCATGAAAAAGGTTTCTTCCACAATTCAAGCATTTCCTACCCAATGCTTCCACGATGACCAAATATTGAGCTTTTCAGCTTGGAAAAGTAGACCTGTATGAATATGTAAGTAGTCGGCCCAAGGAGCCGAGCTCTGACTCTTTCCCTCCCCACGCATCACCTTTCACCGAAGCAACGATGCCTTCTTCTGCAGTGACGGGAGCCACAGTTTCCATCAGCAACATCCTGCACCCCGGGTTCTTCGTCGCCATCGCCATCCTCGAATGCGTCGTATTCTTCTATTTGGCGCACAAATCTTGGTCGGGCAAAAAGTCATGAAACAATCACAGATCAACACAAGCTTGTTCCACTACATTATACGCAGCACCGAGTTCGGGCCCATTCTAATCGACTTGATGCCAGAATTCCATCGCCGTGAGGATGTCGCTGGAGTGCGTATGACCCGAGATGGCAGTGATGGTGGGTCGGCCGGGAACATACTCGTGATCCAACCTATGAGGACAAAGGTTCATCCCGAGAGGTATTAATAGAGTAAAAGAACGGATAGTAATGAGGGGTAGGTATGTAAATATCGAGCCCAAGTCCTACGAATATTTCGAAAACCGCCTTGCTCGGGAATGCATGCATAATTTGCATCACACCGTGGAGGTGTGTAGATAGACATACCACGATAAGAACAGTCATGTGCTCGTTCTCCCTACATCAGGTGAAACGGGCGTATCTGTTAAACCCTATCCAGCCTTTTCTTTCTTTTTGTACCCCAGGATTATGCAGACGGGTGGAGAGTTGAGCCTATGGGATGCTTCGGCCCTCACCGACAGTCAGCGGCAAGCTCCGATCCGGCATTCCAACCCAACTATCGACGTCACGCAGCAACGACGGGAGGAGTCATTCTTGTCAACACGGATATTCAATTGATACCTGCTCAAATTCAATTGAGATTTGCTCATACAAAATGCAGACCGACAGGGACTATCTGCTCTCGCTCCAGGCGGTCCGCGCCAACGCCGCCAAGGTCCTGGACGCCGCCAAGAAGGGCGAGCTCAACCACTTCGACTACGACCCCTCGCGCATGGGTGACGTGTCCGACTTTGTCATGGGCGTCATCAAGGTCAGTGAAGCAGCTGCTCCTTCGCCGACTGCTCTAACTGCTTCCCGCAGCGCGACTTTGGCCCCGACAAGTTCGACACGATCCCGCCCCACGGTCGCTGGCAGCACTTTGACGTTGGCGGCGTCCCGCGAGTGCAGTCGCTGATTTCTGCATGGGCCGACGATGGATGCAAGGACATGACCGAGGTCACCCGACGGCTGATTGATCTCTTCTTCGTCTCCGTCCTCCTCGATGCTGGTGCTGGCGATCACTGGCGCTTCAAGGAGCCGGGGACGGAAGAATACTACGTCAGAAGCGAGGGCATCGCTGTTGCATCGCTCCACATGTTCAAAGCCGGAGCCTTTGTCTCCAAGGGCTCAAAGCCGGACCAAGTTGACGGTAAGCTGACCCAAGCTGCCAAGCATCTCTGCTAACCATCGTAGGCCAAGGTCTCTTGTCTCTGACCGAAGAAGCGTTCAACGGCTTCTTCCAAATCTCGCCCGAGAACCCCATGGTTGGCGTCGCTTCTCGCGTGCGCTTGCTCAACGACGTGGGCGCATCTCTGCTGAAGCTGTCTGACATTTTTGGCGAGGCTGGTCGACCAGGGAACATGGTTGGTGAGTAGACCTGTCATGCGTGAAGCAAAGATGCTAACTCGGCCAGACTACCTAACCAAGCGAGCTGGTACTCCTGGCACCCTTGACTACGAAGATCTTTGGTCTTGCCTTCAGCGCGTGTTGATTCCGTCCTGGCCCCAGGATCGCACATCGATCGACAGTCAGCCCATCGGAGACGCATGGCCTCTAGCTGTCCTGGCTAAAAGGGCCGAGGAAGACAACGCCACGACATCAAGGAACACCATTCAACCGTTTCACAAGCTCACGCAGTGGCTGGCCTACTCTTTGATGGTCCCCTTTGTGAGGCTGCTCAAGTTCGAGTGGAAGAACGCCGAGCTGGGGACAGGCCTTCCGGAGTATCGCAACGGGGGCCTCTTTGTTGACCTCAAAGTCTTGCTCCTCAAGGAAAAAGACTTGGCGGAAGGTCTCCAGACGTCTGGAGAAAAGCTTCCCGGGTACGATGCTGCATCTGATGTGATTGTAGAGTGGCGCGCCATGACGGTGGCGTTGCTGGATGAATTGTATCAGGTCGTGTCGGCCAAGTTCGCCGAGGAGGGCGTTACATTGACCATGGCTCAGATGCTGGAGGCTGGGAGTTGGAAGTCGGGACGCGAGTTGGCTGCCAAGTACAGGCCGGACACAAAGTCGAGCCCAATTCTCGTCCGAGGCGATGGAACTCTGTATTAGTTATTCATCATAGTCTCAGTCAAACTAAATGAAGTGCCATGTCTCAAGGTGTTATTCAGCTACGGTATGCTACTTATTGATGAGTCGGCTACACTTATTGATGAGTTGGCATCGCCACATCAGCCCTTGTCGAGATGGCATCCGACTCGGCCCACTTCGCTGTAACCGTCTTCTGCTGCGTGTAGAAGCTCACACCGGGACGGCCGTAGAAGGTACTGGCGCCTCCACCAGCGATACTCTTCTTGTTGCCGGTGAAGGAGAACATGGGCAGAGGAACGGGAATCGGCACGTTGATGCCAACCTGGCCGGCCTCGATCCGGCGACGGAACGACTCTGCAGTGGGCCCGGAGCTGGTGAAGATGGCGACGCCGTTTCCATACTCGTTGGCGTTAATCTGCTCGATGGCTTCGTCCAATGTGGCCACATTGACACACAACAACACAGGACCGAAAATCTCCTCCTTGTAGCAGCGCATCGACGGGGTGACGTCGGTGATGATGGTGGGACCAACCCAGTTGCCGTTGGTGTACAGCTCGTTGGCGGGCTTGAAGCCACGTCCGTCCAAGACCACCTTTGCGCCCTCCTCTTCGGCCGAGGCGATCAACGACTCGATGCGACTCTTGCTCTGAGGCGAAATAACGGGACCGAGGTCAGCGCCATCTTCAAAGCCACCGTTGACCTGCAACTCCTTGGCGCTCTCCACCAGTTCTAGTAGCCAGTCCTTGGTGTTTCCAACAAAGACCACAGTGCTCAGGGCCATGCATCGTTGACCTGCGGCTCCGAAAGCTGCACCCACCACACTCTTGATAAAGTTGTTCTTGTTGCAGTCCGGTAGTACAGCGGCGTGGTTCTTGGCGCCCAGATTGGCCTGCACCCGCTTACCCTTGGCAGAGCCGCGAGCAAAGACGTATTCGCCGGCTTGGTTGCTGCCGACGAAGCTGATGGCCTTGATCCGCGGCTCGTCGAGGATAAAGTTGACCGTCTTCCTCGCTCCGTGGATGACATTGATGACTCCATCGGGAAAGCCTGCCTTTTGGCATAGCTCGGCGATGATCATGGCGGCGCCGGGGTCCCTTTCTGAGGGCTTCAGGATCAAAGTATTGCCTGTGATGGTGGCAATAGGGAGAGACCAAAGCGGGATCATGGCGGGGAAGTCTACCAGGTCAGCATATCGCTTTGCTCTGGACGGAATAACTCACTGAAGGGACAGATGGCGGCCACGACACCCAGAGGCTCCTTGTACGTCCTCGTCTCCATGTCCTTTGCAACCTCGAGCACCTCGCCCTTGAGCAACTCGGGAGCCCCGCACGCGGCCTCGGCGACCTGCAGCCCACGTAACACATCGCCCTTTGCATCGGCGATCGTCTTGCCCTGTTCCAGGGTGATGTTGGCGGCGAGACGGTCCCAGTTCTCGCGGATAAGGGCAACCAGGCGGAACATGATCTGCTGGCGATGCAGAACAGACGTGGCCCTCCACGCAGGAAACGCACGCTGGGCCGAGTCGACGGCGGCACGCATCTCGCTGTCGGTGCTCTGCGGCACGCGCGTCACCAGGTTGTTGGTGGACGGGTCATGGAGCTCGATGAACTCGATGGCCTCCGAGGGCTTGAACTTGTTGTCGATGAACAGTAGCGTATCGACCACGTTTTCGATCTTCTCGTGGGTGGTGGGATAGCTCATGATGGAATCCAGGAATGCTGCTGATACTCGAGCGGGGTATCAATTGTTGAGATGCTATGATGATGAGTTCACCGCGGTCTAAAGGTCAAGTAGGATGATCTGCGAAGACGGAGCCAACGCAGTCGGGCGGTGAAGATGCCAGGTGACTTGTTCCACGGGCGGTAAGTATCAATTGCAGCAAGTCGCCTTTCTGCCGCTTCTCCCTTCGCCCTTTCCTCTGCCGACTGCGGTGTGATTGATTCGGGTGAGACTCCGTGGAGTGTACCGATAAGAGCCGTATTCTGGGCGTGGATGGATAAAGATGTGCAAGGCCCACATTCTAAAATGCATAATTATGTACATTGTGAATGAGCTAGTTGGTTGCGTGGAAGTTCAAGTAGCATTGTTTAACGTGACAATTGTCATAAAGCGTAGTAATAACGGTGGCAGAGCGGTGCAGCGTGGTGGTCGATCGGAATTGACGAGGCCCAGCCAACAGACCTGGCCAGAGTCAACTCGATTCGCCTGATCGGAGGCCGACCTTCTGGAAATACTACGAAATTCATCGATAGATAGACATCTCGGTTCTAATCGTTCACGCAGAGTCAACTCAGAAAGCCACCATTTTGGACCCTAACAGGTTCATGCCACTCTCAGACCTGACACATGGTGATGATCCAGCCAGGATGTCTCGTTCCCATACCCGCCTTCTCGACTCCCCGTATTAATCGAACAAGTCCAAACGTCAACTCCGATCTCCACCCAGCCTTATATACCCAGCACACACAACAACACCGTACCCTACTCAAAGCTACTGATGGCTGAATACACGATTGAACTGGAACAAACAGGCTCGACCGATACCTTGCGTTATGGAGATAATTACGAGTACTCTTCATCACTCGAAACACCCAGTGTTCCAAACAATGAGGCATGGCCAAGATTATCATTTGATGGTCTCGAGGACATGGCTGATCATATCAAAAACGTCGCAATACACCTAATCAGCCAATCTCAAATGGCAAAAAACCCAAACCACTACACCTCAAAATTATCATTGCGGGATACGATGAAGCTGAAAAGTCAGAGAAAGCTGGACGATGAGTCGGATCACATAACCCAATCGACGACGCAGAGTTCATTCGGGAAATGTGCGAAAATGTACAATTCCAAGGAAATGCGACACTGGAGATTCAAGGTGTCTTTCCAATGCACTATACAGTACAAATGAGTGCCTGTTTGCTTTATTTCAATATGGAGCAGACCCTAACGCATGGGTCCGAAGTGAACTTGATTGGAGAGACAAAGGAATGAGGCATTGGCCTACGCTGCGGCGACAACCAACGAAGCTGCCACCCGAGTATTAGGATTGCTGGTGCAGCTTGCTCAGAAGCATGGAAATGTGTTGAGATTCTGATGAGAAAACTACGACCAGGCCGATGATTTGGACTAGGCTATTCATTCACTTATGAGCGCGGAACCTGATGCTGACGAAGGGCGCTTATCCTGGCCGACTTTCTTTCAGGTTGCGCGGACTCCTCAAACATCACACTGGACCATCAGATAGTTCTTGAGTACAGAAAGCATCCCATTGGCCGGCCTCTGGTGACTGAGCTAGTCTCGGCTTCTGATCTTGTTGCCAGCATTGTAACAAAAGAGGCACGTTTTCCTGTTGCTGAGTTCTTATCAGAGCAAGTGGCTAGATATTTATTAGTAGGGTTAGAAGACGCGGATTATGTCAATACACACATATTAGAGCTGAATCTACAGAGTAGAAGCTACTTCTATCATTTCAAGCCACCTTTAAAATGAGAGGATAAATAAGCCATCTTGCAATAATTAACTACCTTTGTGCGTCATGCTGTATATTATGACTTCTCTGCCATCAACCCCTCGCATTCGGTTTCGCTCACATGAACCCTGGCCTCCAGCGGACTTCGGAGATAACAATGTCGCAACCCCGCAGTAATTACTGACTTGGGATGAGGTGAGCCCTCAAATTCCCTCATTGAGATACTACAGACAGTGATCGAATTATCGACAACGTTCACTTCAACTTGCGGACCGTCAACTTGCGGACCATCAACATGTCCATCAAACAGTGCTGTCTCGAAGGCTTCAAATGGGAGGGGGAACCTGTCGGCCGCATCGAAAAGCTCGAGGGTGCGGATGTGTATGTCACTGGCGAAAACAACAAGGCTGCGATCCTCGTCGTTCCCGATCTCTACGGCTGGTCATTTCCCAACGTCCGGCTGCTTGCGGACCACTACGCCCAGGAGGCCAATGTGACCGTCTACGTTCCCGACTTTTTTGCCGGCGAGGTCTTGCCCCTTGATCTTCTCTTGGCTGAGCGATATGCCGAAATTGATTTTGCGGGTTTCATGGCCCGGAATTCCCGAGATATCCGCGAGCCGCTCATCTTTGCCTGTGCGAAAACTCTCCGCGAGAGGCACGGCAAGCTCGGGGCCGTCGGCTTCTGCTATGGAGGGTGGGCAGCCTTCCGGCTCGGGGCGCGAGAGCATCAGCCGCCTCTGGTAGATTTCATCACAGTAGGCCATCCATCGCTCCTGACGACAGCGGATATCGACGGGGTCGGCGTGCCTGTGCAGGTGCTTGCGCCAGAGATGGATCATGTGTACACGGCGGAACTGAAGCTGCATACTTTCCAGACTCTACAGTCGTCTGGCTTGCCATTTGACTATCAGCATTTTCCAGGCGTCGCGCATGCGTGTCTCGTGAGAGGAGATGGGAAGAAAGATGGCGAACGAGCCGCGATGGCCAGAGGCAAGAATGCAGCAGTAGCATGGATGGGACAGTTTTTACGCGACGAGTGAGAGTACACCAATACTCCAGCGTGTTGACAAGTGCTGCAATGTCTCGCTTGGCCTTTTCTCTACTGGTAGATCAATAATGACATATATTTATTGCCATCACTCCACAGCCCACAAGAATCCCAATGTTAGCTTGAGACTATCTCCAGTTGTAGAGATACATGATCATTGATACTGACATGCCTTGAGTAAGGTGCCTCGATAACAAAGTGTGGCAAAATATGATGTATCTATTGATCAGACTGACGAACAAGGTCATCTCACGAGTTCGAGAGCCTGTTAGTATTCACTATTATGACCCGCGATACTGTACACGAGCTAACATCTGTAATCCTGCTGTATGCCTAATACACCACAAACCCACCACATATCAACTTCTTGAACGGCAGTTCATACCGGCAAGCATCGGGCGGCGGAAGACGGAACTAGCGTACAATACTCTGAGGCCGGTTTCATTCCGCATTGGAGATGGAGAGAGCGGAATTTACAACCCAGAGCATCTAACTGGCCACCCCGCATTCTACAACTCCGCTCACCCAAGACAGTAGAGGTGGTATAATGACGTCCGAGGCGTCCTTCAACGCCAAACCATCTCGTCTATTCTTGACCAAGTCACTTGTTTCGCAAAAATGAATAGCCTTCTTTTCATCCCAGCAGCCGGTGCTGTCTTTCTCGCCGTGCATCTATTCATCTTCATTATCCACCTGATCCGGTCCCCACTCAAGAATGTTCCTGGACCATTCCTTGCACGGTTTAGCGACTTTTGGTATTTTTGGACGGTTCGAAAAGGCCACTTTGAGAAGAGGAACCGAGAAATTCACCAGAAATATGGTCAGTTGCGATTTGACATTTCAACGTGAAGGATACTGACAACGACAGGCCCGGTTGTGCGCTACGGACCAAACCGATACAGTCTCAATGACCCCGATGCTACCAAGATCATCTACGGTTTAGGAGCCCAGTTTGCGAAATCGTCATGGTACTCGACCTGGGGCGCCCCTGGACAGTGGACCATCTTTAGCGATCAATCCATCAAGCATCATTCTCAAACCAGACGACTTTACCAAGCCACGTACTCAATGACCTCGCTTGTCAACTACGAGCCTTACGTGGACGAATGCAACAATCTCTTTGCGCAGCGCCTGACGGAAATGGCCTTGGCAAATGTCCCAATCGATATGGGCCATTGGTTCCAGTGCTACGCTTTTGATGTCATCGGAATGATTACTTATGGCAAACGTCTCGGTTTCCTGGACCGAGGAGACGACATTGGCGGTGTGATGGGTGCTCTGGAAGACCACATGAAATATGCAACCCTCATTGGCATATTCCCCAGCTTGCACCGCTACCTCTACTCGATCAAGAACTATTGGGCCGGCGCCAAGGGTGCTGGCAGGGCATACATTCTGAGCTTCACCAAGGAGAGAATCCGCGAGCACCAGACAACTCCCAAGGCCGTCCCTGAGACACCAGAGAGCTCTACAGCAATGGTCGATTTTTTGTCCAAATTTTGGCCAAGCATTCCGACAACCCTGATGCTTTTACGTCCTACCACGTCCTCACAGGCTGTTCTGCGAACATGGTTGCAGGCTCCGACACTACAGCAATTAGCTTATCAGCTATTCTATACTATCTACTCACAAACTCTGAGTGCCTGCAAAAACTACGAGCTGAGATTAAGAGCTGCGAGGAACAAGGAAACCTGTCAGAATTCCCAACCTTTCAAGAGAGCCAGCAAATGCCATACTTGCAGGCCATTGTTAAAGAAACACTGCGAATGCATCCTGCCACCGGCCTACCTCTGGAGCGCGTTGTTCCGGAAGGAGGTGCTACAATCGCTGGTCATTACTTTCCAGAAAGAGTAAGTTTACTCATTTTCCATTTATTCCTCTGCTGACCGGGTACAGACTGTGGTTGGGATAAACACCTGGGTCGAGCATCGGGATCCCCGATATTTCGGCGATGACGCGGATGTTTTCAGCCCAGAACGATGGCTTGATGAAGACAGCCAGAAGATATCGTTAATGAATCGCCACTGGATGCCGGTTAGTGTCTTCCAACCTATGCATCAACCAGTCTAACATCAAATCTAGTTTGGGCTTGGCTCTCGAAGTTGCATTGGCAGGCACGTGTCCATGCTTGAGATATCAAAACTCGTTCCCAGACTCATTCGCGATTTCGAGTTTTCTCTTGACAAATCTGCCTATACAGACGGAAATTGGAAGACGGAAGGGCTTTGGTTTGTCAAGCCGAAAGGGTTTAAAGTTCGCGCAGAGGTACGCAAGTATTCACGAAGCGGCTAGCTCAAGCGGCTTAAGTCACGTAGCAGACCGTCAAACAATATGTCAAGGTAAATTGATTAAAAGAAGTGCAATATGGTGTATAGCTTGGTCTCGCCGTATCAATAACTAAAGAACCGCATCTCGAAAATTTAGATCAAGCAACCCAAACGCCATCTCGCGCAAATGTCCCTCCCAGCTGCAAATTAGTTTTGATCGACTACAGCCCAATCTTCTGCATGTGTTTGCTATACCATGTCTATAAACAGTTAACGCTGTCATCCAAAGCAATCGGTTAAACTCACACTCTCAAAGCCCGCGCCGACTGATTTCGGTGCCAATGCCTTGAGCAACCAAGGTGGCGTGATCTTTTTGCGGTACACCTTTGCGTCGGCCTCGGGAACTTCCTTGTTGAAGATTATGTTCAATGGGAGCGATGGGTTGAGCACTGCTGGTCGCCCCATTCCGATCATGTCGCAAGCACCTTCATTGAGGGCAAGCTCCATACCCTGGCGACTTTGGAAGCCTCCAGTCACGATCAAGGCCATGTTCGGAAGCTTTGCTCTGATCTCCTTTGCAAAGTCCAAAAAGAACGATTCCCGAGCTGCGGTTCTTTCCGACGGAGCAGTAGTGGTATCAGTTCCGGTCACCATCTGCATGTGTCAGCATAATACATCGGTTGTCAGACTAGAACTTACAAGGGGATTTTCATATGTACCGCCGCTAATCTCCAAAAAGTCCAGACCAGTCTCTGCTATAAGAACAGCCTGCTCGAGGCAATCGTCTAGCTCGGAGGAAGCTCCCGCACTGCTCGAGGTTTGGTGATCGACCGAATTGAACTTGAGACCGATGCAAAACGTCTTGGGCACCACAGCTCGCACGGCTTTGATGATATCTATAACAATCTTGACTCTGGCAGCTGCCGACCCGCCGTACGCGTCGGTCCTTCGATTCGATCGCGCAGACATGAACTGCGAGAGGAGATATCCATGGGCAGCATGAATCTGAATTCCGTCGAATCCTGCCTCGGCTGCGATGCGGGCTGCATTGGCAAAACGCTGGACGACGTCTTCGATATCGGCAACCGTCATTGCCTTGGGAGTGCCGAATACCAGGCTGCCCAGGATCCTCGAGAGCATGTCCGAGCCCATGTTCAACGGGATAGCGCTGGGTGCGAGGGACTTGGAAAACATGCTGCGCTTCCCAGCTCCGAGGGGAGATTGTCGTCCGGGATGGTTAATCTGAACAATCGTGGGGGTTCCTGCGCGACGGCAGACATTGACCAGGTTCCTGTATGCCTCGAGCACCTGTTCTTCCGACAAGCTTGCACTCGCGTCGATTACATTGTCGTCAGGGCCGCCAAGATAACGTTCGTCAACCTGAACATTGCCAGTCAGGATCATGCCCCAACCTCCATCAGCCCAGGCGCCATAAGTTCGATTGAATTGAGCTGGAGTGGGGAGTTTTTGAGAATCTGCCATCTGCTCAGCCAGGGCGGCTTTGACGAGTCGATTTGGCAGCGTCAGGCCGCAGGGCAGCGGCAGCGGCTGAGCAAGTGGTGAATTTGACATGGTAGTCAGGCTTTGGGTCTTGACTCGAAGGATGTTTGACCGGTAGAATGATGAAATACAAGAGTACGATCTGTAATTCCTGCAAAACGCCAAGAAACGATTCCGACGGCGTTTGGTAGCTCGGACTTATATCCTACTAGGTAGATACGCTTGCGTGCTCAAACGGATAACTAATTCATGCGTCGGGGCTTGAGTTCGTCCGTCTCCTCCGTAGGGGAGCATTTGGCCCGTGTCCTTTGCGGACTACTTGGTATAAAATTGGATAACTCCGCAGCCTCGGCTACCGTGTGCAAATCACCGTGTCAAGAGCAGCGGGTCTAGACAACTAGTTCTACACAATTTCCCCACAATCATGAGGAAATAATTCATGATTTCTCTGCTGTCTAATCAAGCCGCGCAAGACATGAAAACTGGATCGCACGAGTAATGCATCTATAGGTTATGGGTCTTCGACGCGACAGACTCAATGAACCAACTTCCACAAGACCAACAAGCAACTTTAACACTAAGCTTACTTAACCTTCATTTATTATACCCAATATACCCTAGGCAGTGCGACATTTCATAGTTTAGGCCTACAACCTCCTGTCATTCTTGATAAGGGGTGTCAACGCGCGATGCACTTGTTGGGTCTCCGGATTATTAAGCCAAATAATCCATCACCTTCAATAGTATAATCGGTTGGTAAGCAGCACAAAACCACCGTCATAATAATCTCCTGATTCTACTCCCCACTAGGATGATCCGACGGCAGCAACTGTCGACCCGGAACCAAGTCCGCAGAAAAGTGGAATGGTCCCGCGTGCGGAGCGGAGTTCCATGTGGATGTGGAGAGAAGTTCATGTTTGAGCTACCCTGTACCACTCCGCTCATTCATCGTACAAGCCATCATCAAACACCGCGTTTAGTCAACGATACCAATGGTTGAAGCTGGCATTCGGGGTCCGCGGGCATCAATGTGTCAGACTCAAGCTGTCTACACCACAAGCTAGTTCCATCAAGCCATATATAAGAGCGTAATCATGTCCTCAACCAGATTATCGTGTCAGTCCATCTCACCACTCACCACCCACTCAATCACTCACATTTTCGTTGAAATTTCCCAAAATGGCTATCCACATCACCGTTGTGCCAGCTTCAACCCAGGCTGGCAAAAGAACCATTGCTGCGCTTCTGAGCTCTCCCACCAACCCTGTCATTCGCGGAATCTACCGAGATCCATCAAAGGCCCCGGTTGAGTTCACTGCTCATTCCAATTTCGAAGCTACGACTGGTGATGTTTCCGCCGGTACAGGTCTCGACTTTACTGGCTCTGATGCTGTCTTCTATGTGCCACCTCCGACCTACGACGGAACTGATTTGGCAGAGTTTGCTACCAAGGCCGCGAATAACATCAAGAAAGCCCTCCAAGACGCAACTTCCGTGAAGAAGTTGCTTCTCTTCTCGTCAATGGGTGCTCAGTACGACCATGGCATTGTAAGACACCAATATTTGATATTGCATAGATATGCCACTGATAGAAATAGGGAACTCTACAAATCAACCACATATCAGATAACATCTTAAAAGATGCCGTCTCTGAAGTCTTGATTGTCAAGCCCGGCTACTTCCAGGAGAACTGGGCGCATGCATTCCAAACAATCCAAGCAGATCCCCCTCTTGTGTATTCCACCATAACACCAGTCGACCACAAGATTCCAATGGTATTTCCAGTCCTGCCATTGTTTGATTTAAGTTTCTAATACATCTTTAGGTCAGCTTAATTGACGTCGGCGAAGTCTGCGCAGATGCGCTCCTAGACGAAGAGAAGAAGACCAGCCCCCACTTCTTTGACTTGTATGGACCGCAGCACTACAACGCTATGGATGTCAAGTTGGCGGTAGAGGAGGTGACAGGGAAGAAACTGGAGATCGCTGCTGTCCCGAAAGATCAGCTTGCAGGGTTCTATGCTGAGCAAATCCCAGCTGCCCATGTGCAAGCATTTGTGGATATGACAACTGCTGCACTGCCTGGAGGCATCATGGCTGGCGATTTTGGTGACCATGAGCACACCGTCAAGGGTAAAGTGGAATTGGTCGACGCATTGCGCAAGCTCTATGCTGCTGAGAACGCGACGACTTAAGAGGTGTCGATAATGTGTAACGATTGCATCACATGAGTGTAGATGAGACAATTAATAGGTCAAGTTTCAACAACTTGGGAATATAATGCATATTGCAGCAGATCAGTTGAAAATGAGATCAAATACATGGTACTTGTACTACAACTGCCGAAAACTGCATAGAAACTATATCCTACGCTCTATTACCTACCAGCAATAAAAGGGGCTACACGGATAAGTCGGGTGGACGGTATCACCCACCTACCCTACAACCCAGGACACCCTGGCTAACGATACGTGGATGAATACGAACCACGTAACACAATATTATGTTAGCCTTTTTTAGCTGCTACGGAGCTTTGCATCCGCATTGACTAAGATCACGGGTCATCTCGACACCCTAGCGACCCATGGTTTGGGTTTCAGTTACCCTGTCATCTCCACCACAGGACAAAATGCTACTTGTTGTCAGAGCTGGAACCACTTGTTTGCGATTAGTGCTATGGAAAGTCAGTCCTTCATTGAGTTCGCAGAGTGGATGGAGAGGCAATTCCAATATCGAATCCGTAAGGGGAAGCGAAAGGGTACGTTCCGTCTTCCGAGAGTGCTGGGAATGCTGCCGATTTAGCCGTGAAAGAATTGATCGAGGTCGACTGTTATTTAGTAATTTGGAATCTTTTTATTAAACTGTTCAAGTGTTGAAAATACAACACTGCAGTGATGTTTCGACCCTATGTCGTCCATCACTACCGCAGCGTCGCACTGCCTGTTTCATCAAAAATCGCAAATATTTCGAGCTGCAGTCAGGTACGCTCAAGAGAAACCCCTTCCCCAGGTTTTGAGAATCGGGACTGAGATGCCGATCATCGTACGTAGTTCTAAAATTTCCCGGGTTCGCCTCGTTAGCCCGTCACAGCTAAACGTTGAGTGGCTCTTTTCAAGGGGTCTCGAGGCACGGTCAAATAAATCCTTGGACGGAAGCTCCGGAATGGCTTCTCCACCAATGATACCCCTGGCTGTCTACGTTTCCAGGCTGCATCCCTTCATTTCAATCCACGAGGACACAGGCGTTGGCGACAGGACAGTCGGAGCTATTCTGGAAACTTTGGAAGGATGAATCAAACCTTGGCGCCAAGAGCTATAACTACGATCGATGCCGCCGCAAAGATTAGAGGATCTACAGAACAATTCAGTCATCTCTTACCATCAACATGAAGTTCATCTCTTGTCTCAGCCTTCTCCCTGCGGTGCTCGCCGTCAGCTCGGCTCCCAGCGGGTGCATCAAGGTGGCCAAGTCTGGAGGCGATTACTCTACCATCCAGGCTGCAGTTAACTCTCTGTCTACATCGTCAACGGCCGCCCAGTGCATCTTCATCTCTGCAGGCACATATAAAGAGCAGGTCATCATTGCTGCCCGTAACGCCCAGCTCACCATCTACGGGTCCACCAAGGATGGATCCTCATACGCCTCCAACACCGTCACAATCTCCAGCGGACTCTCCCAGGCGGATGGTCTTAACGACGAGGGGACTGCTACATTGCGGAACCGGGCCAGTGGCTTCCGCTTGTACAACGTCAATGTCGAGAACACGTACGGCTCGGGTAGCCAGGCCGTGGCTCTGAGCTCATACGCCGACAGCGGGTTCTACGGTTCATCCTTTACTGGATTCCAGGACACAGTTCTGAGCAACGCCGGCAAGCAGGTCTTCGTCGACTGCATGATTGAAGGAGCCACGGACTTCATTTTTGGCCAGTCTGCTTTCAGCTGGTTTGAGCGAGTCGATCTCCGCGTTCTCAGCGCCAAACTCGGCTACGTCACAGGTGAGCTCATCTTGCATGTATCCCAGCATTGTCTAATTGGATTTAGCCGACGGACCCACGAGTTCCAAGGCTTCTTACTACGTCTTCAACAACTGTGACATCGCAGCTGCTAGCGGCCAATCAGTCCCCACCGGTGCCTACTATCTCGGCCGACCCTGGGGTCAGTATGCCCAGGTTGTCTTCCAGAAGACCTCCATGTCCTCTGTCATCAACTCTGCAGGCTGGTCCGTCTGGAGCACCTCCGACCCGCGCACTAGCTCTGTTCTCTTTGGAGAGTATAAGAACACCGGCGCTGGTGCCAGTGGCACTCGCGCATCTTTCGCCAAGACTTTGGGCAGCGCCGTCGCGATTAAAGATATCCTCGGCAGCAGCTACGCCAGCGCGCCGTACTTTGACTCCAACTACTTCAACGGAGCTTGTAAGTACTCATTTCTCTGACGCCTGGGAAGCTTCTAACACGAAAGTCAGAAAGTAATTGCACCGACGGTCCGCGCTAGATGAGGAATTGCTTCTGGGGCAGGAAGTGGATGAGTTCATATCCCCAAGCCAACGACTTCAACAATCTCGACGTAAATATTTACCAATGTACATACGAACAAGATATGCCTAGCATAGCTCTTCTCTGAATGAATGTCACTATTGACGATACCTGATTGCGACACCTCACAAAAATGCATAATGTGATCCACCCTTATGAATCAAGATATGCAGGGTATCATTGACCGGAAGTGTGAAATAAATGGTCATATTTAGAGTTATGATAAGGTAACCTGACCTGTCAGATGTGGCTGATGCCTTACGCAATGCCAGTAGGAAGGGGTCAGTGGAGACAAAGAGTTTGAGAATTGTGAACAAGCCAAATAACTTCTTCCTGATTATTTCTGCCTTTGACCGTCTTCAATTAGCCTTTCACGCACATCGAAACTTGTATTTAAATTTAATCACATCTTCTTTGATCGGAGACTACCGTGCACGGCACGGCACAGCACCGACTGTTCTGTTCCCGACAACCTTCTTTGGGATGAACTTGACAGTGAACAAAACCAAGAGAAGCCATTCACAACAATGGCTTCCTACAGCGGCACTACTATAAAATACTCGGTTGGAGAATAGATTGACCTGAACTATTCCGGCATCAACACCAGAGCCATACTACTACAGAAACCTCAATACCAATACGCAATCGACCAACCGTATCATGTGTTGCAACGCCACCACCATTCCCGCTACCATCAACGTCTCCGTTACTAACGGTGGTGTTGATTCTTCCCTGGCGATGGCTCACTCAACTCCTGATACTGTTAGCAAGGCGACTCATATGGATGGCGTCACGTCCCACGCCAACCCCGTTTGCCAATGCTCTTGCGGGTGCCGTCAGATTGTTCGGCGGTCGGATTGTGTCTTTTGCAACTTTTGCATCGAAAACCATCTTGCTGTGTAGATGTTGAGACGGCGTGGACTGTTCTCTTTGGTTGCGGAAAATAGAATTTGGCGGCGCTGGGGGTTGATTTTGATAGAATTAAATTGATACAGCATGAGATACAATACCACTTGCACATGTGACATTATTCAAGGCGAATCTGGTGAAAGAGCGTCACCGTTGTCCAGTCTCCTCCTAACCAGCAAGGATCAAGAGGGTGATAATGCGAACAGTCATCAATATCTGCCACAAATTGACCGATCGTGACAATTTGATAACTTCTGATGACAAAACTGACGAAATATATAACTAGGACCAGTCTATGTTGCTGTAAGACTCTCGTCAATGGCAGTCGTAGGCAAATCAGCGTACTCACAGCTAGCCGATGTAGTACGCCTTGTGGAAGGGGTTGACACCCAAAGGTTCCAAGTCAGGCTGAAATAAATAAATCCAGCTATTCGATCTTACAAGGCTCCTGGATAAAGAAGCTGGATGACGACTTACAGCTCATTCCCTACCACCCTTATAGAAATCTAAAAGTAACGTAGATGTGGCAACAGTCAATGAGTATGATTACAACAGCTATGTACAGAAAATATCAGTGTTTGAACTCCCATCAGGGGACCTGCCTCGTTGTTGACTCCACTCTCTCAGCCCTCCAACGTGATTTTCCTCGAGAGTCGCCTAGTTATGATGGGTCCATAGACATTCCGGGATCTACATTAAGATCTAGAATTCGGGATGCAGGCCAGACCAGCCACCTGCTGTATTGAGAATCCAGAATACCATTGACCTCGCCAAGCAAATGTTGAGCCCAGCCTTCCATGAACCAGAACGATGCCAATGATTTCAACAAGACAGCAAAGTAGGCAAGTAAAATCAGTGGGAGTGGTTCTTTTGCTTCTAGTTGTGTGATGAATTCCTCCTCCAATCGATAAAGCCAGCCCATGATATGTTCGAACCTGCCATCACTGTAGCTGATCGGGTCATGGAGGGACCCGTATGTTGCTTTGTAGCAATCAATCAAATCTGAAGTTGCACGAACACAGCAGGCAGAATATGACTCAGTAGACTGCGCCATCATCTGAATCAATTCCATTAATGGCTGCTGCCACGTCTGGTAGGCTGAAGCAGGCAATACTGACTCATTGCCGGTACCTTCACTGGGGTCTTCGGGTTCTATGGCGAATACCCCGCGGAAAATGGCAGCGTGGCCGAGCGTCTGGACGATAAACCGTACACCTTGAAGCAAGGGCATCCAAGATACGACCCGATTTTCCGAAAATACGAGAAGATCTCCAGGACTTGGTTTCCGAGCAAAGTAATATAACGAGACCAAAACCATGGTGCTGTACATGGGCTGTGCATTTTCCCAGGTAAGATGTGCCAGCTGTGCAGTCGCTTCCCTTACTGCGAGCTCGTAGTGGTGTTCGGCGAGGGCAATGTACCGCTCAGACTCTAAAGGTTTTAATAGAGACGAGTGCCGGGCAGCCATTGCCAACATGGTGTGGCAAAGATATGGATGATGGAAACTCAAGGGGGGGATATGAGTTCGCCAAACTTCCCCTCTTCCGAGGGTCGCAGCCGTGCGGATGGTCCAGCAATGCATCAAATCAAGATCGTCCATAATCGATGTGATTGGAGGAGGTAGAGACGTCACTGGACCAGAAGTCACCAAAGGACTTGGCGTCGAGAAGGATTCCGAGCTAGAACCGACACTAGAGTCGAAGGGACTGTTCTCGGGAGGTTCAAGGGCAGCCTCAGTCCAATTCTTCCTCGGTCTACCAGGCTTTCGTTTGGTAGCCGGTGCTTCCGGAGGGGGACTCTTGGCTGGTATATGCTGCTCCGAGCTGGGCGAGAAGTCGCAGACCATGCTGAAGCGGATGCAATTCCCACATACTGGCTTTACTTCGTCGCACTGGGCGAATCAGTCGTCTATTCCCTCGCTATGGATTAAGAAAAATGGACATACCTTGACTTTGCGTCTCTTACAATTTTGACAGCCTGCCCGAGACTTGGTGTGTCCTCTCCGGTGCCTCCGGGGATGCTTTTCGGGATCCTTGTGGGAGGAGTTGGAGCTGTGATTCAATGAGGGGTCCATCGCAGTCAACTGAAGTTGCACGTCAACGAAAGCGCGTATCCGACTGATTTAAATTGGGATCCAGGCAGCTTAACATATGCCGCTCTCCCTTGCGGGAAAAGATAAACTCCAAGGGGAACGAATAGGAGCGAGGCGTCTGCTTCCGCTGCGCCCGAGACATGGGTCGGTTCTCGGTTTCGGATTCGCAACCTTGTTAAAATGGAGGGTTTTCGGATTCAATACGAAAACAAGCGACCATTCAAATGGCTCGTTCAATGGGACAGTAACCACATGCGGAATAAACTGCGCAGCAGGTCCCCATATCGGGAGATTGTCAAAGAATTGAAGCCGCTCCCTCCTGTTTTATTGGACGCCTCGTACCTGAACGAGGCTGTTTTGTCGGGTCGCGGAGCCTGCAAGGCATACTGGTGGGTGCAAGAACGAGGTGGTTTAGTGGTTGTAGGGTACATTAAATGAAGTGGTTTATTTCGATTGCTACTTTAGTGGTACCATGGTATTTCAATCACTCCAAGGAGCGCGTATTACATTTTATTGTCGCGCTGCTTCCACGTCCATTCCACATTCACCGCATGGCTAAGCCCGCCACAGGCAGATGCCCCATCGGGTTAGAAGAACCTCCTCAAAATGGTTTGGAGGCTCGACAAACTACAGGGCGATGGAGAATGAATCCAAATTATTTATTATTATCTTTATCCCATTTTATCATGGGTCGAATACTGATCGTTTGTGATCGAGGTCGTCCATATGAACAAGACGAGCTTCATCGCCGTCGCTCAAATCAACATCTCCAATCCTTTGGCGATCAACACCCTTCGATGGAATCCCCTTATGTTGGGACCTATCTATATCCGAGGTGGTATTCACTCTCAAATTACCATTCCCACTCTGGTCTTTGTCACCCTGACCCTCGGTAACACTGCGGCGTGATGAGCCCAGAACCTTTGGGAATGTTTGTGCCAGAAGTAATCTTATGGCTGGCATGCAAGCACACATGATTCCGACGTTAACCTCGGCCATGGACCATATGGATAAGTCCGTATAATCCCAGGTAGGATTATGGCTATTTGACCCAAATTGGAGGACTGAATGAAACCGGAGAATGCTTATCACGGTCACGCTAAACAAGTTAGACGCGTCTGCAGGCCATGGAGAGGGGACTTACAAGGTACCAACACAGAACATGAGCGCGACCCCAACCTTCTTCTTCCAGTGTAAATTGAGAGACCCAAGTTGCGAGATTGGGAGCACCAGCATCCACAAGTCAAGGGCAATACTGATTGTGGCATTTGACACGGCAATGGCGTTGAGATCGGTACAGCGCCCCTTGTGTTCGCCATCCCACCTGTTCCAGAAGAAGCTGATCGGGTGACAATTAAAGATGGCCACAAAGATGTAGGAGACTCCAAATAAAGCGTTGAAGATGATTGTCCCCCATAGCAGGTGGCGAATAAGTTGTCCCGGGAAAATTCGGAGATAGAAGAAAAGTAGGGACATCTTCATGAGCGCAATTTGAGCAAAGTATAAAACGCCCATGATGTAAAAGCTCAGCGTATTCCGGGTGATGTTCGTGGGGGTAAGGGTCCAAATATCTCGACCTACCCCATTGGGAACGGCACCACGGATATTACAAACCGTGCTTGCAACAACCGAAACAAATGTGCCGAGGATAAGCCAATCGTCAATTCCGAGTCCAGCATTTGAGTTGATCTTGTAGACGAATCGCTGGGCAACGCAAAGTCCAGCAACGGCCGCCAATGCGATCGCCATTATTGCGTACGGGCGGGACTTGTCGCGGACCGGGAACTCGCAGTACGTCATGGTTAGGTTTTGAGTCACTAGAAATAACAATTAGCACGCCGTGGTGAACATGGGTTGGACGACATACAGAGCAACTCCTTGACCGTGCAGCTGTCCAGGAGACATTTTGACACCTCCACCTGGAGCGGTTCATCATGGCACATGCATTTCTGATCCGTAGTCGGACATGATGAATTGGAAATTGCACTTGACAAGCAAGTTATCTGGGATGTTAGTCTAACCAAGGCAACACGTTTTACTGAACTTACTGCGCAACCAGGCATCTGGTGAAGGGTATCCAAGAGCGAAGATTGTGCTATACACATGGGCATTGCCACAAGGCCCAGCAATAGCCACAGTCTCCCCAACACATGCATTCTGGATATTATCTGGCCAGCCAGATTATCAAGACATGTTAGAGGTACAAGGCGCACGCTTTGCCAATTTGAAGCCCTAGAAGAACATGACTGAAATCCAGGCGCCGATGAATATTTAAGAAGCACCTCTGTACGCACAGACTCGGGCAGTGTAAACTCACGAATCTAGGTAAAACGCAAGTCAGAAAATAAAGAGTAATGGAATTGGTTAGTCGCAAGGATATCCTCCATCGGGAATAGCATATTCGTAGTGTTCAGTAGCCAGCCTTAGCTCCCTCGTAAGCCACCCGAGTCAGGTCCATCCGTCCGAGCCCTGGAGGAGCAGGGCCAATGGCCAGATGGTTAGAAAGTAAATGCCCGACTAATGCAGGTTCTCATCATGGCGATTTGCTAGTTATGACGCCGTGGACTACCGCCTAGGGCTGACCGTTCACTTCTCAAGGTAGGCCGTCATTTGAACTAGGACAAAGGGAGCAGAAGGGAACATCACGGGACTGACAACACCCGTCCTCTGGATGCAAACATCACCACAGACCGTCTTCCCAAGTGGGTCGATGGATGGCGCGACGCACCTCCGACACGGTAAACAAGGCACTAACGGTGATGGAGATGGAGGATGACAAACTTGGATGACCGACTGGAATTTCTTCGGGGGGGTTTTCTTACCAATTGAAGGCGAAGAAGACACTCAGTTCATGCTTCTTAGAGCCATTCCACACATATTAGGCCTGCTTGGACCTCTTGGGCAGGTTGTTGTTCATCGCCATCTCTCGAGCAATGTCTTCAGCCCGAGTCATGTCCTCGTGCCAAGCGCTGCCCGTGGGTCTCGATCGGCCGCGCTATTTCTTTCGGCTGAGATCAGCCGGGATCAAGCCGGAAGGAATACGAGTCTTACCACCGGGCTCCCACTCATTCAAACAGATCTGCTCTTGCCGTGGCGACCCGGACGTTTCATTGTCAAGATGCCGAAAACCATGTGGGTGTCGAACGCCAACCCCGGAGATGGTGAGACTAGGGGCGGGAGGGAGATCGGAGATTCGGAGGTGTATCCGTGGCGTGCGTCGTTGATGAGTAGTCCATTTCAAACCCCCGATGCTTGATGTGCGTCAAAACAACTCTATCCAATGCAGGCCATGAATCAGTAAGCCATTTCAACATAACCCCTGAGAGGCTGCACTAGCGGTCGCTTAGCTGATGAGGCGTCTTAAGGCGTCTCGGGATAAGAACTTTGAAGTTCTAGGGTAGCCACATGGAACAATTTTCGGATCACTTTCTGGATGCTAACGGCTCATCTAGCTGTGGACACATCTTGGCACGAAGCGTGGTCCTGTGGTTCGTCGGAATTCTTTCAATTGTGCATGTCTAGTGAACGCCAAGGAGCGAAATGATGACCGGGGACGATGTTGCGGCTCCTAACGTATCGGACTTAGTAGCTCTTAATTTCTCTATTCTGGGCGCATTCTGAGGTAAAGAGATTCAGCATCGAAGCGATTGTGAAATTTTCGGATATTAAGTTCCCGATATGATTGTTGGAGTCAAGGACCTTCTCGTCCCGACTCGGCCATGCTCTAAGATAGAGCTGTACCTGTAGTAGAGCCGGTCTTCATCTGCAAAGCGGTTCTCTACAGTAGAATGACGCCATCACTACTATCCCCGGTGAAGTGGAATATAAAACTGCTAATCATCTAGCTATTGCGAAGACACCGATTTAGCCCCGTTCAACTACGGTTTTGATTGTGGCGTTTTCTTGGGTGAGGTAGCAAGTGAGTCGTTAAGTGAGGTTACTCGGGGTAACTATCGTAGTAATACTATTTTTATTAATTCTGATCATCCCTTATCCCGAATTACTTCTTTTGTATCGTTTTAATTTCGTGCGATTTATTCAGCCGGAGTGCAGTGCCGCTCTGTCTGTCTCAATTTTCGGCGTGGGTGACATTTTCCTCGCGACGATTCCCTCAACCGCCTTCTAAAAAAATCTCAAAAATGTTAAAACATACGTAGCAATATTGACAACATGCAGCATTTATTTGGCTCAGGTAATACACGTCAAATCGCCACAAGCAGCGCAACCAGAGCCACCAATACGAGACCGCAAGATGACGCATCGCACGATCACCACTGGAACAAATCCGGGCCGCAGAAACCTCAACCCTCGCTTGGCATGAATATTTCCAGTAGCTTACCGCCCAACGACGAGGCAAAGCCACTGATGACGCGTTTTCCTGCTCTTTCAAGGCGTGGGCCGCAGGAGCAAAACGTCAAGAATTACGCGACCCACTTGGGATATTCGTATCGAGCATCGAGCGCTCTGGTTTTCGCATTGCAAAAGCGTAAAGCCGGCGATTGGCTGCTTTCTGCTCCTTCGTCGCAACATCGTCGGATGATACCCACTCATCCCTTGCGCGTATGCTGAATTCAGATTAAGGGCGGCGGATAGCCCTTGGGCCCATTATAAATGCAGGTTGAGCGGAGGACATTCCTCGGTAGACCCGATCCGACTCGTTCAGAATGGATTTATAAATAGAGACGGTGGCCATTTAAACAGTCAGTCATCTAGCTTCTGACTTCTATCCTCTTCTCTTTGTACTCATACCAGGTTCTTTAATCGATCCTATTCTCTTCGTCCTTATACGTCTCCTTCTCTTCGATACCCGACGTCCCAGCCCCAACTCAATCCGACAAGTCTTCAACAATCATGGCCTCGAATGCGACAAACACCACAAAGGGATATGCTCCCTTCGATCTCTACCCCTACAATCCGGGTGAGGGGCCAGCTTTCGCCTTCTTGGGACTCTTTGCGGCTGCCGCAGCCGTTCATTTTGTGCTCATGTTTCCATACCGATCTGCTTTCCCTATATTTATGATTATTGGCGCTGGCAGTGAGTTACATTGGATACTCCAGATAAAAATATCCAGAGGACTGACTGACATTTCCTTTCAGTGGAATCCGCTGCCTATTGGTTCCGATCACGATCGCACAACAATCTCCGACAGACTCTCCCATTTATCATCCAAAACCTCCTTGTGCTTGTGGCGCCACCCTTCCTCGCAGCGACCCTCTACATGTCTCTCGGCCGAATAACACGCGCACTCAGGGCCGAAAATCTATCGTTGATCAGCATCCGATGGCTGACCAAGTTATTTGTGCTTGTAGACGTCATCTGCTTCGTGACTCAGACGGCTGGCGCAATCATGTCCGGAAGCGAAGTGGCCGACGAAGCCAGCCGTGGAAAAAAGATCATCATTATAGGTTTGGGACTTCAAATCGCTGCCTTTTCCTTGTTCATACTTTGCATCTTCACGCTGCAAAAGCGGATACCAGAGTCGCCGAGAGCCTCAGCCGTGACAAACGAGCTGTCATACCGCCGCTACCTTGTGGGCCTGTACATTACCAGCATGCTGTTCTTGATCCGCAACGTTGTTAGGATTATCGAATACAACCAAGGAAGCGATGGAACATTGCTGTCATCGGAGGTTTGGTTGTATGTTTTTGATGCTTGCTTCATGCTTGCCATCATTGTTACCATCATATTCCTACACCCAGGACGGCTGATTAAGAAGGCTCGGTATGAGAAGGCGAATGGGTCGGATATTCTATTAGTATAAATTTTTTGGTACAATAAATTTTCCTAGCCACTATCATCAGTCCCTCAATCGATATTTTCCGCTCTTCGAGCGTTCTTCAGTGCTCAGTAGGCAGCTAAGGTAACATCAAGTTCAAGCACAGCCCATGCACCAGGCTTACTCTCCGGTATAAACCTGCAGTCATTGCCAGAATAATTGCCTGTAGTGCAACTACATGGAAACTCAGCCTTCTAACCTTCCGGGTCGGATCTAATTAAGATGCGACAGGTCAACCAGGCTGAGGAGTTGGAGCAGAATTGTCAATCGCCAAATCAGGCTGCAAAAATGGCCCCCAACACGTTCGTATTATCTCCACCTCCAAGAAAAGCCACCTTCCTCACTTTGCTATAGCCTATCCAATTAAATGCAACACTGCAGGTAACTCGTAAGGCCAACCAATCCATAGCCGACTTGGGCCACTCTTGTGACCTCGGGTGTCCATCGCGGGGCGTTAACCTTGTCTCATTTACGATTGACTTGCAGGTTCGCCATCTCGCTTCTACTTCCTGGTTCGGTGCCTTATTTAAAAAAAACCCACACATTCTTGATTTGGGGGCCAAAAACCAGCCTAAACCTGGTCAAAATTAGGGCTACAGATGCATCTTCTCAGCCGCAGCTTGGCTTTGCGGCCCAAGAGATGCTGAGTTGAAGCGGGGACATAAAAGCTGAAATATCCCTCATTCCGAGTTGGCGAATATGGAACATCGCCAGCAAGCTTTCTAGTTCGCTTCCTCGCCATCCGCCCTAATGTCCCAACAAGACACGCAAAGTGGGCTGCCTTTGCTCCATATCCAGGGCACCTCTTATTCCAATGCCCACGATGGCCTCGGCAAGCTTCCAGGGCATGTTAAAGTCGACCCGGTGAAAAGTTCAACACATCCCCTTGAAAGACTGACGCGACTCTTTTCCACCATCGTCCAGTTACTTTTTCCGATCGCACTTACAGCCTACTTTATTTGCATTTGGCGATTTTTCCTCGCCCGGGACTCAGATAACCCCGTCAAATATGGCATACCCTATGAGATCTGGATCTTCTACTCCTGGTTTCTCATCGGTGTTTTTGGGTTGGGCTGGTCCAAGTTTTCTCTTATCGGCGCGGAGAACGCTGTACAGGCTTCTAGCAAGGCAGTGATTGCAGCGCCCAACGAAAGAAGCTGGAGCAGTCTAGGGGGATGGATAAAAGCTCTGAACAGGGGGATTTTCCACAATGAGTCGCCATATCACTCACTGTGGTATTTTCTCACAGCGGTGAGCATTCTAATGTATGTCGCATTGCCACTTTCGGGTCTTTGCCTGGAGCTATCGGATGGCTATGTCCCTCTATCGACTTCTCCAAACGTTCTGGGTCATAAGTGGGACACCTTCAATGAAAGGCAATCGGTTTGGTACGACACGGGCGTGGAAAAAGGGTGGCAGATTGGATCACCCGCCACAGTTCCTGGGTTTGGCTTGATCTACACCCCCCCATACATTCAGCGAGGCGAGTACAGTACCCTCGAGAACGTGCCGAATTCTCTAGCCTGGGAAAGCGGCATACCTGAGATGTTCCTTGCTCCTCAGGCCATGACACCCGTCTCAGGTGATGCATGGGGTGTTCGCGCGAGTTACAACTGTTCGATCCTGGAAGACATTTCCGAATTCACTATTCTCAACCAAACACGGTCGTCAGTTCTCCGCATAGGCTCTCGCGGCGATTACGAAACGCCGTCTGGGGACGAGATTTACCTATTCAACAGCGACGCCAGCAGCGGCACCTACGCCTACAACCTTTGGGCCGATATTGAAATGGGCGTCAGCATGATCGGTGACCAGTATGGCCCACCAAGTTACAACGGCAGTGAGCCGAGGTCTTTTGATCCAGACGGCGCAAAAAAAGCAGAGGTTCTCGAACTTTTGATCTGGCAAGCGCAAACAAGCGGGTCATACGACACTGAAGCTGCGTTCAACCGCAGCGTCGAGCCCACCGTTCAAGGGCTGGGGCATCCCATCATGAAGGCCAGCAATGGTTCCTTTATCCGAAATGAAACCTTTTACAAGGTCCAAGTCAGCAACAGAGGAAATATTAGCACCGAAGTTGCGGATTACAAAGAAAAGTACTCAATTCCGTACGACCGCATCTTATCCACTGCCAAACCCATTGGCATACAATGCCGGGTCATGTCAACTCTCGGAACCGCCCGACTTAACCCGAGAACATCGACTTTTGACTCATTCAAAGAGCTTTCAAACCCCCCAATCATTACAGCAGAGTCTCCGATGCCTCGCCTAGGGTTTCTCACGCAAGAAACGCTTCAAGGGTCATATTTCGAGTTATTTCGCGCCGCCAATGCTCCCCCTCCGCTCACTGTCTCCAATTCGTACATGTACCAGAATTTTGTCCAGCCGCAAGTTTTGAAGAAATCTGTCATGTTGTTGTATGCGTTGGAAGGGCTGCAGCTCATGTATGACGGGGTGTATGGGTTCGAGGGCACGTGGGACCATCCCAACTTGACCTCCTCGAGTCCGGGAAAAATTCTCACGGCTGGAGTCATTCCGCCGATTGGCCCGGTGGTGCTTTTTGTGGTTTGGGCCATTAGTTGTACAATGCTGCGAGTTGTGGGATTTTTTCTTTGAGACTGGATAAGTTGAATGGGGTACTTTACGTCTGGATATGGGTTGAAGGGGCTGCAAGGTAGATTAAACCACTTTGCGCTAGTTGGCAACCGTGAGGAATATGTGCATTGGCCAGATATTTTGGACTAATTATTGTTATTCACGCGTACTCATTGCTGTTGTAAGTAAAATGTGCCTTGTCAGTTTGTACGAATTTGATCTTTCAGAATTTTGGGTGCACGGCTTAGAGGGTTCAAGACGTCATTATGTTGCTACATACGGAAATGAACATGTGTCGTGCTATCTAACTTAAATCCTAAAGAAATGCATACTAAGACATCATACTAAGACATGTAAACTCAATCAAATGAAAGACCACGAAATGAAAATTAATAGCGGGCCGAAAAGAACACGGATGATTCCAAAACTTCATCTCATCCCTTCACCTACGACAAAGCCATATCCTCCAGGTCCGGAATGGTCCTCTCCAAGCCAAGAACCATGTTTTTGACGTTGTTGAGCACGCCCCAGCGGGCTCTCTTATGCTCCGAGTCTTGAGTGAGTTCCGATACTTCATTTTTCAGCTTAGCGACAATGTCCGTGTTTCCCTTGATGAGCCTCTTGGCCTCATCAACGTCGGTGGCGCATTCGTGGACAATGATCTCCTGGTCGGCGGCTTCCTCTTGCTTTGCGAGCTTTTGGGTATTGTAGGCGTCGATAGCGGTTTGCAGCTGTGGCAGACAGGGCGATTGACTCTGGCTTCCCATCATCCCTCGAAGTGAGATGGCCGTTGTCTCGAACTCGTCTGCCTCGGCGACGAGCGTGGCGTGGCGAAGCTGCGCGTTACGGCGAGCTTGCTTGGCGTCATCGATGCTTGCTTGGGCGACGTGTTCGAGGTTGGTGATTTCTTCACATTCGGCGAGTTTGGACTCAAGTTCTGCTTCTGTCGTCTCTATAGCACGGGAGATGTCGTCTATGAGAGAGTCGAGCCGAGAGACAAAGTCGGTGATGGCAGGAAGAAGGGACTCGTGAATGCTTCCGGGTTGCGGAGGTGATTCCTGCGGCTCCTAGCAAGTGGTTAGCCAGCATTATGTGACAAGACAGGGGGACTTACAGCTGCCTTGGTGAGCATCTGCGAATAAACCAATGCCATAGATGGAAGACTCCCGTGGCCAATCCTGGGCGATCTCAGCGCAAGTGATTCTCTTCCCGAAGGTGCTGGGCTGTTTTTGATGAGCTCGGGAAGTACGGAGAGTCTGGGCTCAGGGAGTGCCGAGAGTCTGGGTCGCTTTGCAGAAGGAGAAGTCCCCAGCGTGGGTGACGGCCGCGGTATTTTCGGGGAAGACTTGGGTTGCTGTCGATCTTGGGCTGGCGTGGGAGGCGACGGCGAAGCAGCTGAAGCAACCCTGATGCTCTCCGATGTGGACCTTTGGGGAGTCTGCTTTACCATGCCGCGGACCCAGCTTGGAGCTTTTGGGGTCATGGAAAGGCGGGTTATGGGGCTTGAGCGTGATGGGTTGCTTGGTTGTGTTCTGCGTTTGTCTTGAACGACAATTTCGAGTTTTTCGTCATCGTCTTCATCCGCATAATCGTATTCATCGTCGCCATCATCTTCACCACAGATTCTGTCGCCGGTCTTGTCTAGAAATTCGGCACGAACCGCCCGCACATCCTTGTACCGTAGTTTGACTTCGCCCTCCCCGCTTCGGACGATGATGCTCATGACAAGTTGCCGACGCAAGTCCTCGACGGTAAAGTTCACATCCTGGGCAATGTGTCTTCCGATGATGGCAAGGTTCTCCAGCATGCCGAGGCCCCAGTCTCCTGACGTGTACTGAGGGACCAGTTCCCACGGCCAGATGTTGAGGCACACGTAGAATCGCGTGGCGGCACGCGAGGCTCGATCTCCAAACTTTGCGCGGTAGGGAGCTGGCAGGCGGATGCTGGCAGCTTTTTCATCGATGGAAAGCCATCGTTTTTGGGGCGTCGAGGGCATTTCGGCGAGGCGCAGAGGCGGATGGTCTTGGGGTGTGTGGACGACGCTCAGTGACGGGTGATTGCGAGAGTCCGCAAGTTGAGCGTGATTTCAGTGACGAGAGTCCTCGAGGCACAAGAAAAGTACAGAAAAAAGACCAGACGAAAAGAAAAGAAAAGGAAAGAAAATGAACCAGATCCATCGGGCGAGGGGATGTGAATGAGGCGGGCGGCCTTCTTTGTTTGTTACCTGTACTCTGCCGGAGCTAGAACGTCACAGCTTCCCGTGGACCAATCATATCCTCGAATCTTGCAGTTTCCAACGCGCTGCCGTCGGATGCGTCACAGAGAGGGCTCAACGTTGCATTTGCGGGCGCTGAATTCGCTGTTGCCGTTGAGCGTTTGCTCGTTGATTGCTATGGTGTTGTGTTTGGGGCGGGTAGTGGCTTCCAGAATCCAACATCCCCAATCACGGAAGAGAAAAGGAAATGAGATTGTTTCAGCGTAGAATTTGTCATTTGAACCCGAATTGTTCCGCTAATATTGATTCTTGCTGTTGTCAAGTGAGGCAACGCGTGGCTAGTCACATCAGGGACTCACCACATTCAGCCTACACCTGCTGTGGCCCATGGCGCTTATCCCGTCCAAGTCCCTGGATAGACGTAGGTAGTTCTTGGATTATGAAACCCTGCTGTGGCGGTATGTTATGGCTGGCGCTCTCTGGTTGGAACTCAGGCGATCCATGAAGCTCAGGCCGAACCGGGACACTAGCTTGGTTTGGGTGTTTGCTTTGGAGACTTGTGCTAGAAGCAAACTCTTCCACAGGTGGGTGCAAAGTGTGTCCCACGGGGTCGCTAGGGGTAGGCTCCGAAGTTGTGACCCGCTGCTTGTAAGGTCGTCGTCGCAAGAACAAGACGCCCAGAACCAACAGCGACACCACTGCCAACCCTCCCACGACACCTCCGACCATGGCAGCGGTATTCGAACCACTATCACGGCTTTCAAGCTCGTTGCCATTCGATTCGCTACTAATCTCTGCGCCTATGTTGCCTGATTCGCCGGTGTTAGTCGGCGTGGGTTCGTCGTTGCTCAATATCGTCGTGGCGAAGTCGCGACCCGTTTGTCCGTAATATGTAAATGCTGCCTTGGTCAAGCTAGACACCACGCTGCACTGGAAGGCTCGCATGCCGCTTGGGAATCCCCAAGTATGGCAAAACGGCGCAGACTCATTATCGCTGCAGAATCGAGAGGGGTTAGATTGACGGCATCATAGTGCCGACTGGAAGCCTTACCACACGAGATTAGCCGAGTTGCTGTGACATTTCTCGTTGCAAAAAGATGGATCGAGGCCTCGTCTCTTGCGATGCACCTGGTAAACATGTTTTGGACGCCGCAGAAGACGAGGCCGAACATTTCTGATTCCCACTGGCAGACGGCCCAGCCAGACAGAAGATGGAGCGTGAAGTGCCTACGGAAGTTGAAACATATCCACAGAAGTTGTCTGGGGCGTTGGTGATGGTGATCTCGATGACACTCGAATCCGAAACCTCCGTATTCTGTCGAGCAACGTATGTAGGATTTGTCGGGTCGTACGTCAACGACGTCGACGGATGTATCAACGCTTTTGCGATACCAAGCAAGCGCCATGCTAGTAGCGCTACTGCAAAGGATGACCGGAGAATAATTAAGGTTGAGGAAGAAAAGAGATTGATCAGGATATTCACGGAAGATTTAGAAAACAAGATATGCGCGACCTGCGACGGAGCTCCTCAATTACCGAACCGAGGCAGCGGAACGTGACCTACCGCAACCAACCAGACGAAAAAAAACATCGTCATATGAGTATAAATAAGATTGACTGAGACTTAATCCAAACATCGAATTGGATTATTGGTGGCTTGTCGAGCTGACCGCTGCGCCACTCAGCTGCGTGGCACGGTAATTGAGATGTGGGAGTGACATACCGCTGACGCTGAGCTTGCTGAAGTTGACGTTGCACAGTATGTGACTGCTGGGCCATGAGGACGGATTGAAGCAGTCGTGCGTCGAGAGGAACAATGTGGTTATCGATTTGACGGGTCAGGGAGATGTCACATAGGAGGCGCTGAACTCGGATGTGCGTGAGAGCAAGCAGCCATTCCCTTGAACAGAGTGAAGGGACTTGTATGTTGTAGATGGTGTTGAATGATGACCCTGTATGACGAAACCTCGGATAGATTGATATCCTGACCTTAGTCAGAAGGGGGGGTATGAAAACCCCTCTTCCGGCTGATCCGGATGACGAGATGGACTAATCATCAACATCATCATCACTGCATTGATCCTTATCCATCGATTGAATTGTCCGTAACGGATCCATCAGATGGTAGATAAACTGGAAACTCTATTGCTTTATTTGATTAGGGCCAAAATATTTCCATCGCGTAAGCTCTATGCTCTGCTCTCGCGGGAGTGACTTGAAAAGTTTGTCCACCACTGGCTTCCAGAATTGGTTCTGAATGTCAAATCCATGAGGAGCACTTGTCGTTGACATGGCAAAGAGGATAATTTCAGTATCGGTGACTCAATACTTATCAGGCATCTCGAACCGAGGTAGTTGGGAGGTGTAGTTTACTGATCTACTTGCCTGATAGAGCAATGAAGATGCCTCTGCTCTCTGAAAGTTTTACTAGGCGATGTGTAGAGGTGTAGCGCCTTGAGTCGGCGACTTCATTTCATCACGAGTCCTGGATTCATGTAAGGACTACGAAAAATTAGTCTCTGTGACTAGTTTTGCTACTTCTTTAAAGATGTCCTGCTGTAATAGCTGTGTCCAACCTCGGAGGCACACTTTGCCTTCAAAATTAGAAGTAGGCAGTAGACAGTTGTAATCTTATTCGAACGGCATTTTGAGAGTTTTATAGCCCCTCTCGATAGCAAAGTCTAGCGGCGTCTTTCCCAGGGCGTTCTCCGCATGTGTGTCGGCGCCGAGCTCGATTAACAGACTTACAAGACCTTTGTGGTCCCAGATAGCAGCAAAGTGTAACGGCGTGCACCCGTCATTGTCCTTAGCATCTATATCGGCACCTAACCCAGCGACTAAAAGCCTCACGATACTTTCGTCGTTCCCCCAGGCGGCATAGTGCAGCGGTGTCTCTCCAAAGCTGTTCTTGACGTTCTTATCGGCACCGAACTCAGTGACAAGAAGCCTTACAACATCTTCATACCCCTCCCCGGCAGCAAAGTGCAGCGGCGTCTTTCCAGCAATGTCCTCGGCGTTCTTATCGGCACCGAATTCAGTGACGAGAAGCCTCACGATACTTTCGTGGCCCCCCTTGACAGCATAGTGCAGCAGCGTCTCTCCAAAGCTGTTCTTGGCGTTCTTATCGGCACCGAATTCAGTGACGAGAAGCCTCACGATACTTTCGTGGCCCCCCTTGACAGCAAAGTGCAGCGGCGTCCTTCCAATAATATCCTTGGCGTTCTTATCGGCACCGAATTCAGTGACGAGAAGCCTCACGATTCTTTCGTGGCCCCCCCTGACAGCATAGTGCAGCGGCGTCTCTCCAAAGGTGTTCTTGGCGTTCTTGTCGGCGCCCGGCACTGTGAGGAGTAGCCTTACAATATCTTCGTTGCCGCTCCTGGCGGCAGCGGCCAACTCCATCCGCCAGTGGTCCTCATTGACATCCCTGGCATACCCGGCATCCCCGTCCGCGCCTCGCTTACTCGATAGATCTGTGCTGGCGATGACGACGGCTTTGTGGTGTCGTAGCATGGTCTCCTGCTTCTCAGAAATATTCTTCAAAAAAGACACCAAGGTAACAACTATGTCGCTTCCGTCACGATATAGCTCTTCTGAGAGTGGCAAGGCAGATTTGAGAGCTTCCGTAGCCTCTCCGAGATGACCAGTCTTTTTGCAAGCTCGCGATAGACCGCATAGAAGCTCGAGTGCTGTCGCACCCTCTGGCCATAGTTTCCCTTCCAGACTGAGCCTATAAATCTCAAAGTCAATGGCAGAACTGAAAAGAGTCTTTGCTTTTTCTGAATTTCCGAGTGCTGTGGCCACCCAGGCAGCGAATCGTAGGATTTGGGAGATGGGGGCGCGAAATCGCTCTGTGGCTGGATCTAGATCTTTTCGAATTGAGCTATTATCCTGCATGGTAGAGAAGCAATCCTTGAACGCCGCAATGCTTTTGCGGTTTACTGGGATTTCTCCCACCAGTGAAGACAAGCGAACAGTCGTAGGAGTGAGACCCGTGAGGGCTTCCCTTCCTAAGCTGTATGTTGCCATCACCAACAAGACTTCCTTCTTGCTCGAGACCATATTGTCCAAGCTCCAGGAGCATAGAACCCGATGAATTGTCACACTTTCGATGAGACCATTCACTTCCTTCAGTCTAATCAAGCAGAATTTGGCAAGGCGACGCAGGGAGAGGCGAAGATAGTGTGGTTCGGAAAGAATTTTCCGCAACCTAACCACGTCCCCAGGAGCGCTATTGGCCTGGTCATCGACGAAGAGGGATTGTTCAAGAACTGACAAAGGGATGGGCCATGAGCCAAGAACCCCAATGTATTCCAGCAGGATTGCACATTCGTTATCGAGTGACCGATGTGCCATATCGAGAATGGTCAGGATAACTCGATTCTTGTCATAGGACCACAGCTCGTCTGAGGGATTGGCAGCCATGAGACGTCGGTACTCATTTCTATATTGACCTAGAAAAGTAGAGAAGCTGAATTCTCCTTCTCGGATGAGCCCTGCAGCCTGCTCTAGCGCAAGAGGGATCCCGCCGAGCTCTTTGGCAATGGTTTTAGCCGCGATCGTTTCTAGCGTTTGTGTTAACGACACTATATTCTTAATTAAAAGCTTTTCTTCTCACCATTAGATTCGGATAGACTCGGCCAGTGAGCGAGTTTGAGGAGGAGGCTAGTTGAAGTTTTGGCGTCCAGGCCGTCAAGATTGATCACTTGGAGTGGATGAGACCCACTGAAAGCATGGCGTCTTGTGCTGGTGACGAGGACGGATCCATGCGGACAAGAAGGAATGTATTTAGCAAGGCCAGCTTGGTCTAGATTCTCGGCACTATCAAGGACGAGAAGCCAGTTGCGATATCGTGTCGAGCGCAGTCGGGCCACAACCCGGGCTAAGGCGTTGGCGTCGCCTTCACCGTTCCTGTGTGTGATGGGAAGATCGAGTGGCCAGGAAGAATTCATGGTGTCATGGGCTTCACGCAGGGATATGTTTGAATGATGGCTCGTCCAAAGGTTGATCCAGACAATGGCCGAGTATCGGGCCCTCTCAGCCCACATGTGTCGCAGCGCAAGTTGCGTTTTGCCTGTACCGCCCATGCCACAGAGTAGAACACTCCTGCGACCTGGTTGACCTGGATCCAGAGATTCTCGCAGTTGGTGAATTTCAGACTCGCGCCCGACAAATTCGTCTGTGATATCCGGAATACTGGAACATAGCAGACCTGGGAAGGAGCTGCGCGCAGCGGTAACATTCGTTGCTTTAATAGCGATTAAGTCAGAACGCAAGCTTTATTGTCAAATTACTCTGAAACTAGAGACATACCCCTTTTTGGGCTTATCAACGAGGCGCAACGCTTGAGTTGAGTTGCCTCCCTCGTGAGGTACGACTTTGTCACGGCAGAAAGGTGCTGCTGTGCCTTGCCATCACTCTCGTCGAGCTCAATTTTCTCGAGGCCATTATCGACATTAAATCGGTAATAGGATTCGATTCTACCAGCTTTCTCAAACCTGCCAATACTATGAGAAAACAGTCTTCCGATTTGGGAATGAAAAGCTTACCTGCTTCGGACGCTCAAGTGTTCCTTGTGACAGTCCATCGTGATTGCCACACACATCTTCGCCGCTTCCTTCATTGAGACCAGCCCTTTCGGCACAAACATATCTCGAAGGCTTGATCTCTTGTATTCGAATGAACCTCGGCCTGTTCCGATTGACACTAGACAGGTAACCTCAGCCACCGCGTTGCGTATGGGTGAAGGCCATTCGTCCGACTCGACCTCGGAGATGGCAGCAGAGCTGGGGTTATTCTTCTGAAACGCTCCATCGACGTATTCAACGCCGTTTATGGTAACTGGGGGGAAGAAGGTCGTCGCAGCTGACGTGGCAAGGCAGGCGTCGACAATAGAACATGGCTCGACGCTGGAGCGGACTCCGTATGTTCGGAACAAGTAATCGTCACGAGTCGATCGGGATACGGCGACAACGGCTACCTAATGAGGCGAAGGGCAGTTAGTACGACGAATCAATCAACAGCATGGAGTTGGGAGCAGCGACCTACGGGTACATGGGGGTTCTCCACAGAATCAGCTTCGTACATCATCTGTTCTCCGGCCTTCTGCCGCACGATTTTCGCGAGGCCAGCGCTTGCATGCTTCGACCCAGTGAAGAGCTTCTGAAGAGATCCTCCAGAGAATATCTCGGACCCGAACTCTCTGTACAAAGCTTCACATTCGTCAAGAGTGCAGTCCAGACGACCCAGTAGAACGGCGAGGAGGCCACCGGTGCTGGTTCCGCAAATGAAGTCGAAGCATTGGCGAGGTTCGGGCGTGCTATCGAGGCCATTCTGAATACGGACCTGCAGCATTAGTTCCTTGAGGATGAGGATTTCCGAGAGACCCCGAATGCCACCTCCATCAAGGCACAGGATGCGGGGTTTCTCAGCCATCGCTGAACGTTGTCCAACGCTGAGACTCAAAGTCTTCACGAAGGTCGCCTCTCCAAGCGGCGGGGGTCGTACAGGCTAAGATGGCGATCTTGCTTCGACTGTTGTGAGCATAGAGCAGAAGGATTATGTGCGCTCTTATGGTGAAAAGAGGAGGAGTTGAAACAGACTGCGGCCCGACTTGGCGACCAGGCTGAGATACCCGAGAGTCAGGTTTTGATTGGTTAAGGCTATTCAGCCTGTTGGTGGCTGGCGTCAGCTGAGATATAATATATATTATACTTAAAATTTTTTTAAAATTTTCTAAAAAAGAATTAATATTTAAGAGAAAATATTATAACTATATTTAATAAATTATTTAATTTTAATATATTAGAATTATTATTATTTTCTCTTTTAAATTCTTTTTTAAATATATTTTATTATATATTAATATATAGCTAATTTATTAAAATTATACTATAAAATAGCTTTTTATAACTGGAATAATATTTATATACGGCTAACTTTATATAAATTATATACTATCTGGTATAGAATATAATATAATATAGTAAGATAGAAAATAAAGAGGCTGCAGAGGTAATAGAAGCGCTGGAAGAGTCCTCCAGATTTGGGTTCATGGCGCCTTGGCAGACTTATTTCAAGGTCCGCTCTATTTCTTGTCTGTTATTTCAAGCTCTCTTGATAACACTATGGTACCATGCGGTACATATAGGAAGTCGACATGGCTAATTGAATCCGTACCTTCATCCAGGATAGCGTTCCCACGCCTGTCCGACCCACCACAGTAATGTGCTGTCCAGGCTTGATGACGAGATTGATTTTGGTGAGACGGGCAGCAGTTAGTTATTACAGTACTTTTATTTAAGCTCTCTTCACTGCAGACTCACTATGGTCCATGTCACCTTAATCCCATTTATAATTAAAGCAATCCTACGCGTATTATATTATCTCAAATTTGTCAACTTACGCACCTTTCTTTTAATACGACGGGTTTGGCCATCCCTCCCCTATAGGGACGAAAGGGGGACCGAGGGGGAGGAACCAACCCATGTCTGTTCTACCCTCTAACCTACCACGGGGCTCCTATCTCAATCCAGAATCATCTGCTAGTTCCCTCACTTACTTCTGGGATTCGATCCATCATGGGATGTGATCGCGGCGCGAGGCATAGTCCCATCCACAAACTCATCGCGCCACATCCAGTACATATTTGAAGGGTCTCTCCTTCCCGGTGAAGTTCGTTTCAATCTCAAGAGAGTCGGAGGTGTATCCCCTAAATAGCACAACTGGGTAGAGTCGCCCCTTGATTCCCTTCAGGTCGAACTCCACTGCGTCCAAATGTCAGCAATATTATCATCACTTTTTAACGGAATAAAGGACGAGTATCCACGAACCATTTCTCACCCCCTCTCTCGTGAAAAACCCAATCCCACTGGCAATGTCGACACCGCATCCAACGGTTTCACCCAATCGGAAAGCTCCATACCCCTCAGTCGACTCACCTTCTTGCCAGATCTGTCCATCGTCGCTGTGGTATGCCCATGAATGGGGATTTAAACCGGGTAACCGGTTTATTGCATAAGTCTTCGCTGCAATGGCGATCGCCATGAGCCGGGAGATTCTCTGACTGTAAAATGTTTACAAATGCGCTTTAAGGCTGTATAGGGTTATGGCTAGACTTACCCCGGGTTACTTCCCGGCTGATTGAGAATCGTAACCTCAAAATAGAACGACCCACGAGGGGGGATCGGGTGGTTTGCTCGAATACCATAACCGCGCCGCCTCCGTTGTGAGAAGAAACTTCCCGTGAAGAACCCCGTGCGGCCGTATTGAGAGTCTGTGATAGTGATGTCAGCATACGGACACATGCCATAGGAAAAGAAAGAGAAACTTGCGCGTGTTGAGCTCATCGTCCTGCCCAAAACGGACGCGGAGCCTTGCCCCCTCCCTATCATCACCAGGTAAAAATTCAATGTACTCTGATGTGCCACCTTCATCCCATTCGGTGGGAGACTTGAAGTCGCAAGAGGCTGGTTGACCGACAAAGTGCAACGCGGACTCCCCTCCACCCTTCGGCATGTCCGAGAAAGCGATCCAACCTAATGTCCAGCCATGCCCATCAACTCTCTGGGCATCGGCACCTTTGTCGAGGAGGAATTTCGCTAGCCAGGAATGGCCATCGTCCACCGCCTTGAAAACAAGTTGCTCAATGGGTTTGTTAAACTTTGCCAGGTCCCAAAGCAGACTGAAGACAGCTGGGTCGCCCTCCTCGATGGCTTTGGAAAGCAGGTCCTCGAAAGGTTGCCCCAGACTATCGACGTTAAACTCCGGCCGTTCCCGCAAGGGTTTTAGTATCAGCTCCGCCAGGCTGAGATTCTTGCACCCTACTGCGGTCCACAGCGGCGTTTGACCTGAAGCATTCGTCGCTGTGAGGTCTACGTCTCCCTTTTTCATGATTAGTTGAACCGCTTCCTCGCTCCCCGCGCGGACCGCCAGTGAGAACGGTGTCTCCTTGTCTCCATCTGGGGTATTGATTTTGGATTTCCTGACCAGTTTCAACATTAGGCGGAGCGGCCGGATTGCTGGTTTGCTCGCTGCGACGTGGAGGGGCGTTTTGCCGGACTGGTCTGGGACGAGGGGATTCGCGCCATGCTCCAAAAGCTCTTCCACCACTTCCTCATAGTGTCCCTCTATCGCCATCGCGAGGGAGGTCCTGCCGTCCCCTGCCTTTGCGTCAATCTCTGGCTTAGTTCTGAGGAGAATTCTAACGACAGCAAGAGAATCGTGGGCGGCGTGAAGCGGGCGCCAGCCATTGGGGCCGGGCTTTTCTTTGTCTAGGCCCTTCTCCAGCATGGCAGCGACAATCTCGGCTCGTCCGTAGTATGCTGCAATGTACATTGCTGTTGACGCTTCTTGGTCCCGGCTGTTTCCGGCGTTGAATTCCTTGCAATCTAGCAACGCCCTGGCAACTTTTGTGTGGCCCTTTTCGGCAGCCATGTGTAGACATGACTTGCCCGAACTATCGACAACGTTGGGATTGGATCCGAGGGAAAGTAGGAGCTCTACGGTGGTGTGATGCCCATTTATAGCAGCGAACAAGAGAGGGGAGGTTCCGTCTGGTGTTTCCCTACATATGGCGGCCTCTGCTTTGTAGAGAAGCTGAATAGTGTCATCACGTCCCGCCTCGGCCGCATACGATGCTGGGGAGCGGTTGTCGTCGTCGAACGAATTGGCGTCCCATCCCCTATCGAGAAGCAGCTTGAGAACATCGTTGTGTCCATGCTCTGAGGCATACGAGACGGGCGTCCGCCTGCCACTCTCGCCGCGCTCTGGGGAGGTGCTAGGAACCTCAAGGAGTAGCTCGGCGACAGCGGGGTGGCCGTTTTTGGCTGCTAAGTCGAGCAGCGACATATCGCCACTGACGAGAACAGTGATATCAATTTCGGGTTCGGCTAACAGCTTCTCCATGACCCCCGTGTGCCCAAGACTTGCCGCTTGCTGCATCATCTCAGTAGTCTTAGCAGTGTTCCAAGGCCTTGGTGTCACCTCGAGGAGTTTCTGGATCACCTTCTCATCGCTGGCGAGTTCCAGAGGTATCTTGCCGTCCTTGTCATGGCTGGATGGCGCAGCCTCATCGTGTAGCAATTCTGTTATGACGTCGTAATTCCCCGCCTTAGACGCAATGTGCAGAGGTGTTCGATCTTTGCTGTCTTTGTCATCCACTGAGCCCCCAATACCCGAGTCCAGCAGAGTTCTCACACATCGAGCGGATCCTCCCTCGCAGGTGTAGTGAAGAAGTGTCATGCCTTCGTTATCAACCAGCTCTGGGTCGGCACCGATTTCTAGGAGCTGGATCACTACGTCTCCGTGGCCCCCTTGAGCCGCGCGGTGGATCGGACGGCGACCAGTGTGATCAGCGATATCGACATCTCGCGATCGATTAAGAAGCATGGCCACTATGGTATGGCATCCCTTTGCTGATGCGAGATGCAGGGGCGACGAGCCGTCGGCCGTCGTAGACGTGGGGTTGGCGCCATTGTGAAGAAGGATCTCAGAGATCTCGGAGAGTCCTTTGCGGCAGGCAATATGAAGCGGCGTCTCGTTATTACCCCCGACGATTTCGGCCTGAGCGCGATACTCGAGCAAGGTCTTTACCATGGCAGCGTTCTCAACATCGCACGCTAGGTGCAGGGGAGTCATCTTCGAAGAGTTGAACACGTTGAGGGAGACGTCTTGGACGTCGTGTTGTTTGCAAAGGCGCTCTACAACGTCAATGCTCCCACCTTGTATAGCGAAGTGTATGGGATTCGACTGGTCCTGGTCCGTCTCGGCGATCTGGACTGGGCCCTCTTCCATCAATGCTTTGACGGCGGCGGCATCGCCATTCTTGGCAGCGAGATGGAGCGGCACGCGGAGCTTGTCATCCTGCATCAAGACCATCTCGTCCCGGGAGGACATGGTAAGGAGCTTTTCGACGATATTCATGTGTCCCGGCATTTCAGCGGCTATATGAAGCGGCGTCTTCCCGTCCTCGTCTTGACTCTCGAGGAGTGAATTTCTCGCATCGTCATCTAGATCTCGCAGCAAAAGATCGACGACATCGGTACGCCCCGTGGAGGCAGCCAAATGAAGCGGCGTTCTCCTGGAGTTGTCAATCGCATTGACTTTCGCATGGCCCTTTAAGAGAGCCCCGATTGCCTCCAGTTGTTGCCATTCACACGCTAAGTGCAACGCAGTTGATCCGCTGGCTAAGGTTGCGTTGGGATTCGCCTTCTTTTGGAGCAGAGTCCGAACCATATTGGGATGTCCGAACTGACTTGCTAAATGGAGGGGCATCGTACCATCGTTGGCGCCTTTGTTTGCATCCTGAGCTCTGCCTTCAAGTAGCAACTCGGCGGCTCGAAGACTACCGCACTCAGCCGCCACATGAATGGGGAGTAAGCCCTGACTATTTGCTTCGGAAGCCGAGTAATCCACAGATAGAAGATACGAGATGATAGGTTTCTGATCATAGGCGGCTGCAATGTGTAAGGCTCTCCAGTTGCTTACCTCCGCCTTCACAAGCTTCCTGACGATGGCGACGTGGCCCATTTCGATGGCATACCCCAAAGCCATTGATCCTTTGACTTTGACATCCTCTGACTTTCGATCCTCTAGCAAAACACTGACTAGGTCACCGGTTCCAAATTCTGACGCGACGGAAAGCGGATCCCTCATGGCATCGGTCGGTCGGATCAAGTCGTCGTGAGGAGTCCGGGTCCGATACGCCCAGTTGTTGATCAAGTTGTCGGTCTCAAAATAGCGGTGGAACCCTGGCCGCACGTTATCATCAATCACTGCCTTCTGGTAATGTTTTGGCCAGTATTGAACGGCGTAGGCTAGAAGACCTTCATCATCTGCCGGCGGCGGGACGGACGACCCTGGGGTGTAAAGCGGCACTGGGGACTGGGGCATCATGATGTCGAGGTAGGTAAGGCATGCATGTGCTAGAAACACATGTCCAGAACATAGGTCGCATTGTCCTTTGCAACTGCCAGTGTGTCTCTGGGTGATGTCAGCTTGCAATGCCTTGTTCACGAAATAGACCTTGTTATCTCGGATCACCACAAGTCCGCCAAAGAGAGCGTGGAGGTCCGAAGCAGGATCCAGCAAAACGTCATTCTTGTCGTAAGAAACATCAATTTGACCGTCAACCATCCTACATTGGATCGCCACAGCCACGGAAATCTCACTGAGCGTCAGAGGCCGGGCAGCATGTGCTATCCAGCACAGCCCGGCGAGGCCCCAACTGGATCTGGTTCCCTGCGCCTGGGAAATCAGTTTCTCGCAAAGCCCAGACACTGTACCCGGCAGTGACTGCAATGTTTCATCTACAGCACGGCATGTGGACGTCATTCCAGTATCCAGTAGTTCCAATGCCAAGCTCGCCGTGAGCATCGTTGGCGAGGACTGACGGATAGCTTGCGAGATTGCCCCTCCGGCCTTTCGATAGAGGTTTCGGGAGCGGGACCGTTCGTCAATCATACTTTTGACAGAGATTTCCACATCCTTTCCATCGCGGAGTTTCTCGTCAAGGTCGATCCTGCTCTCGGAACACACGTGGGCGTACGAGTCACTGCCAGTGACACTACTCGCAACCAATCTGGGAGCCGAAGGTGCGGAGTAAGGAAGCTTCACGAAGTCTTCAAGGAACCGATTGGACGATGAATCGCACTCGTCAATTCCTTCAATCAGACAGATGACGTTGCCATGTTCTGGGCAGGAGAGCAAAGTCCGCAAGAGGACCCAAAGCCTATCGAGCCTTAGTCTCGGCTTCTCGTCTGGTGAATTCAAGTCCCCTATGTGGTTGTATAGTCGCGAAACGTGCTCGAAAAGCCCCGGGAGCGCGCAGAGCAGTTGAAAGCTAAGCGAAGAAAACAATTTGAAGGTGGATGTATGTCCGTCGTGGTTCGAGTCGAAACGGAAGCCAATGATAATGGCATGCTTGTCTTTAAGCGCCTGTGCGGCACGGTCTGCTGCCAGCGCTGCTAGGATGGAGCTTCCAGATCCATGTTTCCCATGAATCCAAAGAGTTCTTCGCGAGTGTGTGTCTGCAGCCAGCCAGGTTCGAAACGCTGGGTGGTCATCCAACCAGTTGAAGGTCCCAGCGGTTGAGCTCATGCTGGGTATGCATGCGTTGCAGTGAAATAGAGACAGAATCCTTAGAAGGTCGAAATATCCTTTGGTGTGTTCTAATGTTTCTCGACCTGTTAGCGAACATGGGAGTGATTCGAAGGCGGCAGTACTTGGGGCCCGCTTACCCCTGGAAGTCACCATATACTTGGATATTTGACGTACAAGAAGCGAGGTTCGGCCTGCGATAAGTGGCGAGTATTTCTCCGACCTGATTGCGATTGAAATGGCCTGCAGATCCATCAGAGGTGCGAGCGGATGCGGCCAGAGTGATGGGAAACGCACCCTTTTGATGATGATGCCGCCCAGGCCGTGCCCGATAAAGGCTAGTGAGCGATGCTGGATTCACGACGCAAGGTCACAACACGATCCACTACTACTAAGTGCGAGGGAAACACGGACCTCTGTGGATTTTTCTGTGGATAGCTGGCTTAGAAGAGCTTCGGCAGTCGCGGAAATAAATTCCTCGGTTATGCCGCAGCCACTTGGCATCTGGTAATGGAGAGGCATGACTATCAGATCGGAAAGACGCCTTGGGAACAAGTCGTTCAACCATCTCACACTCCCATTGTCCGTGTGGAATGCCCAAGTTGTCTCTGGGCTGACGCCGATATCGTGGACCGCGACAACACTTGGAAGGATTAGTGTTTATGCTGCATCACGGCAAGGCGGGAGTTGAACGGGATCCTTGTTAGTTACCTACCCATATTTACGAGACCCAACTCGCGTCGTGACGTCGCCTTGAGGGGCGTTGTGAACGTGCAGCCGCAGCCGCGGCGACTCTTCTGAATGTTCCATACCTTATTCCGGTCGCTGTCGTCATGGGGAGCTGCCTAGATAGGGGATGCCCGGGTGATGCCCAGGTGATGCATCCACCGCAGTGAGCTTGAGATTGCAAGTGCTGCAGAAGACTTTGCGACGAGTTCGATGGGTAGTTGAGATGTGAGAAAAAAACGGGCTGAAGGGGTGTCCTTGCCTGAGAGTCTGCCCGGGTCTTGGCACTGCTGATTAGACAAACAAGCGTGCCAATGATTTCCTAGCAATTCAGCCCAACTGCAGGTGGTGTCACAGAGGAAGCAGGCGGGCGGGCATCTCAGGCAGGCAGTGCTTTTGCTCGGATACTGCTCATCCCCGGCCTGGCACATTTCTTAAAATACGGGAAGTTCTAGCCCATCCCAGGTTAAAAGAACGCGGAGGATGCCTTTGCAACCTACTACATATTCGTTTTCTTTTGTGACCCATTCCAAGCGTTGACAATGAACAAGCCGAGCACCGTCTATCCTGCCCTTGTGCCTCTGCCCGAGCAGGGAGAAGTCAAAGCCGGCATTGTTTTGGACGGCGGCGCCCTCAAGAGCGATGCGCCATCCCATGAAGGAACTCTCACAAAGTCGGGCTATGAAGTGGTCTTCCAGCGCCTGTACGAGGTTCACGGTCAGATAGGAGGGCCTGGGTCGTCGCCCAACGATGCGACGCTCCTCGTTCTGAAAGTCTCCCCTCGCGCTGACCAAGGTCGGTACTTCAAGAGCTGCAGAATTTCTCTCACCGTCGAACACGACCCCGGAGACAAGAAGGCATACACCTCGGACAAGCCCACGTTCAAGTCCTACGAACCGGCGCAGGACGGAGTTTGGTACATCGGCGAGCACATGATATCCAGAAGCGAGACCGGCGAGACCCAGGCCAACGCATCGGGCGAAATTCCAGGCGGCGTCTCCATCGGCTTCTCCGCCTCGAAGTCGGTCACAGAAGAGTCGTCCAAGCGCATCCTGCACACAGTCGAGGCCAAGTCAGCTTGGCGCCCCGGTTCGGGTCGTGACGCATCGCCATATCAAATCACCTGGACGCTGAAGCCGGCTGAAAAGTCCAATGGAATCGGCGACTACATGGCAGTTGCCCTCCTTGTCAAGCAGCATCGGGGGTCCAAGTTCGTCCTCCAGGCTGAAAGTACGGCCAAGGTCGGGCTGCGGGCTAAGCTTGGCGACCTGTTTGACGGCTCTGTTGGCATAACCTTGGGGCCATTCGGGACAGCGCTGCGCGATGACCAAATCCAGAACATTCCATCCGGCATCAGCGCAAACAACCTGGGAGCGGCGTCCCGGGAGAATCTTCTGCAGTCGCTCGCCTTCATCCACGTCCCAGAGAAGCGGGAAGCGCGCCAAGTCTACGGATACCAGGCTCCCAATCGTACGTCTCGTCCGGGCCTTGTCAGCACTTTCACAATGAAGACTAACTCATTAATTTCCTTCTCAAGTCCAGCCACCCAATTTACCGGCGTCTCTTCCATCCGTCACCTCAGAGTCTGTCACACAACTGCCACCAGAGATCCAATCAGAGAGGAACACAAAGACAGCTGAACCAACGCCACCTGTAAGCCGGCAGCTGCTAACCCATGGCCTCCAGCCCGTGACGCAGCAGCCACGGCCGCAGGTCGCCGCTGAAATCAATGTGCATCCACTGGCGGATGCCGAAATCGCCAGCAGCTTCGTTGCAAGACCGAGGATAGTACCGGTACAAGGCTCCCAGATAGGGGAAGCAGAAGCACGCCAGAAGGCGCTGTGCCCCTTTGCTTCCGTGTCCATAGTGCAGGCTCGTGCTATGCGCCATCGTAGGATGGCTGCGCTCTATCAGCGACTTGCGAAATTGCACATGGAGGAGGCTCAAGATGCCGACAGGGCTTATGGGGAAATGTACGCAGATGAAGCTGAACAGGAAGAATACGAGTGAAGCTTCTCCCTCTCCCTACCTTACCTATGCTAGATTATGCAGGTTGTAATAGTCTCTGTCACCTGCCCCTATCGTCGTCCAATCCCGCTCCGCCTCCAACCGCCGTGGAGCCAGTCCGCAGCTGCAGGGATTCACGACAGCCAACTGCGCCTCCACATGCACCACTCCCCTGCACGGGGTGTGGATGGCACCTCGCGAGGAAAAGCCGCGAGGTCCTGGGTGATCGGGTCAGGCATTCCAGGCTGTGGGCCGGCAAGCGAGGGTGAAAAGAACCTCGCCTGGAATGTCCGTCCCCTGTTTGCCCATCCAGAGTTCCGCTGTCATTGCGGTGCCCATCAATCAGTAGCTCGCTGTCTCTGCATCCCAGGCGGTTTCAGTCATAATGCCCTTCACTGAAGAGGAAAAAAAGGTCATCGACTTGGCTAAATCAACCGACTTCGGCAAAGCCGACGTACGCGATGGAGTCTCTCTAGAGACGTTCGAGACTACGTTTTATGATTTGCAATCAGTGACGGTCGGGCCATCGTCGACTGCCTACGACACCTTCGTTCACAACCTCGCTGAATACAAAGACCAGAACTACTACGAATCCACTGGGTGGAAGCTGCTGAGTTGGCTTCTTAAACACGAGCTGGACTTGTTCACACACGAGATCTTGTCCGGCAATCCCGAATACCACGAATTCAGGCTACCTATTCACTCTGCTATATCGTTTCGAAATGTCGATTTTCTAGATTGCCTCCTTGATGTATCCGACACATCAGAGGAGTCCATTGCCGAGATCCTCGAGAGCCGCAATATGAAGAGGCAGACATGCGTCCACGCCGCTGTGGAAATGCAACTTCCGTGCGCTGTGGACATGGTGAGAAAATGCTCGACTGACACTCTCACGGCTACAGACAATGCTGGCGATAGCCTGTTGCACGTGGCCATGAGACTCGCTCGTAAAGATGCTCCTCCGAAGCTCAATCTCAACCAGCAGCGGCAAGGCCAGGCTCGCAGTGATAAGCCTCCCCGCCCCAACACATCCGTCCCAAGAGCTCACCACAGCGACCCATCTGTCGAGCTGAGGAGAGTACCTACTCTTGTCAATATACGTACTAACAAGGCTCGGTCATTCGACCCTCACGAGCTGTACAAGGAAATCAAAAAGAGGCTAGCGGCGTCGGTGAGCGTCTCGGAGACGACCAGCACCAGCGATGGCAGACCCAATAATGCCGAGACAGGCAATAACAAGCCCAAGACGGCGATGGAATTACTGAAACTACCCAATAACTCTGGGAAGTCTCCATTTCAAATTCGACTTCTTCACTACTTGAGATCGCGGGAACTCTTTGGGCCAGGTTTGCATACGGAGATGAAAACCGACATTTTTGAACAGCTTTCCGACATCTCGGACGTGAAGAAGGCACTTTATGGGACAGAAGGTAAGCACATGGACCTCAGCACACCGGCAGCATCATGGCCATGACTAACTGGGTAATATCTAGGGCCTGGTGGGTGAAACGTTTCTAGGCACATCGCCTTCCTTTTTTCGCCATGGTCACTAACTCGATATTGTTTTCCTCTAAAGAGAAAGAGCTTTTCCTTGACATGTCTGATTTCAATAATCCGTCTCATGACTTCAAGAGCTTCATCGCGGACCTCACTGTGGACCTGGAAACGGCCACGACTGCAACTCCACCGGCTGAAGACGAGAACACAGAAGCAAAGCAAGGAGAGAACATCCAGTTCGAGCAGATTCTCTTCTACGTCTGTCTCCCTGACTTCAGAAATCTCAAAGACTCGCCCCATAACGAGGTCCGGCGGCTGTTTCTCTGGCTGAGGGACCGCAAGGTGAAGACAATCAGAAGCCTGAGTATCCCCGACAGCACAACCAATCCCATGAGCGATGCCTTAGTGGGTGAAGCCATTATTGACAACTTTGATATCAAAGAGCTGGACTGGCGAAAGCTAGACATCAATCTCCGCATCTTGACAGACCGAACACCTCCTGCCAAATTCACCAAACTCACGCTATATTCGAGCGGCAACTGGAGCGTCCTATATCACTGGGCAAGCGAAGAAGGCCTGGCAAAGCTGAAGAGTGTACGTACTTACATTTGACCACTCCCGCTGTTCTCCAACAACTCGGCAAACTTGGACGTCGCGTAGCTAACTCAAGCCTATAGCTGAAAGAGCTGACCATAAACATTGTCGGGTTGCCTCCTTCGAGTGTACGAAACCTTCAACTTCCGTGTTTACTTACGTGGTCTAGGCCTTTCGCGTAACGACTGGTCACTAACTTTAAGCTCCCCCGCTATCTAGGATGACGAGGCCCGCGCAAGACACAAGAGCCTCACAGAGCAGTACGCTGGAGAGTTGCACAAAAAGCTCAATGACCTTTTCTATCGTGGTTTCGTTCTCACGGTCGTCTTGGATGCGGATTGGAATTTTCCCATAAGCGTCTACGACCAGAAGAGTAACCCCCTAGTCGCGAAGTGAGTTGGTTACATGTACGCAGCTGAACGAAGAGGACAATCGCTCACAACACCAATCTAGTAGTCTCATGCTCCATGGGCGCTTGGCCCAGTGCCATGAGATCCTCGAGGGATTGGCCCGTTCCGAAAACAAAGACTTCAAAACCAACCCAGAGCGGCGCGCATACCAAAAACTTCACAGATGGTTCAGTACGCTGACCCAGCCGCCGCAGAGCGAGAAGCCGGACCAGCGGATCAAGGTGGCAGTGATAGACAACGGTGTCGACAGGATGCGCGAGTCGGTCAAGAACAAGGTTGAAAAAGGAATCTCCTTCGTCACCGCTGGACCAGAGAACGACGAGAGGATCCTCCCGTGGTGGATGGTCTCAGACCCCCACGGAACCCAGATGGCGTCGCTGATTGCGCAGGAGAACCCGTTCTGCCGCTTGTATGTTGCCCGGGTAGGCAGAAATCGCCGAGATATCCTCCCAGAGAATGCTGCCAAGGCAAGAATAGCCCCGTCCGGGAAGAGCCTTTGGACCTGGAGCGCGCTGACCACTATTATTCAGGCCGTGAGGTGGGCCATCGAGCAGAAGGTGGATATTATCTCCATCAGCTGGATAACTAAAAAGAAGTCGCCCGAGCTAGAGAGGGCCATCGCGGACGCAGTTACAGGAGGGACTATCGGCCGTCCTATCCTAGTTTTCTGCTCCACCGCGGATGAAGGCATCTACCCAGGGAAAGTCTATCCGGCCGACTACGATGGTACGGTCAGCGTGGCAGCTACCGATCGATACGGGCACTTGCAGCCAACTGCACCGGGCCGCGTCAACGTCCTCGTCCCGGGCGACAACGTGGAAGCAGAGGGCCCGTCGTACATGCAGAATTTTGCCACCGGCACCGTCTCAGGCTCGTCAGTGGCGACGGCTTCCGCAGCCGGCATTGCGTCGTTGGTCCTTCTGTTGCTGAAGACATTCAACGAGGACGAGTGTGAGACACGCCGAGGCCACACTCCGAAGAGCAAGCTCGAGGACTACTACAAGAGCAGCGGCATCATGGAGGTCTTCGAAAGGATGCAGCGGGAGAGCAAGCACACGGCCATCCAGCTATCCGACTTCTTTCCCGAAGATAAGGTGGATATCGCTAAGCTCAGGGAGACATGGGAACTGGGAAGGTTTCGGTCGTTGCTAAAGCCGATAAAACTTGAAGGCTCTTAATTTTACTATATTTAATATTAATATTAGTTGCTAAATTTTCTTTTAAATTAACTTTATTTTTATTATTAGAAAATAAGCCAGATTTAAAAATTACTAATGTAATTTATTAGCTTCTATTTAAATATTTTAAATAATAGAGGAGAGGAAACAAACTACAGCCCGACTTGGCGACCAGGCTGAGTTACGGGAGAGTCAGGCTTTAATTGGTCAAGGCTATTCAGCCCGTTAGTAGCTGGCGTCAGCTGAGATATAATACAGGCTGCGACTAGAAAAGGAAATATTGGATGGTTAAGAAAAGAATTAACATTCGGGGGAAAATACCGTATACTCAATAAATTATCCAACTCTATCGTGTTGGAATTAGAGTCATCCCCCACTCCAGAGCTTCAACCCCCTCTCCTAATATGCCTGATCACGCAATAATACAGCACTAGACGTGGCCAATTCATTGAGATTATACGGTAACACCGCCTCTTGCGACCGGGACGACGTCGACGCGCGGCTAACTTCATATGAATCGCGCGCTGTCTGGTGTAGGATACAATGAGATGCAGTGAGATGGGGAATAGAGAGGCCGCGGAGATAATGGAAGCGCTGGAAGAGTCCTCCAAATTTGGGTTCATGGCGCCTTGGCAGACTTATTTCAAGGTCCGCTCTATTGGCAAGAGCCTTGTGGAATTCTCTCATGGAGGCGAATTAGCCGGAGTGAAGTGTGGCTAGACAGTCGCATATCGATCCGCCATTGGCATTCGCAACATCAGTTCCTCCTGGCGCCCAAAGAGCTCGAAGTTCTGCGAGCATGGCCTTGACTTGGTCCAGAATCCTATTTTTTTATTCGTCTGAACGCGTGGTCCAGCCTTGCCAAAGCTTTGCCCTTCAATCTTGCCCATCACGATGTATGTAAACCCGTTGTGGACGAAGGCGTAGTGTACTTTGGGAACAGGTATGGAAGTGTGCTGAGCGACGGATGGCATCGTGTGCGCTTCTCCCAGGTTCTCAAACGTCTTGACTTTAATGCAATATTTTGAGAGGAATATTGGACTAAAACGTCGCTTCCGTAGGCATTGTGGCCACGTTCTGCCCTCGAAGGGTGACGATAACACTGGTGAGGAGGCCGGCAAGCAACCCGGCGTTGATGGACGGAGAATGCATACCCGATTGCTATTAGCCTATTACGCAGCGGTAATGCAATCTCAGCCAGGGTATCAACATTGATCACGGAGATCAAGTATTGTACTCTATTCTACCTAGTACGGATGCGGGAAAAGTGGAATCTGAATGCCTCGCTCAAAGAGGATGGGATGAAGCTAGATTATGTCATCGGTGCTGGGATCTGGCCGGTCTCCACTCTCGGGGTTCGTCTCGGATGCCGAAATGCCTCTGATTGGATGCGGTAAACCACGAAGTCCCGAATCCCTGAGATGGTAGCCCAGAGAAGTCCAGCTTTATTAATGCCATGGCGTAGTGTTACATGGGAAGTAGACAAGGGCGATTGAATCTTCATATATAAGAGTAGATGGCCGCACATATCAGACAACAACACCATTCCACTCAGACAACAGTATCACGCAACATTCCATCCACCCAACTTCACCCAACTTCTCCTACAACACTCAAAATGTCCCGCGCTCTTCTTATCACTGGCGCCACCGGGAAACAAGGCGGTAGCGTCATCAACGCCCTTCTCGCGCGCAACGCCGACTTCAAGATCCTGGCCGTCACCCGAGACGCCGCCTCGGCTTCGGCGCAGAGGCTGGCGGCGAAATCACCAAAAATTTCCATTGTCCAAGGAAACCTCGATGACACGGATTCCGTCTTTCAGAATGCCAAAAAGGTGACGCCTTTGCCCATTTGGGGTGTTTTCAGCGTACAGGTAGGTAATCTCTATGATAAATGACAGACCATTGCTAACAATGCCTAGGTGCCCGCCTTCAACAAAAAGGGTCCTATTATTGAGGAAGCTCAGGGAAAGTCTCTGGTTGACTCCGCCATCAAATACGGGGTTAAACACTTTGTCTACTCCTCCGTTGATCGACACGGCGCCAAGTCCATTGACAACCCGACCAATGTCCCCCACTTCGCCAGCAAGCACAGAATTGAGCACCATCTCATCGACAAGGCCAAAAATACCGAAATGTCCTGGACCATCTTACGACCTGTCGCGTTCATGGAAAACTTTGAGCCTGGATTCGCCGGTAAAGTCTTCGCCACAGCCTGGAGGGGCTTGTCACGTCCTCTACAAGTAGTTTCAACTGATGACATTGGTGTATTTGCTGCCTTGTCATTCCTTGATCCTGTACGATTCAGTGGCCAGAGCGTCTCGTTGGCAGGCGACGAGCTTTCATACAGTCAACTGGTGGATGTCTTCCAGAAGAAGACCGGGACACCGCTGCCTACCACCTTTGGGTTCCTAGCCCAACTGATCCTTTGGTTGGTTAAGGAGATGGGAACCATGTATGCATTCTTTGAGAAGGAGGGCTACAACGCCGACATCCCTGCTCTGAAGAAGATGCATCCTGAGTTGAAGGACCTGGGAGCTTGGTTGGAGTCCAGCCATTTCATGAAGAAGCAACAGTAGATATTGGGTTGTTTGTGTTTTGCGGGTATGATAGACTGTAATGTAGATTTTTAGAGAGGTTGTAAGTCAAGGATGCTGTGTTTTACAGAAGGGAATAATAATGAAGAACATTACGCGATAGACTACCCCTGGCCGCATATTAAATCATCTCTTGATCTTCTTCGTACTCTTACTTTTTCCACGAACCAGAAGTTGGCGAGACAATCGCGGAAGTCAATATGACCTCCTCGCCAATGATCTGAATACCTGACTAATGACTATTCATCAAAGTCTCGATCTTTTTGAGCCTCTCCTAGCAATCTCAAGCTAGTTTCTGCGCGGCGGGGACATATGATCACTACCTAATATCCATGGCGTAGCGTACATTTGGTGTTAAATCAGCATTTAGTGTGCATTGAATAAGCAGGCACCATGAAGCCCCAACCCAAGCGTTGTCGTCTAATTAATTCAACCAAACCTACGAAAACAATAGGGACCAAACCTAACTATTGAATGCAATGTAACTGGCCCCGGCAGAGTACAATATGGTGTCAGCCCAGGCGTTGATGTGCCACTTCATCCCCCCTGGTGACACCGAAGTAGCACCCAACTTCACCCTCAAATTCTTCCGACAGTCAATGTCGATGCTATTGAAAGCAAACAAAACTTTTGGATTCCTTTGGAAGGTTCCAGCAAGGAAATTCTCCCTCCCCGAGTTTGCCAACTTCGGCTTGTCCGCTGGTCGGGTTTCGAGAGTGCTGAAAGTTCCGCTTACCACCCCCTTTCGGTCCACAGGATAGGCAATCCATGCAGCGCCGGCCGAGTGCATGATAGTGTCAGACCACGACTCGAGATTGAGCTTGAAGCCTATAGCGGTGATGTCCGTAGCAGTTGCGGCGACTCGCCAGTTCGTGCCTTTGGCAAGGTCCAACTGATTCAACCAGACAACGACCTTTGGTGGGGCCTTGTATGGATGCTTGAACTTGACCTGGTGCGACGTCTTTGCCTTGGGAGTGTCCCAGGAGTGGTCGGCGAGGGTGTTGAATTTCCCAATCTGGAACTCCTTGTCGTCGGAAGGCTTTCGGAACCAAGTGCAACTAGCCGAGTGAAGTATCGAATCCGCCCAGGTATCGAGGTGGAATTCCGCCGACGATTTGGTGACGTTGTCAGCGAATGCTTTGACGCGAATGTTGAAGTCTTTTGACACGTCAAGCGAGTTGAGACCGACGGCCAGGGATGGCGGGCTCTTGTAGGTCCTGGGAAACTGCTTTCGCATGGAGGCTTCTTTCTGGGGTCGGTCCGACGGACGCAACTCCAGTGTGCTGAAGAACTCAGTGTCGGCAGCCTTGCCGGGATATACTTTGGCAATGAATTTCTTGTCCAGCTCAGAAAGCTTTTCATTCGATGCCGTAGAAAATCCATTTTCTGCAAGACCTTTCGGAATGTGGTAGATCATGATAGATTTCGGGTCATACGACGAAGAATTGGTCATACTCGCCGAGTAAAAGTTGACGACGTTCAGGTCGACTGTCGCCTTATTCCAGCCCTGGGTCGTAAAAAAGTAATCATACACTTCAGGGATTTTCCACTTGATCCCAGCCTTTGGTGACTGGTGCTCATGGATACATCCAAGGGCATGCCCGAACTCGTGGACAATCACTCGTTCAGACTCAGTTTCGGTAGTAAGGTCGTCGAGCCAGCTAAAATTCATCGTCTGCCTGTCTTGGGGAATGCCAAGACACTGTGTACCCGAATATGACCACGAGCCTTTGGCACGGCTCGGGTCAGTGTTGATGCGGATCTCAGCATTTCCCGAGTCGACGAATTGGAACTTGATGTTGGCATACTGCGTCCACAGACTTGCGTATTGCTTGATTCTTCGCTTGACCAGGTCCGAGCCGTTGAGGATTTTGACCTTCAACGTCCTGCCATTCTTCCACTTGTTCCCAATGATGACGGCCAACCTTTCTGGAACATCGGCATCTCCGGCGATGTTCTGAAAGGCATTGGCGGGATTCTCCTGAACAGAAAGCACTTCCGCCATTGCCTGGAGGTCATCCGGGACTGGCATCAAAGTGCATGCGTTGATTTCGTGAACGTCCATTCTGAATGAGGGGATTGCAACTTGAAAAAGAGCTTTTGATGAGGGTGGGTGGAAAGTGATGAAATCCGAGTGTCTGCTGTTATTTCTCTGCAACGGCGAACGGCTAACGGCGAGAATTTATACGTCAACCTCGCTTACGGTTCATGGCTAAGAAAAGTCTTGCTTGGGACCCCCTCTCTCCATCTCACGTTCAAATGAAGCAACAATGTCTTCCAGCCATTTACATTCGCCCTAAGCCTCAAAGGATTTTCAAGGCGCGAGAGGCAGCCCATCACCTATCACTTTGAACTAGCACATTCTCACCAATTCAGCTGAAGCCAGAACGCCTCTAGTGCAGCCTCAATCTTGGCAACCAGCGAAATAAGGAAGAGCTGAAAAATGATTCTGACGAACCATTCTCGATCAGAGTGCCAAGTACTGACTCATCTGAGACACGGCTGAGCAACAATCTAAGCAGGCAAGGAGGATTGGAGCAGGCACCATAACCGTGACCAAATGTCTCCCCACACACCTTATCGCCGTTAAACTCTGATTTAAGCTTGACACATGAGGCTGGGGATACGAACCCCTCCAGAATATGCAAGACGTTTGTTATAGGTACCATCAAGCCTGTTTCGCACGGCCTGGCACTAAAATATGGCATGCGCTGGATAGTGAGCACCTCCATATTTGAAGCCATGACTAAATGGAACCTGCAAATTTACGCAATCAAAGTCAACACAGGTGAACAACTAGAACGCCATCAGCTGGGAGCCAAGAAATCGGATTGTCCAGTGACTGGTTCACCACAAATGCTGACTGCCTCCCTGCATAAGCGGACATCATGCCATGTCTCAAGACTAATCTAGACTCAGGTGAGGCTGGCGAGAAAAAGGAAAACGAGCCACGAGGACGGCACGTTTAACTTCCGGGCTAATGTCGCCGAATACTTGTCTTAGTTTTCAGCCGAGCTGTTATTTGGTGACTTTGCAGACTGGTGGAATCTTGAGCCTGGGAAAAAGATAGGAAACTTTTAGCTGATGGTTTTCCTTGTGTCCTTTATGTGACTAGAGCGATTGCGGAGAACTCTACCCGTCACAGGGGTGACTCATGTGACTTCACAACTGCCGTTGTGGCCAACTCGAGTCGACCTTTGTTGACTAGGATGTTCAAATGTCTCCTGTGGTGATCGGCACCGACACAACGGCATTGATGTCTACGTTAGCTCCGGATACAGTGTCTCCAACGCCATTACTGTCAGTGGTGGCGCTGACTGGACTGTCGTCAAGAACAATTTGGGTCTATCCTTTGGCATTGATTACAATCGCACATGGACGACACAAACTGTCATCAACGTCAAGGGAACGGTCGCGAACGGCTGGTCTGGAGTCATGATCACCAAGCCCATCAAGACACGCAAGTATGGTCGTCAGATGAAGGCCTGCATTGGATCTCACACGGAAACCGGAACTTGGATGGCGACTCCTACGAAGAGGGTTCATACGGTGGAGTGCAGTGGGTTTCTGGGGCTGTCTGTACGCCCAACTCTACCGATACTGTTCTATGGCTGATTCGACATAGCCATGTGCTCTAAGGAGGAATTCCGACTTTCTCGCTGCGCCGGAAGTGGAAACTTCATTTAATGGACACCACTTAGATCGTATAAGTGGAATAGATTCTTTTGTTCGTGGGTTAGGTTTTTTCCCAAGATCGATGACACCTAGTCTAGCTTCAACGCACGCACCATTGACGATCCCAACGTCATCATCTTTCTAGACTGTGTGCCATTTTAGAGTTCACTCTTGCTTCTGTTGATGATCAAATTAGATGGCGATAAATTTGTGGGACTCTGGATCAAATCCATGTCAAAACTGTCCATTGTAATACCCGATACCAAACAATAGGTCTAGCTATGTGGGGGTAGTCCAGAAAGCGCCTCCATGGATACTTGTTCTAGGCATTTCTCTAATTGTTGAGATCCCTGAGCCGGTTTCCGTGGGGCCTCTGAGCTTAGGTCAAGCTCTGGTGTTGAGAAGCGGCTGACATCCTTATTTCCTCTGGACTTTACGCGGTATTGACTGTCGGCAGTCGTAGGTTCGTGGCCAGACCCTGATGAATCCATGATTTGATCTCTTTCGTCTAACAGGTGGCACGGGTTCTTACACTCCTGACTTTCTTTTGCGATACCTCGACCTGCGTGTTGGTTACGTGTTTTGGTTAACTAGTTGTCCAATGCCTCATGTGGAGGTGTAATAAGATCTTGCTAGCCGAGGGCCAGGATCAAGAAATGTTGATTTGAGTTCGTGAGCTTAGAGTCGTGATGGATGTACAAGAAACGGATCCGTGTCAGGCGGCAACTGTGTTTATTTATACTCCCACTCCCGTCTCAGTCCTCCACGTCAATTGCGTAGCTCAGTGTACCTACTAAACATTGCCAAAAGTAACCCATACAACGGACCCTATAGAACTAACCGTGATAGGCAGCAACCATCTATATTGCTATGCCCGACGTCCTGACCCATACCAGGTCCTAAGTACCAACTCAACCCCACCTACCCTATACCTTGCGTCTTAGACCAGTCGCCACATTGTACTTGTTCTTTTCTAACTATTAACTATACAAGACGTAAAATCATCACAATCTCTTTGAACACACAAAGTAACATGTAGTTATAAAATTTTTCCATTTATATTTAGAGCCTCTTAATCTAATTCGGGCGTCGTAACAGGTGCCGCCGACATGTCCCCCTGTTAAGTCTGCCGTGGATTCTCGCGTATCCATGCGTTGCATACAAAGCTCCGTGATGCCGACTAAGGCGTCGCAACGGAAGCCGGTTCCTCTTTCTCATTGAAGGCCGTTAGATATAACACTGGTTTAAGGGAGCGCGTATTCAGTGCTCGCTTTAAGTCCCTGGGTTCGAAGCGCGTTCGATAAGATGGGTAGTTGTGGCCGTTCGTAGTCCGCGTCGGTTCACACACAACCCGTAACCATATGATCCATCACTTCCTGCACGTAGCGTCACCCTTGGGATTTAGAGTATCTGTCTCTCAACAGGATCCCCCATACAAATCCCAACGCCTGGTGCCCCAGTGCAACGTGGAGATGCAAAACCTCGCTGGGGACCATTATCGACCATCTGGGATCAAGGTGGTGGAATCGGTGTTCCAGGACAAGATTGAACTCAACCTGTCGCATAAATCCAACCGTAAACCAAGTCCCATAGGTCCAATCGCTCCGAGGGGTGCGATGTGGACCTCAATGGTGCGCATTGGATGAGCCACCCGTCCCAACACGCTCTACCAATCCACGTGCCTTCCTTCTGAATTGCAATATCGCCGGCCAGTGAGATTGACCTGCCATCTTCGGTTGGCCCGTGGGTGGGTTCAACATCGGTAGATTTCGGATGGACTTGGGGTTGTCTGCCTCGTCGGTTCGGTGCGTACCGTGGGATGGAGGTTTCCAACAGATTGTTGCTTTTGGCATGATTAAGCTTCCTTCCAGTATGTTAGGATTTCCATATGAGCCAGGAAGAGGAGCTGGGAGTAACGCACATTATATCTCCTTCAATCAATAACGTGATTGGGATGCGCTAAGACGATGACTGCCCGTTCGTGACGATGCAGGAGTGATGGATTCTGGGACGTGACGTAGATGAAATCCCTGATCATTGCTCCCAGAAGGAAGACTCCATTCAAAGGAGTGATATTCGGGAATACCAAGGTAAGCCGGTCGAGGACCGATGCCCCCAGGGTCGCTCATGATGTGCGTAGCGGCGTTGTATTCGCTGCGCTGCACGAGTAGCAGCAGCTTGTTCAGCACGCTGAATTCCATTTTGAGCTTGATGCTGTAAACCACCGGCTTATATGTCGTTTGGATCTCGAATTGTCCGGTGTACTGGGTGATGAGAAGGCTGATGTCGAGGACGATAACGAGGACGTTGACGATGATGAGGTGTCTGATGACCTTGCGCTCGATGGCTCTTTTCATGGCAAAGATGGGTTTGAGGCCGTGGGCTGTTTCCCAGATATAAAGACCCGAGATGATGGATTCTTGGACAAAGAACCCCGCGAGTTGTACGCGCTCGTAAATGTTGAAGGCGGGAAGAAAGCGACTGGAAAGGCGCGTGTTGCTACCGAGGAACAATACCGTAACCGGGACGTGGAGGATGCAAACGTTTGTGATGATCATGATCAGGACCCAGCGGGCTTTTGACTTGTCCGAGACGATGAGGTGGAGGCGCGAGTAGAGGACGAGGGACTGGCCGGTCACCATTCCATACCATCCGATGCACGTCAGGACGGACAGCGGAAAGTTCGGACCCAGGCCGTAGTAGCGCAGCAATACCACTATCGAGTGAAGCACGATGCCCAAGGTGGCCGTCAGCATGCTCCAGAAGTACAGGCCGTCGTAGCGCTTGAAGCGGTTCAGCAGCGAAATGAGGATCTCGACGCAGTTGAAGCACGCAATGGCGAAGAAGCCGGCAATGGTCATGTTTATCGGCAAGGACGCCGATATGGGACCAGTTTCCCCGGCCATATCTTCCTTCGCTGCCGTCGGACCGGGACGTGCAGGCCGATCATGGCAAGATGGGAAAAATCGGGGATGATGAAGGAGGAGATGGGGGAATGCGAAAGGGAGCGGGCTTGGTGGAGACGAAATGCACGCCCAGCTGATAAAGTAGCGGGAGTCCCAGCATTAAGACAGGAAAAAGAAACGAAAACCCCCGGTGATTGATTTGCTCGTAGCGCGCTGCAGCGTCGAAGGCTAATAGAGGCCCTAATACAGGCCGTCCAAAGCCATGCTTGCGACGACGCGGTTGGGCTTGCCGAACCGCAGGGATGGATGCTCGGTCCCAATTTCTTGCTCCAAGGATGATTCGTTGCGGAAGATGGCGAGAGCCAGCTCGATGACACCCTGCCAGTCGGGTTTTCTCAAAATGACACTGAAGGCGTCAGGGGTCGGTCATGGCGACCCCTATTGAGCGTGCGCTCCGCTGTCAGAATGTCACAGTGTCACTCATTTCTAGTTACGGAGCACTACGTACATAGTACTGTTGCACAAGGACGCGGCCCCGGAAAGCCAACCCGGTGGGACGGGACTCCGGATGCCTCGTCTATTTGTCTCCTCGCGTCCGTGCTGGCAGAGTGGCAATGAGGGCATGCCTCCATCGCCAATGAGACGGGCAGGCCTCCCTCCATGACGCCGGCGAACAGACGCGCTAGGAACTTAGCGTTGAGCCCGTCCTGACTCGGGTGCAACCGACTTCCGATGTGTCAATTCGGGGGATTCACTTTGTCGCACTGATATTCGCGCAGAAAGTTCATGTGGCGCAAGTGAGTTGAGCCGGCGCGTCGGGTTGACCGTTCGGGGCCACCTTAAAATGTGACACAATTGCGTAGTGGTACGAGATGGGAATCAACTGAGTCAACGACAGGAGTCTCGACCTAGATTTAGGAGTCGACCTAGACTTAGGAGTCGACCTACATTTAGGCTAGGACGCCAGTGCCGCCCTTCTATCCAACGCCTGCTAGAGATTGGGCCGGTCTCCCCGGGGCACAGCGACAGGGGACGCCATTTCCAGGAACCGCGAGGACGGCCTGTAGCTTCACTGTGACAAGTGTATCGGGTCATCCTCACCAGCTCCCATTCGCACACCTTGAGCGATAATCGCATTCCGAATCTAAAGCCAATGCTAGCGTTGATACTGCAAAACTATAAACTCTACCAGGACCCGGTGGATTGGGAGCTATCTGACGATCATGACAGTCCGGGGCCCCGTGTCCTGGAGCTGGGCCGAGAAGAAGCGCTTGCTCGTAGGGTCGCGCCGAATGGGTCGCGCCGAATGGGCCGCCGGATTAGCGGGCTCAGCTCCCTTGCGTTATGTTAGCGTCCTTGATTCCCACATGTTTGATTTCGTTGGTTCCCATGATGCAATAGATAGTCTCAGGGGTGGCTGGCGCCTCCTCGAGTCTGACTAGCCCTGTGTCGACAAAAACGAGAGATCCCTGGCACGGGAGGATATGCTATAGGGTAAAGTGTGTGAGTATGGCTGTGGGTATGTGTCAACATGGCACAATCTACTACGTACTTGGTGTTGTTATGCATTTATACTGGGATTAAATCGCCACTGCCAACCGAATACGAAATATCAGACCCACACGAACACAGGCACAACACTGACTCTCTCCGCGCATGTGATAGAACCAGTGTCTATGAATACCGCGTCTACTTTTGATAGATAGATCCAGAATCCGGACGAACAGGGCTGTGCGCCCGAACTCTTGCTTTCTGTTCACTTTTGGGTTGGCAGTAGTTTCGATTGCTAGATTGGAAGCGCAACACATGTGGATCAAAGTACCTGATTTTTTCGCGCTCTGAGTAATTGTTGCGGTGTATGGTAGTCAAGCGCCTCCGCTCATTCATTCTCCGCGTATAAAGGCACTTATCTGTTCGAGAAGGCGGTCGATTTGTCGGCCGCAGGATGGCAGACTCGAGAGACTAATATATATGTGGGCCATTTATTCAGCCAGGGGTGGTATAATTGAGATCGGCAGGGCTCGTTTATAACGCGGTTACTCAGCTGGCTAGTAGACTCAATTACATTCGTCACGAGACCCGATTTCCAACATCTCGCTGGAGTTGTTACAATTGCAACAGCAACGCTATCCCGACACCTAGACCAGCCACTAAAGAAACAGCCATTTTCCTAGCCCCGCTGCCAGCCGACTCGACGGAGGATGATGCACCAGCCCTGGCAGTAGATCCAGAAGTCCCGGTCGTGGCTGGCTTCGTTGTCTCGACCTGAATGCCTGAGACTATCGCCGTAGCCGAGGCCACGTACAAAGTGGACGAGAAGGAGCATTGCGACATCATCTTATCGACATTTGGTACGCGAGGGTCAGCCATCTAGCCTAGCCATCATCAGATGTGCACTCTCGGCAGTTTGTACCATCCGTCGTTTGGCTGTTCTGAGCCATGCAGCTCGCGCAGAGTCCCATGACGGCCGCGACATCGGAGTTCCTGTTCGTGCAGATACAGTGCGCCTCAATGGCCTCCACGCAATCTTCGCTTTCGCGGAGGCGTAATTGCCTTCGTTTATCGTTATCTGTATCCACTTCGTTGTGGTCGATTTCGCGCGTAGGGGTGAGATCCACAATGGGCTGGTAGATGGTCGTGCATGTCGAGGGTAAGCCGTCTGCACGGAGATCTTCTGCCAGGGTAGTAGTAATGACTGCAACTATGGTAGCAAGTAGAATAATGGTGGAATATTGGAGAGGATTGTGCTGACGTAGTGGTAAGCCTTGGGTTATTGATTGATGTGAGTCGGCTGATATTACGGGTTCAATTCTATAGACAACTACGTCCCTTTATACTAGACCCAGCATCTCTAAGTTGATATATTTTGACCCTGAGGCCTTTTCCCCTTTCAAAATCCGTGGTAGCTAGCAGTGACTATCCCGAATCATGACGGCAGGTAGGGTATTTTCATCTTAGAGTTATTCAGGGCATGAAACAGATCTAATTTCTAAGAATACGAACGGCTTTCTGTGTATTAAATACCAGGAGCTATAAATTATCGTTGAGTCTTAAGACAGCTGCTACGCTATTCCGTCCCTAGTCCTGTAGAGTTCGAGGTAATGTATCATGTATCGTACGTTTCCAAGTCGCAACGAGTCCGAGCGCTCGAGCTTTGTTCAACCTTACTGGTACTAGCTTTCGCTTCGTTAACCGATTTTCAAACGTATCGCTTGAGCTGGTCAATTGCTTACTGATTACGCTCAGATCACCCCATGGCCTAGCCACAAAGGGGATATAAGGGTCCTGCCTCAAATCGTCATTGTCTCAGCGGCGTTTGATACACGCCAAGCCATTACAAGCCGGTAAGCCATGGTCTGATTCCACCATGCGCTACCAGGAAACATAGCATGGCTAGCGCTGGTGCCCTTGCCTTTTCGGCTGGAGAGGAGACTCGGTTGACAGTCATTGTGAGCTACGAGAGTGGCCGCTTTCCGACGCGCTGTTGTCATGACCGAGCGCCGACGAAAGGAGGGGACGCCGAAAGATTCATCAAGAAGCATTCCCCTCCGGAGGTCGTTGATGTAAAGCTCGACATTGTCATATAATATGTACTACCTTCAATTCTTCCTAGTTAGCGAGCTGCCACCCCCAGTTGCCACAAATTCTATCTTGTTTGGGGGCTACCACCAACACGAAACCCTTTGTACGACTTCATCCTCGAGATGTATCGACAGCTGCTAAATCGATTACTACACCAAGTGATGTGTTTCAGAGGGCCCCTTTTTAGTGCGCGCTCAATACATTCCCAATCGGTCCTTGTTAAATAATGTGATACAAGAAGTAGAGCCACGTTCGGGTACCTCCTAATTTTTGGGTGGTGGAAGGATAAGCCTACTCTGCACAGAATAATCATCATCCCGGCATATTTCAGTTCTCCTGCGTAGAGTGCACCAGGCTGACCGTCTTTTTTAGAATGACAGCTGCTGGATGGATTTCCAAGTACAGAGTATACGACCTAGGTAATAACTATTACTATTCTCATCCGCTGCTTTACTAGTAGAGGTGATTTAGATACTGTAAGTAGATATTTGGTTTTTTTAGCTCTACTCAATATCATCAGATAGATCAAAGCCATACAGTAATCTCAAACAGTAGGAATAAACAATAAGTGCTACACCCAGCACCAAAGAAACAGTAGCTGAACAACAAGGACTGTAATTAGATATAAAAAAAAATTTAAATTTTTTTTTAATAAAAATAAAAATTTAATATTAAATATTATAATAAAAAAGAAGATATCTTAGTGGAGGTGCTATATGACTCGTCCAGTTCTGCCTCCAAGATCGTGAAGGATACTCCGTTGATTGTGAATAACATCGACATGGCTGGTGGCAGTTCCTATCCTCAAAGCCTGACGAAATATATTTGACACGGGTCCACGTCACACATTATGCCTTCAGAACCGGCAAGGTCAACAGCTTTCTGAAGAACGCAACGAATGTATTCACTACTGCAGGCAATACAGGAGTTATGAACAGAATGTTTTAAGAAATACACCCAGCTTGAAGTTATATTGCAGAGTGTGAGTAGTGCATCACTTGTATAGAGTGTATTTGAAGGTAATATGAACACTGCCTCCGGACTATATCTTAAATTACCTGCACTGCTGTACAATCTCTTACACTTCCCATATAACCCAGTGAGTCAGGGACTGTGATATCTAGAGTCATAACGGCTGATGACGCGATGGAGAGCATAGAGAGTGGACTCCTAGGTGGAGATAACCAATAAAACGAGCCTGACCTTCTGCTAACGGAGAATCGAGACACCGTCAGCAACGAGGCGCGGCGGGTAGCATCTTCGCTCAGCGCCATCCTCAAGATGAGCTGGAAAGATATACTGCGGACCGGACTCCGCAACCTCCAAATGGCTTTCAACCTACGTCGCGACTTCGATACGGATGGACCCCCCGCCGCCAGCCTGCGTCTCTAGGCTCGTCGTGGTCGGAGGAAGCGGACAGAGCGAAGGAACGCGATGTGTGAGATGCAGGACATCAGGGAGTAATGCGCGTACTTGTGAAAATGATATAAATGCGCCCGTAAAAGAGTATAGCAATTGGTTTTAGGCGTGGTGGTTGTTTGTCAGGTGCCGGACGCGATGGCGACCTACGGAGTGCAAACGCCGGTTTCGGGATAGCCAGCCCTAACATACCAAGGTGGCCAAGGAATAACTGCGACCACGCTGGGAGCAACTTGTCTTGGACTGCTGGGTTGACTCCTTTGGAAACATAAATAATTGCCGACCCCCGCAGAGCAATGGCCAGAGATCAATACAGTCAGTACCCTTGTACTATTATCTGGCTGCTACCTTCTAGCGTATCTGCCTTCTTTACTCCCTATTGTGATGGTGCTGATTGACGCACTGGAGTTTAATGACAGCAGGGCTAGCCTGAAAAGCTAGCTAGTACTTAAAGGAACGGCCTCTTCCTGTAGTTGAAAGGGCATGCTTTTTCCCTTCTTCCGTTTGACTTTTGCGACGGAATTATTTTATGTTGTGCTGTTAGGCTGTCGCAACAGCTCTTGTCCCTTTCCTATCGCTCATTTTTGCCTTTTTATACCCAAAAGCACTTGATCAAGTGTTTCCTGCTTCTATTCTACCAAATTTTCAGCTGGTCTTAGCCAAAGGTCCTCCTTTCAACCCGAGCTATAGGGTATCCTAGATTTTTACTGTCACCGGCCCTGTCTGCACTCAGTGTATCTCCCACGAACAAACTATTGTGTATTCAGTCCATAACATTGTTTTATTTTATCATCTATTGGTGAACGTCTAGCCAGTCTGTGTAGAAAGTCTATCTGGCCAGCTCGCCGTAATCTAAGATTCATCGTGGCTTGCCGCTACAGTATGGATAGGAAGAGGCATCCCTAAAGCCAACACGCCAATTGCTCTGTCTATAATTAGTCTAATGAAAACATGCAAGATCACCCCATCTTAGAAACTCCATCTCCTGCCAATGCCCTACGTCTCCGTTTCCGCCACACAATGATAAATGCCATACCAAGAATGGATACCGCCGCTACATGTGAAATTAGGCACAACTCCAGGGAGCAATGGAAATACCGGTGGGTGACTTACCAAGACCTCCAAGTCCACCTAGCAGAGCAACCCCCGTGTTGGAAGTGAACGTGATCCCTTGGACTGGCTGAGGCACTGAAGACTGCCCCTCCGACTCGTTGGTGTTGTCCGGTTGTGCTGTAATTTGTTGAGGCCCATTCACCGTGACAGTCTGGGGATTTGGAACGACAGTGATAAAGACCGTAGCCGTAGGTGCTTCAACTTTTGTAGTTATCAAACGGGTCGCTGTTTCCACTATCGTCTTCGCAGGCGTTCCCGGTGGGCTCTGTATCGGAGTGGCTGGTGGACTCTGTGTTGGAGTGGATGCTGAACTCTGTGTCGGAGTAGGAGTGGATATTATCGGTGTTGATGTTGTAGGACGCGAGGTAGGCGTATCTTGTCCTCTCTCGACGTTGCCAATGCTAAGATCAAGCATGCGTGGAGGCTCTTTCCGCCTCGTTGTCGAAAGACCTCCCATTGTAATAGTCAATTGATCTTTGTCCGATCAAGCTTCTGTTCTTTTTGGAGTAAAGAAAAATACGTGAATCTCCCGTCGACAGAATTTCCCATCCAAGTCACCTAAGCGCTGAATGACACGGTTTGGTCTCGGCGACCGATAAAGCCGGAGGGCAGGGGTTGTTTCATAGTATCGCCTCAAACGGCTGGTGTGGCCACCCGAAGCTAAACACTAAAAATAACCATATGGATCATCACGACCTGTTTCGGCACTAGGCCTGTGCATGTTTATCATGTCTTGGCGGAAGCCGAGTTCCGGATTTACGAGATGTTGCAACAGGTCTGATTGCGCGGCAGCAACCGTGTAAGATATCCGCCCAACATCACCACTTGGTTGGGTATGCCCGACTCGAACACGGCTCCGCCTCAAGACGCTGCCTGTTTCATGGCCTCGGATAGCCATTTGGCCTGCACCCGCTCGGCTTCGCCGAATAATTCCGAGGTGGAGATGTGGAAGAGGAATCCATCGCTCATATCCCAGGTCTACAACTACGACGAGATTTGCTTGATGAACATTCTCAAGCATCTCATCAACTTCCAACATGACGCCCCCCATTTCATCTCCCCGACTATTGCAAGAGATACGACGGAGTATCTACGCCACAGCAGCAGGTGGCATCCAGGTCTTTTCTCAAGATCCTGACTTTGCCCCTGATAGGTACCGCGATGATGAGCAGCAATCTCCCACACGCTTGTCCCAGCGCGATCGGCTTCGCCTTAGCTACCGTTATTCGCGTGACACGCCTCTACCGTCATCCGTTTTCCAGGATGACATTCGGAGGGGCGATAGGTTAGAGTCCGAAAATCCCTTCGACGATTCTCGTTCTACAGAATCGCGGCAGGATACCCAGAATCCATTTGATGATTCAAACACTGCGGAAGTAGTGGCCGAACCAGAGCCACCATACCACATTTTCTCGCAGAAGCAAAAGTGGTTCGTCATCGCCATTATTGGTGTCGCTGGACTATTTTCTGGACTGTCGTCCAACATCTTCTTCCCATCCTTGGATGCCATTGCAAAGGTAAAGACACCACTTATTCCCGAATTGGCATATCCTCCTAACCATATTAGGATCTCAATGTCAGCTTGAATATGGTCTCCTTGACCATCACATCCTACCTCATCATTCAAGGCATCTCTCCCTTGTTCTGGGGCTCAATTTCCGATGCGCTGGGCCGCCGTCCTATATACATCGCATCCTTTGCCGTCTATATTGTCGCCAACATCGCCCTCAGTTTCTCCCCGAACTTTGCGGTCCTCCTCATCTTCCGAGGACTTCAGGCAGCAGGCAGTGCCTCTACAGTGAGCATCGGTGAGTAGAAGCCATTTAAACATTACCACTCTGTAATGAACAGGACAACTAACTACGACAGGTAACGGAGTCATTCAAGACATTACCCCACCAGCAGAGAGAGGAGCCTTCATCAGCTTCTACAGTTCTAGTACGTGAATCCCGTATCCGAGTCCTGTTTTACCCTTCATCCTAACCAGAAGTAGTCCGCAACTTTAGTATCGCAATCGGCCCCGTCCTCGGTGGTATTCTAAGCAACTTTTTCGGTTTTCGCTCCATCTTCATCTTCCTCCTCATTCTTTCATCGATTACCACACTTGTAATCATCGTTTTCCTCCCTGAAACCATGCGAACCATCGCTGGAAATGGAACACTACGTCTTCAAGGAGTCTACAAACCTTTGATTCAGAGATTCAGAAAGGAACCCGAGTATATGCAGGACCCGGAAGAGAGGACCCCAAAGAAAATAACCCTCAGCACATTTACCGAGCCACTGAAACTGCTCATTCAGAAGGACATACTCATCAACTTGATCTTCGGTGGAGTTGTCTATACCATCTGGAGCATGGTAACATCCAGCACGACCGGACTATTCAAAGAAAAGTTCAACCTCAGCGAGCTTCAAGTCGGCCTAGCATTTTTACCTAATGGTAAGTCAACAAACCATCCTTCCAAACTGTCCCCAGCTTTGTGATTCCATTTGTCTAATACCAATGCAGGCTTCGGCACGATTGTAGGCTCCTCGATCGCCGGCAAGTACTTGACAAAAGACTACCTTGCTACCGAATCGGCCTACAAAACAACCCATAACATCACCTCCCCACTCTCTTCAAAGTCCCTACCTGTCGATTTCCCCATTGAACACGCTCGCCTCCGTCGCCTGCCTCTCTTCACGTCAGTGTTCATTCTCTCGACATCAACCTACGGCCTCTCCCTCAGCACGCCCCTCACCAGCCTCCCAGGCTGGATTGCCGTCCCCCTTACCCTGCAATTTTTTATTGCAGCAACGAGCAACGGCATCTTCTCCCTCAACCAGACTCTAGTCTCTGATCTCTGTCCTGGGAAAGGCGCCAGCGCTTCGGCAATGAATAATCTTGTACGATGCAGTCTCGGCGCCGTCGGCGTAGCGTTTATAGAGCCAATGCTTGCGGCGGTTGGTCCCGGAGCGACCTTTTTGGGCTTGGGCATGATAATTGTTGCGGTTGGACCGTTGGCAGTCGTCCATTGGTTCTGGGGCGCTCAGTGGAGGGTGGAGAGAACGACGGCTAAAATAGAGGCCGAGAAAGAGAAAAGCGAGTCTGGTGCATTGAAGGTATAGACATTTGTTTGTGATATAGAACGTGTTTATTAGAGTTTTAGAGGAAATCTTTGTGCTTAGAGGTTTTTTTACTGCGTATTGCATCATCACGATGGCAAGGCGCTTTCGCGGCTAGATGTAGCCAACTCCGCTGTTCATCGCCTATTTTCAGTTCCTCTAAAAGTATTAAAAAGACTATGACTGGTAAACCAATCTACAGACCAACTAGTTGGTTATCGCAAGAACTCTGCATTCATCTTGGAAGACATTCAAGACGTCGCATACTCGTGAATAGCTACATCTTTTGGCATTGCGAGTACCAAGGCGAGCGCACGCTCAGGCCTTCATGCTGAATAATTTAGCTGATGCTGTCGCTTGGCAATCCCTGTTGTTTGGCGTGTCTAGAGTACCCCGTTGTTTCAACTTGGCACGTTTCCGAGCTCGTATCTCCGAGGCCGAGATGGCCATACATGACTTAACTCGATAAACCCTGCTAGGAGTGTACACCTCCACCATTGAACCACCAGAGTTACGGCCACGGAAAGGGAGGTGCCGGCTGCGACCCTGCCAATTGACGCCGTCACCAAACTGACTAAAGCAGTTTCGGACTTCACTGGTAGTGGCTTACGGAAATTGTCAATGCCGATGCCCGAAAGGATGCGACAAGTTACATGGCCAGCGATAGTCTCGGCTTTAGAAGGTCGGCGTTCGCTTGTAGAGGGTTAATTGTTGGCCCCTGTGGACATGAAGCATCGGAGAAACAGGTGGCTTGGCATCCCGGTGTTCTGGAACGATGTTGTGATGAAACACCCCGCCTTCTCCCTTTCTCCAGAGGGATTTGGTCTATTTCCATACTCCGTTATGTTACAGCCCTCCATATTGGCTGCATAGGTACGAGATTCTGCGTTGGAAACTAGATGGCCCTGTTACACTGAAGGGGCCTAAGGTATCAGCTACTGCATCCTCTTCGACTGCAAATCTGCACATATAATAACCGGCACCGCTGAGGCAGGATGTAGGCTTAAATTATAACTCTAAGCTGTTAGCGACTTACCCCAAAAAATCTCTTCTTTATCATTTTTCAAGGCCCCTCGGCGCATTTCCTGCCATGTATTTGCAACTTCTTCGTCGCCATTTCGCGGCGTATGCTGTTCTCTGCCTTATTGGAATAAGAGTCACCACCGCTCAAGAGGAGGACTTGGCGCAATTTGGCGACACCATTCAGGTTCTCGGCAAGGTAAGGCGATAAACTCCGTCATCGGCTCTGCTGTCAGTACTAACAATAGAATGAGATGGCAAGAACTGACCAGGACTTTGTCGATGGCCTGGCTCTGGATCTTTTCTCGCCAAGCAACCGTACGTTGGTTGTGACGAACAACACGTCGCCGCTGCCGGGTAATTTTGTCACTGGTAGCTCGGGTGAAGGCTTTATCAACCTCTCCAACTACAGCTGGATTATCAAATTCAACGAAACAGCCAACGACCTTATCGCAAAAGTCGAGCTGCCATACGACCCAGTCTCTTTGGCAGAGCAGGGCATTGCCGTAGGGAATACCTATGTCGGCACGCTATCCGCGGACAAGAAGTCGTGGGTTGTATCTGAATCGCAGAGAAACGTACATGTGTAATGCACACCCAGAGATGCCAGGCATTGACCTCCCCCCTGGCAACACATACTAATGAGATCAATAGCACCGAGAACAAAACCCGCATTATCAAGATGACCTCCCTCGAAGGCGAGTTTATGCTTCTAGGCCGCAAGACTGAAGATATCACAAATATCTTTGTGCAATATGGTCAAGGGGCAACTCGGACGGTCAATGTTACTGGCGGCAATGCAACCCAAGAAGCTGAGTTCGTCGACGGGCTACGTTTCAGTATCAAATCAGCAAAGCCATTTACTTTGAACGCGGATATCCCGTTTGGCGTGGATGATGCAGCAATGCCGAGTGGTGCTGTACCTTTAAGTGCGAAACCCCGAACCAACTCTTCTCTGGATATCTTCGGTGTCAGAACTAACTTCTTGAATCTGTAGATTCGTTTGCATGGAGCATCAATACAACAGCTCCTAGCGGGAACAACGTAGCTGTGGACATGCGAGTTCCGTGTAAGTCATCATCGGCATAACCGTCATACCAAATTTTCTAATCCTTTGCTTGTACTAATCCTTCAACTAGTCAATAGAGACATATTAGCAACAAAGGTTGCCGGGATGTCGTATGAGCGTCTCGTGGTCGCACGAAGAAAACCACAAGCGAACCAGACCGTAGCGTTTGAAGTCATGAAAGAGCAAGAAGTTCTCGAGACAGAGGACCGAATAAAGGTTACCGGCCTATCCAACATAGACGGAGAGTACATCCTTTTGGCTATGCGCGAGAAAAACCCTGAAGAAGGAGACGAATATGGTGGCGGCGAGAACAGATCAGAAGGTAGCACCCCTTTGTATTATAGTTTATGAGCTCCTCATCGCAGCCAGCTAATTCGTCGACAGAGACCAGTACGTTACCGGTCCAAAGCCCAGGGTCTGTTTTACCAGAGCAAACAATGACAACTGGAAACGCCGGGGGGCAGATCCTGGCAACGACAACACGTGGAAATTTATCATCTGCAGCAACATCAGCTGTAATCCAAGATGCAACAACTCCTAGGAGTTCAGCTGGAATGTTAGCAGCGCCGATTTTGAAGGCTATTGGGTTAGTATGTATAGGCGTGTTAGTGCAGTAGCAGTCTTAGCTTTATCTGTTTTATCCGGAGAAAATATTGCATCAACATACATGTATAACAAGGGTTACACCCAAACGAACGTTACAATTAACTGGACCTAAATTTGACTCTTGCACAACTATGATATGTGACGACCGTGTGTGATGCCATACATACCACTGGTGAGAAAAGCAGGTGCCGGGTACTAGCAGGCAGCTTGGTTAATAGGCTACAAACCACTCATAAACCTTATAAAGGCTTTGATATGTAAAAGTAGAGCTTGCGTTAATTCCAGAACGTTTAAGGCCCCTGTACTTTAAAAAAGGCCAGTGTAATTTACCCTTTTTAGGGCATATTAAAAAGATGAGGCAAACCACAAAAAGTGGAATCTTTAGTGTCAAATGGAATCAAACCACTGAAATTGGACGAACAGGGAATCGAACCCTGGACCACTCCCAGATGTAAGAATCATGCTAAGGGAGTATTATACCACTAAACCATTCGCCCGATTGATGGCAGGAGTGAGGGCCGGTTTCTGTACAAGCATCCCGCATCACCGTGAACGCACAGGCACGAACATTGGGAATGGGTGAAAGAGGACTCTTTGCGATGACGCTCGCTCGGTCACCAATATTACCACTGGAGTAGTCTATCCCAGATTTCGGACTCTGCGGAGCCCTCGCCGAGACTTTAAAGACCTCGAAACATCACCTAGAGAGTGTCCATCTACTGTGTCTCGGGTGCCTCAGTTACAGAACCCAGTGTGTTATTAATGGCAACATCGACAATCTAGATTGTGTTATTAACTAGGCATGGATATTTGGCAGCATTGGGGAGAAAATGCTTGAATTGTGGATAAAGTCGTGTGTGTTTTGGCCTTGTGCCGGCAACTTGCTCACCTTGAGGGAACAGACAGAAGTTAGATTAGCTGTTTCTCAATTCACGCTGCAGGGTTATATGGATGATGTATGGATTTAATTCGACTTGTTTATGTCATACGGGCTTCGAGTACGCGTCTTTGGATAATGTGTATGTCATTATCTAGCTAAAGGAAGTAGTATGTTCACGCTGGTGAGTATGACTGAAAACACGAACGTGCATGTCCTTGTACAATTTGGATTTCCTGAAATACCGTTCTCCATCCTTCTTGTCAATCTGATGCCAACCTTATCCTGCTCACGCTGGTGGTATGCGCGTATACACGACCATAGGTTTACCCGGTCCAGGACTGCGTTGCTCAATTTCAAACAGGTGCAACTTGCTAACCAAATGACCGAGCTTGTCGAAGCCGTAGGTCCGAGGATCGAATTCTGGATACTGTTTGGTCATAAGACCGCCGACTTTGGCAAGGTTGGCCCATCCCGTCTCATCCGAGGACGCCTCGATAGCCTTTTTCAAGCGCTCTTTAACGACGCTGTCCATCTGAATCTTGGTAGATGGAGTGCGTTGGTGTAACTGGGGCGAAGTAAGGACATCTGCTCTGTCTTGCCTTTCGGGGAGAATATTCTCAATGTAGATGAACTTGTCGCAAGCTTTGACGAAAGGCTTGGGCGTTTTGCCTTCACCGAAGCCATAAACGACGAGGCCCGACTCGCGGATGCGGGCGGCCAGACGTGTGAAGTCGCTGTCGCTGGATACGATGCAGAAGCCGTCGAAACGGTTTGTATAGAGGAGGTCCATTGCGTCGATGATCATGGCAGAGTCGGTGGCATTCTTGCCCTGGGTGTAGGGGAACTGCTGAACAGGCTGGATCGAATGTGTAAGGAGTTGTTCCTTCCAACCTGTCAAATTGGTGCCAGTCCAATCTCCATAAGCTCGTTTCACAAATGCCGTGCCGTATTTGGCGATCTCCTCAAGCAAGTGCGAGGCCGATTTTGGGGTGGCGTTGTCAGCGTCAATGAGAACAGCAAGCCTGGCCGTTGTCTCTGAAGACATTGTGAGTTATTGTTTTAGTCGATGGTTCAATAACTGAGATAAAATCGCTCTTCATACGACTAACAAATAAGGGGAAGCGTACGGACGGAAATCAAAAATAATCAAATCAGGCTCCAAGCTGCGAGGTGCAAGATGGAGGGGAATTCTGCCTGAGCTTGATAAAGCGTCAGATGGTTGATTCGGGGTAAAGTTTACACCTGAAATACAAGGCTACAACGCTCACTGCCGGTCTTTACTTGTTACCCAAAACAACCGCTTCGCCACCTTATTAGGAAACAATAAATAGCCTTCTCATTCATGAGCTCAAGATCTCACATTGAACAACTAAACTATCTTAACCACGACAAGGCAAGAAGATAAATTGATTATGAATGGGTCTGCGATGGCTTTTCACACTAATTGGCTCAACCCGCCGACCTAACTGTATTCATAGCATCCTTATCTCGGCCTAAGTACGTGGTGTAACGTAGCTCCTCGTCAAAAGAGCCAATGCATTCTCTAGCTTTGCAGAGTGTTTCTTGAGAAAAATCCTAAACAGTTAAAGTCAGAGTGTTAAATTGAAGCTTAAGGCAAAGGCCAGTGTGTAACAACGTTATTATCCAGCTACTATCTCTTCTGGTGCTGAATGTAGCACTAGCTGTCTGCCACTATTATTTGAAATTACTGCGCAGCTTAAATCTATCTCATAATATTGCATAAACGTACAAAAAACAAACAGGAGTGATACAAGAACGCTCGTACATAAATACACCCATAGTATATTCGTCTTTGGTCTAACGAACATTACTGTGCAATCCGCCAAAAAATAAGATCTCTTGGTACAAGATGGATTTAAACCACCGATATTGGACGAACAGGGAATCGAACCCTGGACCACTCCCAGACGTCTTCAGAAGAATCATGCTAAGGGAGTATTATACCACTAAACCATTCGCCCGATTGAATGACGTTCGGCTGAAAAAATAAGGCATAAAAATATTGTCGAGTAGGTTCGCTAGTGGGAGGCGAGTCTAGTCAGACAGTGGAGAATCTTAATTTGGAATATTGTTTTTCTGAGAACGGAGCTCGAGAAAACTCCAGTTCCAATTGGACAATGAAGTTTCTATCCCATGCGTGACGGTTAGGTAATCGAGCTTGCAAAAGGCGTGGTATGGAACTGCCGCTAGGTAGCCCCTCCACACATCAATACGCGAAGGCGGAGGTGCTGAATATAGGAGATCTCGGTCACCCCAAATAGCCTCACCAGCATCGTTTGGTTCTCGGAATGTCTTTCACAAAATTGGGAGCCGGTCTATGGCGGGTCAAGGGTCTTCTCGTGTCATTTACCGGCCGGTTCTTTGAATGTTATGTTCTTTGGCACTGACTTGTATTGATACTTGTTTACCTCTATCTATCATCCTCCTAGTCACCACGGCGTGATTTCGTTGATTCTGATTTAGTGGCGCTGACCAAAGACAAGTTCTATATACCTGGAAACCTGTCTTAATTCTTTCACAACACTGCCGTTAGCTTCTTGAAGCTGAATACCAGCACTCTCTATTGACTCTTCCAGGTTTCCTCAAGCATTTCAGCAACAGTGAGCATTTTGATGTCCGGAAAACGCTTGTTCAATGCCTTCTCAATCGGAAGGTCGAAGGCACCCATGACCATCATCCTCCCCAGAGCGGCGAACAGGAATTGCACATGTTCCTTGGGGAAGAACGGATACACGGCCTTGTGATTCGGCAACTCGGTAATCTGGAATTGGCTGAGCTTTTCCTGGCTGTCATACTGCACTTCAAATTTGGAACCTATTTCTCGTGTGAGACGTAATCTGGGAGCAACGTGTGGAGTGAACAAACCGCGGGCCTCTTCAGCAAGGCGAAGAAAGTTGTTCCATGTGAGCTTATCACCAACAATGTAGGTAGTTTCCTCCCATGTGTCGAGCTCCAGCAGGCGGGAAACTACCCTTGCCACATCGAATGTGTACGAAAATGAAATGACTTCATTCCCTGTACCAGGAATAGCGGCCACCTTGTTGGCGATATCAATCGCTGGCAACATGTACTCCATGTGCGACTTGATGTGAGGCATGCCCCAGTAGTCGAGAAAGTAGCCATTCACGATCTCAGTCCATTCCAGACCAGACTGGCGCAAACTATCCGGGCCTTGTTGCCGCAGCTTAGCCCAAGGCGCAATATTATCGGCCCTTCACCATGTCAGCATAGACAAGAAGGAGGGAGCAAGTCACATACTCTGGATTGTACGGTGTACCCCAGTTGCTCGCGATGAAGCGCTTCGTCGTTGAAGATTTTTCAGCGGCTTGGATCACCGCAGCCTGCACATCAGCAATGGCCTGATCGTGAACTCCGACACAAGAGATGACAGTGTGGATCTTGTGTTGTTCAAGAACCGCCTTCAAAGACTGTACATCGGCGTAGTCCACTGCAACCAGTGGCACACCAGTGTCAGCAGTGGATGCCTGCAATGGGCCAGAGATTTATTAGCCGACAGTTTTAGTACTATGCATCACCTGGACGTACCTTGCGGCTGAGGATAATGACCGAATGTTTTGGGTCATCGTTGAGGACTTCTACGATGGTTTTGCCGACATGGCCTGTACCTCCCAGGACTGCAACGTTAACCATGATGATGAATAAAAGTGAAAGAAAGGAATGATGCTCAATGATGTCCTTTTACAGTAGAAAGCATCAATCTTGGAGAGTATTTGTATTCATCCTTGGACAGGGCCACCGTATTCTCCGCGAAGCGGACTGTACGGGACCCGAAATAGTTACATTTGAAACCATTTAACTTTTGATACTAAGTCGAATGTGGAGAGAAAATACTACCACTTAACCACATCTGGACTAGGCTTTTACGGTGCCGGCATTCTTGAGATCTCCGAAGTGCGATATACGAAAGACAGATTGTCATACGATGTAATTGAGGCTTGCGCGTTCAATTTAACATACAGAGAAGACTGGGGAAACTACACACAAGCCCAACAAGCCCGCTATCGGCATTTTGAGAAACCCCGACCTTCTCACCAAGGCCAACCTTGTCCAATTAGACGGTAAAGGAATAATGTCTTCCCTCCCAATAACGGCGGTCAACCCGTGACCACGTTGGGCTTGTCGACTTTTGCTTGGACCAATAAACTGCCCTTCGAAGTACCGGAAGCTGGAGGCGGTCTGGGTTTCGTGTCGAATGCATCATCGCCACGGTCTTTGGTAGTCGTAAAAATCCTACCATCACGTAGGAAAGCGGCGACCACAACTAGCACGACGAAAACTCCGTTTGCGATAATGCCGCACTTTAGAAACGTGCCAAGAACATCTCCGCTTGTCGCAGAAATAGGTCCGGTTCCGAGGTTAATGGTCAATGAATCCGGAGTCGTCAACAGCGACTGTATTCGTAATGTGGTAGACACTGCAGCACCAGCTGCCACGAGGCCAAACCCCAGTGATAGTGCCGACACCGCCATCAATACGCCGGAGATTGCGTATCTGTTCCGGGGGTTGAAAAATACCGGAAACACCAGAAACAAGCCTCCCGAGAAGAGTGATGCCAGCGCCGCAACAAAGTCAAAGCCTTGAAACATCTCTCTGCGAAGGATTCGAGCAGTATCAAGCAGAGTAGAGAGTGTCTTGTTGTACTCATGGCTTGGAAGGTTTTCCAAGTGCATGTTCTGGATAAAGCTGGATGCAAACTGTAGAGGGTCCTTGTCGTTGGGGAGCCCAAACGAGTCTAGGCAGGATTGCAACGAGACATTGGATGGATGTGAGACGCAGAGTCCTAAGACGTTAGCTGTGTGGCAGGGAATCGCGTTCCCAGAAGCACTCACGAAAAAGGCCAAGATCAACCTGCACATGCTCGGTGGAGTTGATTGAAAGTTGAACAATGTACGACTTCTCAATCCCAGACACGGGAAAATACCAGATGGTCGTTGCTGTCAAGAAATTAAACCAGGTACGACGGCAAATCAGAAGGGACTCACCATAGATGGCTAGTGCAAGGGTCCAACCGAAATAGGCAAATGTGCCAGCAATTCTCGATTGAGCAACAGACATGAAAGGCAATTAATTTGAAGTACTATCGGGATGAATCAGGCAGTGATCTTAAACTGAGTGGCTTAATTTTATTCATATTTTTCCAGCAGGGGTCTGCGCATACTTATGGCTGGAACATCCCGCCAAGACTTGCGGCAGACTCTGACCTCCATGCTTACAATATGTGTATGTTTATAAAAAGTACGGGGGCGATTTGCAGATTTGGGTGCTTGTAAACAGTGGATAACCTACGCGCTGGGGTGAGACCTTTATGTGCCAGCAAACATCGGTTCAACCAAGTATCGCAGCGCGGCATGTCGCAAATGCAGCCGAGCGATAAGCGACTGTAAAGATTGGATATTTTGAGGGAGGTGGCTATCGTGAGGCTTGGTCTGCATATGCATCCGGCATTTGTGGTGTTTGGAGACTTTCATAATTGGTGGCCTCGAGCAAGAAATAGGAATGTGCACAAAATTGGTTCCGTTTTACCGCCGTGGCGACCAATAAATTGCAGTGAGGATGAAAAAGTGGAATGGTTGACACACGCCGCTACGGGTATTTATATCTGCATGGCGGTCAACAGCCGGCTGACCAGTAGAGTCACCTGAAGTGAGGAAGACGCGTGGTGTGCTGGCTATCAGCTGGTTCAGAAGATGGAGCTGCGGCAGGCAAATCCGCTGTAGGTGTATGAAGTGAGACACTTGTCAGCAGGAACCCAGCTCCTTGGATTGAAGCTAGATCAGTCAGTCAAATTGATGTTGGAAATGGGCTTTTGGAGTCTCTTGCCTCAAGTTCAAACCACTGTGGTGTTAGTCTTGTTTGGGTGAGAATATATCTCCGAACCCACGATGAGTGTTTGATAGTGGCGGAAGCAGGCCGATCGCGGTACCACTGAGTCGGGATGACCGATGACGCAAATATTACAACCTTGGCGAACTGTTGGTGGACCTGGTATTTGTGTGTTAGGCGCCAGCCTGAAACTCCCTGCATGAAGGCTGACAATCATTGGGTGGATTGGATGTCTGTGTATAATGTTATCAAGATCATTTGGCTAGGATTCTTCCATTATGTAAAAGAACTCCAATAGGCTAATCATGCGGCACTGCATGTTCTGGGGCTGGATCGGAAGCGTGGGGACATGCATTTTGAAACGTGATACTATGACTAGTCATCTGTTCTCCTCGAGATGACATGTACGGAGTACTGGTGCTAAATTTATCAAGCCTGAAATGTGCTGCGACAGCCTGGTTCAAGCTGTCCATGAAGCGCCTGGCGCAAGTACTCTCAATTGGCTTACCAAACTAGACTCAGGCTCTATCAGTTCTTTTACCTGTCACAGCGATCCACGTACGGTTGGTCAAGATCAAATGGGTTTGTGGTTACATTAATTATTAAAGCCACAAAATACACTCCACGCTCAACATCACATGGCATGCAATCAAACGCTCCGCTGCATACATGAAAACACGTCTACCAACACTCGTTCTGTTTCCTCAATTCCACTTATCGGTCGTCGTAGCCGGCTGACTTTTCTGGTTCCTCTTCATGATAGCGACACCGACAACAGCTACAATAAGGGATAGAATTCCAATAACAATACCCAGGATCTCCCCAACCTTGAGCCCACTACCGTCTCCACCTCCAGCTCCTGAGGTAGTCTCGTGCACTGTTGCCGCTGATGAAGTTGTCGTGGTAGATGTAGACTGACTCTGCGTGGATCTCAGTGTTGTATTGGCGTCACCGTGGCCTGCTGCACGACCCGTCGCTTGTCCTGTCGACGCCGCGGTCGAGGCTTGCGCCGACATCTCCGCCGATGCTTCCGTTGAGGTTTCCGAAGCTGATGTAGAGGATTCGAGGACTTCGGACGATGACGCACGGCTCTCCGTGACTTGATGTGCTAAAGTTCGCGTCTCAGCCTCTGAAGCCGGAATATCCAAATCGTAGGCGTTGCCAAGGTCATCAGGCAAGCCAATAGAGCGACGCCAAATGCAAGCTGCAAAGGTCCTGAATCACTAGGCGCCGCTGAGACGACCTCGTTCTGAACCATAGTAACAGTGGCGGTCGCGAAAGCGGTGACAGTGAACGCACCTGTCGTCTCTAGAATGGTAGGCTCTAGGATTGACGTGTAACCCTTTTCAGAACAATAACCTTTCAGAACACTGACGGCTGTCGAGGCGTCGTCCAAGTTACTGCAGGCCGAGACGACACCATCTTCTAAAACAGGAATTATGCTCCCAAGAGTAGATGCCCGGCAGGCACAGGCATTGGTCGTGCACCCAAACAGCCGGAAAACGTTCCCTGGACAGGTGCTGAGCCAGCACTGCACGCAAGCTCGGAGGTCATTCCAATCGGAATATTTGGTAATGTCGATCAGGTTCGCATCGATCGCCTGGGCGTTGGTGGTTAGGATGAGGCTGGCCAAGAGCACGAAAAGCCCGACTGGCGACAGGATTCGAGGCAGGGAGCCGTCTGCACATTTCCAAAAATGCCGCATTGTATGAGGGTTACCTCTAAGAGATTGAGCAGAAGGATGAAAAGTGCGGTACTTGAAAAATGCCCATCAAGAGACGAGTAAACTCCCAGGAGGCGGGTGTGGGTCAGCAAGATACGGATGCTTAAGGAATATGGATGAAGGCGCAAAAAAAAGGGAGTCGCTGCGGAAGTCCTCATTTATCATCCCTTTTCAGCTTTTGGGATAAACGAAGGCTGGAGCCCGACGTGGCTGGTCTAGAGCAGGCACCAGCCAGTTGCGAACTTGGTGGTGTTTTAAGGCGTTTTCCACCTTGCGTTGAGGCGTTTATACTCGCTGGGTATTCGTCCAAGTCAAGCCTCGGGCCAATTTTGTGATAGTGAAAGCCTCAGCTGAAGTTCATGCCGGGGCTTCGGGGCTGGATAGTGTCCTGATTTCGCCTAGGGCCATAAAGCAGGGATGTTTTAGTAGAATAAGTGTCTAAGAATTGGAGCGTGACCTTAAGATAGGATAGTCAATCGTATCTCTGGGAAGAGGCATTGCGGCTGGACCGGGTGGTGGCGGTGAGTGGGAGCCCATTGATAGAAGCCCATTGAATGTCCGCCCCGTTCACGCACCCTGCAGACGTTTTATGCGCAAAGATTGTGGGAATTGGTCCTGACTGGTGGGTGGAGAAGGAGATTGAATTATACGTACGAAGTAATATGTGGGAGATCTCCAGCTTTTGTATTTGCCAAGCCGCCTCTCCCAGCCCACCTCCCCATCCCCACCATCCATGCCGCTTTACGAAGACACTGCTCACGCGACTCAGAGTATACCCAGGCAAGTCGCCAAAAGGAATATGGGCTGAGTGAGGTAGCGAGTGACTTCTCGGACGCTTCGTATGCCCTGAGTTATACCGTGAGTAGACCTGTCGAATGCCCTATTCAATCTCGACGTGTGCAGGCCCTTGATTGTGCCATGAGCTATGCTCGGCCTTGTAAAGTATCATCAGATTATCTCCTTGACAGCAACGCCAAATTTGGCGTATTCTGCTTATCCGCGCGCAGTAGGTTCAATTTGCCGACCGAAAATGATATCCTCCATGCGTTAGTGCTTAGGTACATCTAAGCCTAATTTTTAACTTTATTTCGCACGTTTTTGGCTTAATTCTCGGGGCGTTTTATCTCGGGCCGCGCGGGAAGCTACCACCAGCAGTACCATAGTTGCCAACAAAGCGCCGCCGCTATATTTTCACCCGTTGGATTGAGGATGAAAGGGGATATGCCCTCAATCCGCCGAGAAAAAACTGGTGCTTATTATTGAGCAAAAACATGCAGTAATTGATAGAGGCTTATTTATTTCCGGATGGTGGGCTTACTGGGATTGCGACCTCGCCTCCAACAATTAATTAGGCAGCAATGCGTCAAGAATAAGGCTGGTCTCATTTCTCATCCCGATATTCGCTTCGTGCCAAAGCTAAACTCAACACACATATTAACAAATACATGCAACAGAGATATCTTTATCCCCAGACATGATATGTTCCGTTTTCCAGAGCATTCTCAATCCTTCTCAGAAAGCGGTGGCCGCCTCGATTCTAGACAAGAAACTGAGGATTCACCACTCATCTCACAGGAGCCTCAAGCGCTCTGTTGAATTAGGATGTTATGTGTGCAATCGGTTTTGGGCCAGCCTACGGCCTGCTGACCGTCGCCTGATTACAACATTTGCCAATTCCGAGTCTGATTTCGAAGACAAGACCGATGTTTCATCGATCGGTGCGGCTGCCGAGCCCACGAAACCGTTCGTTACGGCATTTCGTTTGGAAGACGGCCCGCCTTACGGCCATCTTGGATGGTACCAATTGAAACTGGCTGTCAATTTGAATGCAATGGCTGTTCCGGACACGGTACCTGGCAGAACAGGCTGGTGCGCGACCTTTTTGTTGCAGCCTCAAGATGGTAAGATAACGCAGAGACAGTCCTGCACGCCTCCTCGCTTGGGGAGCACTGCCCAAGAATTCATGGTTCAAATTCTATCAGTAAATCTCTTTGATCTAATAGATATATAGGTTCCTGCAAGAGAAACATCGGCAAAGGCCTTTCGGGGAACACAATGTCTGCCAAGACGTTTTCTCTCGCGAAGAACTGGATTAAAGACTGTGTAGCAAACCACCAACAATGTAACAAAGTTACTCCGGGAAAGCGTTGGTATCCAACTCGCCTTCTTGAACTTGGGTCTCCCGACCGTCCAGGGCGACACTGGCGGCTGATCGAGACAAATCATGTTGCGGTCGAGGGTCCATACATAACCCTGAGTCATTGCTGGGGCTCTGCTGAATGTATGAAGTTGACGACTGATAATTACGCTAGTATGCTCCTTGGGATGCCCTCGACGCTTCTGCCTCAGCTCTACCAAGACGCGTTACATGTGGCTTTCAATTTAGGTATTCGATACCTATGGATTGATTCCCTGTGCATCATCCAGACTGGGGATGAGCTCGCCGATTGGCGACACGAGGTAGCCCTTATGAGCGAGGTCTATTCGAATTCGTTTTGCAATATCTCTGCTATGGATGCGCCGGATTCTCACCATTCCATGTTCTGTTCCCGGGATCCGAACTCACTGTGCCCGGAGATTGTGCATCTCGCTGTTAACAGTCAAGTTGCTCCGTACCTGATTTCTCACACCACATTTTGGGACAGCGAAGTTTCTCTCGCTCTGGTCAATACTAGGGCATGGGTACTTCAAGAACGACTACTATCTCGTCGTATATTACACTTCGGCGAGCGCCAGCTCCTTTGGGAATGTCAAATGAAAGACGCTGCCGAGGTCTACCCAGATGGCCTGCCCCCCGAAATTTCGTCTTCTAGCTCCCGCTTCAAGTCCCTTTCTCCCGATCGCTATACTTCGGGAAACGATAGCAACGTTGGAGGTCATCTTATGTGGCAGCGAATTGTCGAGAAATATACGGCATGCGCTATTACATACTCCAGTGATAAACTCGTCGCTCTTTCTGCTATAGCAAAGGCCCTGACGCCGGTTTTGCAAGATGAGTATGTCGCCGGTATGTGGCGCCGCTATCTGGCATGCGAGCTGCTCTGGAACGCAATTACGAATCGGGAGTTGGGACTGGAAATATATCGCGCTCCAAGTTGGTCCTGGGCGGCAGTGAATGGAGCTGTTGACCCCGGCCGGCCAGATATTGAAGATACGGACATGCTCATGAAGGTAGAAGCCCTAGAGCTAGACTATTCAACAAATGACAGGACTGGTCTGATCCGAGGTGGGTGGTTACAGCTACGCGGAGTACTGAAGCCAATACTGCTGTTGAAGCCTTGTTCCTCCGAGATGTCTAATGGCAGAGATTGGGAAATAATCGTCAATGGGACCCATTTCAGTACTTTGAACGACTTCGAAGAGCAAGGGCTACAGGTTCAAGTCATGCTCGATGCTCCTCACAATGACTTTGAGGAGCAAAACGCAAAGGCAGCCTTGTATTGCATGCCAGGCAGAGTACGGAGGGTCGATAACGGGAGTATATACGTTCTGCTGTTGGAGATACTCGATCGGGCGAGGGGAATCTTCCGTCGTATAGGGCTTGCTCGTGGGTGGGTGGCAGACACTCAGGCGAGGATTCTGGCTCGCAGCGTGGAGGAGAGCCAACTTCCATGCGAGGAGTATTTTAGCAGCAGGAAGGGACGGAAAACAACACCCAACTCATTAACTTACCCTAGGGGAAATGCACAGAGAGTCGTCGCACAGGCGTCTAGGCCGGTCAGCCCGAAGCTGCACCAGATTACGCGTATGAGGTCGGATCAACCTGAGGCTTATGTCTCCTGATAGGGAAGCATCTCATGAGATAGAATATCGGGTCGGTCGCAGGAAAGTTCGCTGGCAAGGCATCAATAGGGCCTGCGGCAGCCCGATATCTGAGGGAGGTTGAAGACAGAGGTTGGACGGGGAACGAAGTAATGGCAAGAAGGTTCAAATAAATCTCTCAAAAATGAAGGCAATCAATTAATCGACTCCCTAGCAGCCTCGAGCCCTTCCGGCCTCTCTGACTTCTAGGAAGAATCTCTGATAAAAGAAAAAAAAACGATGATTTTCCCCAGTGACGGCACTGACCTCCCCTTTTAACCCCATCCGGGTCACCCTAGAGACATCCCCGCTAGCGACCAGCTAGCCCAAGTGTCCCTAACCGCCTGTCACAGTATACACAAGCCGGCCACTTGATACGGGTCATCTAGTTGGATCTATCATTTGAGACTTTTAGCGTCACTATATGGAATACGAAGTTGTGCTCTGCGGTAACATCGCACTATTATGCAGTAGATCAAGTGACTAGGGCGGTCTCTGTGTATCAAGAGGCCGGTGAGCAGAAATTGTGCGTAAATCTGACTGGGAATTTATGTCTTTGAAAAATGTTATTAAGATAGTATTGCATTGCTTAGTAGAGTTAATAGAAGAAAGTTAAGCTGAATAAGGATACGCTGCCTGATTTTGGATAAATAACGCTTTTAGTAGATTTCTTTATTTTAAAAAGGCAATAACAGAAGTATCTTAGAAATCCCTGATATATACTATTAATTTAACTTCTATCTACTCTCTTAAGATACGTAAGTTATTAATATAAAGTTTTAAAAAAGATTATAATTAAAATATTGATTATTATAATAACGAAATATTAATTTTTTAAATGTATAAAAATTAAAATCTATATAAATATATAAATAATTAATTTAAACCTCTTTTTTTTATATAAAATATCTTCTATTTATTTTTCTACCTAAAAAGCTATTATATTTACTTTAATAATAATAACGATAATCAGTCTAACTAATACTATAAGTCGTACTATATTACAGTATATTATAAATTAGATAACTGCTAATTCGACTCTTCTCCTTAGCTAACAAAGAAATATTATCTCAGTACTGGATCAAGTCTAGTACTTTAAAGACCCAGCTGAAGCTGAGGCCCGACTGGCCTGGCTCAGCAACATAGATCGGGTCAACCTAGCGCGGCTAGGTTGCCGGGCCGTCTCTATTACGGCCGAAGATAAAGGTCTGAAGATTTTCTGGGTCGAAGGTTGACAGGCGAAGGTTTTGTGGGACCGAAGGTTATTATATATCAAGGTTATCTTACTCTAATTCACTTTGTTGAGCAACACAATGTCCGACATGCACTATGATGACAGGAATTTAATAATTTGTACACTTCATTCTACTTCGATAGATGTACCCATCTAACCAGGTAAGAAAATATGACCAACGAGTAGCAAGCGCCTCCCTCCATCAATGGCTGATCAAACGTCAAGGAAGCGTATCCTCACTGGAGACTGGGCTCCCCTTCAAGGTCCAGTTCAGAGACACCGAACGAGACAACATCCCTCCATAAGGAAATTCCCTATTGAATTCAGTGGGGGAACAACTCGATTGTGGGCCCCACGTAGTGCTTTTTCGCATGGAAAACCCAGTTCACCCCTCCCAGAACGAAAGCTGTACCCACAACGGCCGCTGTGTAATCTGCCAGCAACTATTAGCCCTGGAATGCAACGGGGTGGGGCAGGAAGCTTTCCGTACTCGCCCTTGATTGAGATTGTGCCGTCACCCCAGACGGCTCTCAGCGAAACCGACTTTGCGCGTGGATACTTCCATGGGCTGAGGTCGGGCCACCGTCCCGTAGTCATCAATAAGGAACTACCTGGCTTTGTCGGGAAACGGCTATCTATATCCTGTTCAGGGAAGCCAGCTACCTAATCAAGGAGGATGTAGTGAGCGTCAAAGATGTCGATACCATCATAGAGGCGAGTCTGGGGCCGCGATTTGCGACTCAGGGCCCTTTCAAAGCTTACCACATGGGAGGCGGTACGGCAGGCATCCGGGGGCTCATGCACAACTTGCAGGGTACGATCCAAGATGTTTGGGACAGTTTCGAGGATCTTGGTTTTGGAAACGGTGATGGCTGGGAGGAAAAGGTGATGACGCAGACGGAGGAAGCCTACGGGATGCCAAACTCGGCACAGTTCACCGCCCGAGACAAGCAGCTCCGGAGTGTGCTAAGAACTCAAAAGTGAGTTGATCAAATGGTGATGGGTGGGAAGGAGGAGAGAGGTTGAAGTCTTCACGTCGAATATCGCCGCGACATGGGAGGAAGCCGAATACATCACTAGGACTACTGCTATTACCTTCATCACAGGTCCCATATCTGTCACTATAGCTCCGATAGCCGTTTACCCACCGCCGCTCTCGTGATAAGATTATAAGATATGTGTCAATCACATCCAAGATGTGGCAAATCAAGGAGAAATGCTGCCGTAGTCTGACTTGCCAGGTGAATAATGCCCGATACTAACGCTTACTTGGTGACCAGATAACTCCGCGCACGGCTGGCCCGCTCGCCTGGCAGACCAGTGTCCCCTCTTCGCTGATAAGGCAATACAATAATCTTCAGCGTGACTCCTGCTATCGCTGAGGAATGAACTAGTCGCCGTGAGTGAGCCGTGAGTGAGTCCCAATCCTCAAATTACCTCGAGGCCAGCCAAGCCAGGTTAGGTTGCCTAAACAAATTTGCCGCTCATTTAATAGAGAGTATTGCTATTCGCACACGTTCAAAACGCTAATCGCACACAAGTACAATTTTACACCTAAGCTTGATGCAAGGTAATATTCCTCGCCTGTATACCCACCCTCAGTTTCTTATTCTAAGAAAGTTTCAGTTTCTATCCTAAAATAAATTAAAAAAGAAATTTAAATAGCAGAACTTGGAGAATAAATACTAAGAATAAAGCTTATTTAGTTTTCTTAGATTATACTTACTAAGATATATATTATTAAGACTTCTTAGTGAAATTCGCCTATATACTTAAGTGTGCGAGTAGCATTTTGAATGCGAATAGCAATACTCTTCATATATACTGGACTTACTATCGCCGTTGAGTGGTGTGCGATGAGGTCTTCTCAAGATGCTTATCTTGCCGGAGGCTGCCAGTTAGGTGTGGGGGTTATAGCATACAGCTAGTTTGGGTTAATAGTGAGACAGGCAGGTATTCACAACCGGCAGTACGATATGCCCTACTTTTCTTTCTCCAATCATAGATGGATCGTGCCCCCATGGATCGCAGCTATCCCGCGACCCTCACGATCCAGCCAATCACCCTTGCTGTATAGGCAGTTTAACCATACGTTACCAGAGGCCTACGCTTCCTCAGCTATCAACAAACCTAGTTACATCAAACTACCTTTGACATATTACCAGACCCGTGGCCTATATCGCTCACCTTGTGTCCTGATTAGGTACACTAGATTATACACTTCACGTCCTAGCCTACCCTATACCCCCGTACAGGAAGCTGGGTAATTACATTCCTCAAGTATAATTTATATTATTTACTCTGTTATTTCACACTTTAAAATCACTGTGCCGCCCCACCTTAATTAACGTAAGATATTAGCTCATATTAGAGTTGTCTGTGCCACAAAGGTGTTTCAAACTCTTGTCTATCCACTTCAAACATCGTCTCATGACACGAGAAACATGCAAGCGGAAGTGACGACACCACCATTAAACAAACAGCACTTCACGCAGGGTATACTGGTCGACAAATAAGTGCAAAACATGCTCAATGGCGGCGCGATGATCCTTCGAATCCCTGTGTAGTGTGAGACTCACAATCTATCCGCAACTTGGCCGAACAGGCCATCCTCGTATTCACATGTAAACGTAGTAGCAGCTTCCTTCTTCGGTACACTTAAACTTGGGAGAGCCTTAACTCAAACACACCAACGGAGGGAATACAGCACCCCCACATAACCCGTCGCCTCGGAGAATTTTAACATGCCGAGACGTGTCGGAGAAGTTTCAAGGTAGAAATGATCAACCAAACCATTGACTAATTTGTGGACACCAAATGCATGGTTCACACATCAGCATCACCTTAGATGTCACATTCACCATTGAAAAGGTTTAAGCTTGCCCAACCATAGCTATAATAAACATGATCCGCTCAACCCCTTCATCGCTTCAACCACGACATTCTTCCTCTTCCTGTTCATCTTCGAGCTGGCACTCATTTTTCCTTTGCTTCATAATGAAATTCCTCAAGTGTCTTGCTTTCGCTTCACTGGCAGTGGCTGCACCTGTCCTCGATGCCCGCGATTCGACTCATCTGGATGTGCAGCTTGAGAAACGGGGCAGTTCTAAGATGAAGGCCATTGTTCGAAATTTGGTTCCTCTGACGTCATTGTTCTTAAGACTGGTACCATCCTGGATAGAGGTAGCGTTGAAAAGGTCCGGGTGACCTCTGGAGGTAACATTGGCCATCATCTTTTGCAGCGTTGTCGTTGACTAATTAAAGCAGAGGGAAATGTCCCCTTTGAGTGAATTCGTGTTGCAATCAGTCATGACAACCTACCCAAGAAGGCTTTTGTCCACGTTCCGGCTGGCGGATCGGTCGAGAATGAGTTCGAGAATTGCAGAGATTCACGATCTCTCCCAAGGAGGCTACTTCGATATTCGGGCCGTCGGTACTTTCCGCCATGGCAGAGACGATTATAAGACCATTGCTGGAGTGATTCCCTACCACTCGAACCACGTCAGGGCTTTTGTGGATGGAAGGGAAGCTTCCGAGACGTACGCCACATACCGAATCAAGCGCGAGGTGAAGCGATCCAAGGTTTCGGGATGTGCTGGGGATCAATTAACGGCGGCCCAGAATGCTGTGGCGGGTTGCGCTGAACGGGCCCAGGCTGCGTATGGAGCTGCCATGAATGGCTCTGATGCAAAGATGGTTGAGTATTTCAAAAAGTCGGACCAAACGACCCGCAATACTGTTGCGCGAGTCTACCAAGCGATGGCTTCCGAGTGCGGCACCGCGGACTCTTGCGAAACCGGATACTCCTGCACCGACATTGACAGCTTATGCAGAGGTTAATGTCTGTGTAACGGTGTACTGCTCTCCGTATTGGACTACGCCCGCAGTAAGCACCGAGTGTCACGCCGGAGACCAAGCCGGCATCACAGCCACGAGATGAGCCACCTTGCTCAAATTAAGGGCACCGACGACTACGACGGCTACGGATACGAATTTGTCCGCAGTTTGACTGCTGAGCAGAATATTAACCACGCGGATACGTATATGCTTTTCGCCAACGCGATTCGGGTTGGTTGCTAGGTGGATTTATGCTGTACAACTTGGGGCTGGTCCGATTGACATGTTGATATGGCGACTTGGTCATGTGAGTAAAGGACAGGAATAAAAATGTTAGAGAATGATCTCCCGGAGTCAAAGATTTCCGCTGTTGCTTTTGCTGGACACCAAATGAAAGTCAGTGCACCGAATACATGCTGTTAACGTCCTTGGCCAAGGTGATGTATGGGCCAACTTCAAACCAGAAGCGGCAAGGTACAGTGGCTAAAATTGATTGCCGGCCGCGATGCCGATTTTTAGCTCCTTCATGATGGCATTTGGAATCAAGCTGCTGACAGCAAAGCGCAATTGTAGACTGGGCCAAGAAACGGCAGACTGGGATTAGCGGCTGGGCGATTGGAGGTGTGGGCCAGACGACACGGTGAGATTAATTGTGATCTTCGGAGTACGGCGCCATTACAGCATCAGATGTGCAGTACACCAACGAGAAAGACGATGATATTTGTGCCTGACTAACGGGACGAAGCAGGGGAATCCATCCCAGGTTTCAACACATCGTACGTGGGAAGAATGGCACGATAAACAGCTGCACCGTTGTCACGTCTGGGACGTCTTCACGAAATGCCGCCCGTATATCCCTTGTACTTGGTAAATAAAAGGTTCGCTAGCCCTACACCATGGCGCTCAACGGCCGCTCTGATTTGCCCGCCGTGGCAAAAACGTCATGCCCTGGCATCTCCGGCACCGTCACCGAGGGAAAGACAGGGAAGACACGACGCAATGCTCAGCTGCCCCGCACTAATTGCCACCAGAGGGGATCTACTACGTTGGAACTGGTTAGTGACATGGTTCGTGAGACTGTCAGAGAGATTTGCCAAATGACTTGCTCCCTAAGCGAGCCCGTCCCGTCGAGAGAATGCCCTCCCCCGCGTTCCCCAGACATCCACCGCCAACCAGATCCGCTCGCTAGCCGCGACTTGATGCGTAAATGCGGCAGATCAGGAGACCTCCCTGCCTCTGAGAAGCGGCCTTTTAACTGCCCGCGCCCCACCGCCGCTTGGCACAGCTTTTCCGCCTCCTCACTGCGCTCGCCACAGCCGTGAAACCTCTCATCACCATTTCGGGGTCCTGGTCCTGGCCTTGACGAGGGAGGCGTTTGCCTCCGGTCGAGAGAATGGCATTGTCGAGCTTCGCCCATGGCGGCCTTGTCCGGCGAGCCGCGAGGGACTACAGCGCCGAGGATGTCCTGGTCATTGTAAGCTATGCGGCGTGCGAGACGGTCCTGGTTACTGACGTAATGTCTAGGTCTCGTTGACTGTGGCCTTGTACAACGCCTTTGAACTGCTCAGCCTCATCTTCATGACCTTCAAACGACGCCACGGCCTCTACTTTTGGGCCATTTTCCTCGCGTCATTCGCCATTCTTCCCTACTGCATGGGCCGCCTGATTGTCTACTTTGACCTCACTCACAAGTCGCTGGGCATAACGATTGAATGCATCGGCTGGGTGTTCTTGGTCTCTGGTCAATCCGTCGTCCTATACTCTCGCCTCCACCTGGTTCTAAACGACCACACCATCCTCCGTGCCGTTCTGATGATGATTATCTTCAACGCCGTCGTTTGGCACCCGACGACTATTATTCTCACCTATGGATCTTACTTTAGCCCACAACCAAGCCGAGGCAACTTTGCGTCTGGATATAATATCGTCGAGCGAGTACAAATGACCTGCTTCTGCCTCCAGGAGTTTATCCTTTCAGGACTGTACATCTGGAAAACTCTGGACATCCTGAGGACTTCCCTAGGAAATAAACGCAAAATCATGTGGCATCTATTCGTCATAAACATCATCATCGTCATGATGGATATTGGCCTTCTCGTGCTCGAATACATGGGCCATTTTCACTGGCAACAGGCAGTCAAAGTCGCCTTCTACTCGGTCAAACTGAAGCTCGAATTTGCCGTCCTCGGCGAGCTTGTTGATTTCGTCCAGCATCGTGGAACCAATACCGCCCTCAACACGAGTGGGTTTGTCGAGCTCTCGAGCACTCGCACGCAAACGGGGGACAAGAGGCAGTCTACAGCCAGGCCGGATGCGATGCACGTCGAGGATACGAAACCCACCGCCGTGGCCGCTGGAGCTGATCCGAATGCGACAAGCCAGACGAGTGAGGAAGATGCTGCCGTCGCAGCGAGAGCATATCCTGGAAACGACTCGTTTGATCAAGGCGAGGATCAGAGTACGAACCAGATGTATGACATTGCGATTCAACAGATATCCAGGTCAAAGTAGTGTATTTCATTTTTTTATACCCCATTGTCTTTGGAAGTAGTCCTTGTGGAAGTAGAAATCTATTTGGATATTAACCCAGTCTTGTAAACCAAACGCCGCTTGTATGATGCTCCGTGTGCTCGGTGAAATATTCCAGCCTTGGACCCAACCACTGTGTTGAATACTTGGGCGAGCACTGGTCGTGATTATCGTATCGAGTTCTCTGCATTCTCCATCTATTAATTATGGCCCCGGTGCCCCCGGGGGTTTCATGGCCTTGGCTTGTGCCATTCTGGCCGCGCGCTGTTTCCTCCATACAGGACCCTGGACTCGAAGCACTGCAAAGTGGTTAGACGGATGACGTTGTTAAAAGAATCAAGCTTACCCATGACAGCTCCTCCAACCAGGACCAAGTCCACAAGTGCCAGTCCGGTAAAGCACCACCCAGCTCCCATCTTGTTCACCAACGTGGGAATCAGCAACGCCGAGATTGCAGCAGCAGGGTTGCGGAGGAGATTCCCCAAGGCAAAAGCCCCGGCTGCCTGCTGCTGGACACACTCGGTCAAGAAAGCGGTTGTAGCGACAAACACCCAGTTCATGCCAAAGCCAGCTAGTCCAGGTTAGCTCTATTGTTGTCCAACTGGAAGCAACTTACTGATAAATGTGGCGATAATCACCAGTGCCGGGTGATAGGTCTTTTCCACAAACCAGCCAAACATGACAGTGCCGACGAAACAGATGATGACTCCGTAAATCTGATCTGCCAGACGGTTCTCGGGGTCTACCTTGCCGTCATCGGACTCGTAAATGGCCTTTTCGCGTCGGTAGTCGGAATACCAACCACCAAGCAAGCTACCAACGATCATGGCAATACCAACGGCCAGAAAACCAGCACCGGTGGCGGCCGAGTCCCAGTGGTAGCGGATAGTGAGTTCTGTGGGCAGTTGGACAGCCATGCCAAAGTATGTCGAATACAGCATGGCCGTGTTGAAGCTGACAATTCCAATCGGAGGGTAGGTGAACATCTTCCAGTAGCCCTTGAAGGAGGGCTTTGGCGGCGCAGGACCTCTCTGCGACTCGGGGGCCATTGGAGAGAACAATTTTGGAGGAAACATAAAGTACCCCGAGTCCTTATATATACTACCATCGCCAACTCTTGCTTGGAGGGTCTCTGGAAGGCAGAAGATGATGAGGAGCCAAAGCAGGAAGCCACCAATGGCGAGGAAACCAAAGATCCATCTCCATGACACTGCTCCGATGGCACCGCCGAAGACGGGGCCGAGGACCGGACCAAGCTGAGGACCCATGAGGAAAATGGACATGGCAAACGCTCGTTTCGCGGGCGGAGTGACCTAGACTGTCAGCGCGTTGGAATTACTTGGGATACTCGAGGGAACCTACATCAGCTACCGTTCCTGCACCCATGGAAACCACAGCGGCGGATCCAAAGGCTTGGACTATGCGCAGAAAGACGAGTGCGCCGTAGTTGGAAGGCACAGCGGCGGATAGAACGTTGGCGACGATGTAGATGGCGAGAGAAATGATGTACAGAGGACGTCGGCCCTTGACATCGGCGAAACTTGACCAGAACATGGGCTGTACATGTTAGCTAGCAACACGTCGAGATTGCGACCAACTCACTGCAATGGCAAAGGTCAGCATGAAGACGGACACCGTCACGTTAATCATGGTGGCGCTCGCGTTGAATTCCTTCTCGAGAATCGGCAGCGCGGGCAGGTAAATGTTTCCCGCCAGCGGACCAAAGCAGCCCGCCGTGGTCACGACAGTGAGGATGAAGCGTCTGCGCCATGGCGAGAAGGCAGTAAACGGCTTGGGCGGCTTCTTCTCGACGTCCTTTGGCGGGTCGGCCGGTGAAGGCCCCGTGGGGTTTGCGTCTGCAGGGTCGTCGGCCGCTGAGACGGGCTTGTACGCCTGGTATCGCTGGGCAGGGCGCTTGGCGTTGGCTTTGGAGTATTTCGACGGGTAGCGGAAGGGAGCTTGGGAGAAGGAGTAGGGTTGGTGGGCGACGGGGTTGATGGGAGGTTGGAGAGTGTCGAGCTCGTGGTCTGATGGGCCGGTTAATGTGCTGTCCAACAGCGGTTTTGAAGCCGTCTCGGGCGTGTCTGGTGGGATATCGTCGCCGATATCGATCGAGGGCCTCATTGTGTAATGGTCGGACGCCATTGCATCTACGGGACGATTTTCAGATTGGAATGTTCAAGTCCAGATTCCGATGCGATTCAGACGACGGGCGGAAAAGTGCCGTGTGATGGCGCGCTCCAAGACCCAGCGAAGCGTAAGCGGGAGACGAGGGAAATTGAAGCCCGACGACGAACGAAATAATAAAAAAAGAGGCCACAAGATTTAGTGTAATGCGAATCAATACCGGGCACCATGGGCCAGAAGCGAATGGTTTGCTCCCCGCGGGCTTCATTTAATCACGGCCTTGGCCACATCCAGCACCCACGCAAATAGCTCTGCAGTCAGCAGCGGCGGGCTGTGCGTGGCTGTGCGAGGCGCCAGGGATGCGGAGGTGAGGCCCCCGGGATGTTACGCCAAGAGACGGTAGACGCCCTCGTGTAAGCGGGAAATGCATCGAGATGGTTTAGCGGATGGCCATTAGCTGGGTGCTTATACCGTCCCAACCAAGGACGGAGCGGGTTGGGGGCGCAGACCGGGGAGCGGAGCTGCGGCGTGTCCACCCGCAGGGCCGGAATTGACGTTTCACGCTGCTGACTTGGTGCAGGATGTTGCTGAGTGTGTGCTGCGTGCTGTGTATTGTGGATGTGTGCTGTGGACATGTGTGCTGTGTACTATGCATCTGTGTTGGTGCAATCCTGACCCTGGTGTTGTTGGCCGTGGTTGTATCCGCACGCTGTACTCCGAGACAGTCACACACGGCGGTTGGCTTCCTGCTTCTGTGCTATTTTTGCACCGCTCGCAACCAGACCGATGCGAGAGTCAAGCCCGATGATGAATCATACTCCGCCTGTGCTGTGGCTGTGATTGAGTCGACTCGCCCAGCCCCCGATGCAATTGTCATCTCGACGGCGTCTCCTTGCTGCTTGATGGCTTCCACCCTGCCTCCTTGATAGCACCCCACTGTCTCCTTGTCACACCCTCGGTGCCAATGTGCCCGTCATATAATTAAACAGTCCGCCCTGATACGCTCCCCAGCCAAGGGACTCTTCCCTGAGAAACCCATCCTTTGCACACTCGCCATCACCATACACACAATGGGCTTCCTCCTCCTCGAAGTGCCCCTGCTGGTGGCCATCGTCATCGCTACCGGCTACTACTGCTTCCTCCTGCCGCCCAAGTACCCGGAGAACATCCCCGCGATCCCGTTCTGGGTCGCCCTGCTGCCGTTCTTCAAGGACGTCGACCAGTCCGACATCTTCCGCACCTACATCGATAAGCCGCTGAGAAAGCACGGGGCGGTCAAGCTTTTCTTTGCCGCGCAATGGAATGTCTTGGTGCACCGTCCGGCGTACATGGCCGAGGTGTTCAAGGACGAGGACCTGTTTGAGAAGAGCGGCAACCAGAAGAAGATCCCCCACAGTGTGCTCGCGCAGTTTCTGGGTAAGTTTGGACCGCTGTTGGATATGGCTTGGCTAACTTTTGCAAAAAAGGTGACAACATCATTTCCGCCCATGGATCGACTTGGAAGACGTATCAGTCGGTCGTCAAGCCCGGCTTGCAGCGCAACTTTGACGGGACCATTGTCGCCAACAACGCACACAAGCTCACCCGACTATTGCGAGACGCGCAGAAGACGGCGGGAAGCAAGGGCGTGCCAGTGCAGGACTTTTTGCAGCGGTACTCTGTGGCCAACTGCTCCGAGGGTGTCTTGCAAACGCAGTTCCACGTAAGTGCTGTGGTCCCCGAAGCCTATCGCGCAGTGTGTTTCTGACTAGACCGGTCCAGCCTCTCGAGTCGGCGGCCGCCCCAATCAACGTGATGCAGTCGCAGGTCAAGATGCAGATCTTCAAGCCCATCTTCATGAACTTTCCCGTTCTAGACCGCCTGCCGTTCCCCAGCCGGACGCGGGCGCGCGAGGTAGTGCGCCAGTTCAAGAACGAGCTGAAGCGCGCGCTGGTCGAGAGCCACGACAAGGTTCCGCGAGGCTCCGACGGTCTGGGCCGGCGCATGCTGGACGCTGCCGAGTCGGGAGTCCTCACGGAGCAGCAGCTCCTCGACAACCTCACCGTCGCGTTTGTGGCTGGCCAGGAGAACCCGCAGCTGGCCATGACTTCGATGCTGTATCTGCTCGCCAAGCACCCTGTAAGCCAAGCGCCAGCTTTAACTCGTTAGCCAGACTAACACGGTCTAGGATACGCAAGCCACAATCCTCAAGGAAATCCTCGCCCACGGCGCCCAAGCCGCAGAACAGTCCAGCCTGGCCGACATGCCCCATCTCACGTCAGTCATCTACGAGAGCCTGCGGCTGTTTCCGCCAATCGGACAGCTCATCAACCGAAGGGCCACACGGGACACGTTCCTGGGCGGCGACGAGGTGCTGATTCCGGAGGGCACCTATGTAAGTATTAGAACTCCATTTAAAATAAATTAAATACTGACTATACTTAATCAGCTCGGCTATAACTGCTACAGTACAAACCGCGACCCAGACGCCTGGGGGCCAGACGCCGATGAGTTCGTCCCCGCGCGCTGGGGCAAGACGGTCGACGAGATCCAGACGCACTACCGACGGCGGCGGGCTCGCGGCGAGTTCATCTCGTTCCACGGCGGGCGTCGGAGTTGTCTAGGCGAGAGGTTCGCCCTTTTGCAGCTGCGCATCACGCTGGTCGTCTTGATCCAGACTTTCAAGTGGAGCTTAGACCCGACCTGGGCAGACCGCATGACCCCTGTACGTCTTTCTTTTTTTTTCTTAATTCACCCTTGTGTTGTTTATCTCTGGGCTGTCTTGCTAACTGATCTGATCTGTAGGCCGGCCCGCTCTACCCCCGTGCTTTACGACTTACGTTCGCCGAACGGAGCCCCGGTGATGAGTGATGGACGAGGGGGCGTCATGGTTAGGAGGGTGAGATTTTAAATGATACATTAGCAATCGATAGTTTGGAGACCGGCGTAGACTTTCTTTTTTCCTCTATTTATTTGCACTATTGGTTGGGGGGCGCTCATATATTTGGTGGCGCTGGAGACTAAGATAGCCGGAAGACACAATTCGGCGGCGTGCATATTGTACAGTAACAGCGTGGTGGCTTCTTACAGGGTAATACCTAGTTTAATAATCGAATGGTCCCCGATGGATCGAGATTGGAAGAGATTGAGAAAGCGTTCAAAGTCAGCATCTTAAGTCAGCTCCAAAGCCAGCGGCGCCCAACCTAAAGCCCACCGCTCCAAGTCATCTCATCATCCCCCAAGTCATCTCATCATGTCCAAGTCATAGCCAGGTCATCACTCAAAACCCACAGCGGCAACCTTCGTTCACCTGCGTTCGTTCACGCTGCAATCGGAGCCGAGCCCTATCGGCACGTAAGAAGCTTCCCGGCTAGCGCTCTGCAGCTTACGTGCAGCGAGCTGTAGGGGGAAAGCCAAGCATGAGTGAGCCCTAAGAGGCCCAGCCGTAGGGCACCCAGGCCCTTGTCCAGCCAGCCCTGCGCACTCGCTAGCAGTCCGAGCTGCCCAATGAGACTCCTCGGATTGGCCCAGACGCTTGGATGTCTCGAATTGGGCGGCGCATGATGACAGGTGCTACGTCGTGCCTGCATGCACTGCGCAGCCCCTCGGAGTCCCCTGTAGTGCCCCTCCACAGTCCCCTGTAGTGCCCCCCGTTGGCCCCTGTAGTCCCCGTAGCGCCCCCCCAGCACGCTAGCATAGGGCCAACCGCGCCGGAGCGAGCCTTAACCAACGGGCCCGCATGCGCTAAAACTGAACGCCGACGCAAAGGACTCAGGCGCGTGGCCCCCAAAATAGAAGGCCGGCCAATGGCAGCCTCAGCCACTGCAGCAGCAACCTACACCCACTGCGAAGCGAATTAGAGGCCATCGGCGACCAACTTCCCGCCATGTAGGTATCACCACATCCCAGCCCTCCACGTCGCAGCGCGTCGGGGATTTCCAGATCTGCGCCATTCGGCCAAGGCCGTGGACTTGTCTCATTTCATTTTCTCGCTGACTTGCGGTGTGCCGTGCTGTGCTGTGCTGTGCTGTGCTGTGCTGTACTGTGCCGGGCTGCAAGGTCACAAGCCTCGTGCGGCTGGCTTCGCGGGAACCCATCTCGGCGTCCAATCCTACCGCCAGGAGGCTTACTGTGGACGAGGCTTCGCATGCTGCTTATTCCACCCCGGCCTGGGCTGTGCTTGTGTCTCTGCCGTTGGTCGTCGGTATGGGGCCGTCGAAAATAGCAATCTCGCGGCCCAGGTCTCTCGCGATGCTGGAGGCCGAGTTCCACGATGTGGCTTATAAACCCAACGCCAAACCGCCTTCTTAGTGTCTCGCTCGATATCTCGCTCACAATCACTCAATCACTCAATCTCTCTCATACTCTCTCATACCCACTCTCACCTCCAGCAACTCTCTCCTGTTTCGCTGCTTCTACTGTCTGCTCTCTTCTCTCTTCTCTCTTCTCTTTCCTACTCTCTTCACCTACCACCATACCCCCAACCCCCTAATAATTACCCTTCTTCTCTCCTACACAATGGAAGTCTCCAACGCCGGCATCTCCATCTTCCACCGCTTCCAAGCCTCCTTCATCCACGACGGAAAGGGCACCCTTCTCTTCACCAGCGGCCCCCGCAAGCAGCTGCTCGAGGATAACTGGGAGGTCATCAACTCCTTCATCCACCTGCAAGAGTCCACCGTCCGCCCCGCCAACCGCATTGCCTCCATCGACATCAACGAGCCCGTCGAGGGCCTCCGCCTGTACCAGCAATGCCAGCTCCAGGACGGCGTCGCCAAGGGCCTCCTGCTCGCCGCCGAGAGCAAGGACAACAGCGTCGGCGAGGACTTTGAGTACTTCTTCGTCCAGCTGATCCTCGACCAGCTCGACTTTGCCCTCTACAACCCCACCGAAGCCCCGTCCTCGCCGAGCCCTCACGTCCGCGTCACCGGCAAGATTGTGTCGCTGTTCGACTCATATCTGCGATACCAGGGCAACGAGGACAAGTGGGAGGCGGGCGGCCGTCGTGTCTTTGAGGAGCGTGTCCGCCACTTCACCTCCCAAGGAGCCCAGATCCAGCTCTGTCTTCCCGCCTTTCCCTGCAAGTCTACCAATACCAACAAGGTCACCGGAACCTCTCCCGACCGTGGCGAGGCTCTCGCCTTGAACCATCTCCACAGCTTCGTCGAGGCCGTCGAGAAGATCTACAAGCCCGGCGCCAAGCTCTGGGTCATCAGTGATGGCCATGTCTTCAGCGACTGCATCGGCGTCGACGATGCTGTCGTCGACCGCTACGGCGAGGAGCTCAAGGAGATGAACCGCGAGATTGGCCTCGCCCGCGGCCGTCTCGACCGCGTCGATTTCCGCTCCCTGGTCGACCTCTTCAAGCTGACCGACGACACTGTCGCCGAAGAGGTCAAGAGCATGGCCAAGAGCCTGCGCATCCCCGCTATTACCCATCACGTCCGCACCAAGGAGACCGAGGAGGCCGAGCTCTGCCGCCAGATCCTCATGGCCGGAACCCAGCCTCTCGAGTCTGTCGCCCGCGACCGCCTCAAGTCCAACGACGAGTCTCTCGTCGCTCTCTATCGCGGCTTTTCCCGTTTTATGCTCGAGGATCTTGAGCTCCACCCCACCACCCTCACCCAGACCAAGTCCCAGCGCAAGAAGCTCTCCACCAAGGTGGCGTTTGAGATGATTCTGGTAAGCAGCCCGCCAACCCCATCAACTGAACCCGTGCTAACAATACACAGCGAAACCAGGCCTATTCCAACCTTGTAGAGATGCTATTTCCAAATTACGTCCGCTTAAGTATTCACGCTCACAACAACGCCGGTCCCAAGTTCGGCATCCAGCTCTTCGACGCCTCCAAGGTCCGCGTCGTGGAAGACCTCTCCCCCGAGGGTATCCCCATGGCCTCGGAGGATCTCCTGCACATCCCCACCCCGTGGCACAACTCGGTCGTCGAGATGGAGGGCTGCGACTACCTCCTCGTCACCAAGGCCAAGGTCGCCACGCACGCCATCGCATGCGGCGCCATGGGCGGTGAAAAGGTCACCGAGGGCGGCGCCTACTTCATGCTGACGCAGGCCGTCAAGGAACCAGTTATTCTGCTTCAGCGAGCTATGTCGTTTGCCCCCGTGGAGGAGGTGTCCTTCTACGACAAGGCCTACCAGCAGTTCACTCAAGTGTTTGCTCCTCTTCCGGTTCTTGTTTCGGTCGGTCTGATCATCGCCTACCGCATGAAGGTGCAATGATTTCTCATTTGTCAATGTCGGTTTACGTTTTAATTAAGCATGAGCATGGGAAGCGTGGGTTTTAAAAGTCGCAGATAATACTTGCTTTCATTTAGAAGGGCATAGATTGTATCAACCAAGTAACCTTATTTTTAACTTTATTCCATACTTCCCCGCATGTGATCGATGTCGCCACGCACACTTAGGACACAGTCATCATTTCATGAACCCAGCCGAACAGTACATTGATTGGGTGGCGTAATATCTTGACCTGATTCTTAAATAATGTTCCGTAAAATCACCATGTCCAGACTTTTATCTCTTAACCCACACGCGCTATAGGGTGTCAAAGCAGGTCAATCAGAGCTGATATGTCATTGTACCGTCTCGACTCAGTACATTGGCCCTGAATCCTTCCTCCGCTTATTGCCTTCGGGCTTTTTTATATACCTAATGATATAGGAAATCTAAGACTTATATAACTCAGCTTTAGTCTATCAAAGCAGGGCCAATTTATCGAGTCGATGCGGTAGATTTGCTTCGGGTTGCAAGTGAGAAGGAACTCAAAGTTTGGTGCAAGTAATGTTTCTTACCACGACGAGAGCTTGATTTATATGCGACATGTCCAAATCTCGGATTGGGCTGAATGACAGCTTCCAGGCATATTAGATAGTAGCTCTGATTGTATTCTCGCCAGCCGCTTCCTATTTGACATAGGTGTGAGATGTTTTTGACATGCTAATTTTCATTCTGAACTGCCTGATCTGCACAATGTCATTCACAGCACTGGGCGGTACCTAGACTGAGATTTTGAATGGCAATAAATACAGATCTGCATGAAATGCGGTATGCAATTTGTGTATCTGTACATTAGTCCACACCACGTGGCAGTCTCGATTTAACATCTAACCAGCTTGTGATTTTCAAGAATCTTGCACTGATCCGGCTGTCCGGCATGTAAAGTTTGTGTCTCCAAGTACGTCTTACGTCTTATCTCCTGAGCCTCGCTTCTATTAGACGAACTGTGATGTTAAACTTTACCGCTCAGGACTCATTGCTACAACCTGCCTTCTGGGACGGGATATATCCGTTTGAGCCCGATAGCCACAGCCATGAACACATTGATTGGAGACAGGTTAAAGCAAGTTGCCTTATTATTGATGTCTCGACGTGACGCGTTATCCTGTCTCGCGTTTTGGATTCGGAGTGGTTGGTGGGTCCCTGATGTCAAACCCCTGTTGACAGAAGCTTGACAAAAGCTTGACAAAAGCTTTTCGGTTCCTGGGCTATCGTGTCTCTAGATCAATGGATTCGTGCCAAGCGTTCCTGTTTACGCAAAATTTAAGACCTAGCGACATTGGTGGCCCTATCTAGATACTTGTCGCCTCTACTAGCCATGTCGTTGAGCAATAGAAACGGTTACGCATTTAAGAAGCCTCGGATCCCACCGAAATACCTACCAAGAATTACTCCACCAAAAGCTTCGCGAATATTGATGAGTTCAAATTGCAAGGTGCAGCAGTCTAATGGAGAGTTTTGGTAGCGACATGTATTATTGTCAATGAGTGATCTTAGAGTGTGGTCTGCGAGACAGGGCAGAGGAAGGATTAACAATCTGCCCACTCTATTTATAGGGGGATATTCCCCAAGCTTCCAGTAGAATCACCGATTCTTAAAGACTCCTTGGCGGATGCAGCGGAGCGGCTCGTTCAACAACTACGAAGAGCTACCCCGAAGCACCGTTATACCCCTGTTCTTCTGTTGTCCAATCAACGCACCAAAATCCATACAAGGTCCGCCGCTGCGCCTCGACCAAATCCGCAACCGACATGGGATAAATAATGGACTAGTGACAACTTGGAAATGCCAAGGCGCACTACCGGTAAACTCCGCGTTCTTCATGCCTTGTGGTTTTTGGCAGTCCTCATGTTGGATGGAGAATGGAGCACGCCTCAGGTGATATGACCGGATCCTGGGAGTACCTATGAAACCAGCTTATATGCAGTGAGACACCGCAAGTCTCCGCAGTAACCCCATCCCGGACTGGTGAGGGCCGCATTGCCAACTTCCCTGACTCTCGCTCCTGACTTTTGCTCTAGACCAGACTAGATCTAGCTGCTACCGCTGGAAACCTTGAGGCTAGCTGAACTTTGGTCGCCGCCAACATAAGCACAATCAACATCCACCGCCAAGAAGTGACTGACTTTATACATGGATGCAATCCCGCAGCCCTATCACAGAATTCCTTAAAATGTACATCTCTCCCTCTTCCCCTTCTCCCTTTTCCCGCTAGAAACCAATGCCACGTCAATGTTCAAGGCCTCTGCGGAGGCTCAGACAATGGCCCGTGCCAAGACCGAGACGTAGGTGGGGTGTCGTATTCAATCCGAAGCATTTTACGCGTATTTCGGTATTGATGATTGGGTCGTATTAATGTACGAGTCCATCGGATTCTAGATTTCATGATTGGTGTGGCTTATCCTCAGGACCGGGTTACGAGGAATTGTTGGTGACGAGTCTGCCCTGCGTGTAGGAGGCATTTCCGGCCTTTCCGATTAAAAGACGGTGCTATCCCTTGAACCTAATGGCTCCTCACTGCCTTCGCAAATTGCACACATCCGAGCAAGCCGATACTTTTGTTATTTTTTCTTGGGTTTCCTTGTTTTGCCATCTGCACAGCTCCGACGACCAGTAAGGCTGCTCTTGAGTATGCCCTAATCCGATTACGACACTGCGTTTCCAATTCCGACACCCCGACTCTCGATTCGATGGCCGAGCTCGAACCCTACAAAAATGGCTATTACTTGTGGAAATATGTGCCCTCGGCTGCTGCGGCGGGGGTCTTCTGTGCGGTCTTCTTCATTGCTGCGACCGCGCATGTCTGGCGAACTTGGAAGAGGCGTGCCTGGTTTTGCATCCCTTTCGTGATCGGCGGTTACAGTAAGACATCCGGGAATGTCTAGGCCACCGCTGACAATTGAACTAGTGCAATCGATTGGATATGCTTTCCGAGCAGCTGCACATGGTAGTACTGACGACTTGATACTCTTTGCGATGCAACAAATCGCCATCCTCTTAGCGCCTATACTGTTGGCAGTTTCGATATGCATGGCGTTGGGCCAACTCATCCGCAATGTCCACGGGGACAACCACTGGATTATGAGTGTCAACTGGGTGACGGGAACAATTATCTTGGGCAACACCGTGTCATTGGTGCTTCAAGCAAGCGCAACGGGCATCACGATAACCGGGGAGAATACAAAGCCAGGCCAAAGTATGGTGATAGCCGGCTTGGGATTCCAGATATTCATGTTTGGTCTGTTCTTATTGACGGCAGTACTATTCCATCACAAAATGCTGCATGACCCGAGGGCGGGAAGCGTCCCTGAGAGTTTGAAATGGAAACGAGACTTGTGGATATTACACGGATTAAGTGTTCTGATGATCGCGAGGTCTGCATTTCGCATCGCCGAATTCGCTTCGGGAACCGATGGATTTCTTGCGTCCCACGAATGGCCGCTTTACGTCTTCGATTCAGTGCCCATGTTGGCAGTAATGGTGGCTTTCTGGATATGCATGCCAGCCATGAAGAAGAGGCCGGATAGCTGGGTCTCATTGGCGTCTGCGACGCTCGCGCTCAGAAGAATACCAACGGCGGAAGTTTTAGAGGAGGCAAGGCCGGGCAAGCGTTGAATTGGACACATCTAGCTTTTATTTGTAATTTCAACATAACATACAACTTCTATTGCATCGAGTTCTGGTCGGATGAAGAGGTTGCAGTGGTACTTGACGTTAAAGCCCTGCGCTTCTTACCCCCACGTCTCGAGGTTGAAACGCACCCGATGAGCGCATTCCTAGCAACTGTTCAGCGACTTATCCACTGCCCACTAATAAATACCAAGAACGAAGACGGCAAAAAGATAGACACAGCAAAAAACATACAACAGCAAGGATTCCCCGGTCGTCACCGACCCGAGTACTAATTTGCCGCTTCTCAGTTTGACTAAGGGAGAGCGGACGGGATCCCGTATTTCCTAAGAGCTATGGTCGTATGTGCTTGTGTTTCCAGCGGAGTTGACTTATGACCCGACGTCTCTGAATAGGTTTTTGCCGACAGACGGCGAATTAATGGTTCCATGGTGTTAAGTGGAGGTTAACATCTTGCTTGAGTGCGCCTCTATTTTGACCTGGATGAAAGGTAAAGTGGGGAAGCGAATCAAGGAATAACAGACTGCTTGAAGATCTAGTGATACTGATGGCCTCTAAAGCTGTGGCAATCTCAACCTCTAAATGACTGGTACCCAATAGTCTTAAATTGGACAAGACCATGTTCTGTGTCCTAAAATCCTAAATACCTTACATATCTATGAGGATATCATCGTAAAATTTCACCCTTTGTGACAGGACACACAGTTCCATCCAATCCAAATCCTGCATGCTTTGACTCCTCGCCGTCAAGGCAACCGAACTTTAGTCTAAGTTCCCCAATCTCCTTCGGAAGAGGATCTGCGCCTAGAGAATACCCTTCCGCTAGCTTGTCTAGATCCGGATTCCTTGTAGTGAGCAGCATGGTCGAGAAGGACGAGCTGCTGGTAACACCATTGCTCCACAGCGCCACGGCTCCAACTCCGGTCCAAAATAGTACAGTGGCTAAACTTGCCCCATATACAATCATGAGGTTTGCCACATCATATGAATAGAAGTTGCGGGGAGACGAGACGTTAACGGGAACAGTGGTTGTGAATCGGCGTCTGTCATAAAAGGTCATCATGCTGTAAGTGAAATTGTGAGACAAATCTTCGATGGCCCTAGCAAGCGACTGATTGCGACATTTGCCCGAATTCGGGAGGGCGAGTTGGGTCATTCGGGTAGTGTTCCAAAACTCCGGACAGTCGATGAGCCCCGACTGTAATAGAGGGATTGTTCCTTCTCCTCCAGTTTGGAAGTCTTCTAGAGCGCGGCCCAGCTTGACTCTCGCAGTGAGCAAATAGCTAAACAAAATGTGCGTCACCCAGGCCGTCCCCATACCCAGAGAATCGGAAAAGTACGACCATGTACCCTCGCTTCCGTCCCATGCATGTGGGTGCAGGTACTGGATAGATGAAGGAGCAATTGACTGGACACCTTCATGAAAGCGTACCGATATATCGTACGAGGTATTGTAAAGTTGGCAAACTATGCTTGTTCCTTGCGAAGAGTTGTGACTCTCATCATTGACTCCGCTTGACCAGATCAATATCATGTTGTTCATGAAATAAGGAGCTACAGCAGTGTAGATAGAACCGTCGTAGCCGCTGGCACCTATTCCTGGGGCCACTATCAACTCATCCCAAGCCTTTTGGAAGGACGTATAATTGTTGAGCGTGTTTTCAGTGTCCCATGTCGGCGTGTTCTGTTCAGTTACTACTTCTTCAAGGGAGAGGCACTTGTATGATGGGCCCCAGAAATTCAAATCGTACGTCGAGTTGACAAAAGGTGCCGTCAATGGAATAAAAGACACGGAGGAAAATATAGCCGCAAAAAGGCGAGCAAGCTCAAAGCTAGCGCCAGTGACGCGCCCAGCTCCGGCGAACGTGGCCCATTCAGTGCCGTTGGAAAAGTCAACTGTTGGAACAGCGGTGGGGATAATTTGAGAGCGCATGAGCGATCTGATGGACAGCGTTGCTGGCGTAATCACTTTAACCAGGGGCAGGCACCTTTCGATGTTAGCTATCGATTCTGTTTAGGTCTGGATGCAGCTGCATCAACGGGCCAGAACCATTCCTTGAGCTGCTACTTACCAAGATATGATGGCCAGTAAAAGGAGCGTCTTTGCGCCGGTCCACAAATTGTAGTCAAACATGGCAATCGGATCACTCATGATCTTGAACATGCTGTCGATTCCATGAAGAGAAATGGATCTGCGTCGCAGGGTCACCCATGTTTGTTGCGTAGCAATCATGCCCAAAATAGCGGCAAGCACGGTTTTGTTTAGGACTGCGAGACCAGTTCCAATTCGAATAGCCCATGATTGCTGGTTTTGAGATTGTACCTCGGTGTCTGCGAGGCTTTGGTAGTAGAAGTGGTGACCTAGAGCAGTACCAACGCCAGTCATGAACAAGCAGATGATCAGGACTGGGAATTTCCATCCGATTCCCCATTGCACTTGCGGTTGATTCTCCTGCTCTTGAACTTTTGTCGGGGATAGCAACGGCTCAACCACCGGCAGATGATCTGGATACTGCTCATCTGGACAATGCTGCTGGGTTCTGTGCGACCCGGTATCGATAGGTCGGGCTATTGGGTGTCCAGTACGAAACACCTGGTCAGCCATGTTTATCCGTGCAATGAGTACTGAAGCAAGTGCGTCGTGGTGCGAGAAGCTAGTGTGTACAGTGAGGGACTGTGGGATTAAGGAAGCAGAGAAGCGACTTTTGTCGGTGGAGGCGGACTCAGAAGCCTTTTGTTCCACTGCTGGGTGAGCTAGGCATCTGTGCAGGCTGTACTAGTTGCCAGTGACGTAGGTGTGCAAGCGAGGCTGCTTACCAGGAAAAAGGTCCCTCGAAGGGCGATGCTGAAACTACCAGTTAACGCGGAATCAGTGGAATTAAATTTAGATTACGGTCATCGCGAATCCGCGTTGAAAACAACCCTACAGCCCAGGAGGGCTGGCAAGGTTGATTTCGGCTATACTTGCATAAGCTCCCATGGCTCAGTCGGGCTCAGGAGCTCCCTCTATTGGCAACTGGATATGCATGTATTTGTAAATAGTAAAAACTGCATGTACTGAATACTTCACTCTTGACTCTTGCACAACAGTATCACAAGTACCTGTACGAATCCAGCCCCCTTACTGCTGTGTTACACTCCTTCTTACACCGCCAAGTGACCAGCCGAGCTGAAAGACGCCATCTTGGCTGCGTCCATTTCGTCAATCTGTTTCAAGTGTCGCCGAACACCCAATGGGCCCTAGGTCTCAGCCACTGCGTGGTCAGCTGCCCCGGTCTCGTGTGAGCTCAAATCTGCCCTTCACTACACGGGGCTGCGCCGGCTAAGCAGGATGTCCTGTTATGGTACGGGGTGAGGCCTAGCAAAGGAAGAATTACGTGTTGATGCCCAGCTCCCGTTTTAATCTGCACATGAAGTTACATAAGTTCCTTGACATGGTTCGCCGTTGTTCGCCAAGTGTGAGCTGCACAGAAAATGTAAATTGCAAAGGTCACACCGACCATCAATTAACTCTCTCTCATCGCCCTGTAACACTCGGTGGCTTAGACTATCAGTGCATCTGTTTCTCGGCGCCCGAGGATTGTGTTAAGGCCTGACTTTCGTCAGCCACTGTAAGAAAAGTGCCAAGATTGGCTGTGATCTCGAATCTAGACGGGTCATTCGCTACCTCAGGCTGTCCAAGCTATTACCTTGCAATGGCTAATAGATGACGAGCCACATGGAACGTCGAGTCTATGAATGCTCGCTCCCGGACGGGACGCTTATCCATCTTGTCGATAGCCCGGAGTTCGACAATACATACAAGATTGATGTCGATGTGCTGCGAGATTTCGCAAACTAGTTCAACGAGAGTTATGAAAGAAAGTACGTATAATCTGGATCGTGTATTTTTGTCGCATTACCCAAGAAAGCTCCGGAACTCCGGCATGAGAAATCCACCCAGGTTCCGAAGCTGGCAAGGTGGTCCTAGTGACGGCTATGTGGAGCACCGCATGCTCAAGTGACACGCAGCTGGTGAAGCATAGAGCAAGGTTGTAGACGAACCCACAATTCTGGTCGGAGATATTCCATCATAATTAGGTTCCTTTGCGTCCTCTGCGCCACAAACCTCGCATTACCAGCCGCATTTGCATTAAGACTCCGTTCAGGGCATGTCTCTTCAAAAAGTCATTCAGGGGTACAAAAAGACAGAAGACAAAAAAAGCACATACAACAGTGAGGATTCCCCGGTCGTCACCGACCCGAGTACTAATTCGCCGCTTCTCAGCTTGATTAAGGGAGAGCGGACGGGATCCCGTATTTTCTAAGAGCTATGGTCGTATGTATCAGATATGGCGAAGTGGCAGACTATAATCTCAGTACGTTGAGATTCTGATAACATACAGGTTCTCGCCAGATCACATGATCGCGTTGGGGGCCATACACCTTAGGCTGAATTGCCGCTTCAGGCATCACTTCACTGACATCAATTCTCTTTTGTATATCAACTCGTCTAAAGCTGTCCCTACTCAACTGCTTTCCTGCTGGCGGTCTCATTGTAACGCTGTTTCGTTCACGACTAAGTCTAACCATCTCAGTAACCACCCCATATACACTATGGCTTTTGATCTGAAAGATTCTCCCTTTCCCCTCGGGGATACCCACGAACAAATCAGACAGAATCCAAAGACGTGTAGCACTTGTTTGAATCTATACCCCGGCTCGGCATACTCCGCCGTACCTCGTCAGGGAATTTGGTTTCACGAGGGGAGTGCCGCCAACGCGAAACGAGCCGCCGAGCATGAAGACATTGGCGAAGCGCCCGCATGGGCAGGAAAATATCGCATCGACTTTGCCTCTTGGGAGGTCCAGGCATACCTCACAGATATCCGAGACTCGGCGGTACGAGGTTGCGTGTCGTGTCTGCTTCTCCAGGAGGCGGTGACAAAGTTGTCCAAAGGGAATCTCAAGTTTGATGATCCTGCTTTGCTGCTGAACGTTGTATTCTGTAAGGGAAACGTGCTGGATATTTACGTGTCTCGGGGGAATCCAGCTGAAGAGCAAGATGGTGACTTTTTCTCTCCATGGGAGACGGAAGATGTGCAAGAGTTTGTTGCAGCCTATCAGCTCTACACCCTTCCTGGTAAGTTCTGTATGTGTCCGGATTGGAATTAAACTGATCACTCCAGGTGCCCCCTGCCCTTGGACGACAATTGGAAGTGTGGTAAGCTTGGAAAAACCGCAAATGAATCTTCCAGCAGTGAGAGGCGGCCCAACTCGACACATTGCGCCTGACCCGAGCTCCGATGCATGCTTTGATACCATCAAAGGCTGGATAAACACGTGCAAAATGACCCACAAGATTTGTACAGAAGCAGACTCAACGGTGCAAAGTCTGCCCAAGCGGGTCATCGTTGTTGGGAATGATTCCAACGATGATATTCACCTGTTTGAACATGACGATTCTACGCAGCGAATAAATGAGCCATACATAGCCTTGTCTCATTGTTGGGGATTGAGTCAACATTTGGTGTCCAAAAAGTCAACCATTGACGGGTGGAAAAGAAACATCCCTCACAACGCACTTCCACCGACCTTTCAAGATGCCGTTTCAATCACAAGAAAGCTGGGCATTCGATATGTCTGGATTGATTCTCTGTGCATCGTTCAAGATGACAAAAATGACTGGGAAATTGAAGCAGCAAAAATGGCATCAATCTATGACGGAGCCGACTTGGTTCTCGCTGCGACTGGGTCCATTGACGGTGATGGTGGGTGTCTCTTTCCGAGAACCCCCTACATCACAATATTCGGGACCGGTCCAACTGGAAAGCCGTTCGAGACCTATGGCCGTGAAACATCTGATCACGGTATGTTTGGTTGGTCTGGCTCTCCAGAAATCTCCAAACGATCTTGGAATCCCGTTTCAGGGGTCCAGGGAGGTGAAGAAGAACTAGCCCATTACCCGCTATTGAGCAGGGCATGGTGCTTCCAGGAACGGTTGCTAGCCACTCGAATCCTCCACTTTACAAAGACAGAGGCAGTTTTTGATTGTTTGACCTGCATGGAGTGCGAGTGTGGAGCGCTCACTCAGCATCAAGACGACCCTTTGGTTCCGCCACGACGCATTATCAAGACGGGCCACAAGTACGTTGACGGCACGTCAAGCTTGGCGCACTCAGCCTCGCCACCAACGGCGCCTCTACCAACTTTCAGAGAAACCAAAGACTTTGCTCAGCACCATGAACTTTGGCGGGACCTTGTTGTCCAGTATTCCCAGAAACGCATCACTCGCAAGACGGATGGCCTCCCAGCCGTGGCTGGCCTGGCCACAAAATGGTCAAACAACCTGACTGGGAGATACTTGGCTGGTATCTGGGAATTGGACTTGCTCGACAGCCTCCGTTGGATCCCAGACGAGAAGGATTCAGGCGAAGACCCGCAGTATATTGCTCCGAGCTGGAGTTGGCTCAGCGCTCAAAGGGGAGTCACTTGGGGGCTTGAAAGCTTTGATGATCCAACATATTACGTGGATATTGACTATACACGCACCAAGTGCCACCTGAGTGGACTCAATCCTTTTGGAGAAGTCCGCTCAGGGTACATCTTCCTGACCGGGTGTATTATGCCTGTGTCATTCTCCTTCATTGGCGATGGGGTGTTCCTACAGAAAACAGGCCACGATAGGAAGAAGCCCTTTGACAGACCCGATAGCCTCGCAAGACTCCGAAAGCTTGCCACTCCCGACCTCTTCTGTCTCCGATTCTGCACCAAGGAGAGCGCGTCCGCTGGTGATGGGGATGATTGCGCGATGATTGTTGTCAAGGCGGACCAGACGGATCTGGCAAGGCAGCCGAAAGATGTCCGGGAGTCTAAGCACGTATACCAAAGGCTTGGGTTTGTCAAGAACTATTTAACTCGTGAGTGGAGGCATGCCGAAGACTCGGAAAAGGTCGATATGTATCTCATTTAGTCGCTATTGGGGGGAGACGGAGGTCATGATTCATTTCTGGGTTGGATTTAGCCTATCGGTATGTCAAACCTTCCACTCCCGTACCTCGGTCCAGCCATGATATTTTCCGAGGCAAACGCCATCGCGGGAGACAAGGTCAGGGTGGTCCCAGTACATCTAGATAATTATGCGGAACAAAGCACGATGGTATAATCATAACAACATGAAGTATCACGAGTTCAATACCCAAACCCTGCTATTCATGATTTCCGTTCTGGGCCACCAAGGCAGCTTATGTTACATAGCAATCGCTAGACTCAACATACGTTTTAAAAAGACCAACCAAACATTACCAACTCCGTTCTATCCAAAATCATTGAGGCCAGTGGCCAAAGGCATAATGTACATATCAACTCTGCATTGTGAGCTCGGAACTTTGGTGGCAGACATCCCAGGGCCACTTCAACCAGCTTGTTAGGTCTGGACTTAGCATCTCCCGTATTGAGGTCAGGAGATGAATTGCCCAACCATCAAAGAACCAGCACGTTTTGAGAGACATCAACATGGGAGTGTAATGAGCTAGAACCAACAACGCATTGGGTTCTTTTCGTTGGACACGGGCGACAAAGACGTCTTGCAGCCTGTACAGCCATCCCAAGGCATGATAGTCGCTCGGGGAGGCTTCGCGCGTGCCACGGCTGTTGCCGTAGTTTGCTTCGTATACGGTGGATAATGATGCGAGAGCCTGGATATAAATGACGGTATCGGGCGAATCGTGTGAGGCGATCCACATCCGTAGTTTGTCAAGGGGTTCAACCCAGTCGAGATGTATGGCCCCATCGTGAAGATGCATCGGCATCTGGCCCAAGTCATTTCCACCAGGTCGTCCCAGGGGCTCTGTAAGTCCAGTAAAAAGAGTGGCCGGCTCTATCATCTGTCGGATCAGTCGAACGCCCTGGATCCGAGGTAACCAGAATGGAGCTGCTCCGTCGCCGGCATTGCAGACGAGCAGATCGTTGGGCCCCATCGGTCCGTCGGCGACAGCGCAGTAACACATGAGCATTGCAGCCACGTAAAGAGCACCGCAGTTGGACTCGTTGATGGTCGGGTGGCCTTTATTTAGTTCACTCAGACCCATTTCTGCGTAGCGCCGAGCGATGGAGCGATAGCGGACTTGGCTGTCGCTGTTGGCTGGTTGTGAATAGGCAAGATGGTATCCTGCCAAGGAGTAGGCAAAGTGAAACACAAAGTGGTATGACAGACCCATTCGTGGAACATTGCGGGCCCAAAACAGAGCAATTTCGCTCTTGGGATCGTCAGACCCGGCAAGGGTCGGAGCTGTTTGAGCAGTGTAGTGAAGAAGCAGCTCGGCGTCAGTGACATTTAAAGAACAAGGCACGCGTTCCACGGGAGTGGGAGACACTCTAGATATCTCAAACTTCTCCATTGCTTGGAGGAGTGGCCTGGCCAGCGTGGCCCAGTCTTTCCGCGGGCGACCTGGACCCCTTCTCGGAGCGGGCGGAGGCACTCCATTATCGCCAACCAAGCCATGCGCCGACAGATCTTGGGGCACAAAGCTGCAGGGAATGCCGAAGCGAACGCAGTTGGCGCAGGACGGCTTCTCCTCATCGCACTGGGCTGGTTAGTACAGAGACAAAGATGTCGAGAGATGGAGCCACCTTGACTTTGCGCCGCTTGCAGCTCACGCAGCCGTCCCGGGACTTGCGGTGCGGCTTCCTCCCGCGTCTGGCGCCGGTGACAGAGCCATCGACGAATTGTGCCTTCATCTCAGGAATATCCACGATGGTGAATGCTAAGCGATCAAGTTTGAGGTGTCTGCTCGGGTTCCTTCTCGCCACGTAAGCACCTGACGTGCCATCTGTTGCCGTCGGGGTGATTCGCGTCCTGCTGGGAGCCAGAGATGATGACACCGCAGGCCATTCATGTGCAGGTCTTCGAGACGTTCCACGGCGGTGTTGATGTTCGAACAAGGAGTTTTGAGGCGTTCCGCGTGATCCGCGAGAGAATGTCGTGCTGCCAGTCTGTCAATATGCCCGTGATCCGGAAGGCTCGGGTCAGGGAGATTGAGTGTGGGGTCAGCATACGCGTATGGAGACGCCGGGCTTGTCACTGCCGAGCGTTTTCGTATTAGAGATACGAGAATCATGTACGTACCGGTGTTACGAAGTAGGTAATCGAGGGACCATATTCGTTTGGCCACGCGAAAATATCGTGTCCAACGGCTTTGCATTGGTGCTCGCGTGACCCCAAAACGCCACTGATGGTTCCATCTGACTCAGATTTTCCCGGGCAATCCGCACTCTGCTGGCGTGTTTTGTTCCGAGGGAGTGGTGACACTGTCTGCAGCTACTAACCAAGAGACGACCAAGTCCGGATTGCTCGGCTTTCGCCAGAATTGTCTCCGAGAGCCTAATTCATGTTTCATTCGCATTGGGTCCTTTCATCCTACCGTAAACTGTAATTTTATGCTTGCCTATCCCTAGAAGCCGCACAGACTTTGAGATTCACACGGGTGCCTTTTCAGGAGAGGCGAGGCCGTTTCCGGTGATGCCGAAACGTTAATACCGAAAGAGCGCCGCCGGATTGCATTGTGTCAGATCCCTTACGAGCCACGTCCGCGAATCATCCAAGCACATATACGTAGCTCTTGGAGAATACGAGGTCCCATCGAGTGCCTCATTCTTAGCTCGTATACCTCAAAATATAGTCACCTGAAACTAGCCGTAGACCCTCAAAGGTAAATTACGTGAGAGTTTATTTAAATTAACTAGCTTATAACTGCCTGTAATATAGGCTTAAATATTATAATAGGCAGTTAAAAACTCCTTCTAGCTAAATTAGTATTTTATTTTATTTATGATTTTCTTTATTATTTTATTTATTGTACTTAATTACTATAGCAGCTTGAGGCTTAGGGTACGACCACATATCGTTTAATGCCGAAGTCCTCATCCTACTAGACTAAACTCAAACTCATCCGCTTACGCTATACTCACCCGTTTAGGATAACGCGATCGGCATACTCCCCTCTTTATTATTCGCTTGTGATTGTCTTTACCTAGGTATCTCTCTATCTGTCTCCCTCTTTTTTCTCGCTCTTATTATCCCTCTCCTTCACGTCCTCTTTACCGCGCTGCTTCTTTCTTCTCATGGCTACGATACCTTCGACCTAGACATAGTGAAAAACGGTATATTATGTCTTACTAATATACGCGGATACAGCAGCTGCCAAACCTACGCCTACTGTTACAATAGTAAGGCCGCTCGGAGTATCCCTTGTGAGTCTTGACCATATGACCCCGAAAATTCCTCCAATCAGTACAAGGGATATTACTACGAAACTAATCCTCCTCATGCTCAAACCTCTCTGGAAGTGAATACCCCAACCAAGTTGTGTTTCATCAGATGAAGCTCTAAGTTGCCCACACGCCCGTTTTGGTAATTGATTGTATATGTTTCGCTGAGACACTCCAAAAGTATGAGATTTCTGAAAATAGTGTGTTAACTCGCGGGACCCAATTGCAGGGGAGTAGTCAAGTTCCACTTGGGGTGCCGGGGCACACTGATATTCTTTGCTGGCGACCCTGTCTTTCGGAGGAAGGCAAACGCATTTTGAATTCGGTGTGCGGACGCTGTCGTGGTGGTGAATACTAGCATAGCAGTTGGCATCGACCTTGAACTTATGGTATGTTAGCTTCAAGACTTTGGATTGATATACATTAGTATCACAAAGAGTGCGCATACCCTAGTTAATGAAAGAGACCTGATGGTACGCAATGTGAACCATGATGCATAGTTTCTGTGCTTGACGCAACGGTCCCTTAGGAATTGAAACAGCTCGTCGTCGTTGGTAACACGTTGTAGACGGCTTTGGTACAGTTGTGTACTAAACTCTCCTGTGTCAATGCACATCAGGAGGTGGAGAACTTCTTGATCATTTGTCGAGTGTTGCTGTGACTGTGTGCTTAGGGTGTGAAGTGGTAGCCCACTGCTTCCTCCGTTCATCGTTGGCAATGCCTGCACCACGCCTTGTTTTATCCAAGCACCAAAAATGCGTAGAGACTGCTGAATTGTTTGGATGCGCTGTTGGAAGGAATTTTCGTGCCGCTGAGTAGGAGCCTCCGTCGTGTTTAGCCTTTGTAATCGGGCCCGCAAGACGCCGAGGGAGCCAGGGCTATTCTCGACAAAGTCGTCAAATAATTTCTGCCCGCATCGCTACCCAAGTGTTAGTGCTCCAAAGAATGATTATACGCAGAAGATGACATACACATTTCCATCTTATTCGAGTGTGCCCTGGAGGCACTGGCGGCTCGAGAGTAGGTAGTAACATTTTCATGATACCATACAACGACTTGAGTAAAGTGTGTAGAAATTCTACTGGGATTAGTATATCAGGAAACTTACTCTGAAGGATTAAACTTACGTGTTATGCGATGAGCAAGATGCGTGTCTGTCACTCCTTCTTCGCTTTCATTGCGTTGAGATGTCTGTTTAGCTTTTGTCGAGTCTTTATTTGCCCTTTTAACAGGCTTTGCCCTCAAAAAAATTGGGATTTCGTCAGTATATTCGCTATCACTTGGGCGTTGTCTGGCGTTGGAAGGACTCCCAGCTTTCAATCGCTCTGATTGAAGATCCGACCACGCCTGACCAGAATACCATTGCCCCATTCCCTGCGTCGGATCGTCAATCTCGTCAATCTGTTCGCTATCACTTGGGCGTTGTCTGGCGTGGGAAGGACTCTTAGCTTTCAATCGCTCTGATTGAAGACCCGACCACACCTGACCAGAATACCATTGCCCCATTCTCTGCGTCGGATTGTCAATCTCGTGGTGCTGTCGCAAATTGGGGTATTTTGACCATTCTGAAGCCTTCCCGGATTTATCCTCCCTATGAGTACTAAACCAGCTCGTCCTCACTGGACTCTTTTGAGCTTCGGGACGCCGTTGGAGACCGGTTTGAATCGTTTCCGCGGGTCCTGCTATTTCCACTCTGCCAGGCTCTGAAAAAAGCCGCAAGGTGGGTGTCGGGATAGGGCCGATATCACCTCCGTCCTGCAGAGGACTGAGATTAGAGGCGGGACAGGTGAAGTGACCACAGTTGAGACAGTTAGGCGTGGTTCCGTGGAGCCAGTCATGGTTGCATATATGGCAAGTCCATGTGAAGCTGGGTAAGGGCACCATACTTGCAGCTAAGCTCTAAGACTGTAACTGACACTCACAGAGACTTTTTAATAAACGTCTGCAAAGCAATATAGAATTCTGGAAGTCGAACTCTCTTGAGGGCTAAAGTAGCAGTAGTTTGCGAGAGCTAAGTTGAGTTATCTTATAGCCTTATTAACTGGAATTACTTAAAAGGCGGGGTAATGCTGTCACGTGTTGCATTGGATGCAAAGTGAGATCAGGCTCTCCTGTACTCCTGGGTCGGTAGATACAAAAGACGCGGGGTTGAAAGTAAGCACAACATCCCTCACTGGTCTGATAGCTGTAACAAGGCCCGAATTTCAGCAGGGATTCTCGACCTAGGTTGCAGAGGCTGCAATTTGATGGCTGTTCTATCGTAAATCCTTCAAAAGTTGACCAGTGCCTGCCGTCAAGGACATATTATAAACAACTATCTGGCTCGCCTCGATAGTCGAGAACCACATCTACACGGAATCGTCAAGGGATTGGTATTTTCGGCTGGATTCTTGTCGAGTTTTATCTTTCGGTATGTAGATAAAGTCATTCTCTTATCCGTATCTTGGCGGCTTGGAGGTCGGAGAAGGTTTGACGGGTCGATCCCACACTCCTGCCTCTTTATCGTACCGCCCGGACACCTTCTAAGTCGCCATTTGGGTCTCCACTCACTTTGAGAATGCTTCCAGAGCAGGGCGAAAGCTACCTCTTGGTCCAGGCCTGCGACCGGTTGACCCCTTTCCTCAGCAGTGGGAGTTGAGAAATTGCATGTCCATCGCCAAGACGTTCCACAGGCACGTCGAGATCAGATGGCGACGTGATAGTGTCGAGGCAGCGCAACATGAAGCGCGAGCATGAAATTCCTCGATGATGACAAAATAGCGGCGTTGGCTTGGGCAGAGAAAGAGGCTACTGGAAAGGCCCATAACCATCAAGATTCGGCGCGACTGCTGAAGTTTTCCGAGCTGATAAGTGCGCGGCAACGTACTGAGGTGGATCGGAAACCTTGCCGGAGCGGCGTCAGTTTGCGTGTTGAGAAATTGGCCTTGATAAGAGGTAAATAGGTACCGGGCGATTTCGCTCCATCGTGCTACTCCACAAGCTGGGGCGTGACGACGCCATTGTGAGCGGTGAGGCTGTCGAGGAGGTTTGAGTCACATGTCGCGATTATCCATGGCAGTGAGAGTCGCGATGAGGTGAACAGGAGGCGAGTTGTCGAGTGAGGCGTGGCTAGGTGCTGACGACAGGAATCCCGATGGAAAGTGCAGGAAATTTGCGTTCCTTGTGGCTGACCGTGGCCGTGATGCTACACTTTGTTCGTGTGTATTAGCTATGGTTAGGACCCCAAAGATGCCTAGAATTTGCCAACACCTCGTCAGTGATGGCGGCCCCGTCCGTCGGGATCGAGGGCTTCACTTACGCTCGTCCGCCAGTCAGCGATCCAACCCTCCATGTTGACGGCGTTGCGTTGTTAACTTCAAACAGCCCGTTTCTTCGAATGCACTGGTTCTGGAGTGACGTCTTTCTCAGCCAGGGGGATGTGGTCCTCATCGCAAACGGGCGGGATACAACGGGCAGGGTGTTGTCGATCGCGAATAGGCATGTTTCTTTTATCACCAACGGGTGGCACGCGGCTGGTAGGGTATTGCCGATCGCCAACGAACAGGTTACAACGGAAAGGAGTTCTTCGTCGCCAACGGCGGAATGTAAAGATGGGCTGATTGCACTGAAGTCATTAGTGAAGTCGCAGGCAAAGGGCTCAAAAGTCTGCTTACCTAGAGGCTTAAAGATCTGTTGGATTGAGGCTGGGGTGCCCATGTGAGCTTCCAGGCAGCCTAGAAGATCGCCGTCATGCACACCCAGTTTCGAAGGGACGGGAGGAGGGATGGTGGGAGAACTTGTCCGGGGTTTCTGTTGTCGCAGGGGACTCATAGGAGTAAATATCCCGTAATCGAGCCCTGGTGGTGAATCTGAATCCAAAAGGCATTCTATCGGAATGGTATTTGGTGTGGTCATTGTCGTCTGGTGGGTTTCTGTTGTCGTAGGAGATTCATAGGAGTCAACACCCCGTGATTGAGCCCTGGTGGTGAATCTGAATCCAAGGCATTCTGTCGGAATGGTATTGGGTGTGGCTATTGTGGTCTGGTGGGAGAACTTGTCTGGGGATTAACCGTGGTTGGTGAATCTGAATCTAAAAGGCATTCTGTCGGAATGGCATTTGGTGTGGCCATTGTGGTCTGGTGAGAGTAGTCTTGTCCGAACTGGATGAGGTTACTAGAGTCATGTAATTGTCTGCTAGATCAATCAGTCAGTCAGACGGGCAGGCAGAAGGCTCGGGGCTCAGCTTACCTAGAGGCCCAGGAGTGTGTTGGATCAAGAGCCTAATAGCCTGCCGGATCAATCAATCCGTCAGTCAGGCAGGCAGGGGGCCCGGAGGTCTACTTATCCAGGGGCCTGGAAGTCTGGTGGATCGGTCAGTCAGTCAGTCGGACTGTCAGGCGGAGGGCTCAGAGGTCTGCTTGCACAGGGGCCCGGGGTCTGTTGGATCAAGGGCTTGATGGCCTGTTGGACCAGTCAGTCAAACGGGCAGAGGGCTCAAAGGTCTGCTTACCTAGAGGCTCGAAGGTCCGTCTGATGGAGGGTCCGTGTATTTAGGTCAGTCAGTCAGTCAGACAGACAGACAGGCAGAAGACCCGGAGGTTTGCTTACCTAAAGGCTCAAGATTCTGCTAAATCAAGAGCTTGTTTGTTAGACCAGTCGGTCAGTCGCTCGCCGGTCTGCTTGCCTGGGGGCTCGAAGGTCTGCCGGATTGAGGGCGATAAGCGGGCTGTGCCAGGTCAAGATCAGGATCTAACGTCGGTTCAATGTAGAAAAGATCGCATTTTCCCCCTGCCCGGGAGGGGCCCTGCCGGGGGCTGCCTGCGGCACTTAACAAGGTCAGATAGCAGAGGGATTGAATGGTGTTGTTAGTTCTGACAGCTTGCTATCCATCGCCTGCGGAGTGTTTGTGTTTTGGCTTGCAGCATCGTGCAGCACCGTACCAACGAGCAGTACTCTTCTCGCCGGAGTCGCACCAAGACCAACTGGATTTCCGAACCGAGATATTTTTTGGGAGTTCTTGCATATTATTGTTGGGGAAAATAGCAATGTCCGGGTTATACATTCATTCTATTTATATGAAGCTATGTGTACTTCTTATTTCTCTTACTTATTCACGTATAGAGGATGCCCCAAAGCATCGTGGCCCCCTTGGGCTCCTCAGCCTCCTCGGGCTCCTTAATCTCCATAGCCTCATTGGGCTCCTCGACCTCCTCATCCTTCTTGGGCTCCTTAGGCTCCTTAGCCTTCTTAGCCTTCTTAACCTACTCGGAGTTGTTGGCCTTGTCTTTCCTCTTATCCTTCTTCTTCTATATGAACTTGATGGTGAGGACTCTGCTAAGGTCTAATAATATAAGGTTGATCTTCTTTAGGTACTTAAGCCTGATAAAGGTTACCTCGCCCTCGGGGTTTTGGATTCTAACAGCTGCAATCTCCTTTATCTTAGGAGGCTTAGAGCCTTTAGCTACTGGCTTGGTCTTCTCTAGGGGTCCTGCGATATATAGGTCACCGAAAACGACTAAAGCACTCTTATAGCAACTTATTATCACATTAAGCCGGCAATTATCAGCTGTGAACCCTGGCCCAACTGCTTTTATCGTGCCTGCAATTACCGCAACTATATCTCCTTCCTGCCCTTGGATAGAGTAGATTATCGAAGCTGGCCGTATAATTTAGAGGGCGGCAAACTGTAGGCACTTACGGGCAGAGGCAATAGCATTAATTATTGCAGCATATAGGGTGATAATCAAAATATCGGCGGCTTTAGCAGTAGGAGTGGCCTTAAGGAAGTCGCAGAGAAAGGTGAGGGCGATGTCGATCTGGTCGAGATTGCGCTTCGACCCAGTGACTTCGTCCTTTATGCACCGAGAGAACTTGCAGTGAACGAAGAGAGGTTGGGATGTTCTAGGAGCAGAAGGAGTCACTTCGCCGGGGTACTTATTGGCAATGAAGGACTCCAGCTGTCGGTCGATGGCATGCTCTTGGAGATCGATAGTCGAGAGCCAAATAGACATAGACTCATTAAGGAATTAGTTTGATCAGCTGGATTCTTGTCGACTTTTATCTTTTGGATATGGGGATAAAGCTGTTCTCTTATCTGTATCTGTTGAGTGCACGTGGAGGTCGGAGGACAGTGAATCATGCACTCGGTTGATGGTCGGTTGGCAGGTGCGACGTGTGACAAGTTTCTGGCGCGCACTTGTGACGTCGTCTTCTTTTGCTTCACAACACCTCTCTGCAGAAGCCGTGTCTGTGTACAAAAAAGAGCCTCTCGATCAGTTCTGACCAAATCGTGGGTCACTGGGCCGAAGGGATGTCGTCGGTCAGCCAGACACCTTCGAGGAAGCGCAAGCAACCTCATCCCTCTCCGCCTCCCGCGGCCTCTCCGCCTCCTGATTCCATTCCCGCCTCCAAATCTACCGCAAAGACCAAGAGCTTTCGGGCAGAGTGCGCCCTCAGCCTGGAGGGCACCCTTTTCGGTGGCTATACTCTTGGTGTGGCTGGATCGCATGTCCGCTCTGTCCTTCGGTCTGTCAACTCGCGTGACGTCGCCCCTTGGATGGGCTTGGACATCGAATTCCCACTTGGTGCGTCGGCCGAAGATGACGGCTTTGGCACGGTTCATAGCCGTGAGTATTGTTCTTCGTCTCTTCAAACGACTCAACTAACGTCGACCTGCCACAGCCCAGGATCGCCTTTACGACACCCAGCCGTACCAGTTCCTTCGGGTCCTTGTCAAGTTTCCCCGAGGCGGCTTCTCATTCTCATATGGACTCCTCGACTCGTCGGCGCGTCATCGATTCCCCGGCGCCAAGAAGGATCCCTTGCTGCTTGATGTCTTCATCAACGACGGCGCAGAAGTTACCGTCGAGGGTCTTGGTATGCCCTTCGCGAACTCCGACCACCCCGAGATTGAAGGATGGCTCAACCGATTTGAGCCAGTCGCCAACGGAATGACGCTGATTGACGTATTCAACCAGCGCAACTTTACCATCGTTGTCGATCATGGGGAGGAGTACTTTGTGAAACATTGGAATGAAGCCAACCTCCGACCCCCCTTCTCCTACCCTTACGGCACCAACCATTCCTGGGACGAGGACAGATTCCCCTCGCAAATACACGACAACAAAGGCCGTCAGTTCTTGCCAGCCTGGACCTACAGCGATGACAACGCACACCTTGCCGCAATGAGCCAGTCCCAGGTCCAGGATAGATGGTGGTTGCATGAGGCGGCGGTGGAGATTTCTCGTCAAAAGCTCCCGGCATACTTCATCAAACCTGACCAGGCCGACGGGGACAGGGCACACCTTGCTATCATCCCTCTACCAGAGGACTTCCGTAACAGCTACGACTCTGCCTGGCGCCAGCTCACCTCCAACAGCTACCCGCTCAAGCTTGACCTCTACAAGGGCGCCGAGTCCGTCACCTGGGATGCCAAGATCCAAGACCGCGACAAGTCCATCAGGGATTTGCACAGCAAGCATGGCATCAAGAAAACCGACCTAGTCCTCGAAGTACGGCGCCTAGAGAAGCTTACCTTCCCTGTCATCACCTTTCCAGACCGTGCCACTGCCGACGCTGCCCTACAGCAGGCCGATGATCAATAGAATTACGTCGGCCTTAGTTTCGATGCTCAGCTACCCGAGGCCAAACGCAGAGTCGATTCCGTGTCTATGTTCCATCCCGAGGCCGCTCCGTCCAACCCTCTTGCGTTCCCGGGTATCGCTCCTCCGACCATGGTCCAGGGAAAGTTGGTAGTCTCAGCTGAGATGGAGCTCCGCATGAAGATCCATCGTTTGTTGTTTCTGGGCACTGGATTCTGGCCCATCTTGAAGGTGGCCCGGACACAACCGCCCGCCGACAACAACATGGTGGCCCAGATGCCCAGTCCTCTACCCATGGTCAACCTTCTCAACATCACCGACGACGCGTACACCGAGGCTCTCTTGGAAGAGATTCTTCTCGCTGACCGCCCCAGCTTCCGCAAGTATCTCGCACAGAGACCCCTCGGACTCGGCGTTATTACTGGGGTAAGCTACATTTCGGGTTACGTTAACCTCTACGTTGCAACCTCCTCTAACTTGAAGACAGGCTCCTGGGTTTGGCAAGACGACGGCTCTTGCGCTCGGTACCCTCGCGATGTCCGCCAGCATAGGAAAAGTCTACGGCTCTGCCCCGACTCACGTTGCAACCGACAATTTCGCCGCCCGCCTTTGTACCATGACTGAGCGCGTCACTGAGCGCTACAACTCGGGAAAGCAGGGCGTTGCTCATGTTCGCCGCAAGCTAGTCGTTCGTGCCTACAAGGAACACGAAGAGTATGCCGCACTGCGTCACCTCTTAGAGCACCCCCTTGACTCCGACAATGCCTTGCATGACTTGGATTGGAACGAGACGCCCGAGTGGAAGCTCAATCTTTCCACGACATTCTGGCTTCTCGTGTGCCTCCGATCTCCAGGGGTTCGAGAGCTCCATGCTGATGATAGCGTCACTCTTCACGAACTCCAGGACCACATTGACAAGCGAGAGGATCTCGACAGACTCCGAGCTGTAGCCGTCGGTGATATAGGCTGGGATGACTACACGAACGGCACAACAACGCCCAAGGAGGCGCTCGAAGATCTTTTACGCTGCATCATCACTGCCGCAGACATCATTTGTACCCCTCCTTCCCTATCACATACAGATCCACGTCTCAACATGTGGAAGAACTGCGAGGCGCGGGGCATTGCAGTCGATGATGCTGCGAGCATGGCCCGACCTGATCTGTACTGTATCTGGGGCAACACACTCCTCCCGTGTCTGATGGCTGGTGACGGGAAGGAATCTGCTCCCAGGGTCTTGGCTCTTAAAAGCAATGATGGCGCGGGTAATGCCATCAACCGCTTCGGACTAGATGCCATGGTTTCAGGCTTGTTGTGGTTCAAGCGCACTGCCTGGCCCGTCTTCCGCTTGCGAACCCAGTTACGAATGGCCGTCGGCCTGTTTGAAGTCTGCCAGCGTGAAGTCTATCGCGACCTAGCCTTCAACCACGGTCCCGATACTGATATCAGCCTCCCGTGCCACGGCACTGGCAGGGCCCTGGAGTCGTATATCAACACAAAGTACCCAGACGTGAAGCCCGCTCAGACCGGCACCTTTCAGCCTCTCTTCGTTCATTGTAAGGGCGCCGGAGCCTTCACGGACCCCATTACTTCCTCGAAATGGAGCTACGACCAAGTGGAGATAGCTTTGGACTTTCTCAGCGACTTCGTCATGACCGCCAATGTTGATCCCTCGCATCTAGCTATTATCACGCCTTACCAGGCCAACGTTGAAGCCATCAAGCATATGCGCAACAAGGCCATGTACAAGGCTCTGTCCCCAATGCGCCCCGCTGCCACAGTCGACTCGTTCCAAGGCCAAGAGAGCGATATTTCAGTCCTAATCATGGGCAACACCAACAAGTCAGGAGTCGACTTTGCCGCAGAGCGCGTGAACATAATGCTGAGCCGCCAGAGGAGCGGGTTGCTCATATTCGGTGACATAAACTCCGCGGGCAAGGCGCGAAATAAGAAGGTATACCACATGATGAAATCATTGAATCCTAAACTCAAGCCATATTTTCCTAGAGCGACACCGTTCCAGAATGTACAAAAGTGGCTGCTCGGGAGCGGCCGCGTTGCCACCGTTCAGGTCAAGTCGGAGAAATCGGGTTTGGAGGGCAAAATAGAACCGGACAAACAGTCTGAGTAATGGTATTGGCATGTACGGATAGTCTAGAGATCTGAGCTGCTGTCGACAGCCATGTATGAACAAATATGAATTCTACTTATTGGCCAAATTGATGCCAGGGTGTCCAACAGGTGCCTTTAGCTGCGTGAAGTTGGGATCCCACCGCATAGGACCTCCCCCGAACGCCGACCCGCGTGCACCATCGCACCACAACGTGCGAGAGACAACCTTCCAACCACTTCCTCTAATCCCCCCCTCCATATTTATATCACCATTCTTCCAAGGCTCAGCCCGCTTCGTGGGAAGGATTGACAGAAGCAAGAGGGACAGCGAAGCTGTCGACGGACGCGAGGGTCGGAGCGCGTGCTGTCCTAGATCTTCGAGTGACTGCGATCACGACAAACATGATTGTGGATTCAGGAGGAGAAGTTAGATTATCGGCAGACCAGGTTAATGCGATGTGTCGATGGCATAAGCTGAATTTGTGCATCGCAAGGCTCTTGGCGATGGAGTTAATAGGATTGCGAATTAATTGAACGGAGCCAATATTTAAGATATAGTTGAACAGGTTAGCTGTAAGAAGCCGATGAAGTAAACTATTTTATAATAGGTCTTATATAACAATTAACAAAATCCAAGTTTAAACTCTTAGTTTAAACCTTTATTTTATTATGTTTATTTCTTAGTTTTATTTGACTATTTTAATTTCATATATTTATTTATCTTAGTATTTTTCTGCTTCTCATTTCTTTCTGGATTTTTAGCTTTCCCTTATAGGTGCGCGATATGCTTTTTAGCTCCATGATTTGCGAACCATACTTGGAGCAGATGGCTGCATAGGCTGTACTCCTACCCGAATCCATCCGTTCTCATCAATTTCAGCATCTTGGGGACTCACGACATCGAAAACAACCTCACAATCGAAGTCGCAGTCAGAGTTAGCTTCATCGATCGGAGGCGGAATCGGCATCTGCTCCGGCGAAAGTAGCATCGTCATCATCCTCAGTCCCAGGGTCTGCATCCTCAAACTCAACGAACCAACAATAGAATGGAGGACTGGAAGCTGAACTCCCAAATAGACTTCTGTCAGCCTTGAGTCTCTTGAGCTGGCGCGTCAGGTAGAACCTCATCGGGCAAGGACTTAGGTGCCACGGCGTCAACCACGGGCTCCTCGCTAGGCAGCCGGAAGGCCAAGGTTTGCTAAACGGAGATACCTGACTGCCTTTTTTATATTAGAATCACCCCAGTAGATGTAGCGGATACAAATATCTTACGCGCACGCTTGGTTCCTCGAGCACTTCGCCTTGGGGCAAAGCCAGCGGCAAGATTCCTCATTTGGCGCTTGGCGACAGCAGCAGCGGCGTCCAGGGCGATGGCGATGGCGACGGCGATGACAGAAGGCTCGGCTGGCGAAACTCCAGCGACACAAGGGACGATGGAGTATGAAGAGGAAGAGTGAGAACCATGTGACGATATCTCTGTCGTGCGCGCTGACCGAATTGACAGCCACCATCGCTGCCACTTCGTCGAGGTACTCTTGGTTGTCGCCCTCCCGCGGGTGCCCGTCAGAGACAACCTTCGCTTCGTCAAGTGGGTTCATATTGACGAATGGTATGAAGCGTGCCAGTCCAGGAATCGTAAGAAGGTGGTGTAGGGCTGGAGGAGATGACTGATGTGGAGGATGATCTGGCGGGGGGAAGTTTGTCAACAGAGATTCGTTTGTGGATAGGAGAAACCTTGTGAACTCTCGGCGGAGAGCCAGAAGATGAAGGACCCTCGAATTGTCTCGGCCGAGACCATGGATGTCGGGGGTGCTCAAACGGAGGGTTTCCTTCTGCCCATTTCGGCTTCAGATACTCTGCCTTAATTCCCAGGTTTAATTACTCCGGGGACGGGAGGAAAGAGCGGGTGATCGGGCGTGTCGCATACAGGGCAGGTACCACGCCAATGACAAGCAACAAGGTTATCGCCCTTGTCAAACGTCCAACTAAACCAGTCTCACATTATTTCAGCTCAAATATAGGTAAGTGTGCACTCCCTAGACTTGAATGAAATGATGGTTTTGACCACGGGGTCCTTCCCTTTCAAGCATTGTCACTTCATAGCGCATCCGCCGGTTTTGCGACTACATTCACTCCGTCCTCACCATCCACGATCGGGACAAGTCTTGTGCTGGAGTGGAAGGGTATGGAAAAGGACCTGTAGCGTGACTCAAAACAACGACATTACACGCAGAATGCGTCATCCAACGCAGAACTGATTGGGTTGCAAATAACTTCAGGGTGGGTTACTTTTTAATAGTGCCCTTGCTGAATGACCCGGCTAGAGATTTGTAACCGCATCCTGTTAGATGCAGAGTACTCATAATTTGGATATGAATATAATTCACTTTCGTACACCTCACCGCATCTGAAAACTCCATCCTCAAGCATGAAGATTGCCGTCATAACACGCGCCCCTGCTCGACTCGCTCCAAGTGGTGCCATCTTCCAGATTAATGCATATCATGGTGATTTCTGGACTCAAATTTGACATAGACAATTGTAGTCTCCCCCAGCACAATGCTATAGGGTAGTTGGTTGTTATGCGTCTCCAAGGAACCCCAGGGCCTTCGTCAAACCAAGCGGCACTTGGAGGCGATTTATGCCCATGTCATATTTGCTGCACAAGTGGCTGCAAGACTTTTTTTTTGGAACGCTCGATGGACGTTGTGATCGGCTGTGACCTTTCATGAGTTAACTGATTGCTGTTGCACGGCCACCGCTTGGGTACGTTGAGCGCACCACCTCAAGTGCGCTGGGCGTAGTTGGCAATTCCCCGACGTCGTATCGCCAGATGTACAAGACTGGGTACGGTGTTACCAGGAAGATCCCTCTCCAGCTCATCGATCACAATTTTCTCAAGCTGACTCAACATAGCATATTGATTCCCTCCCATCTAGGCCCCGCCTACGCGGTCAAGTGAAGAGTCGCGCCCGCTGTCGAGAGGGTGCAGTGAAGTGCTTGGTCATTCACGATGAGGATGACGATAACGATAAGATGCTCAATCAACTGTCTCTGCCTATCAGGTAGGTAGCCACAAGGGTCACAGAGCCAGCGAATGATCGCGCTGGGCTAATCTAACTTGTGTCTGCTCCCTCTTGGTGAGCAAGTTGCCGGCACCAGGTCAAAAAACACAGTTGAGCAATGAGGCACTTTCTAGGATTCAGATGTGACCCTTAATTATTTACCGCTTTAGCCTCTAGTATTTAGTATATAGCCTTAGTTCTTATAAACATTATGCCCTAAAGCGGTCCCATCTGGCCTCCTTAGTCTTCGCCACGATCACCTCCTCTCCCACCCCAGGCCCTTAGTGTTGATGGCGGTGAACCTGAAAGCGGCGACCAACATGACATGTACCTTGTGGAGCATTTTGGGCCGGCACTTGTGCAAATCACCCTCGGGAGTGTGTGGGAGGACGATCGGGCAGGCGGCTTCCTTCTCGTCGGGGTTGGCCTTGACCTTGACCTGGTCGATAGACTTAACGACATGGATGTCACCAAAGATTACCAGGGCGCTTTTATGGCGGCTCAGTATGACATTGAGCCGCCGTTCGTCGGTGGTGAAGCCTGGCCCATACTGCGTCGTGGTTCCGGTAATGACCACGACCATATCTCCCTCTTGTCCCTGGATCGAGTCGATCGTTGATGCTGGCCGGACCTTGTTGATAGCCATACACTCGGGCTTCTTCCGCATGCTGGTAATGGTTTCGATCATCGCTTTGTAGGGGGACGGGATGAGGATCTGGGCCGGATCGACGGCAGAGTTGGTCTGGACGAAGTCGCAGAGGAATTCGAGGGCGGCGCGGACTTGATCAGGACTCCGCTTCGATCCAGTCACCTTGTCCTTGGAACAACGAGAGGCCTTGAAGTGCATGAACACAAGAATGAGTTGCCCGGCAGTGGAGGGAGCCACCTCTGGGTACTTGGGGTGATGTAGGCCTCGAAGGTGACGCCGATGCTGTGCTCTGGTCGGGTTATATCGCACCAGCTACCGTAAGTAGACTCAATCTCTTTGTAGACGGTCTCCTTGTAGATCTCGAATTGCCCCACGGCCATGCGGAGCTAGGTGCGCAAGTGGTAGATCGGCCAGCCAGCGCCCTTGGGGTGGAATGTCGCTTTGGATGAAGGTGTGGGATCAGGCCAAACACCAACTCCTCCAAGCCTGCCACAAAGAGAGCTCTTTGGTCCCGATAAACACAAGGAAGAAAACACAGACCATCAGTGACGGTCAGGCTGGAAACCGCAGAGACTCTCACCCCTATCTGCGCACGTTCGACAGTACAAGGTCTATCGAGCAGACCCGGCAGGCGACATGGAAATCTGCACAGGGCAACTTCGTCGCTGCAAGTAGGAATAGATCGCGCAAAGTGAGATTGTTAAGAGGAAGAAGAAGGCAGAAACTCGGTGGGCGGGAGAAAAATCCGGCATTGTCGAGTGAGTCAACTGGCTGGCCAGCTGCCCGGCGCAATTCATTGGCCGTATCCGGATGGGACTCAGCTCCGTTTTAGGGGTTGTCCAATTGGGTATGTGTCAAGTTGGAATCCGCCGAATGCATCTGTGTTGCATTGATGTCAAGGTGATATTAAACTGAGATGGACTTCTAGTCCGTGTGTGTGTACTGGGACACCCTAACCTCTTGATAGATGTGAAACTAAAATGATGATAAGAAATAATAGTAAAATAAGATTATAAAGCAATAATAATAATAAAAACATAATAATACTAAATACTAAAAATAATAGATTTATAATAATCTTTTTAGGTTTGCGGTATTGTGTGAATTTTAATACAATTTATAGTTATTAAAGCCAATTATTCGATTCTGTCCAACATATTAACGTTGGCCAATGCAAAATCACCAGACTTTATCTCCACGAACTTTGCCCTGCACAGATTCAGCCCCTACTATTGGGATGGAATTCGAGACGCTATACGTCAGTACCAATTATCTCTATCATCCATTCTGGGGAGTCGACGCAGCTCTTAGCAATGAAATTTGGGAAGGTGCATGAGACACGACCACCACGCCCGTCCCACCAACTGCTACTTTCCACGTGCCAGCTCTCCCGATTGACCTGTGCATTCTCGACGAGGACGTGTTGCCAGTGTCATCCCCCAAGGGTCGATTGCGAAGCATAGTTCACGAAGTGTGGCCTCTTTGCGCAACAGTGGCGCAACGAGTACTCCCGTCTTCCCATTGCGAGAAATCAGCTTCGCAGTTGGAGTATTAGCAAGAGGCTGGAGGCAGGTCGGTTTGGCTCAGCTCAATCTTGTCCCAGGCCTGCCCCACATGGCGAGACGGTAGCGCAACTGCCAACCTCCCTCATCAGCGAAGCTTCATTGCCATCCTTTAGGCTGCGCATGATCTGCAAGATCAAGTTGGCAACGTCACTTCTGCATCGTTGAGATCTTCGCCCCACATGGCGGCCCCATAAGTATGCGGCTCAGCGATCTCCCGGGATGGTGTGGAGCCTACAACGACCTGAGCCGCATGTAACGTGCAGACTTCATTAACGTTGCGAATGGGTGTTGAGGAACTGGAGGAGGGTTGGCATCGTCTTTCCCCGTCCATATTTAAACAAAGTGAGCCTCGGCGTACTCAAGTTTCAGAGCTGTTTCTCCCGTCCGCACTTCAGCATGCTGCAGTTTGCGCCAGGGTGACCAAAATAAAATTGACGACGGAGCAGGGTTCACGTCGTGTTGTTTGAAGGAACAAAAAAACAAAAACAAAAAAAAACATGCACATGATGAAGAATTGAACCTACGACTACGCGCTACGTATACTTGCCCGTTGCATGACAAATTCTTAGGAACCGAACTCTCAAAGAGAGTTAGTTGGTCAGTGACGTACTAGGCAAGCCGTTCGGCCAGACCGCAGGGGGAATGGCACACCACCGAAGTGATGTGCCCCTGATCGAGAGCTCAATATTACAGTATATATATTGTATCCGCGTCCAAGTTTACTACGTAACTATGCAAGTGGGTGCAACAATACTCATGTGACCGCCAAGCTGTGTCCAAGCCTGAAAACTGCACAACCTCTCGTTTGGTCGAGTTTCCTTTTCTTCAGCAGCCCTGTTGGGGGGCGACTGCAACAAGATGAGCTCGCTGCTTTTGGGGCCTGCATTGGCGGTTGCGGTCTCAGGAATCAATCACAGACAACAACGGCTCTCACATGCCGTTACCTTGATCAATACCTACCTACCTACAAATCGTTGACCTCACAACAATCATCCACACACTTCGCCGAACTTGGTTCGCATGCACCCATCTCTGTACTTCAGCAGACATGTCGCCATCCGAGGGCGCAATGGGTATGTCAGCTCCCAACACTCGGCCGACTGAACTGACACAAGCTTTCTCTTACAGAGTCTCCCATCTGTGCACCGCCTTCACCCCGACCACCTCCACATTCTAACTGAACGCAATCAACATCGCCCACTTGGAGTTGTCGACAGATCGAAAGTTGACCGACAAAGCAGTTTGGGAGAATGGATGACTTCTTCGAGCGACCTCGATCCTCGTTGGGTTTCCTTTTGTAAAGGCTGCGCCGGTATTACTCATCTGTGGTAGTTCACCGCAGATCGTAATGTGCAAGGGGCTGATAAGATCACACTGAGCTTGTCAAATTGCACCAACGTGAATTCTGTAGCCCGGCTATCTAACGCTGGAATTCCCTCCCAACCATCTGCTCCAACAGTAGGCAAAGTGTCAGGGCCGACTCCGATTCGAGGCAGACGTCCGAATCCAAATGCAATTCGAGTGCCTCCACGCGCTGGTCCAACCCAAGCCCAAGGTGCCACTAGGTCCGGTGTTGGTCAACATTGAAGGACGTGATTGCGGGGAAGAGATTGCCAAGAGGACAAAGATGTGCCGTGTCAGTTGGTAGTTTCGGCCAATGCCAATGGAATCTTCGAGACGAAAAGAGCCAAGGCAGCAGCGACGAGAGCTAGCAGACAGGCGCCTCCCGTTGGCAGCGCGTCAACTTTCTGGGTGACCCTTCATACTGCGTGCCAGACGTGGCGAGACGAGTTCAAGAACCGACCTGCCTGCCATTTAAGACCACGGGGCCTAGAAATAAACACAACCATCGACTTTACAACACACTCTGGCTCCTCCTGGCCCTCCTTGGCCCCCTGGGCCTCTGGACCGCATCCGGGCTGCAGTACTGAGTGACGCCCCCCAACCAGGAATCCCATCTTAGGTGCGTGTTTCCGCTAGTTACTCGTGAGAGTTTGACACAGCACCAGCGCTTTCTTGATTCCTTCTGAATGCTAACCCGAGACGAGCGAAGCCATCGCCATATGCCAATAGACGGTGGACAACTGATCTTACTCGACTCTGGAAAGCCTACAAGTACTGGGGAAACCTGGCGAGGGTACAGCAGCGGGTAGGCCATAGACAGTAAAACCTAGAGAGCCGGGCGAAGGTAGCATCCAAACAGTACCACACACCATCAGAAGACAAAGAAGGCCCCTGGGAAGACTTGCACGCAGACAGGGTCAACATCTGACAAGCGGCCAAATACCTCAAACCCGGTGGCGACATGGTCGGTGACATGGTCGGCGACAAAATCCCCCGGCTGAAAAGGGCGGACGGGACGACAACGCAGGACAAGGCGGAAGAGGCAGAGGTATTGCTGACGACATTCTTCCCGCCACTACCAGCAACCATGGAAGGCGAATGCCCATGGCCGCGGCAGAGAGAAGTGGCCATGCCGGATTCGACGTTAGAGGAGGTGGAGGAGAAAGTCGTGGCAGCCAAAGCGTGGAAAGCACCCGGGGAAGACGGCCTGCCGGCGATGGTGTGGAAGCAACTCTGGCCAGTGGTCAAAGAACGCGTGATATATCTGTTCCGAACCTCACTGAATGAAGGCAGCTACCAGATCAGTGGAGGAGCGCTAAGATCACCCCGCTCGAGAAGCCGGGCAAGGCCGACTTGCAGTCGCAAAGGAATGGAGACCGATCTCGCTGTTGTCGACGCTGGGAAAATTACTCGAAGCAGTAGTAGCAGACAAGATCTCATACGTCGCCGAGACGTTCAGGCTGCTGCCTATAAACCACTTTGGGGCAAGGAAGCGGTATTCGGCAGAGCAGGCCTTGCTACTCTTCTAAGAAGTAAACCACTTTGGGGCAAGGAAGCGGTATTCGGCAGAGCAGGCCTTGCTACTCTTCTAAGAAGATATGTACAAAGCATCGCGGAACTGCAGGGTGGTCAGCCTAGTAAGCTTCAACATCAAGAGCGCCTACGACGACGTATTTAAGTACAGACTGCTACAGAGGCTGGACGCAAGAGGCATCCCCAAGAATCTGGTGCAATAGATAAGTACGTTCTGCTCAAAGAGCATGGCCAGCATGGTAGTGAGCGACTACACGTCAGAGCAACGGGAGCTGCCGCAAGCAGGCCTTCCCCAAGGATCGCCGCTTTCGCCGGTGCTTTTTCTATTCTCTAACGCAGACCTTGTACCGAGAAAGATTGACTCGAAAGGCGGTTCGATAGCCTTTATCCACTTCACGCGCGTAGCTGAACGCACTAGCGAGGTGCCATTCATGATCAATGGTGAGGAAGTCAAGCCAAAGGCGAATTCCAAGCTCCTGGGCGTGGCCATGGATACGGAGCTCGAGTCCAAGTAACACATGGCCAAGGCAACCACTAAAGGTCTCTCGGCAGCCATGTACCTAAGGAGACTCAGGATACTGCCACCACAAGCTGCCAGACAACTCTTCGTCGCAACCGTTGCCCCATCCATGGACTTGGCCCTTGAATAGGGTCTAGAAATGCACCGCAAGCCATCGTATGACGGAGGGATGGAGTCGGAAGAGAACTCTAGGAAGAGGTGTCGGAAGAGGAGTTGGAAAGGTAGCTTCAATGTTGGCGCGATTCTAGCAAGGGATTTCGTCGTAGTCGGCTTCGCTGTCTTCGGACGCGCGAGATAGGAAGCCGGGCAGGGCTTAGCTTTCTTCGAGAGACTGGGTGACGGAGTGGGAGCGCTTCTCAAGTCCTTGATCGTCGTTACGCTCTTGAAAAACATGGAGGTGAAGGAGGTCGGTGGCATCATGCCAAAGTCGGCGGGCGGAGTGGTTTTGGGCCCAAGACCATGCTACTAGCCGTGCGTCGAGACTGCCTAGAGTGTCAGCACGGATGCGATAGCGGCAAAGGGGAGGAAAATACCAAGGTAGATGCTGGCGAGGAAACTGGATGAAGTCTTGTCTTTGCGGAGCAGAGTGACAAGTGGAAGTTTTCTGGCGGTGAAGGTACCTAGTTAGGTAGAGCCCAGCACGTGGGGCAGGATTAGCAGGGCTGTCAACAAGTCAAATCAACCCAGATTTCCGCGAGGTTCGATGCGGAAGCCCCTCAAGGTGAAGTTTTTCGGCCTCAAGCTGTGATGACTTTCAAAAGCCGCCAAGACGATGGCGCCAAGTTCCATGGCTCCTGAGAAGTCGACGGCTCCCCTCTGCTCATGTGCCACCTCTAGCAGGAGTATGATCTGGGGTGAGGAAAAAGCGATCTCAAACAACGGCCTGGGTGATTGAGATTGACGTTGGAGTGGAGGACTCAGTTTGCACCAAACGCTCCATTCCACATTTACTTAATTAATGGCTCGTGAGATAAAACTACCAGTGCAAAAAAGAAGGCAAGTCCTCCTCCTCACAAGGCTAGCTATTTCCGATTTGTTACAGTGGAAAGAAGAGTCTGCTAAACAATTGATAAATAATCAATAATTTAGTTTTATGACATAAAACTAAAAAAAAAAAACATAAAAAAAAAACATAAAAAAATTAACTTATATAAAAAAAATAAAAAGAAATATAAAAAAAAAAAATATATATATATATATATATAAAAAGAATATCAATTGCAATACTCTGCCTTAGGCCGCGCTTTATCTGAAACAAGCAGTAGTATCTTGATTTAAGATCAGTGAGTCAGTCTGGAATACAGTGCTTTATACGAGTTGGAAACTTGATTATAGTCTCAATCTCAATAGCTAATGTGTTGCTAAGTATTTTATTCTTTTTTATATTCTATTATTGGTGCAAGGTGAGACCTTACAGATGGAATGGATATATTAAAAAAGAATATACATACAATATATTACTCAGTATAATTTAAATTAAAACTCTTAAATTAATACAAAGTCATAAGAATATTATAATAAAATATTATAATAAAGATAATAGCCAATTGGTCCAAGTGCAGTGAGGATATCAAAGCCGGGATAGATTCCGACTCTCTGACTTTCTCAAACCAAAGATTGGGAGTTGGATGGTGGTCCCATTCGACGCATTCTATAGACAAAAGTATATGTGGGTTAGTAAAAGATCCCTATGATGTAATACAGTGTCGTTGGGGATTAAGAGGTATCGGTTTCGGCCTGCTAAACGTGCCCGACGTTCCTTTTGTCGGCACCCACACAAATCTGTCTCTCGACTGCCAAAACAGACGAGTGTGACCTAGACTACAAGTTGACAACGCATTGGTGACCAATCATCTTGCTACAAACGTAGAATACTCTCAAGGTCAGTCTACCAACTGACATTTCGTCCTTTGCGGTAGCGAGTTAATTTTAGACAACACACCAGAAGCCAGCCATTGACATTTCCGCGGAAGGATACACAGATCATCTAATTAAGGCAATCAAATGGGCTTCTGAGAATAAATTTAGGAGCCCATGGCAAGTCTTTTATGAGGTGTCTGAACATTTAATATTTGGGGGCCCGTTTACTGGCCACTCCAGGAATGGAGCGTCGCTGCTATGCCATTAAAGCCCATTGGCGAGAGGGGATAAAAAAATATGGTCAGAGATCGAAGGTAGCGTGGCTGAGGTGTTTTCTTAAATATTTATTGTTATTCAATCTCCTGACACCGTGATGCAAGGGACAGTCTAGAAGCTAAAAGTTTTGAAGGACACCCATTCCCTGTGGCCGGTATCAATAATCGGTACAATCGACCAGTTCGCTAACCGAACACCAGAGGACAAGGCCGCATTTGTGCTTCATCGATTCAGGTCAACGGCAGAGGAATTCCCGTGGCAAATTGGGTATATTCAGGCACAACAAATACGTCCATGTAGTATTCGGTAGCATAAACACGCAACACAAGGATGCCATAGCGGGGTTCCTGGGTCACCAAAGGGCCAAGCATCTCCACATCTGGTCTCTTGTCAAAAGTTCCCGAACCGAGCGACAATCTAAGTCAAACGTACGTTCCGAAGCTCAAAAGGTCAATGAACTTGGCACGACTCCTTCTAATAGCTTGAATTTAGCCGGTCAAATGGTTACCGAGGCTGGCTTTCTCCGTTTGGCCGGAAGATCGATCCGACGATCGACGCCTGCAAATTTTGGCTCTGGACTCACGGTTACGGCAAGATGGATGTGACCACAAGCCAGTGCTACCCTACAAATTAGGCTAATGTAACCACCTGTTATTCCGCAATCATTTCCTAACACATTAACCACAGGGATTAGAAACTTTGCCGGGGTAATAGTGGTGGATAGTAGACCAAATAATAGACAGTAGCGGTACTGGGTAGACTAGTTGAAGTTCGTGTAGTACTTACTAAAGAGGTTCGTCCACCAAGCTCCAAGCCCGCTGAGGTGAGACAATTGCTGCTCTGAGACTTCATCTTATTTATATCACAACAAGTACCATATTTAAGTGCAGAAATCATGTTGCGTAGCTTTATTCTAACTGCATTGGTCGCGATACTGGGGTTTGGTCCCACGAATGCTCTATCCGGCGCGAAAGTCTCCAGGGATGACACCAATTGGATTACTGTCTGGGGTTCCATGCCTCAGCTTACTGAGCCAGCAAATCTGCCGCCTGCACCGTTTGTGAGTTCCACCATCCCCATAGTGATAACCAGGCTTCCTCTCATTCAGGTTCACTGACACTCTCAAATAGAACCAGACTGGTCGCACATTTCAGAACACCACAATTCGGCAGACTGTCAAGGTCTCGATAAAATCGTCTTCACTTCGGCTTCAAATCAGCAATGCCTTTGGTGGCTCAGACCTGCGCCTCTCCGCGGTCAGCTTTGCGTTACCTACAAACGCATCAGCTGCAGGCGGGAACGCGATCAAGCCCTCCAGTGACCGCAAAGTCACCTTCTCCGGCAAACCGACTTTTGTGGTACCTATGGGCGCTCTGGTGATTTCTGACCCTATCGATATCTCACTTGACGCTGGGTCAATCGTGACTATTAGCATCTATCTAGAACAAGGTCAGACAACCAATCAAATCACCTCCCACCCAGGCAGCAGGACGACATCGTGGCTCATCAACGGAAACCACATCCACGACGCGGAGTTGGAGGACGCTGTGGCTGTGGATCATTGGTACTACATTAGCGCATTGGAAACCAAGGGCCCCAAGAAAGCGTCTACAATTGCGATTGTGGGCGATTCTCTCACTGACGGCCGCGGTTCTACCACGAACGCGAACAACCGGTGGCCGGACCAGCTCTTGTCTCGATTGCAAAAGAATAAACAAACTTCAGATGTGGCCATACTCAACCAAGCAGCTGGTGGAAACCGTTTGTTGGCGGATGGACTTGGTCCCAATGGCCTAGGCCGTCTGGATCGGGATGTCATCGCCCACTCGGGAGTGGAACACGCCATCTTTCTCATTGGCATCAACGACATTGGTACTACAGCTGCTGAGTCCGGTCCTCAGGCCGAAATCGCCTCAAGAATAACCGGAGCATACCAACAGGCGGTGATGCGACTGCACCGGCATGGAATCTCCGTGTATGGAGGCACGCTTATGCCAGCCGCCGGCAAGGGAAACTCGTATGGGCTTCCAGCACGAGAGGAGGCTCGACAGTCTATCAACAAGTGGATTAGAGAGAGCGGAATCTTTGACGCAGTCATTGACTTTGACGCAATGGTGAAGAACCCCGACAAGGAGAACGAGATTCTCGAGGAGTACGACTCTGGAGATGGCCTCCATTTGAACCCGGCCGGTTACCAGGCGATGGCTGATGGTATAGACCTTGGACTTTTTTTCTGAGATCTCCAATATGTATCAAGCACAAGCCTAAAGAAGCATTCTTTAAGCCAAATCCAAAAAGAGTGTACTGTAGAGGGGCTTTGCTGCCATCAGATTTGGTGATGTCGACATAAAGCTGATCAATAGAGAGATGAGGGCCAAAACGTATACAGGATTCAAATCACAGCATCGTTTCAAGTAAAACCACATCGCACAACGAAATTTCAAGCTGTGGCTTGTTTCAAAACACCACCACATCGATTAGGCCATTGTTCGCCGCCCCCTATAACTCGCTCGATGAGGGCGTCGATCATAATAACCCTCCGGCTAAACACAAACCTTATTACATCTGGGGTATAGCTATGCCTAATTACGTAGCGTATAGCACGTGGCAAGAGGACCTTTATTGGAGGTATTTAATTATTCCGAAGACGCCGTGATAGAGTTCTTTGTATGCTGCACATCAACCATCTCGTATCCCCGCATTGGAACCCCGCAACGGCCACCTTATGATCCGGCTAAATGCAAAATAGTGTCCAGGATATCAGTTATGTCCCTAGATCAGAACATGCCAAGACAGAGAGAAGACGAAAAGGAACCAGGACCGGGTGGCGACAACGCGATCCTACCACAAGACATGGTAGATAATATTTTCTCTAATTAATGAGTCCAAATTTATCCGGAATGAGGAGGCCATAGAGGTCTATAAAGTAAAAGTGGACGCTTTACACAATGACGTTTCTGACTTGTGTCGGCCAGTAGAGCAGCCAGCCAATAGCCTAGTAGCCTCACTGGGGCGATTATTCTCGCGATGTTTTCCATATCAGCAAGGCTAATCACTTTAGCATCGTTATGTTCGTGGGTTTTTCTGGCTGTATCTGCACAGCAAGATCTGTTAGTCTTCAAATCAGGTCTCAGCAATCGCAAGCTTGCCAGTCAGAACAGCGCTCCGGATATTTGGGTCGACTCGGACGATTTCAAAGGCATCCAAAAAGCAGCCAGTGATCTTGCAATTGATTTCGGTCGGGTAGTTGGTGTCAATGGTACGGTACGGCTTTTGGGCAAATCGGACAGTCGTTCTAAGCCAGTATCCCTCATCATCGCGGGTGCCGTTGGCCATTCAACACTGATCGATGGCCTTGTCTCTGACGGCAAACTCGATGTTTCCGAGATTGAGGGAAAATGGGAGGCATATACGTCGGCTTTTGTCAAGAACCCCCTGGACGGCGTCAGCTGGGCCCTTGTGGTGGCAGGGAGCGACGTGCGTGGAACAATCTTCGGCCTCTATGACATTTCCGAAAAGATAGGCGTTTCGCCCTGGTACTGGTGGGCAGATGTTCCCCCAAAGAAGAAGACCGATATTTGGGTCCAGGAGACACGAAAGGTCCAAGGCTCTCCATCCGTCAAGTATCGTGGCTTCTTTATCAACGACGAGGCGCCCGCGCTTACGAGCTGGGCCGAACCGAGATTCAGGCGCACCGCTAACGGAAGACCGTTCACCGGGGAATTTTACAAACTCATCTTTGAGCTCTGTCTTCGCCTGCGTGCCAACTACATCTGGCCAGCCATGTGGGGCAGCATGTTTTACGTCGACGACAAGGAAAACGGACCCAACGCCAACGACTACGGCGTCTTCATTGGTACCAGTCACCATGAACCGATGGCGCGAGCAGAAACAGAGCAGCAGCAGCAGCTGGAGGGATCCTGGGACTGGATTGGGAATAAAAAGAATATTACCGAATTCTTTAGGGGAGGGGCTGAGCGTGCTAAGGACTGGGACACTATATTCACTATGGGTATGCGAGGTGCGGGAGACGTTGAGTCGCCGACCCTCACCTCAGATTCACTCGAGGAAATTCTCAAAGTGCAGCAGTCAATCCTAAAAGATGTCTTGGATGTCAAGGATCTCGGACAAGTACCGCAGACCTGGGTATTGTACAAGGTTGGTCGCCAGCTGTCTCGCTTGAATGGATGGATGGTGTCACTAATTGTCAATCTTCGAATAGGAAGTCGGGCGCTATTACCAAGCGGGCATGGAAGTTCCGGATACCGTTACTCTTCTCTGGACCGACGACAATGCTGGAAACCTACTACGAACCCCCTTCGCAAACGAAACAGACCGAGAAGCAGGTGCCGGTGTATACTACCACTTTGACTACGTCGGGGCTCCACGAAGCTACAAATGGATCAACACCATTCAGCTTGTCAAGACATGGGAGCAAATGCACCTGGCCTATGAAAAGGGCGCCCGGGAGATCTGGATCGCCAACGTGGGAGATCTTAAGCCTTTGGTGAGTTTGTGTCCAAACGAGCGAAGATAAACTAATCATGACAAGGAAATTCCCATGACCCATTTCTTGGACATGGCCTATGACATGTCCAAGCACACAACGCCCGACAGCACGACGGAGTGGATTAAGAGATGGGCAATTCGCGAGTTTGGCAAGCCGTCCATCGCCGACACAATCGCGCGCATCCTCAACACATACGGCAAGCTTATCGTTCGCCGCAAGTACGAGCTCCTAAGCCGCGAGCCTTTTGCGTACAGCGTTTCCAACTACGACGAGGCCGAGCGAGTAATCAAAGAGTGGTCGGATCTTGTCGACTTGACGCAAAGCGTCTACGATGCCCTTCCTCAGGACACGCAAATACCCTTCTTCGAAATGGTGCTGCATCCGGTGCTGGCGGGCAAGACTGTTGTCGAGCTCTACATCAAGGCGGCTTTGAATGCCTGGCACCATAGCCAGAGACGTACCAGCACTGATCGCCTAGCGAAAGACGTCAACGACTTGTTTGCTCAGGACGCCGAGATCACGGATAGGTACCATTCATTGAAGGACGGCAAGTGGGATCCCATACTCAACCAGACTCACATCGGGTACACTTTCTGGAACGAGCCTCCTGTCAACGCCATGCCGAATGTCAGCTACCACACCAAGGACAACGTTCCTCAATCGGGCATCATGGGCGTTAGTGTTCAAGGGAGCAGCAGAAGTTCGCCTGGAGATCCCGAACCCACCCTCTTGTCCGTTGACCGCTATATGCCACCCTCTGAGAAACGGTATCTCGACATCTTCACGCGCGACAACGGCACTTTCTCCTACAAAATCACACCCAACGCCTCGTATGTTACTGTTTCTAATTCACGCGGCACCCTCAAGGCTCCCGGTGAGAAAAGCGACATTCGAAGTTTCATCTCCGTAGACTGGAGCAAAGCTCCCAAAGGGCTTAGCTGGGTTGGTCTGAAGGTTTCTGCTGCGAATGGCCGAGATGTCACGGCGGTATTGCCGGTCAACAAGACGTCTGTGCCCAAGGATTTCCACGGCTACGTCGAGTCCGGAGGCGTTGTTTCAATTGAAGCAGAGCACTATACAAGTGCCGAGAAGAAGGGCAGCCTGTCATACACCACTATTCCCTACTACGGCCGCACTCTCTCTGGTGTGAAGCTTTGGCCTGCTACCGCCGATTCGCAGACTCCTTCTTCAGCACCAAAGCTGACGTACTCTTTCCACACATTCAATTCGCGCAGTTCAGCTAGGGTCATGGTGTTTCTCGGGGCTACGCTGAATCACGATCCAAGTCGCCCGCTAAAATACGCCTTCGCCATCGACGGTAGAAGTCCTGTCACTGTACAACCCGTGCCTACGACACCTATGGGTAGCGTGCCGGACGGCTGGGAGGATGCAGTTATTCCGGGAGGGTGGACGTCGATATCGACTGTTGAGCTTTCAGCTGGTTCGCATCAACTCTCACTTTGGCTTCTGGAGCCTGGCGTCGTTGTTCAAAAGCTAGTTGTCGACGTTGGCGGGTTCAAGTCGAGCTCCCTTGGGCCTCCGGAAAGCTACAAAGTCTAAGGTAGTGCATGGATTCACCAATGAAATACAATGAGATGTGTATATTCGCTTCGTTTTGTACGAGACTTCTCCCGGCTCTGAATGGTAATCTCCGATGTATATTCACAGTGCAGTAGATGTGGTGTACATGTGCATTTCTACATCCTTCTCAGCCCATTCTCTCTAGTAGGTGACTCTAAGATGACCCTTCTTCCAATGTGTCTCGCTGAAAACAATATCATGGTCAACGATAAGAGTGACTGGGTTCCACGCTGTCTTACATCGCAGACTCGGCTCCTACGACGGCGTGGGCAGGTGGAGAGAAGCCATCAACTCGTCTGACGGTACCTATCTATAACGAGGTCATAGAGGATGGCATTAGTCGACTCGAGGGATGTGAGTCGGTCCTGAATGTCGGCAATGTCAAACTCCACCTTTGCAGGGATGTCTTCAAGTTTTTTCAGCCGCTCAGGGATATTCGCAATGACGCTTGGATCCCATTTAGGACGATCCGCAATCATTGCGACCAGCCTCTCCTGCTTATCAGCACGTTCGTGCAGATTGTTCATCATCTCCCGGATCTGGTAGACAAGCCGGCGCAGCTTGATCAGAGGGTCATCGGATCCGGGGAGGTCGGAATATCGAGTCACGTTCCGGTCGAGCGGAGAAACCTCATCCCAGCGGGCCCTAGCGTGCTTGGGTCGTTTGCCCGGGGCGGTGGATGGAGTGTCGCTACTGGGTCTTTTCAACGACGGGCGGCCCAACTCCTGTTCATGGTTGAGACCACGGGGGTCAGAGAGGGCCTCCTGGTATGTAGTCGGCATGGGCGAGTCGCTTATATGTAAGTAACTGGTAAGCTTAACCATGTTCTGATAATCCCGTTCTTCGGCGTGGTCGTCGTCACCGTCTGCGTCGCTTTCGTATTCCTCGCTCACATCGTCCTCCTCCTCATAAACGTAATCGCTGTCGCTGGTGTGATCACCGTCACTGCTTTCCTCACTCTCATCGTCATCCTCCTCCTCGTAGACGTAATCGCTGTCGCTGGTGTGATCGCCGTCTCCGCTGTCATGACTCCCATCGGTCATCCTATCGCCTCGGTCGGCCAACTCGACAGGGGGTTCCTCAAAAAGCTCAAGGCCTTCCATGCATTGGTCAAGGGGAAGGCTGTGGTTGGAGGCTGCGTTTGTCATGTTGGTGGTGTGTCGAAGTAGCAAAGCTGAGATATCAGCGCTGCAGTGCGATGGGGAAGAGCAGACTACCTACTTAGGTTTACATGCGAATAGAATGTGGATGAAGGAAAAGAAGAAGACGAAGAAAATGAAGCCAGCGCTATGGAAGTGATGGGATATATATTAGAAAGTTGGCCTTAGGCAGGGTGGAAGCCATCGACGGTTTGCTTGAGTGCATAGGATGGCTCCAGGGCGCCCGACTTTGTGTCGGTGAATCACGACAAAGAAGCGATTTCAGGCACCTGCCAAATGCCAAACAATATTCAAGTTGGCTGGTTGCATCAAAGACTGATATTATTTGCAACGAGCAATCAAGAGAGCCGCAATGCAACCGGAGTTTGTTCCTCACACTCCATTGGGCGATGCCGTACCTGCTGCGGCGGCACTGGTTGGCAGCTGCGAGCCACCTTTGCCAGCTGCTACAGGTGCAAACTTTTCACGCACATCGTGCATTTCCATCTTCCTCCTTTCATCAGCCTCGTTTTTCTTTCGCGCTCTTCTTTGCCTGTAGTGCTGAGTTACGCCGCCCAACGAGGAAGCCCATCTTAGGTGCCTGTTTCTGCTGGTTGCTCGCGAGAGTTTGACACAGCACCAGCGCCCTCCTGATTCCTTCTGATTGCTAACCAGATCATCACAGCTCCGTTCTGCCCCCCCTCAACCACGCTCTAGATACCCAAATTCACCATGCCTAAGTTGGCCAGGCAGATACCACCGACCAACAAACTCCCTGACGTGAAGCGGGTTGAGACTGGAGCTTCCTCTCTGGCAATCCACCCTGCACCTCCCCCGGCCGTGTGCGTTCCCGATGTCCAGCCAACTCCAAGTGTGGCAACATCGTTCCGAAGACCCTGCGCCCTGGCCATTGGTGGACTGCAGGGGACCTTGTTCGGTGGAAAAGCTCTTGGTGTTGTCGGTGCCGAAATTGACACTGGCATTCATTTTGCCAACTCCTCTGGGTACAATCCGTGGATGGGCTTCTCCATTGACATTTCCCTAGGCGAGTCAGATGAAGAGGATGGATTGGGAACGAGTCACCCACGTTTTCAGGATCCCGGTTTTGGAAAGACGACAACCCTCGCCATCGCCGCACTCGGGATGAGAGTCACCACAGGCAAGGTCTTGGCCAGCGCTCCGACGCACGCATCCATCGATAACTTGGCTGCCCGACTCCACTCCATCACGACTAGAGTGACTGAGCGCTACAATCAAGGCAAGCCGCTCAAACCCCGATTCCCTCGGATGATGGTTGTGTGCGCTTACGCAGAGATCGACGAATATGCCGCCTTCATGGCGTTGGTCGAAGACCCTGGGAAAGGTGATCTCGCCGGACCTCGCGACGTATTCGGAACCCGGTCAGCTTGGAAATTGCCGCTCTCGGTTGCGTATTGGCTTCTGGTGTGCCTTGGTTCGCCCGCGGTCCCTCAGATTCGCCTGGATGACAGCAACGACTTGCGCAACCTTCGCGACGACATTGCCACAAGGCAGGATTTGGCCTCTCTCCGTGCCGTAGCCATGGGGCACATCACATGGAATCAGTACATGGCTGGTGAGAGGGTGCCCCGTTCTGGAGAGTGAGCCAGAAATATTACGAGCCGCAGTCAACAAATTTGGTCAAGACAGCAAGATCTCGGCCTTGGAGTTCATCAAGGCATCCGGCTGGCCCGTTTACCGCTTACGCACACAGCTTCGAATGGTCAAGGGACAATTCGAACTTTGCAAAGCCGTGGTCAACCCGGATAGTGACATTGGGTTCAAGTATGGCCCAGGTACTGAGATCGATCTGCCTGGACATGGCATCGGCAGAGCATTCGAGTCATTCATCACCAGCAATTACCCCGACATCACCCCGGCTGCACCTGGGAGCCTCGAGCCAATCTTCATTCACTGTCCGAGCGCCAGCGCTCGCGTGGACCCAGTTACGAGGTCATTCCAGAATAATGAGCAAGTCAAGGTTGCTCTCGGCTTCTTATGCGATTTCGTCAACGCCACAAAGGTCGACCCAGGTCAGATTCTCATCATCGGCCCATCTACAGCCATGGTAGCGGCGATTGCGTGTATTCGAAACGAACCAGAATATGCAGCTCTACGCACCATGCCGCCAGCGATGACGGCGGATTCAATGCAAGGACACGATGGAGAGGAAATGGTGGTGGCGATCCTGGGAACTCATAAAAGATCGGGCGCGGGCTTCCTTGCCGATGAGCGCCGCATCAGCTTGATGCTGAGCCGACACAGAAGCGCATTGTTGATTGTCGGTAACCTGTACGTTACAGGCCCAACAAAGCAGCTCCATGACGGCAAAAAGAAGTCTAAACGATGACGGTTCTCGGTCCCGCCAGATAAATCGCTTCCAAGAACCATGGTGCGAACGGCCGAGGGCGATATTGCCACCATCAAGCCCAAAATGCTTCGGAAGGCGCAACATATGATGTGCGATGCTGGCCGTGTCATAGAGATTCAATATCGCAGAAGGCTTGACGTCGAGGGCGAGAACGGCGATGACGACGATGAGGGCAGCGAGGGTGGTGACGATGAACGAGGAGAAGGGCGATGTAGGAGCGGTGACAATGAGTCCAAATGAGGATGTTAATTATCTGAGAGATATGGAATTAGTTCAGACAGCTTTGTATGAACGGAGATAAGTGACAAGAGTGTTGGTTTTAATTTCGCCACGGGCGCGCAAGAAGTACCATGATGCCAGAGTAAAGTCGCTGGCGTAACAAGATTGAAGCCGGCCAGTCACCTTATCATAAGCCAGCATCAGCGAGTATAGCCAAGCAAGAAGCGTTGGAAAACTGGTACGCTCTCGCTATTGATACGTATGTCCATGGAAAACGCCGCTGCGTATTAGCTCGCATCTAGATGCCGCACGAAGACACCAGTCGTCTAGTTTCCCATCGCGGGCACCGTGCTACGACCTGGGAATGGAAGGCCGTGTTCTGATCGGGGCATGCTTCATACTCGGTCTCATGACTGGGGAAGCAAAGGCATTTTTGGAGGACGGATGAACGAGCCTGGAGGTATTCGAGCCGAAGTGGTGATCATCTCGGGATGTTACTAGCGGCTTGTGTGAGTACCTCGTTTGGACTATTACTTGTTGCATTTCACTCTACCAACGAGAACCTAGTCAGAGACATGACTACAGTGGCTTCCTTAGAGCCGTCTTGATCATGCGGAGTTAATCGCGTCAATAAGTGTGACGAAACTTTTGTAATTATTATACATAGTGTGACAATCTCGATCAAGGTTCCATCGTCGGACTGCTCATGGTGGCCGACGACTCTATAGTGGACCCAGATCACGAGCAACGTTCTATTGCATCCAAGCAAAAACGCAAAACTTTTCACCTGAGCATTAGCTACTCTGCGCGGAGTCGCTTCCTAGACTCGCCGTTGCCGTTTGCCTCATGGCCATTGGTGCCATTGCCGTTGGTGGCCTCGGCCTGAGCAGCAAAGTACTCCAGGCTGCCCTTGGGGTCGGCCTTCATTCCCTTGCCACCCTCCTGCCAGCCGGCAGGGCAGACGTCGCCGTGCTCCTCGTGGAACTGGAAGGCCTTGATGAGGCGGATGGTCTCCTCGACGTCGCGGCCGACGGGCAGGTCGTTGACGGTGATCTGCCTGAGGACGCCCTTGGGGTCGATGATGAACAGGCCGCGCAGGGCAATGCCCTCCTCCTCGATGAGGACGCCGTAGCTGCGCGAGATCTTCTGCGACCGGTCGGCGACGAGGGGGAGCTCCAGGTCGGGGCCCAGGCCGCCCTGCTTGCGGGGCTTCTCAACCCAGGCGAGGTGGGAGAAGTGCGAGTCGGTGGAGATGCCGAACACGGTGGTGTTGATGGCGCGGAAGCGCTCCAGGGCGTTGTTGTACTGGATGATCTCGGTCGGGCAGACGAAGGTGAAGTCCATGGGGTAGAAGAGGAGGACGACCCTGCGAGAGAGATGTTAGCCGTGGTTGGGATGTTACGGGTGTTTGCCGAGGTCGCGATCTGAAGGAAAGCGACGCCTGCGCGGTTCGACTAACCATTGTCCCTTGTACTCAGAAAGAGAGATGTCCTTGAACTCGCCTCCGGGGAAGAGGGTGGTGGCGGTAAAGTCCGGAGCGGGACGCTGAACGAAAGCGGTAGACATGGTGATTGCGGTGATTGTAGTGATTGTGATGGTTGTGGTGGTTGGTGATGTAAGGTGAGGGTTTCGTCTTTGCTGGACTCAATCAAGGAGAGGAAAACAATTGCGTTGCCAGAGTGTCCATCGCCCCCTGATATTTGAGGGTGGGTCCCGTGGAAAGGCGTGGAATGACCCCATTTTAGCGCTGTGTTGCTTATCGTATATTGCTTTTGATTGCCCTTGCTTGCTTTTTGTGCTCTCAGTTAAATGAGTCCGTAGTGGATTTGCGCCTGTCGCACGGCGCGCGCGTGGATCAGGTACAGGCCTCAAGGCGCGAGATAACGCGAAGTCACGTGCTGATACCACACCCGAGGAAGTGTGTAGTCAGCATTTCGATCCGTTCACTCTGCGATAAGGCGCCTTCAGTCCAAGGGATGTACGGAACTTCCTGGGTGCCTCTTTCATGAACAATCCAAAGTTACAAGCCTGTCGTGGATTTCGAAGACTGCATCTATCGACAATGAAAACATCGCAGCAGTACACAACTTCACCGCTTAGGTCACATCAGACTGGACGCAGATTACAGAGACGCATCAGTCATCGAGCATGGGACAACCTGGTTCGTTATACGAGACGCAGCATTACAATAATGCCCCTGGTTTCATTGGCTATCAAATCCGTTCCACCATGTTAATATCTAGAGCTGTCACATCTCCACTACGCCGGCGCTCGATTCAAAAACGGACACCCACCACGTCGCGCCTCAGTTTCCGGGTTCGTTATGGCAATCGACCGCTGACACGCCATGCGCATCGTCGACGGCCTCGGCAGGAAAGCTCGCGGCGTTCCGGGCTTGTCATGCCCCATTCTCCCCTTCCTTGTCGAAACGAGGTCTTGTAGCGAGTGATGCGGACCAGGAAGAACCTTCGGGTCGTTTCCGGCCAATGATCCCAGCCATTCCTTGAGAACTCTTGTGCCGTATTTGGATATCTCCCGCACGGCGCCACCTTCTGTCATCTCAAGCCATGGGTCATCCGTCTTCATGGCGAGACAGTACGGCAAGTTGCTTCCGAAGAAGTTCATTGGCAGCGGCCGGAACATGCGTCGTCGCGATTCCGCCAGCTTCATGTACTCCAACACCCATTTGGAATTTCCCAACCGCTCCGACACCATGGTGGTATAGTCGGAAATGCGAATCTGGTGCTCGATGAGAGGCCTCTCCAGATTTTCGAGGAAAAGAATCTCTGGCGGGGTTTCCGGGAGGCACTTCAAGTCCCTCTCTCCATCCACTGCGACACGAGCTTCGATGGCAGCAATGAACAGTTCCTCGAGGTCAAAAGTGTAGTAGTCCTCTCCGCCCTCGGGATCAGTGACAGGCTCGTCCTTGAGCTTGGTCTGGACTGGGATGTACTGCATCAGCTTCACGCGCCTCCACGAATAGATGGGGTTCCAGAAGTCGACCATCTGGAGGGCGTTGAACGTCTTTTTGGAGAACAGCTGACAGCGCGCATATTTCTTGTCCTCTCCGAGAAACATCTTCTGGGCCATCCAAACGCCCATGGCGTCTTCGATGGAGCTTTGAAGAATGACCCAGGGGTTGTCGCCTTCGCCCCACTGCTGGATGGCGAAATGGATCTCTTCGCCTCCGTCGATGCGCTCTTCGCCATTCTCCAGCGTTCCCATGAACACGCCGCCGGCGAACGTGTCGCGCTTAAATGTGATCTCAGACGCGTCCGGTGTCACCTCTTGCAGCGTGCAGAGCTTGAGCTCGCGTGACGCCCACATGTAGGAAGACGCCTTGTACTGGAACGACGGTATGGAGTAGTTGTTGAACCAATCAGCCTGGCTGGTTGCCGGAGAGTTCCCAAGAACTATCTGGCGCTTGTTCCATTCCACAAGAGCCTTTGGCATTTCAGGCAGCTCGTGAATCTTTTGCCACGTGACGTTTTGCTGGTGTGAGTTTGGCTAACATCAACATTAGCAATGTGCTTTGTTGCCTGAGCAAATGGCAATCGATGGACTTTTCGATGCCAGGGAGGTACAAACTCACCAAGAGGTCGCTGTATCCCCTCAGGGTCTCGTACTCAAAGAAGAAGTCGCTAGGGATAATATTGGCGTTGTTGGACGTGGCAGCTATGTTGATGCTTGTTGAGAGAAAGAAGTGAGCGGCCCAGCGTTGTATGTGGTCGGGCATCTCTTTCGCTTTGCCGTTGTCCATGAAATCCTTGTTTCGACGACTGGTGAACCAGTGTCTCAAGGCATCGAGCACAATTCTCTCGAGGGTTTCTCCAGATTGAACGCTCGCTCCGTATAGAGGCGGATATCCGGGGTGCGTCAGCCACGTAGCCGCACCCAGCTGTTTTTGGAGTGTTTCATTGAGTAAATCCTGGACGCCTCGGCCTCCCACGAGCCAATGCATCCACGGCCTGTCACATTGTTAGCAGCTTGTCTTTTTTTATACGAAAGCAATGGTGATGGTGACACGTACTTGTGAATTTCCTTCATAACAAGGCCGCCGTTGACGTGCCCGTTAAGAGGGCCCATGTAGGCCTTGCCGTCTTCGGCGAATGCATCCATTGAGCTGCAGAGATAAACCCAGCCATGTTCGCCGTGCTTGACTTTGGGGTTCATGATGAGGTCGCGCTATTGGAATATTAGTGGGTTGAACGAGTGGAGAAAACGCTGGCGGATTGATGTGCGTACGGCATAGTATCGGAACTGACTATCTTCGTCCGACCAACTCATGATGTGGAGAATATCGTTCGCTGAGTGGATATATGAAGATCTTGGTCGGTCAGTTGGCTACAGGACATTCAAGGCTCGACCACTTACGCTGCTATGAGGACAAACCACGGGGCCCATGACACGCTGGTGATGGGAGCTTTGGCATCCTTCTTGTGGTCTGCATCAGTGGGAATGACAAGAGACAAGAAGCGAAGCTCCGATCTGAACCAAGGCTTCTGCTTGTCCTTGGGAATTGTCTGACCATCGGCAACGGCATAAGTCTGCACAATGATGTCGTCTTGGTCTGCGAGGTGTCAGATACAAATTGTGGCAATTTCACAAGGCAGCACTCACTCCAGAAGTTTTCAATGAGCTCATTGTACGTGTTGAGACTCCGGAACTGCTTGTCGGTCTTGAGCAGGTGGCCCCAGTGATCGACAAAGTCAGTCTTGAGCTGCGCCGCGGTTGCAACGGTGTCGGTGTCCGGACGAGGTTCCGGGGGAGTTTTGCTATCGTCAAGACCGCGGTTAAACTCTCGGTACCAGAGCTCGGCACTGAGGTTTTCAGAGTTTCCAAGCGAATTGGCCATGGTCTTGGTGTTGTTGGAGCTGAGCCCTGAAATGAATGATGTGATGACAAAGTGGAATGCGATGTTACCCTTATATGGCAATCGTAGCGGATGAATGTGAGGGTAAACTCTCTGGTGTTGAGTTTTGGCTGCTAGACACGAAGATTCCGTTTATCAAATCCAATTTGTCATTACAATATCTCTCCGAGACATGCTTTGCAGCAATATTGATGACTATCAACCCAACTCATGTACGCTCAGACAGCACAAGAATGCTCGCCCAAAGTCTAGACCCTTCCCGCTAACCCAATGGACTAATCAGCATCGCCATATTAGTTAATCGCTGGTTGCTATGGCCTGCCCTATGCAGAGTGAGCTCCGTGGCTGGCTAGGCTCGGGCCGTTAGCGCTCAGCTGGACAGAGGGTCCACACAAAGGGCTCGGATCTAGAGTTCTCGACGGAATGGACGCGTCAGATCCAGGCCGTCCAAGTAGTCTAGAAGCCAATAAACACGACTGTATTAGCTAGTCGTTATCTAATGTGGCTTGCCATAGCTAGCTGATTTCTGCGGTAGGCTATATCCGGGCCGCTAGCGCTCAGCTGAAGCAATACTTTGGTGCATGTCTCATCACCTCCGCATTTCTAGACATGACGGGCATCCAGTCCTGTTGGCCAAAATCCTGACCGCTCAACAATTGCTACTCACCGACTGTTTCTAGAGTAACATGTCGTTGATGATATCTCAAGGGGGCCAATGATGACCGCCGTACTCTAGTTTAAACGGAGAATAGTACTATCAGCTGCGTCCGAGTGTCAGTCAAGTGAGTCGATAGTCTGTTTTCGTTGTTTCGGCGTCGTGCATGGCATACCCCTCATTCCTAAGTTGACCTATAGGTGTGCTCGTTTGTCCCATCTGCTTTGATATGACAAAGCTAGATTATGCTAATAATCGTGATTCGATAATGGGGTATCGGCACATCAGACGCCGCCCTTGGCTAGTACCATGACAACGCCCTAGGTCGAGAAATAGAGGAAGCCCCATCGCCGTAAAGTATGAAAGATGTCATTCCCTTGCCAAAACCTCCATCTTCACCATCCAATTCAAATTGGGTGAAGATTATCCCTGACCATTTCGTCTTTGTCTTATTCCGTCCCATCTTGAGGTTTGTACATCCTCATCATGGCCGACACTGTCACAAAGCTGGATAAATTCCATCCACCTGCGTTCTTGAAGGACTTTGAGGGCGATCAACTCAATGCATGGGATAAAACTGTTGAAGGCTGGTTCAATGATGAAATCGCAGGCAGGGTCGCAGGCACGGAGTATTATCGTACTCCGTTGACTCAGTTTTTCAACCCAAAGACGCATGCCTTTTATCAATCTCTTCCACCGGTGGCCATCACCTGGGTCGGGTTTCCTCTCAAGGTTGGACCTACCTGGACCTATTAATGTTAGCACTAGACTTACTCCTCACAGGTCAGAATTACCCAGCCTACCGACGATGCTCGTTGGGCTTGGGCAGAAAACCCCAAGAATCAATTCGGTCCTAGGGGTGTTACCCCTAACGGGGAGCCTGACCGGTGGATGATGGATGAGTATCTTGAGTGGTCCACCAAGAAGAAGAAGAATGGCGATGTGCTCATTGCCAGTTTCACCTGCGAAGGTCCCGAGGTACGTACGATCTTCTATGACATGTCAATATTGCCCAAAAAAGCAAAAGGTGATGTGATATCGTACGCATTGTGCTAACAGCTCCCAAGTACTGGACGGAATTAGCCAAGTATAATCCCATCGCGACGTCCAAGCACCCCGCCACACCAGCTTCGAAGGACGACCCCGGCAGGAACGACAAGATCCTCAACATCTACAAGAAGCTCAACCCTGACTTCGCTGATGATATCGAAGGTGATGATCTTGTCGACGATGACGGAGTCTACAATGTCTACAACAAGTGGAACGGTCTAACTAACACCGGGACCATCGCTCACTTGATTCAAATCAACAACTCGCTTAGTGCCGAGATTGACATTGCTGCTCAGGCCACCGTCGCTCGCAAGGACTTGGTGTACGGCGAGAGAATTACTAGTGCCATTACTCTGTGTGGCGATGCCTCTGCTTATGGCAACCCCTCTCGAAACTCGGATCCCACCGTAAGAACCCACGCAATGGTCTTGTGATCTCAACGCTAATGATACTTTTAGATTGGTTCTGAAGTCAACACAATTTGTCGCCTTCCTGTAACGGTATCCGTCATGGACCCTGTCGCTCTCTACATTCGCGATGCAGACTTTTCGTCATTCAGGCTGGATCCTACAGGTACGCGCCGCGGTAACATCGAAGACATGATCCCCGTCCCTGAAGGCGTCTTTGACTGGTGCGACCGTGGCAGCATTGAGGAAGGCATGGGTCTTCATCTCAAAGTGACGATTCCCAACAAGATGCAGACGCTTGACAAGAGTCGCAATCTCAACGTAAGTGACCTCTTTGACCTGAACAACGGTGGCCAGTACGTCCGCTACGGCAGCCAGTTCGCCGACTACATGTTTATGAGCGTGTCTGGCGTGGTCGGGCCAAAGCCTGCCAAGGCGCAACCCAGTTGGCCTGGCAAGCCCCAGCCTGCGCTGAATTACACCGAGCCACTGCAGTCTATGCCCATCCTGGCTCCATGGCAGCTATTGGAAATCACGAACACGGAGACTGGCGCAGTGGTTCAGAGCACTGCCAAGAAGGTGGACATGCTGGCTCAGAGAACAAACGCATTGTCTGTGGTCGAGCCATCGGGTTTGATGGGAATGCCAGAGCCTGGCCCTCCGAATGAAGAATACCTTCGCATTACGCACAAAATCTACAAGGAGGATATTTGAAGGCGAACTGTTGAAAGATATTCCATACAGGCAGGAAGACAAAAGGATGTTGTACCGTGAGCTCCGATGCGCTGTGGGGTGTGTTAACTGAGTCTTTATTATCATCGTTCGAGTTTCTGTGTTACGTTAACCTCGGCCAGCCTACGAGCGAATGCAACGCACTGCATTTGTTCTATCTAGTCAATGAAACCCATAGTGAACAGACATCCAACCAGACGTGGGAAACAGCGAGCTGGCTGTTGATTTGTAGCTGGCTGCTTTTGTTGTAATAACTGTTAGACGAGACGAATCTAGACGCCCTACATCCTTTACCCCGCACTACATGGCCGCTTTTGATGAGGGCCTTACGGGCGGGACAGATATAGACACACGCCTAACGGGTGCCTAATTTCGGGCGCCTGATCATGTCGTGGCGGGGACATATGGGTACCAGACTGTCGGTGGCGGTTGATAAACTGACAAACAAATAGGTGAGCAACCCCGAAGCCAAGACAGCATTTAGTCAGCTTGGCGGGTCACTTACCAGCAGCTGCCTTACAAAGAAGATGCATAAAACCGTAGTTGGGCAGGAGGAGAGAAACCATCAATTCCCCAGCAAGTGCAGGTTGGGAACCATCAGCTGTGGCATCTCGCCTCAAGCTGTGAGGTGACACGGAAGCTTGCAGCGGTGGGTCGCTGAAGTTGTACCTGTTGGCGGACCCGACTGTCGGACCTACGTTCCCGATTTACGCCTGAGATGCTAAGCACGTAAGTAACTGACAGACGGGGATCGCCCTTGGGACACACTGTCTGTGATACTTAGTTAGCTGGGTACCTAGGTAGTGATCATCATTATAGCTCATCAGGCCCTATGTAGCATCGTCCCTGTGATTCCACTAGCACCGCTCGCTCCGCGCAGATCACTTAGAGCTGACTAGATAATCTGCGTTATCTATCGCCCTCAGTCCTGCCTTGAGCCGTTGCTGCCTGACATGCGCCTGCAACAAGACCAAACCGACAATGCACTTTACCATCCGAGTTAGTACATTACCTCATCAACACCCCCTATAGATGTCGAGCTGACGTGGCTGCCTCGAAAGCACACCTATGAGTTGCTTGCATTTCCGGCAACAGCCAAGGCGGATAAAACCGGCAAGATACGGAATATTCTCAAAGCATTGCTGCCTGATACTCAAACCTGCAGTAACATCAAACGAGGCATCCACTTTGCCGTCCGAACTGCACGTTGCCTTGGTCGAGCTGAGGCGGCCGACGAGAAGGTTGCAGGGCATGTACCTATTGGCTTCGTGCGGGGGAATGGAGTGGAATGAAATGGATGCACGGGTCATCAATTTCCAAGTTTCCACGCCGGCCGCGGACGATGGACGTGGAATGGTTTGCCTGATTCCCTCCACCCCATGAATACGGGGAGCCATTCGCCTACCTCAATCGCTCTCCGAAATATATCGATTACCTTCAGAATGGATCCGGCCTCCATCGTTGGCGTTGCGGCTGCAGCCATCCAGTTCTTATCCTTTGCCACATCGGTCATGACGGGTGGTTGGCGCGCCATCTCATCATCAAGAGATCTCCCCATTCAAGCCACCGATTTGGAGGCAGCCTCAGCCCGCTTCAAAGAGATGATACAGCGTCTTACCAGACAGCTTGAGGCTCTAGAATCGAAAGGCGCACAGCTGTCTGAGATGGAGTTGCTGCTCCGGGGCGTCTGCGCGGATTGCCGGTCTAAAGCACACGAATTACATGATGCTATTTCTGCACTGGCGCAGAGCCTCGGCCGCGAAAAACGGATGCAGTCGCTTTGGCAAGCATTGAAAGAAGAGCTCGGGCTAGGACGTGTCGAGTACCTTGCCGATACCCTATCAAAGCATCAACGTGCCCTTTTTTCTGTCACCATATCTTGTCTTTGGTCAGTAGCTGTACGGGCTGTTTGAGGAGGTTGTTGCTAACTCACCTTTAGGGAGGACGCCAAACGAACCCAAAGTACTTTTGACGAAATGCGCAAGCAGATGGCAGATTTCCATGATGCCATACTTACCTCAAGGCAGAATGAGCCAGGCCAGTCAAAGAGACCGCCCCGCGGCCAGGATTCCACCATCGACGAACTGTGGGAGGCAAGATCTGCCCTGAATGCCATCGATTGGGAACATAAAGGCCTATCTCGACTTCGGCAAGAGGTCATGGATGACATGTCAGACGGACGATGGCGTCCCAAGTCGATGGATATCACTCAAGCCAAGACTCCAAAGTATTTACGGTTGGCCAAAGACATCCTGCGCTCACTCAACTTCGACCACATGTACAAGCGGCACGACGACATCTCCAAACCATTTGAGTCCACATTTAAATGGATCTGGCACGGGGAGCCAACGGTGGCAAAGGACACTGGGAGACCAAGATGGTCTAGTTTCCCGGCGTGGCTGGAGGGGTCTGGGGCAACCGCGTACTGGGTGACCGGCAAGCCAGGCTCTGGCAAATCTACTCTCCTGAGGTCTATCGAAGACCACGATAATCTACGTAAGCACCTCTCGCAATGGAAATCCAGCTTGCCTCTCAGAATTCTGAGCTTCTACGCCTGGAATCCAGGCTCCGACCCACAAAAGTCAATCGACGGTCTTGTCCGAACCATTCTATCGCAAGCTCTCAAAGACTCGCCAGATCTTCTTCCGCTGGTCCTGCCCCGGCGATGGGCATTTGAAACAACCCTCTGGGGCTCGAACTATCCCAGTGACTGGGAATTTGAGGATATGGCTAGCCTGGAAGAAGGCCTTGGCTGTTTTCTTTCAGAGTCCCAGTCTCGCATGAAGCTGATGATTCTAGTTGACGGTCTTGATGAGTTCAATGTTGCGCCAAAGGAACTCATCAAGACTATTGAGTCTATCAGCAGACACGGAAACGTCAAGCTCTGCGTCGCTAGTCGGCCCTGGACAGAATTCCGGGATCGTTTCGGGCTCTGCCCTCAGCTCGAAATTCATAATCTGACGGCAGGTGACATTCAGACATACATCTTTGAACAGTTCCAAGCATGTCCAGCTTCACTAGAGAGACCGGCAGTAGTGGCACATCTCCGAGAGAAAATCCAGGAGCAGGCTGGCGGTGTGTTCCAATGGGTGACGGTGGTTGTCAGCTTCCTTCTTACAATGTTGTCAGAGGGCGACTCCTTGAGCCTGCTTCTCGGCACCTTGAATCGACTTCCAGAGGAGCTGTCAGACTTATACACGGCCATATGGGGTAGGATTTCGTCGCTACGAAGAACGCAGGCCCAAGACATTTTTGTGCTCCAATCCGCCGCTCATGTTCAAAGCCTCCATTTTTTGGTCCTCTGGGCTGTCAATGAGCGACATTCTACGGAACCAGGCCTCCTCATGGAAACCGCCAAAGACCCTGAAAGCATCAGGAAGAGCGTTATGCGAACACTCCACAGCCATACTCTGGGGCTACTCGAGCTTGATCCAAGGGGATTCGTGAGTTTCCTCCACCGAACCGTCCCTGAGTGGCTCGACAAGATGAATGTCCTGCGAGACTCTGCTCTACAGCCAGATCTGGCTTTCCTTCAGGGGCTCTGTAATTTGGGCGGTCACATACCAGCAAAATTCAAACTTTTTGACCATGTGCTCTGGGGCGAGCACCTCCAGAAAACTATCAGCTACCATACATCCAAGATCGCGGCCCAACCCAGCCTCCCGGCGAAGATGACGGAGGACGCCGTGACTTGGCTCGAGCAATTAGAGAAGGATCTTGACTTCTCCATCGTTTGGGATGCCTGCCATTATCTTTATGATGGTGGGCGTGGCTCAATTGTCCATGCCGCCACATTCATCAACATGATTGCCGCTTGCGGATTCACCCCTTTCGTCACGAAACATCTCCAAAATAACCAAGGCTCGCCATCAGACACCCTATTCTTCTTCTGTATGCATCGGCCTTTACAGTATGTATCCCAACACACCTTCGACTTGCCGGAGACCCCCCTGGAACCTCGCCTAGGTCTCTTGAGACTCTGTTTGCAGTATGGCATGACCCCACACCGTCTTGTGGAAGATCGCGGGGCCGGTAGTATTCATGTCTGCAGCCTAAAGGATCTGGTGAGCGATGCCCGCACTATGTCCAGGAGACAGTCGTTGCATCCTGAGAACCACCAGTACTACACCTTGGTTGCCGATACGCTGGAAGAGTGGATGTGGAATGAGCGGATGAAGATTAACTGGCCTAGAATGAAGCTGCAACCGGGATGGAAGCAGAGACTCAATCCTTCCGGGACATTATTCATGTTTCAAAGAAGCAAGTAGCCCAATTAGGGCTACTAATTTGGCTGAGCCGCCATGCCCTACTTTACTGAGTAGGGTAAGCTACCCGCCCGGCGTGATCTGGCAACCAGCTGTGCATATGTAAAGTTAACTTGTGCCAGATTGTTCATACTACATGCTTTGCCTCGCACTTTCCACTTCCATATACAGCAGAGCCCCAGGTCGTTGACTGCAGACAATACGGTCGTTGACTGACCCTCTTGTCTACAGACAGCAGGGTTGAAGTCAGAGGGGTTGAATTGAAGCTTCAGGCAGAGACCAGTGTGCAACAACCTTATTGTTCAGCTACTGTTTCTTCTGGTGCTGGATGTAGCACTTATTGTTCATCTCTAGTGTTTGAGATTACTGTATGGCTTTGATCTATCCGATGATGTTTAGTAGAGCTAAAAAAAAAAAAGAATACAGCAGAGCCCTGCAATTAACCTGGTGCAGCTGTATATTTTGTTCGAACAAGCACCGCTAGGAGATACTTTATCTTCTAATCAATGCAATATTACACATAGAGTTCTGAAGTTGCGATACATAATATCCAAATACTTATACCACATCCTCCTCTGGATTAGGAGTTAGGTAAAGGCATCTGTATAGTTTAGTGCCTTACAGATTTACTACATCTGGCGCCAGGCCCTTCACTACTATGTTATCAACTACACCGAGTTTCTACTGTTGCTCAGCCATCCTATTACCATAAGCATTATGCCAAAGGGCTGGGGAATTGGTTCGGAGGGCGCCGAGCCCCCCTTGAGATGTGGCATGCTGTGCAGTCTAATTTTCTACAAGATTGTTTACAGCAACAAGAAGTTCCTTTGAGGTACTGCACTGATTGCCCGCTATTGGGCCGGGTTTCTAATGCGGTAAGAGAGAGAGAGAGAGAGAGAGAGAGAGAAAGAGAGAGAGAGAGAGAGAGAGAGAGAGAGAGAGGTAGTGCATATAACACTCATATTCACATGTAGTACTTTGTTGGTTATGATCGCGGTCGCGCGTGGTAAAGAAAATAGAGAATCAAATAGATGTTCTATTCATCACATAGCAATAAGATCCATAGTGATTGATTCCGTCTCACCCGTTGTCGATCATATATAGCCAATGGAATGGCAGTATCGATCCAGTGGTCTAGCTGACAGTGGGGATTGATACAGTTACTTACACCATAATCCGCTTAAACGGCATTGCGTCTGACGTATAAAATTCGGGGCGTAAGCCATACTACGGCGCTGTCCCAATTTTGGCAATCGATTCGAATCCACGAGAAGGCTGTGATGAAAGACTATTGTCCAAATGACGGCAATCCCCCATCATCATCGTCATAATTTGCCTCCACAAGAGCTTCTTCTGACGTATTTAAATGGTGGCGCAAGCAGCGCAGCCAGCCCTATATGACACTCTCGATTCGGAAATCGATTCGAATGGACAGGAATATCGCCATTCGAGGGAAGAAGGGTGTTTATGTGGCTGTGGTTTATACTAATTCAGTATTCTTTTCGAGCAGAGCCGCACGTCCACGAATTTTTAGGTATTAAGTAATCTTATACCTGGCAATCAGAATAGTATTTAAGTTGCCATTGGATCTAACTGAAGAATCACCTCCCATTCACATCCACCTCTATATCATCAGCCAACATCAACGTTCCACGGCAAGACAAAATGCTAGCCTCCAAACATCTCCTAAGCTTGAGCGCAATCTTCGCTATTGTATGCACATCCAGCTCTTTGCCATTTGAGTGTGGTTTTGACTAATACTTGATGTTGTAGGCCGCTGAAGCCAAACATGGCCAAGGCTTTCCGCCAAACATTACGCTCTCGAACGAGACGGCGTCGATGCACCAACTGAGCCAAGACAGCGAATTCGCCTTTATTCTCACCGAATATCTCTCCCTCTCAAACGAAGGAGGCGCTGCGACATCTGAAATTCTGCGAGCAGCGGCGAAGATTGAACCCGGAAGTTTCGAGAGCTGGTATGGAGAGTTTAACTTCCTTGCCGATAAAATCCATGCAATGGGCGAACAGGCCGAGAAAAGGAATGCCTTAGTGTCTGCCAGAGAGGCTTATTTCCGGTCGTCGGCGTATTATCGAGCAGCCGACTTCTTCCTCCATGGTAACATCACCGACCCTAGAATCTACACTCTCTGGGATCAGCAGCTTCATGATTTCGACAAGGCTGTCAATCTGCTGCATCGACCCCCTACAAAGATCGAGCTAAATGCCACTAGCTTCACGGTCCCCACCTACTTCTACCCAGCGGATCCAACACTTCCTGGAAAGGAGCGTGTCCACGGTGAACGTCTGCCCACCGTTGTGGTTGGCACCGGTTACGATGGCAGTCAACAAGCTCTATACCACAGTTCCTGTCGCGGAATAATTGAACGTGGCTGGAATTGCATCACCTACGAAGGTCCTGGACAGCCGACCGTGCGTCGTAACCAGAATATTGGCTTCATTCCAGAGTGGTGGGAGGCCGTCACTCCAATCGTTGATTACCTCCATACCCGGGAGGATGTCGATGTTGACCGTGTCGCATTGGTTGGAATATCTTACGGCGGACTGCTTGCCCCCTTGGCGGCTACACATGAGCACCGGCTTGCCGCTGTACTCGCCATTGATGGACTGCTTGACATACAATCAGCATTCAAGCAGAAATTTCCGGCCCAGATGATTGAACTTTACAATTCTGGAAATGAGACTGGCTTCAATCGGTATGTTGAAGCCGTCCTTGCGAGGCCGGATCTATCCACACAGTTTCGCTGGGTTATTAATCAAGGCATGTTTGCTTGGAACACGACAAACCCTTATCAATGGTTCGACCAGGCGGGAAAGATCTTCCTCAACGCCGAGAAACTCGCCAATATTAAGAAACCGGTCTTCGTTGCATCGGGAGAAGATGACCATATGGCACCTGGACAGCCCGAGGACATGGCGAGACTTTTGGGAGAGAAGGCGCACTACTTTTTGTTCAAGACGGACGTCGGTGCTGGAGAACACTGTGCCCTCGGTGCTGAGCAGCAACTTGCTATGGAGACACTAGATTGGCTTGCTGGAATCTTCGACAAGGTTTAGAGCTCGTTGGCTGGAGTAGCGAGAGCAGATGATGATAGAGATGATGATAGGATCAGCTTTGCAGATTTAACATCACGGCCGGAGAGAGCGGGGAGTTTAACGATATCAACTATCGTAGAATGTATCCATAAGATAAAAATAAAACAAAAAAACCATCAGACTGTTAACGAGATATAAAATGCCTCACTCTTTGACACGGATTCACAGTCCTTGATTTCCGTGGCGGGTACGCACGTACTGTTCCACCTTGGCATGATAACCCACATGAAGAACGCCGCCTGTCAACAAAGCGGGTTTAGCTCAGTTGGGGTATGTTGTCACATCAATCCCTCTTCGAGATACATCACTAACCTTCACTGACAGAGAGCGTCAGACTGAAGATCTGAAGGTCATGTGTTCGATCCACATAAACCGCAAAGACTACTTTTTTGCACTGCTTCTCTGCAGCAGGAGCCGCTACACCAATTCCTCTACAGTAGGGAATATTCCTGGTCTTGTTCACCAGTAGTTGACTGAGGTGGCTTTATTTTGGACATTTATTTAAGTTGCGAATTACATGTGGGGACGAAAATTTTGCCATGTCAAATGCGGTTAAAGCTACCTCATCCGTATCGATCGCCCACGACCACTACCACCAGGAAGATATCTCCCGGTTCAATTTTTTTTTTTTTGACTGGGGATGTGTGATACATCAGAAGGTGCAAATGTGAATCTCACAATCCTAATGGAATAATACAGGGGTATAGTAAACTACTCCATCGAGATGAAGTCATCCCGACGTGGCCGTCAATTGCAGCAAGCAACACCGAAAGGTCAATTCCCCGCGATATGAGAAAAATGGGTTCCAATTTTGAGTACTAATAACTACGAACACACACCTGAAAATACTTATTCAGCTAATGAGCGTACATTACAAATGAACAGCTTTTCTCCAAATCTGACTAGACTAATATTCATGCTTCAACTTGAACTCGGCGGGTCCATATTGTCCAATCTGTCTGCCGAGAGGCGTCATGTCGAGGAGCGCCAGGGTCGGCATTAATTTGTCTCCGCCCCTGGCAAAGGTTGAGTAGGTGTGGTAGATCTCACCGTCTTTCTTCAGGAATACGCTGAAGCCGGGTACGTCGCCCGTGTACCAGCTCTTACCTTGAGCCTCCATCTCTTCCTTGCTGCGGAAGTTGAGCTGCATCGGACAGACGGATTCGTCCATGGTCGCGTGGAAATCATAGTTGAAGTCGGAGTCGCCACTGGAGTACCAAGGCCAAGTCCAGCCGTTCTTCTTTCGGAAGGCTTCGAGCTTGTCAATTTCGCCGCGGGACACACATACCAGGTTCGTGTTCTTCAGGCGAAGATGACGCACGTCTGGGAGCGACTCTCCCATGTGGCTGCAGCCACGGCAACCCTCGTCATCACCTGGCTTGAACATGAAGTGGTAAATGATCAGCTGTTCATGGCCTTCGAAAAGGTCGCTCAGGCTGACGCTGGTGTTGTCTGGGCCCTGGAAAGTGTAGGTCTTGTCTATTTTGACCATGGGAAGGTCACGACGCTGTGCGGAGAGAGCATCGTTGGCTCGTGTAAGCTCCTTTTCTTTCTCGAGCAGAGCTTTTCGAGCGGCGAGCCACTCATCACGGCTGACAACCTGGTCGTGGTTAGAAGAAGTGTTGAAAGGACAAGTTCAATCGATACTTGCTTTGCCTGTCATTATCAAGAATGTTGAGGACTGGAGTGATCGGGTTTCTTGCAATTGCTTGATTCTGTGGGCATGCATCAAAATCCTTCGGGCCATCGGACGCGGCTCTTTATAATAGCCCCACATCTCCGAGTCCGACGGACCGTGAATTTGTTCACGGTCGTATTGCATTCCCCGCATGTACGAAATACGGTGGCTGGCGGCATGGACCAATCTAGCCACGACCAAGTCAAACATGACGTATCAAATTGGATGATCCGGGGTGATTAGTGAGCAAAAGAGGCGTTGCTGCCTGGCAATACGACCCAGGAGCATTATGGCTCACAAGGGAAAGGAACTGAGACTGGGATTTGCGAGTTCCAGACTGTGCTTCAGCCCGCCACAGCAAATCGTTGCTGCGTGAATGCGATATCCACTCGGGCCGCCTTCGTCATTTTACATCATGATGTGCAACAAACTAATCACTGGACCGATAGCCGGGATTCCTTTGTCCCGGATCCCGACAGACCAGGCCGTTCACTTATCAGTTCAATTGACCAATTGACTAGTCAACAGGGCTTTCTCATATGCGACTATGTGAATTTCCCATTAGACGCTGTTGCCTTTGCTTCACGCTGAGCTGACCGCATCTGCAGGGTCATCAAGCCACAACTAGAGTTAACGCCCGCTCACGGTTCATTTCAAGACAAGCGATCCCTAGCAAGGTTAGACATACCCCAACAAATTCCACCCTTCGTCGCATCGAGATTCACGGTCTTGGCAACGGATTTGGCTGAGCTGAACACTTTGGTTGGTATTTAAGGCCACAACTTGGTGCGGTGCAGTCTTCGTTCTTACATCATCCAACCATCTCACATACTCAATATTCAACTGCAACTACACCATGTCAGACGTCAAGGAGTCAACCGAAACCTACCGGGGCAACTGCCACTGTGGTGCATTCGTCTACGAGATTGATCATCCAGAAATCAAAACCGTGAAAGAATGCAACTGCAGCATCTGCTCCAGGAAGGGCTACCTCTGGCTCTTCCCCCCTACGCGGGATGGGTTCAAGATCGTCAAGGGTGCCGAGGACGACCTTACCACCTACAAATTCGCCGGCGAGAACCTTCACCACAAGTTTTGTCCCACTTGCGGCACCGGAGTCATGGCCACGATGCCCGGACACCCTATGTTCGGTTTGAACGCTCATACCATCCAAAACTTGGACACATGGACGCTGCAGCGCACACCGTGAATACCGCCTACCCGTTTCACTACAACGCAACATGCTAATTCATGCGTCAGTGTCAATGGTGCTGCGCTAGGCTCCCCATACGTAGTCCCAGCATACACTGGTCGTCTTCCAGTCGAGGTCGAGGGGGGCAAGTTTTATACTGGAAACTGCCATTGCGGTGCTGTCCAAGTGGCCCTAGCCACCAAGCCCCTTGACAGCACATACCCCGACATGATCGGCGAGTGCAATTGCAGCATTTGCGAAAGAGTAACACAACCAAATTTCCCATATGCCCAAATAAATACTGACATTTCGGTAGAATGCCTACGTTTGGGTTTGGCCACTCCGTGATCAAGTCATCTTACACGGCGAGCCTGAGGATATCGGTCGTTATTTCTTTGGATCGGAGGTCATTGGCAAGACATTCTGCAAAAGGTGCGGTGTCCAGTTGACGAATGAGCCTTCTATTCTGTCAGACGAGGCGGTGGCTGCCTTACCAGAGGCGCGACGACAGGTGTACGACATGGTCAAGCCCAAGCACCCAGTGAACGTTCGTGTCCTGGAGGGAATTGATCTGAACGAGCTTAAGCAGAAAATCCAGCAGCTTCCTGGGTCAGCTCGATCTCCAGTGTACGTTAATCCTTAGTGACAGGCGGAGAGGGAGATGGTGGGTAAATTCCAAGACGCCCAGGGTGGTGGATGAAGATGGGAGGTGGGTGATTAATGATGGATTAGCGTTTTGGGTGTTCATCGTCATGGTGGGAGTTGATGAGATACCAATGGAGTATGGGTGAGCACGGCTGTTGTAGTAGTTTGTATAATTTTGAATGCATCGTGTTGTGTGTCCGAATTGTAACAAAATTTATAATTTCTTCGCCTTTGTTAGTTGGCATCTTAAATTTTATCCTTCCTTGATGGTTTCATGGGGTGGCCATGATCTACTTGCAGCGACTGGCCTACCCTACACAGGCCGAATGTCCAACAATTTTTCTTCTATCCCATGCTCAGGATCAGAATACAAAGACCACATCTTATTCATTGCATTCTATTCAATTTTAGAAAAATTAAATCAAGAGTATTGCCATTCGCACATGAATCCTGGCGTGTTTGCAAGTATGATCAGCGGCGCTAAATCCCAAGGCGCTCAATAATGAAACACCTAAGATAGCACCTTAGAAGGTTATTTAGAAGACTAACCCGTAATATTTATGCCTCCTTACAAAGTTTTTTTTAGGTTATCTATCTTATCAAATAATAACGAGCCTTTACCCGAAGTGTAAACTAAGTATCCATCATCTGCACGCATACACATAGAAGGCATATGGATTAAGCTGAGGCCTTGGTGAAAGGATTCGTACCAACGCGAATCGCAATTGTCCGAGTTAAAATGGAGAGAGACTCACCATTCGATATGTCGTCTACGGTATTGTGGATACGAATCACGACTTGGGCTGGTCCAAGACGAATACAATCTTGCTGCTAGGATGCAGGGCGCGATGCGAACGAAAGGGGGATAGAACAGAACTGCGCGACTAATGACAGCGAATATCTATCTCCTCAAATCCCCTGCCTCGCCGCCTTATCAAACCCCTGGGTTGATGTGTTGAGATTCGCGAACTTGCTTCCAGCTCCGTCACTGCAATTGAGGCTCACCGCGAATGTTATACTGAGCAGATTGGTTCACCACGCCATAAAAACCTTCAACAGGCCATTTCTGGCCCCGGGCTCCAGTCACTCCACCGAAACTTTCACACCGGACGTCAGATCTAGCTGACGAGAAAATTACTCTAGAAGACCAAGAGACCGGGAGAGTGGCAATATTTAGGCAAACCCGACTATGGAATCCATCCTGGATGCAACGCCAGGGGAAAATTCTTTACGCGGGTTTTGCTTGGCCATGGCCTGATTCAGGGTGCCCTCGTGGCTCCAGCGTCTAGCAGGCTCACGACCCAATCTCTCCAGGGCATAAGGCGTACGTAACCATGCTGTCTCAGGTACCAAGGGGCCGGTGCCACTCGGGGATCCTGGCGGCAGCCCAATAGAAGCCGTCGCGAATCGTTCGCAGGTCCCGTCCAACTGGATCTACCAGGCAAAACAGCGTCCACCAATTGCACTCGCAACGAAGCCGGAGCAGCTTCTATCGCGGCCTATCCATTCGTCCATCGTCGTCCCTGCTCACGGGAGATTCATTTCGGCCGCCAGGGGAATCAAAACGATCCACACGCCCCTGACGTGAGCCCCCACAGCGGCACATCCAGGAGGAGCTAGAGTCGTTTACCTAGCGACCCGGACGATTTATTCGGAGCCGCTAACAAGTTTCAGCGCCTCTCGGTGAAACGTCGTCGCAATGGCAGTCGGATACACCGTGGATCCTATGCCAGGCATTGATATAGGCGATGGAGACCTGGCCAATGACGAGGGATAGATTACTACTTTTGGAAGCCCAAACCGCGCTTGCGGATCCTCTGGCGTCTGCGCGGACAATTGGTACATTTGTCCACCTGTAGGTAGAGCGAGGATTCGTCTCCACACGCCCTGAAACTGTTTCGCTACGGGAACATGGACTGACTGACAGCGCCGGGTCAGCATTGTCGTCGGGTCTTTATGCGTTGTGATAGGGCTTCCAGGCGCAAACAGGGAAACGACCAGGGAGAAACAGGGAAACCAGGGAATAGACCGGAATATGGTTCGTGAGATCCCAGTCCGTAGTATCCAGCAGCTCCGCAGGGCCATAGTTAAATACTTGCGGCTTCTCTTCTAGAATATGTTTGTCTTGACCAGCCAGGCTTGCCTTCCTTCCTTCCCTTCCCTTCCTTTCCTTCTACAGCACTGGGTGCCGTTCTTTTTCTTTGCATTCATTCATTCACTCACGACTGGATATCGTGATTATTCCATTCTTTGACCTTGTGTCCTTCATTCTTTCACTTTGAAACCCAGCTTTTACTCTCACTACTCGTTTGCTCGAAACCACATCTCTCCACCATGTATTTCAAGTCTTTCGTTAGTGCTTTGGCACTCCCGAGCCTCATACAGGCCGCTTCGGTCTCCTATGTCGACCCCGACACCAGCATCACGTTCCAGAAGTGGACTGATGCCACCAGCAAGTTCAGCTTCGGTATTGCTCTGCCGACCGATCCCTCTACCGACTTCATCGGCCAGATCTCGGCCCCCATCACCGAAGGCTATGCTGCTCTCGCCCTTCGAACCTCCATGGCGGGCAGCTTGCTCATCGTGGCTTGGCCCAACGGCGAGACGGTCGTGTCTTCGCTGCGTGAGGCCACCGGTTACACCAACCCCGATGTTCTCGACGACGACACCGTCTCTCTCAAGACCATCGAGACTGGAACCTCTGTCAACGCCACTGCCTTCACTTACACCTTCCTCTGCTCAGGATGCATCAAGACTGATGACTCCACCTTCGCCGCCAGCGACGACACTGCTTCCATGGGCTTTGCTCTCAGCACCACTGCTCTTGACACTCCTGCTTCTGCTTCTGGCGCGCTGAACTACCACTCCGCCGGCTTCGGTGGCTTCGGTATCGATCTGGCCTCTGCTCAGTCCTCAGACTACGCTACCTGGGCCGCCCTTGCTTCTGAGGATTCGACCACGACCCCTGATACTGGCAGCGGTAGCGGAACCGTCCCCGCCAACCTGACCACCATCATCAGCAACGTTACCTACGACTACATTGTTGGTGGTGCCGGAGCTGCTGGTCTCATTGTTGCCGAGCGACTTGCTGAGTCGGGTGCTTCTGTACTTCTTCTCGAGCGTGGACAGGCTTCTCTCTACTCCAGCGGCGGAGATGCCACCATGGACTGGAACAACACCGTTACCCAGTACGACGTGCCTTCCATGGGATACTACCTGTCCACCGCCTCTGACACCAGCGAGTACTGCACCGACACTGCCAGCCAGGCCGGCTGCATCTTGGGAGGATCGACCGCCATCAACGCCATGATGTTTGTCAAGCCCAACAGCGAGGACTTCTCCAAGTGGCCCGCGGGCTGGAGCTGGGATACCGTCGAGGCTTCCGCAGAGAGGCTCTACGCGCGTACTCCCGGAACCACCAGCCCTACGGCCGACGGCGAGCTGCACGACCAAGGTGCCTGGGATGTGCTCAGCACTTGGCTTGACGGCAACGGCTTCACCGAGGTTGATGCCATTGCTGAGCCCGAGAAGAAGCGAAAGATCTACTCGCACCCCCCGATCATGGTGAGACTTCCAGTTTCCATCTGGAAGAGAACTTTGCTAACATATCTAGGTCAACAACGGACTCCGCGCCGGCCCCGTTCGTGATTACCTCCCGTTGGCTCAGGCCCTGCCCAAGTTCTCACTGCAGCTCAACTCCAAGCTGCTCCGAGTCGTCCGCACCGGCAGCACCATCACCGGTGTCGAAGTGTCAACTGGCGCCGCCACCCGCCAGATCATCAACCTCAACACCAACGGTGCCGTCATCCTCGCTTCTGGTGCCCTTTCCACCCCCCGTGTTCTGTTCAACAGCGGTATCGGCCCTACCGCGCAGATCCAGACCGTGTCCAACGGCTCTACCCAGATCACTCTTCCCGCCTCATCTGACTGGATCAACCTGCCCGTTGGCGAGAACCTCCAGGACCACCCCATCTTCACTGTCAACCTGCAGACCAAGAACTCTTTGACCTCGCTCTCCAGCACTGACTTTACCTCGCCCAACGACACCAATGTTGACTTGTTCGCTCAGGGAACTGGTGTTCTCGCCCAGTCGGGCCAGCGCCTGAACTTCTGGACCAGCATCACCAACACCACCGATGGCGTTGAACGATTCATCCAGGGTACCTGCAACTCCCCTTCCAACGACACTGTCCGCATCAAGGTCTACCTCACCCACGGACTTACTTCCACTGGAACTCTGGGCATTACCAGCGCTGGAGCCACCAAGCTCACCAAGGAGCCCTACCTGAACACTGCTGGCGACAAGGAGGCTATCCTGTCCTTTATGAGACAGCTCATCTCTTATGCCTCCAAGTCCGACAGCACCCTGTCCATCGCGGCCAACACCACTGCCGAGTCCCTCATCGCTGAGTACGTCACTGGCTCTCACTTTGTTGGAACCGCCCGGATGGGTACCAGCAACGACGGCACCAGCGTTGTTGATACCAACACCAAGGTTTGGGGCACTGACAACCTCTACGTTGTAGATGCCAGCATCCACCCCGATCTGCCTACTGGAAACACTCAGGCCATTGTCATGGTCGCTGCTGAGCATGCTTCTAAGAAGATTCTGGCGGCAGGCGGATCATCCAACTCTACCACACCTGTCACTTCCAGGTGCCGAGCTGCCCGCAGACGCCGCAGCTTCCGACCCCGCTACGTGTAAATAGCTATTTTTCAAACCATGTACTATATATTTATTACCTTAGATGAATTCAAGGTTCAAGAACTGTTACCACAGTCGTATATCAGTAACTTTTGTCTGCTTGCCATACGAAAGATATCCACTTTAAACGAATGCATTTGTATGAGTACCGAGCTCACCTAACGATAGAGAGTGTGGTAGTCTATTACACTAATCGGACGACATTTTGAAACGACAGCGTCTTAATAATTACCTCCCTCTCATTTCGTGGCTACTCTCCTTGCGTGCAGTTAATCTCCGGCCCCTTCAAGTCTCACCATGGTAGCTGTGTCCCATTATACAGTAGAAACTTTCCACTGTCTTCAGGCTTCAAATCCGTGACAATCTTGATGATCCCTCTCGCGCTATCCGGAATCTCAACCACAGCATTCGGCCCGCCCATTTCCGTCTTCACATGTCCGGGATCAATAATGACAACAGACGCCAGTGATCCCAATTGACACGCCTGGTGAACGGTGAGCATGTTCAATGCAGTTTTGCTGATGCTGTAAGGGGTGATTTCAGCAGGGATCTGTCTGTTGGTGAGCATCTTGAGGCTGCCAATACCCGAAGTGATGTTGGTAATCACTGCGCCAGAGACTAGATGCGGTAGTAGCGATTGAGTGACGAGAGCCGGGCCAACCGTGTTAGAGACAAAGTGAGAGATGAGAGACTCTGCGGTCAAGTTGGTGCTCGTTTGCTCCCTGGAATGCAGGATGGCAGCGTATTGAATGAGCACATCAACGCGAAAGTCTGCTCCAAGCACTTTTGCCAGACGTGTGACCAGCTGGGAAATCGAGTCTGGGTTGGAAACGTCACATTCGACAATGTGAACGACGCCGTTGCTGCTAGCCTTGATCTCGTTGAGGGAAGAGAGGTCTGCTTGCAGGTTGCGGACGATTGCCACGACCGTGTTTGAAGGGATTTTTGCGAGCTGGAGGACAGTCTCTCGTCCAATTCCAGTTCGTGCGCCGGTAATAACAAAGACAGCCATTATAGAGTTTGAGTATTTTTAATAGTGCAATGATAAAGACGTTTGCGAGTGCCTTTTTGAACGATGATGGCGGCGAGAACTCAGTCGCTTGATGTGAGTAGTTTGAGTTGTGGCCAATTCTCAGCATCAACTCTTGAATTTATATCCAATACGCGCGACGAAGTTCGTCCGAGCTGACGAACTCACCTTCCGGGAGTCATACGGTGCCTTGTCAAGCGTTACGAGAAAGGTGCGCGTCGTATGACCTGCTTCCACACTACCGAGTCCCAAGATTGGCATATGAAGACAATAAAACCTGTATTGGGCTTCCAATGTTTATCCTGATTGGGTTATAGATGTATGATAAGTAGCTGCCTAGCATCCAAAGCGGCTCGACGGCCCGGCTCGCCGATTCTCACCAAGTTCTACTTTCTCTGGGCTTCCTTTCACATCTAGATTACCAATCCAAGATCGATGAAGATTTGTAATAAATAATTACAATTTTTTGTGCTGTTTGTGAAGGTTTAGGATGAATCTGCATGTTGAGACGGGAGGTGACGTCTTCCCTCCAATCCTCTACCTATGCGAGCTTCACGTTCGTTGGCTGACAAGGGTGATTTTCTCATTGAGATCTTGGCTCGGAAGTTCACTTGGAATTTGAGTTGAAATCTCAATTTTTTGTGAGAATTGTATGAAATTTCCTGTACAATTGAGTCCGTTTACGAATATCGTCTAAGCACATTAGAACTCATCATGTTGACCTACTCGAAGTTGGGAATGCACGTGATTCTGCTGAAGTTGCCAACTTTAGCGCATCGGTCAGCTGATGCAAAGACATCAAGCCCATCTTGTTTTAATTGAACTCTCAAATTTCCCTCTTTTGCACATCCTTATGCACCATTGATCATTGCACTGAACAGAATAAATAAATTCTCAATCATCTCATGTCCGTCATGGCCTTTCGGTGGTCAAGACGTACCTTCAAATCATGGCCGACATCAGTCAGATATACCTCACTCAAAATAACGCCACGACCGTACTGTCAACATGGACTTAGATCTTTTTATACAATGCCAGCGGAGTGGGAAGTGCACTCGCAAACCATCACCGTATGGCCAGACTTTGCATCGATACCTGATGAAAAGACGTTGCAGGCAGCCCGTCTAGAAGTCTCCGCTATCGCGAATGCAATAGCGCAGTTTGAGCCCGTCACGATGTATACGCAGCATCGAAACGTGAACATGGCACAAGGCACCGTTTCCCAAGACGTCAAGGTTATTGGTCTTGAGGCGAGTCAACTTTGGGTACGTGATACGGGGCCAGTATTTGTTAAGGACGTTAGAAATGGCCAAGCTATGGCGCTCGGTATGAACTTCAACTACTGGGGCGGAAAGTTCCCCCGAGAAGGTGACGAGACTGCAGCCGACAAGATTGCCTCGGCTATGAGTACCCCAGTCTTTACAGCTCCATTTCAAGCCGAAGGCGGAGGAATTGAGGTCGATGGCGAAGGAACATTGTTGGCGACTGAAAGCTCCATTATCAACTCCAATCGAAACCCAGGATTAAGCAAACAACAGCTAGAGGATCACTTCAGTCTCGCTCTGGGAGTCAAGAAGACAGTATGGGTTCCAGGAATCAGGGACTATGACATCACAGATTATCACATTGATGCCCTTGCACGATTCCTCCGTCCCGGGACGGTGTTGCTAGGAAAGCCGCCAGCCAACTCAGAGGCAGAGGTCATCAGCGCATACGAGGAAGCTAGGAGAATCCTCAGTCAGGAAACAGATTCGCAAGGAAGGCCGTTTCAGATTGAGGAAATTCTAGAACCTGACTTGAGCAAAGTGCCCGGGGAGCATTTTGGCGAGGCTGGCGAGACCATCGCGTCTTATGTCAACTACCTCGTGGTAAATGGTGGGCTGATAGTGCCACGATTTGGAGTTGGAGACGCAGATGATGAAGCGCTTCAGCGCTTTCGTGAGTGTTTTCCTTCTCGACGAGTGGTGCAAGTGGATATCAATACTTTGCCAAAGCTTGGTGGCGGCATCCACTGCGCGACACAGCAAGTCCCAGCTATGTGAGGGAGTTTTGCGAGTGGAAATAAGGTCACTCACTGCCAAACCTCTGGTCTCACCTTTCTGTCATCTGGGGTAAAGCTGTGAAATTCTAAAAATAGAAATATCCACGTAACAATTATCTTTTTTTGCTTTTTTTTTGTTGAGATAACTGCACGTGTGCTTTATTAGCACGTTGTCACCGCTTCATTGACGCATCTTCATATATTTTCTCCCTTGACTATCCGACTGCTCTCAGTGAATCTTCGTCGAGTCGTACAACTCAGTCCCACCATGGCGCCTATCGATGACTCGGAATGGGTCGACATTGACACGGATTCCGACGAAGAATTACCGCCTCCACCTATCTCTATGCCCAAAGCCAACCCTACACCTCCTCCAGCGACCCCTCGTTCAGATGCATCTATCCAAGCGGTCATCGTCCGCTGCAATGCTGATAAGTCAGAGTTTGCGCCTTGGTCTCCAAAGATGATCTCGGCAGATGATCCTATCTTCTCGCACGCCGTGCCTCTGATCCCCGGACTCATCGAGGTGCCACTGGTCTTCTCCCGCGTGGGTACTAAGTCCGCATATCGGGCCAACCTCGACAACACGATCATCACGTATCTCCATATCGACGCCACGTCTGGGTTCGCGCCGCCGCAGTGGCAGTCCCGTGTCGGCACGGTAGTGGTCGCGCGCAAGGACAAAAAGCCGTTGCTACCCCATCATATGGAGGGCGCGTGGATGTACTGTGATTACATCTCGGACCTCTTCGGTGAAGGGACTGGTGCTCCAACCCGTCTGTACAATAGACAAGCCTTTGAGAAGTGGTGGAATGTTTATTGTGAGGCACAGAAGGGGTTCCGCCGAGGCAAGGGAGGCTTGAATGATCCGAATGATTGGCGGTCGGTAAAGTCGCCGTATGAGATGTAATTAACTCAACTGCTTGCTTCGTACGGCCTAAATAAAGAAGAGAGATGTCTTGTCCTGGGGCATTTGGACGGTATGTCTTGTGAAGCTGCTTCCAATGCAAAATACAATAGTAAGACGCTTTTGGACAGCGCTTAACAATCGTCGGTTGTTATTGTGAACGTGTAAATATGCTTACCCTACACTCGGCTGGATTCGTGCAGATAATCCTCGTCACCGTCTCAGGTCAATACTCTAGCCCATTCTGGCATGCCTCGGCCTGATTTCTCCTAGAATTACTGCCTGATTCCTCTTAGAAACACAGCCTGATCTGGAATTCGAAGCTGATTGGCTTAGGCTGGCGTGGCTTGGCATTTCATTTTCAGCCCAACATCTTCAGCTGAACCCTCAACTTGCTCTCTTCATCTGTGGGCGATTCCTGTCCAAATGGATCCCATAAACGCGTTCCAGGTGGCAGCCGCTGTTATCGGCCTAGTCGACTTTGGCGCACGCGTTTTGTCCGACACAGTTGAGATTTACAAGAGCGCATCGGGGCATACTCAACGCGATGTCGAGCTTACGACACTATCTGACGAATTGTCGAATCTCAGCGAGCAGCTGCAGAACCGCCTGGAGGGAACATCTACTACGTCCTTGGCATCTGAATCCACCTTGCGAGGCTTGTCGGCACGATCCATCGACGCCAGCAACAAGCTCAAATCAGCCATCGCCGACCTTCAGGCAAACAAGCCTGGAACCAGCAAAATCAGTACCGCGGCGAACAGTTTCGCTTCTGCTCTCAAAGCGATCTGGAAAAAGAGCGAGATTGAGGCTTTGAAGGAAAACCTCGTGGAAATCCGGTCTCAGATAACCATTGCAACACTCATCTCTGTCTGGTATGTCGCGACATTTAACACCACCTCGTTCAGCAGTCTAACCCGTTATTCAGGGAAGAGACGAGACAAGATGGCCAGAGGCATGGCGACCTGAAGGACCGTCTGGACCAAATCGCTAAAAAGCTTGACCGCCGCGATGACACGGCTCACCTGTTTGCCAAGGAGCTTATGCAGATGACGGTTGAGGGCAACACTGGTAATTTGAGTCGCAAAAATGCAGATCTCGTCAATATTCTTTGGGGCATTGACTGGAAATCTTGGGATAAGAGCCAGGGGGGCGGCCTCTTTAAGAATCTCCAGCCAGAAGAACAGCGGGAACCTGGGGATTTGCCTATTGGCATGAGGATTCTCAGCAGTCTTTCTTTTCGTGAGATGTATGGAAGGAAGCAAGCGATTCCTCTGGCATACGCAAACACGTATCACTGGATCTTCAGAGACGAGCAATCCGGCGAGAATGGAGAAAAACTGGAATGGCCAAGTTTCCCTCAATGGCTTCAGAAAAAAGACGACTCCCTCTATTGGATCACCGGAAAACCAGGCTCGGGAAAGTCAACTCTCATGAAGTACATCTTTGACAATCCGCAACTTCGGATCAGTCTCAAAGGCTACGCCGGAGATTTGCCCCTGATGTTGGCCGGCTTCTTCTTCTGGAACCCAGGTTCTGAAGTCGAGAAGTCACAGGAAGGGCTACTCCGTACCATTCTCCATCAGTGTTTGTCCGACAGGGAGGATCTTATCCCTGTTGTGGCACCCAGGCGATGGGCCCTGCACTCCATTCTGGGAAGCAGTACCACTGCTCCGGAATGGACTTGGCGGGAGCTAAAAGAGTCCTTCGAGGTACTCTGCTCGCTCCATGGAAAGGAATTTCAACTTGCTCTTTTCATCGACGGACTGGATGAATTTGGTGAAAACGGAAAGTCCCCCAGCGTTCTAGTCGACTGGATCCTGGACGTCATCAAGCGCCATCACGTCAAAGTTTGCGTCTCAAGTCGACCATGGAATGTGTTTTCCGATGCGTTTCAAAAAGAACGCTCCCTGATGATGCAGAGTTTAACTTACCGAGACATTGAACATTTCGTGCAGACCAAGTTCGGGGATTCTGTTGCATTCCAAGAGTTATCTGAAGTTTTCTATGACGAGGCAAGCACATTGCTCAAAGATATAGTCGAAAGGGCGGAAGGAATTTTCCTCTGGGTTGACCTTGTTGTACGGTCTCTCCTATCGACTCTTGTTGACACACCATCGTTGCCACATCTACAAGAGAAGCTTGCCGAGATTCCAAGTGACATCAAGGGTCTATACGATAACATATGGCGCTCTATACCGCTTGATAGACTAGCAACTACGTCCAAAATCTTCCAGCTCTGCGCAACAAATATCGGAAACTCTACTGCGGAGACATTCTGGCTTGCCACTGGAGGAAGTTCTCATATTGTCATGGATCCCAAGGCACGGCAGGGCATACCCAAGTTGATGAAGAGGATTCTAGATGGCCACACTAGGGGGATGTGTGAGTTGTCGTCGAACGACAATCATGATGTGGAGTTTCTCCACCGTTCTGCATCGGAATGGGCACTGGAGAACAGCATGTGGAACGAGATCTGTTCCAAGTCACCCGCCGACTTTGAACCGAATTTGAACTTGCTGGAATCATTACTAATACTGCACCCAACCGAAGAGCCTCCTCAGACTGTTGAATTGGCTCATATCTTCGACATCGTGACTTCTTTGTTGCAGTACGCATTCGGAGCTAAAGATTCGAAACGAGTTTCAGAAGTTCGCCTCATCAAAGCCCTTGACAACGTACACAAAGTCGCAGAAACCATCATGGACAAAAGTTCCAGGTTCGATGGATACAGAAAGCCGACAGACGCCAACACCAATTCATTTTCTGCGAACAACTGGCTTGCCCATGAGTTCATGCAGGAAAGTGGCCGCCTCGAGTGTTCTTTTGTTGGTGCTGTTGCACGGGTAGGCTTGACCTTTTACGTCAAGAAGAAGGTTTTAGAGGATAAATCACTCTTAATACCTCGGAGAAATAGAGTGTCTCTTCTGGAGAGCGCTATATTTCAGAACTCAGAGTCATCAAGTTTGGATTTGTCGGAGTCTGGTCTAGTCTTTGTCTCGTCTAGGGTACTATCTGAACGATTGGAGATTATTCAGTTTCTCCTCGAGGTCAGTGATGCCCATTACGAAACAGCACTTGGCAAACCAATGTATGACATCGTTCAAAAGTTCACCTCGCAAGAGTTCGCGGAAGAGTTCGCGGAAGAGTTCGGAGAAGAGGATTCTCAACAGTACGACATCTCAGAGTGGTATACCGAGGTATTAAGGTTGCTAGAGCAACATGGCTATGGACCTGGCGGCACAGCTAGGAAACCGGGCAAAGAGAAGATACGAGGGAGACTGAGCAGGCTGGTATTGAAACTGAAATGGAAAAAGAAGGACAATAACTGAGGCAATGGGGCTTCGTACTGGCATATCTTTGCACTTCACATAAACCTAATGGCATTTGACTTCGCATATTTATATCGTCACCTCTCGAATTATACTTGAGCGTGAATTATGGATTGAAATTCCGAAGGAGTCCCCACATCCGGAACTGGTACGCAATCGTCGGATATTAATCCGCATAGAGGGGCGGCACCAAACGCATGTTTAAGCCCACTCCGACAAGTCCGTCAAATCCGTCGCGGCTCCCTTCCGAGGTATAGGCAAGAAATCTGCAGGCGAGTGGCTTTATAGACCGTGTTGGTCAGTTCATATCTCCAAGTGTTCTCAAAATCGCTAGGCCGGTCAACTTCTCTGTCACCTTTTTGCACCAACCACAATACACCATTCACCATGCCTCTGCAGCCGGATTTCACCCTCAACACGGGAGCCAAGATTCCTGCCGTTGGGTTTGGAACATGGCAAGCCCCTCCAGGCCAAGTCGAGAAGGCTGTTGAAATTGCACTCAAAAGCGGATACAAGCATATCGACTGCGCCGCCATCTACCGCAACGAAGTCGAAGTTGGCGAAGGTATCCGCAAGAGCGGCGTGCAGAGGTCTGACATCTTCATCACGGGAAAGCTCTGGAATACCAAGCATGCACCTGAGGATGTTGAGAAGGGTCTTGACAAGACGCTCAAGGATCTGGGTACGGACTACCTTGACCTTTTCCTGATGCATTGGCCCGTGTAAGTCTTCCCATTCAAGAATACATGGTTGAACACCAGCTGATCAATATACAGTGCCTTCAAGTCTGGAGACAACTGGTTCCCAATTGACTCGGATGGTGTATTTGAGCTCGCAGACATTGATCCTTCTGTGACATATGCCGCAATGGAGAAGCTCCTTGACACGGGAAAGGTCCGAGCTATTGGTGTATCCAACTTCACCAAGAACCGCCTTGACGATCTCCTCAGCAAGACCAAGGTCGTACCGGCCGTGAATCAGATCGAGGCACACCCCTATCTGCAGCAGCCTGATTTGTTCGATTACTGCAAGGCGAAAGGCATTCAACTAGCTGCGTATTCACCTCTCGGAAACAACCAGACTGGAGAGGCCCGCACTGTCGACGACCCGCTTGTCGCAGAACTTGCCAAGAAGTTGGACTTGGATATCGGCCAAGTTCTCTACTCGTGGGGTGTGCAGCGCGGAAGCGTAGTGCTACCGAAGAGTGTGACTCCAAGCAGGATTGAGTCTAATATCCAAGTCAAGGAGCTGCCCCAAGACGCGTTCGATCAGCTCAACGCTCTGGAGCGAAACAAGCGCTACAATTGGCAGACGCGATGGGGATACGACATCTTCCAAGAGCTCGGCGAAGATGAAGTGAAGAGAGTGGCACGAGAGACGGGTGCCGAGAACCTAGAAAAGTTTGGAAAATAGACAGTCATAGCTTCATAGTACAATAGACTTAATCGCGGTTCAAAACCCCAGTGTTACAGTGCTCAATTCAGGTCATCGTCGACCAGATCATCGTCTCATCAATTTCCACATGAGGCCAAAACGCCTAATAGGTGTTAGCTTGTACAGCATGAACAGCTCACTCTGACTTACCGAAGAATCAAGGTCTAACCAATCTGCAGTCTGCCACTCATCGAGCAGACGAGGATCATAAACAAGGGTGGAATCATCCTGATATACTTGCCCAAGATCTCCTGCAATTGTGCTACTCGCATCTAGCGTACCGTGATTCTCTAAGCCGTTGGATTGACCGGGAGCTGGCATCGGTCCTGGCTGGTCTGGATCTGCCGTGGTTACAGGACGCGTCGAGGGATTCTTTGCCGCCGTACGGAATTCCTCAAGAATCACGGCGTATCTGCGACTGGGAGAGTTTGATGCAGTGGCGCGAGCAAGGTGAGTCTGACATCTCTCAGCCAGCTCAATGAGCTTCGCTCTGTTTTGCTTCCCAATCAACCGGCCCGTTCGTCGCTGCTGAATCTCCCAGACGTAGGTGACAACAAGTGCGCAAAACGTCACGTAATGTGTCCACCAAAAGGCATGAAATATCGGACCCTCCTGAGCCATGTAATCGACAGTTTCGAGGACTGCTTTTGCGGCTCCCATGCATTCGTTTACCTGGTTCTCATAGGTCGTCGTGGAAGTGCCCAAGAGGAACAATCGATTGGCGTGCATGATGGCGTGAGAATGAGCAAGCTTGAGGACGGTAGCTTGTCTCCGATAGCTTGTAATGAGCATGGAAGGGCGAATGGATCCAAGGTGCAAGGGCAGGCTTGCGTGCCAGTCATGGACACGTTGATTTAATTTGTGAGCGGCGGCTACACGCTCTTGGTTGGTGATGTCTCTCAGCGTGTAGACTTCTCGTGAAATACAACCAATAATTTGAGCAATTCTTGATGCTATTAGCATGGACACAGAGATTCGAGCTCGAGACACTTACCTGGCGTGGAATATCAATGCATCAATATGACAATCCTCAGGATTTTCTGGGCCCCCGCCTGGCCCCATGGTAGTCATCTCCTCGTCATTGACTCGATCGGGAAATTCTTGATCAATGTCTTCATCATGAAAATGCCGAGGCCGTCCAAAAACAACTCCCAAGTAATTGTCCAGGACGTAGGCAGTCCAAAATGTCCTAATACAGCACTGTGTGTGGATGTAGTCGGTGTGAGAGATCCGCCGTCTTTTGGCGCTGGCGCGACGATGAAACCCGAGGGCGGATATAAGTTGCAAAGCATTTCCAAACACATACCAGCTGCGATTGAAACGGGATGTGGTGAGAAGATACAGAACGTGTACAAGCCTCGCCTGTGCCGATTCCAACTTGGGATATCCCGACTCTTCGTCGGCAAGGCGAGCTGAGATGACGAAGAGTTCGTCGCTTGCTCGCAACGCCTGAGCATCGTCATCTGCCGACAAGAGGCCTTTGGACTTTGCTTGATGTAGGGTGGCAACTGCAAGCGCGACGAGGACAATTGCTGCCCTCGCGCGACCAATTTCGCGCCATACTGGTTGCTTCTCTTGGATGTTCTTCTCGATGGTGCTAAGCCAGCTTTCTACCGTTGGACGATGCAAAATGCGATAGGTTGCGATGCAGACGTCAAAGTAAAGAGAAAGTAATTTCCTCCCATCACTTGGACTCGGTAAAGGTATTGGAAAATGCTCGTCAATCTCTGGCAGAGGCTTATCGCCGGCCATGTACAGTGGCTGGTTCTCTGCGGACGATTTCGCAACATCAGATGGCTTGTTACTGTTCTGGGCTGATAGCCGTTTCCAGGCTCGGTGCAAAAAGGTAAGGCCAGAGGTTGGGTCGAAAACCTGACCCTGTATCTCCATGGCCATGCTCAGTTCTGGCGATGCCCGTGATGGCGCTGTATCGTGAGACCGCAAATACGGGCCGGACATGTCGTCCTGCGGTTCCGTGCGCGATTGACTGGGATCAGAAATGGTCTCAAATCCAATGTCTTCTTCCTGGGACGGGACACCGGGCTCGTATGAGAGTCGCGAGTGAGCGTCCGACTGTGGTGGCGTCGGTGGTCGCCCGCGCGTATACTTTGCATCATACAAGCACACGCGATCTTTGGCTACGCACTTTGCACACGGCTGATCGCCGCTACACTTGGCTTTTCTGGACTTGCAGAAGTCGCAGGCCCTACTGACCTTGCGGAGCTTCCGAATGCCCTGGACGTCTTCACCTCCGCGAGGAGAATGATCAGAAGATACGACACTGCGTTTCCGGCCAGTGTAGTACGGCCCTGACGAGCGTGTCGTCGGCGAGACGACCAGACTGGGCTCCACCATCTCGTCTGGCATATATTGGCCAGGCCCAGGAGGCGGCAGTGGATATGATTGCCCGTTCATTGGAGGATTGCTGTGGGTTTCGATAGACGTTGAAGCGGGAGATGGAGCGTGGTGAGACGGCGGAAAAAGGGACGCGACGGAAAAGATGAAAATCCTGGCGGAGAAGTGACATATAAACCCAGCACAGTCTGCGGGGAAGCCTCACCCCGCATATTGCGATGATGGGCTAATTCTGCGGCCCACTTGATACGACAAGGAGATGGTTTTTGCTAGGCTCTATTGTGTAGTAGCATGGATCACGCGAGTCGTGTCAAGACTCGCTAAGTAAGTAAGCATCATTTGGTTTAATTGCAGACTAATTTCTGAGAGAATCGGGACGGAGAGCTGTCAATTGCATATCTCATTTGTGTTGCTTGTCGTGCATTGCCCACACTCGCGACATCACATTCAGCCAGCATCGACAGCAGGGATTAATACATTTGGGCCGGATGGTATAAATTGAGGTAGAGATATATAATTAGACTGGAAAAATTCTGTGTCATGTCGTGAAGGTGGCCAACACAGACTACCCCAGCCGCCACCCATGCCAATACATAGACACCACCTCCGTAACCAGCACTTTACAGAGTGTACTTGAACAGAGGGCTCTTGTCTCCGAGTTTCATCAGCTCCGACTCGCTGTACTGAGCCCGGATATCATCCTCTGACAACTTGTCCTTCTTCGTATTGCCCCACTTGTAGCTCAACTCCAGGAGGAGGGCCACGAGGACTCCCGACGCGCCGAAGGCCAAGGACAGACCAAAGCCAGTCTGATACTTGGGGGCTTCACTGTCCAAATACATATACGACCCTATGATCCCTCCTATATTTCCAATGCAGATGTTAAAAGCAACGCCAATAGATCGTCGACTTGCTGGGGCGAGGTTGTTGGCGGCCCAACTGCTGCCCGCGGGTTGCACGGGGTAGATGCCAATGCATGTGAGAACAAGCGAAAAGTATCCTGGGCCAATGTGGCTTCCTCCAAGATATCCTTGAAAGCCCATAATGACCGAGTAACCGATTGCAATAAGACCCAAAGGAACTGCAACGAAAGGCATACGCCAATGGAAGTGATCGGATAGACGAGAGAAGAAGACCGACGAAAGGGCACCAGCCACGTAAGCTGGGACAGTCATTAATTGTGCGTTTGTGTTTGTAAATCCCATGGCCTTGACAATTGAAGGCAACGTGAACTTTGTCCCATAGGAGCAAGCGCTGATGCAGAGAAGAATGTAGGCTTGCATGTACAGGCGCCAGTTCTTGAGGACCATCTTCATGTCGTACCAGTCAAACTTCTTCTCGGGGTTCTCATCGGCGAAGCGACCACCCTGCTTGACGAAGCTCTGGAGCTCGAGGAAGCGAATCTCTTCGGGGGTCAACCAGCGGGTTGAAAGAGCGGGAGAGTCGATCAGGAGGAAGAAGCAAGACACGCCCAGAAGGACTGTGACAATACCTTCCAGAAGGAAGATCCAGCGCCAGCCCTCATAGCCTCCGACACCGTCCATCTTGGCGATTCCGGCAGCCAGCAGACCGGAGAAAGCACCTGAAAGAGCGCTGGTGCAGTAGAAGTAGGCAATTCGTGTGGCGAGGTCCTTGGGCATGTACCAAAAGGTGCAGAGGTACACGGCTCCGGGATAGAAACCGGCTTCAAAGACACCCAAGAGCATGCGGACAGCCAAGAGACCACCGAAGCCTTTGACGACGCCGTGCAGAGTCATGATGACTCCCCAGATGGTGACGAGAGTTCCGAGATAAACGGAAGGCCTCTTGAAGTTCTTGAGGAGGATGTTGCTCGGAATTTCGAGAAGGATGTAGGGGATGAAGAAGAGACTGAGCACAATGTTCCATTGGTTTCCAACGAGGTTCAAGTCATCTGCGAGACCCTCAATTTTGGCATTGCCGATGTTTGCTCGGTCCAAATGGGAAATCAGGTACAAGACTGCGAGCATAGGGACCAAGCGGACGTCGACCTGTTGTCACATATTATTAGTCTCTATCAATTGGCTTCGGCTCGCGGATCCACGTACCTTGCGGATAACCTTCTTCCTTTGAGCAGGGGAAAAGTTTGCGTAAAAGTCGGCATCGGCGTCACTGAGGCCCAAAACGCGGATGTTGTCGATGGTGTGAACCTGGGCGCTCTTCTCTGGGTCATTGTGGTCCCGGTCCATCTCCATGTCGTCGACCATGACGATCTCCGGCTTGTCGAGTCGGGGGCTTCCTGAAGACATGTTGGGCGCGTCACGGATTCGATACGCAGTGTGTTGGAGTAGGTTGCGTTGAAATGAGACCGACTGGAGTCATCACGACCATGTTCGACGGCCACGAGTCGTATTATATCCACGACAGGGCCTCGGGTTAAGCGTAGAGCGCGGTTTGACCTGCCGACGCGTCCATGGGCAATTGCCGAGCAACCATCTCTGTGCTCGGCGTACTGGACTGTTGACGCTTAGTTACCCCATACCCCGCGTCGATGATCCGGGGAACGGAAAAGTTGTGGCTGGAGAAGCGGCCGGATTTATATCCGCTCGACGGATTTCTGCGCCATTTGGTCAAGAGACCAGCTGGGGTTGCACACAGAACGGATTCTGGGCGGAATACGGCAGTGGAGGCAGAAGAGATTATCGTTGGTCATGAGGTGATCGGGTCTCGTTTGCGGTGGTTTTGCTTTTGGATTGAAGCCCTGACGATCTCACTCCGGAGTCTCCCGCCACCTGCTCACAACCAACGGTGAGCGGGCGTACCACGGATTTTCGCATTTACATCGACGGACACTTTTCCGCCAATTCACGCAACTGAAACTCTGCGTAACGACTTTGCCCTGTTATCTTGGCGGACTTGGAGGGTCCAACCGACGCAATTGACCATCCGCTTGAGCCGATGCAACTCCGTCGCGAGCCCGTCATAACAATCATCTTCCCTCCTCGAACGTAAATAACGCCCTGAATGCAGCGACTTCTCCATCCCACCACCACACCACAAACATTGTCTCGCAATGCCTGCCTCTGTTTATGTCCCCAGTCCGCTGGAGAGCCTGCCAAGTGATTCGGACAACCTCCGAGCCTTGACCGCTGCTCCCCCTGTCACCACTGTACAGGACGATGATTCAACGCTCCTTACAGTGGACGGCTTGATTCGCCGAAGGGCCTTGCTGCACCCCGATGTTTATGCAGTCTCCTATCCTTCTTCTGGCATTGCCTTTGTTCACTACACTGTTCAGCAACTAGACATTTTTGCCTGGAGAGTCGCCAAACACTATGAGGCTAAGCTACCAGTGCGACAGACCTCGGCCGAGAAGCCGATGGTTGTTGCCATGCTGGGACCCTCAAATCTCGAGTACCTCATCACCATGCTCGCTCTGAGCAAGCTTGGCCATACAGTGTTACTGCTGTCGACCAGAATACCCCAGGTGGCTATCGAATCTCTCATCAACACTACCGGAGCTTCGGCAATTGTCGCCGACAGTCGACACGTGGAAATTGCCGGCGAAGTCCAGAAGAACATTCCCACTCTACAGCTCATCGATATTGCTGGGCGGAATACCTTTGAGTATTCCATTGAGGCTCATGGAGACACTCAATTGGACACTGCCCTTGATGGCAGCATCGAAACACAAAATATGGCCTGGATTATCCACTCAAGTGGTAAGCCTTTCCTAACTCTTCGACTTCAATGACTAACAATCCAGGCTCAACCGGTCTGCCAAAACCCATCTACCAGACTCAAAAGTCCTGTTTGGCAAACTATGCGACCAGCATGGAGATGAAAGCATTCATCACCCTACCACTCTTTCACAACCACGGCATCTGCAACTTGTTCCGGGCCATTTACTGTCAGAAGCCCATTTACTTGTACAATGCCGACCTCCCTCTCGCACAGGAACACTTACTCAAGATTATGCGAGAGCATAAGTTTGAGATCTTCTACGGAGTACCATATGCCTTGAAGCTACTTGCTGAGACGGACGAAGGCATTGCCCTACTGCGAGAGCTCAAGATTGTGATGTATGGAGGATCTGCCTGTCCTGATGACCTTGGCAATCTTCTTGTGGATAGTGGTGTCAATCTTGTTGGGCACTACGGCGCGTGAGTCTGGTTCTGCCATTCTTCTGAGAAACTTGCTAACTTTAGTAGAACCGAAGTCGGTCAGTTGATGACTTCGTTCCGACCGGAAGGCGACAAGGCCTGGAACTACGTCCGAGAAAACGACAAACTTTCACCGTTCCTCAAGTGGATTCCAAGAGGTTCGCTATACGAGTGCTGTGTTACAGATGGTTGGCCAGCCAAGGTCCAATCCAACCAGGACGACAACTCATATAGAACGAAGGATCTCTTCGAGCCTCATCCCACAATCCCTCGAGCCTGGAAATATGTCTGCAGAATCGATGATACAATTGTCCTTGTCAACGGCGAGAAGTTCAATCCGCTTGCGATGGAGGGTTCGATCAGATCGAACAAGAACATCACCGAGGCAGTCGTGTTTGGTGCCGGCCGGCCCTACCTGGGAATCCTCATTGTACCCTCTCAGATTTGGGCTGGAAAGTCCAATGACGAAATCCTTGACGCCATCTGGCCAGTTGTCGAATCGGCAAATCACTCCGCAGATGCATTTGCCCGCATCTCCAAGGGAATGATTCGCTTGCTTCCCCAGGACTGCGATTATCCACGAACCGACAAAGGCAGTGTTATTCGACAGGCATTCTACAAGCAGTTCCAGAACCACATCGACGACGCCTACGATACAGAGGATGTCAACGCTGCCGATTTGAAGCAGCTGGATTTGCCCGAACTGCAGGAATTCGTGCGAGAGCTTTTGGAAAGAACTCTCGCCACGGACAAGCCTGTTGCTGACGACACTGACTTCTTCCTTTTGGGTCTCGACTCTCTGCAAGCTATTCAGATGCGCAGTGAGATCCTCAAGACTGTTGACACTGGTGGCAACAAACTTGGGCAAAACGTTGTTTTCGAGCAGCCCTCTATTGAGAAGCTCAGTCAGTTCCTTCTCAATTTGCGAATCGGTCAAGACGCAGCCAGCAAAGTATCGATTGAGGACGAAATGAGAGATTTGATTGGCAAGTATGGGGTAAACTCACCAAATGAATCCCGATTCTCGGTAGTAAGTTGTCCTCCGCCCTAGTTTAGAATAACTGGTAACCAAGATTTTAGGTCGTGACTGGTGCAACTGGATCACTTGGTGCTCACGTCGCTGCAAAGCTCACGGCTGATCCACGAGTCGACCGCATCTATTGTCTTGTTCGAGCTCCCGGTCCGGCTGAAGCACTTGAGCGAGTCAAGCAGTCGATGGTCCAGCGACAAGTTTACCACACGCTTCCTCTTGAGGCCCGACGGAAACTTGTTGCACTTCCGTCAGACTTGTCTGATGCTAAGCTCGGGTTATCTGACTCAGACTACGAGTCAATTACTCAAGATCTCCGGGTGGTCATCCACTGCGCGTGGTCTGTCAACTTCAACATGCAGTTGTCAAGCTTTGCTCCCAGCATTTCCGGTGTGACCAACCTGATTTCCCTCTGCAAATCGTCAGTATCGCCAGCCTCGATGAACTTTTGCTCCTCAGTCAGCACCTGCTCTCGTGCCACGACATTGCCGGTACCAGAGACTGTCCCCAATCTCGAATGGGCCCAGGGCATGGGATACGCACAGTCCAAATCTGTTGCCGAGCACCTCTGTGCCAAGGCGGCGAGCCAAGGTGTTACTGCTCGCGTGTTGAGAGTAGGTCAGATTGTTGGCGACACAAAGTACGGTGTTTGGAATGCCCGAGAGGCTGTCCCTATGATGATGCAGACTGCCGTCACGGTTGGGGCGTTGCCGAAGCTCAAGGAGACACCGTCATGGCTCCCTGTCGACACTGTCGCCGATGCAGTGGCCGATATTTCCCTGTCTGAAGCCGGCAGCGTCTTCACCAATGTGACAAATCCCAGGATGTTTAGTTGGTCTGACAATTTACTCCCCGCTTTGCGAAATGCTGGCCTGTCCTTCGAGGAGGTTGAGCCAAAGGAATGGGTGCAACGACTCCGAACGTCAAATCCCGACCCGACAGTGAACCCCCCAATCAAGCTGGTTGACTTTTTTGCCTCAAAATACGACAAAGATGACTTTACGCCATCAAAGCCGTTCGATACAAAGATCGCTTGCTCCCTCTCCCCATCTTTGGCTGCTGCTCCGGTTTTGGACGATGATCTTGTTAACAAATTTGTTAAATATTTTCTCAATGCTTCTTGGAGACCCGAGTCCACCAACAAGTTCACCAAGACGACAATTTTAGTTGCCGGTCCAGCTGGGAGCGGCAAGTCTACAGTCGGTGCCGCGGTGTCTCAGTCGTTAGATGTGCCATTTATCGAAGGAGACAGCCTTCACAGCAGGTTAGCCGTGGAAAAGATGAGATCGAAAACGGCTCTGACGGATGAGGATCGACTACTTTGGCTTGACCGCATTTGCACCCGCGCAGATTCCTCCCTTTTTGAGTTGGGCTATGACTCCGTTGTAATCAGCTGCTCTGCACTGAAGCTTGGATACCGCTCAAGGATTCGCAACACCTTGGCAGAGCGAGGCATCAAGGTTGCCATTTTCGATCTTCAATGTGGAAAGGACGTGCTGCTGAAGCGATTGGAGCAACGGAAGGGGCATTATATGAGTGCAGATATGGCTGATGGCCAGCTGAGCCTGCATGAGAACCCCGGAGTAGAGGAAGTTGATGTCATCCCCATCGATGCCGAAGCGGATGTGCACCAGGTCATTGGCGAGGTAAATTGGTTTTTGGAACATAGGTGATGGAACTGTTAAGGGAATATTGTATTTACAACACCTATCACTAAATTAGACATAAGATTTTGAATATTGATTCGCAAAGGGACCCCTCCTGCATTAAGTATACACCCAATACTCCATATAGAGATCTATACATTGAATTCTGCATTTTGAGCTCATCCCCTATTGAGCTGACCCCGCTCGATGACGCCATCTCCGTCTTCTCCGTCTTCTCCGTCTACCCCTCTCCGCTTCAGGGCCGCCATTTTTTACTTCGCCTGTTCAGGACGCATAGGTTCAGGCTCATTATTGAATTATGCCGACAGTGAGAATCTGCATTTGAACACACGCGCCAATTCAGTTCGTAAAGTCCTAGCCGCAGCGCAAATTGCACAGGCTTTGCTCAACCATCTGTTATCTCCACCGAACCACGAAAATGGGCTCGATCAAGCCTCAATTTACGCAGTATGCGGCATTCATATCCCCCGATACCGGTGTTCCTCGTATTGGACATTATGATTTCGCAGCAAAGACTGTTCAGCCTCTGTCCTTCACTTCTGGCACGCCAATTTCGGACCTGTACCAGGTGATTGAATCGGGTCCTTCGAAGATCATTGCCAGTGGGGCACCCATTTCTACCGCTGATGTCAAGCTTTTGGCTCCCATCTCCGGCCGTGATGTTATGGCAGTAGGAAAGAATTACATGGAGCATGCCAAGGAGTTTAACAGCTCTGGATATGATAGTTCCGATAAGATGGACCTACCGAGTCACCCCGTCATCTTTACCAAGAGAGCGACCCAATTATCGCCGACGGCGAAGAAATTTACCTCAATCCAGCCTTCACTGAAACCGCCGACTATGAAGGAGAGATTGGCGTCATCATTGGAAAGCCTGGCTTTCGTGTCAATGAAGTCGACGCCTGGCTTTCGTGTCAATGAAGTCGACGCCTGGCTTTCGTGTCAATGAAGTCGACGCCTGGGAGCACGTTTGGGGCTATACAATCATCAATGACATGACAGCACGAGAACGTCAGAGAGATCATAAGCAATTCTTCATCGGCAAATCCCCTGATACCTTCTGTCCTATTGTAAGTTACCCCAACTTGGGTCAGTGGTCCTTGCTCTTACAACTCATAGGGCCCCATTGCTGTCCCGAAAGAACAGTTGCCATCCACTCTCAAACTTGAGACGCATGTCAACGGGGTGCTTAAGCAGAGTGCTACTAGCGACGATCTCATATTTTCTATTCCGACACTCGTAAAGACGATATCTGAGGGACAAACCCTGCAACCAGGCGATGTAATTGCCACTGGAACAGTGAGTAGACGAGACGGTTCCCCATATTATCAGTCCAAATACTAACACCTTAGTTAGCCTGCTGGTGTCGGTATCGGAAAGAAGCCCCCAGTTTTTCTTGCACCTGGAGATGAAATTGCGATTTCCATCACTGGGCTCGGTACGCTTCGGAACAAAATCTCCAAGCCCACCACCGACTATACGAGTCCACTCATGTCTAGCTCTTCATTTACACTGACAAATTCTGCCAAGTCCCTTGGTTCAGAGACTGGACTCACTCGTCTCAATGGCAAGCTGCTCAATTATCAGAGGATTGGATCAGGAAACGAGCACCTTGTTTTCGTTCATGGCCTCGGCGGGACGCAGGATTACTGGACTCCTCTCGTCTCAACCCTATCCTCGACCAACTCTGAGTCCCATTCGCTTCATCTTTTTGACCTCGAAGGCCATGGTTTGAGCCCAACTCACCCACTCAGCGATTTGACCATCGAGTCCTTCGCCTCTGACATTATGTCTGTGTTTGATGCTGCCAAGGTGTCTCCATCAAACCCAGGCACACTTATCGCCCATTCACTCGGGTGCTTAGCAGCCATCAAATTCACACTTGACAACCCAGCGCTCGTGAAGAAGCTGGTCTTTCTCGGACCGCCACCGTCTCCACTCCCTGAAGCTGCTGTGGGCGGAGCGTACGCTCGAGCGGCCCTCGTGAGAAGCAAAGGCATGAGGGCCGTTGTTGACGCTGTTGTCGAGGCAGAGACCTCCAATCAATCGAAGGAGGTGAATCCAGTCGCTGTTACAGCCGTCAAATTGAGTCTTCTGGGGCAGGATCCAGAGTCATACGCGAAGGCTTGCTGGGCGCTCGCTCGAGCAACGCAGACTCTCAACGTCCGATCAATTACCGCGAAAACGTTTATCATCACCGGTGGCGAGGATAAGGTGTCTCCGCCAGCATTGTGTGAGAAGTATTCGACAGAAATCGAGGATTGTCATCTTGTGGTGCTAAAGGGCTGTGGGCATTGGCACGTTTTCGAAGACGTGCATGGGGTTTTGAAGGCCTTCCAAGGATTTCTGTAAATTGGGCAGTTTAGATGCAGAATTCCAATATCTGTCTTATCCTTACATGACTTTTCCACAAATCGCCACTAGTAACCAAACGGGGTTGTTTCCGTTTCCAATGTGCTATTTATTCATCAGCCCAAAGTTTTCTTAAGCAAACTAATCTGGGTGGCTCCATGTATTTATTTTGAATGCCCGTGGTATAACCTATTCGAACGGGTTTTCCGAATTCGATCATCTTCTTTCTCCCACGGAAGCACCAAAACTGCTAGCTGCAGTCGCCGCCTTAGAATGGTTGCAAGACTTTAGAGCCACCTGGGTGTTCCGAGGCAAATGCTGTGCAGTCGTAAACGACGTTGTCTATGACAAGCCACAGCATCTTTGCAGATGTGGAGACCAAAATGATAGAGGGGTCGATGAACGGAAGATCGGCATCTGAGGTGCGAACATGCACAGTCTGGTGTGATCTTGGGTCACTTATGCCCTCGATAAAGGACGTCGACTGTAGAGTTGCATGCTTCAAGTCGTTTAATCGACCGTCAATTTAATTTTACCCGAGCCCCTCCTGGCGTTCATCTTTTTGATTCATTCCTCCCATAGTGGTTGGAGCTGAGAGGAATGTGACGCGGCGAGAAGACTGACGAGCGTTGGGGAAACAGTTTCTAGCCTCAAAATTGTAGTTAATTTCCCCCGCCACTAACGAATTCCGCCCATCAGTATTTCCACGGAGAACGTGAGACAAGCCGTTTTACTAACCACAACTAGAGCGAAGGGGGGCGGAGATGGTGATCTTACCGGTGGAATGAGGCGTGGGGTTGTCGGATGACCATTGATGACAACAAGTTGGTATCTTGCCTGGCTCTACTTCTCATTCCATACCGATTAGTCTGGGGAAGATACATGTTGGCTTGTGAAGATATTAACTTACAATCACTGGGCTTCAAGATCCCTCGGAAGATATCTCCATCACACAAGATTACGATCGTCTAAACATTACTGTCATGAATGGGAGAGTGCATAAGGCGGCAAGTGGGGAGTATATGCCAAGGGCGCCAATACTGTGGACTGGGAGCCGTCACATCGTGGCAGATTTTCCAGAAGTACACCCAGTGATGCAGAAATTGTACTGAGTTAAGGTAGCCTTCTTGAATAAATACTCACTTCAGATCAAATGATTCTGATCTTCATTTGCTTTGGGTTGCAGCAGGGTAGGTACAACGACGGGTGAAAATTCAGAGACAAGCTAGCCTCACAGCTGAGTAGAACCAGCGCTCGTACACAATTAGGCCACCTTGTCTAAATTCTCAACATGTTGAGCTTCCTCGCCGTCCAACTTGTTTGCCCTCCGCTCTCTGTTGCGCAGAGTAACGATTTCGTCAAACTGCTTTCTCTTCTTGGAAGCGAAGCCAGTGGTTTCTTGAAAGAGAATATCCATGTCCTCCAAGGCAACTCCTTTCGTTTCCGGCACGAAGAAGTACACAAACGCGAAAGCGATGGCAGTCATGCAACCAAAGAAAATAAATACGCCGTAGGAGATACTTTCGATCATGTATGGGGTTGAGTATACCACGATAAATTGGCCGAGCCACTGGGAGCAGGTAGTAATCGTGAGACAGAAGCTTCGGACGTGGGTGGGAAACAGTTCGGAGCAGACAATCCAGCTCAGGTTCCAACTGCAAATGTTAGTGATAATTGAGCGAATTTGAGAGTAAGCCACGTACCCAGAGACGTAAGAAATGGCAAATAGATACACCATCACGATGGCACTATACGCTGCCGCATTCTTATCCGCGCCACCTTCAAACGAGTGAGTCAAAGAGGCGTAGCCGGCAAGATAAAACAGGGTGAAGCAACATCCAACAGATGCCAGCAAGAGAAGGGGACGTCTTCCAAATCGGTCGACGAGGAACATAAAAGAGATGATCGAGAAGATACTCTTGATCGCTCCGTAGACTCCGGTTGCCAGCAGACCGACCGAGGTCCCGGTGAATCCAATGGACTTGAATATGGTGGGTGAGAAGTAGTTAATGCCGTTGATACCTGTGAAGTTCTGGAAGAGCTGGATCCAGATTCCAATCATGAGACGTGGAAGCACTGCGCTGCTGAATGTTTCGCGGATAACGGAACGGAAATTGCCTCCACCCTGGGTGGATGACACGCCCTCATGCTCCAGTTGGTTCTGAATGTTGGAAATCATCGTACGAATATGGGGGTGGTCTGCTGGAAGATTCCGGAGCCATTGAAGATCCTTGATGGCTTTTTCGTGAAGTCCCTTTGCAACGGAGTGGCGGGGAGATTCGACGGCCCACAACATGCCGAGGATCAACAATGTCCCAGGAACCAACTGCACGCCAACGGGAATCCGCCACTGTGCAGGGTTCGTGCCTGAGATGTTTCGATTGACACCATAGTTAACCCAGTAACCACACACAGCGCTCAGCTGTAGCATGATTTCGAAGAGACCGACGAGTGCGCCGCGGATGGCAGCTGGGGCACACTCGGCGATGTACTGCGGGATGACGACAGATGATGAGCCGACTCCAAGACCAGTCAAAGCTCGACCGGCATAAAAGAGCCCAATGGAAACGCCACCGATCAATTGCAAGATAACTCCAATATTGAAAATGACACCCGCTCCGATGAGTGAGGGTTTACGTCCGAGGCGATCATTGGTGAAGTAGACAAGAAGTGCACCGAAGAAGCAGCCGGCCTGGACTGAGTACATAGCAATGTTAGTACAAAAGAGCAAGCGTCAAAGTGCTAGGTACGTACAGGTAGAGACGATATGGGCGGATAGAGCTGTGCGGCTCGCGTCAGAGGCATCGGTGAGGCCCCAAGCACTCTGGAAAGAAGGGAGCGCCATGGTTCCGCCAATGAAGGCGCTATCATATCCTACCAGTCACATTCATGTCAGCTGTTGCTCAATGACCAAGGGCAAAGAGGCGTACCAAACATAGAAGATCCCCATGCTGCGGCTAAAGCGACGGCCACAACTCTCCAATTGTAGATCTCGCGGGGTTGGGGATCACTGGGATCTTCCCGGACAGGGATTAGGAACACCATTGTGACCTGTCAAATTTGCCTTGCAGGAAGGTAACAGGGAGGGAAAAAGGTATGGATAGATGTTCAAGTAGGCTGCAATGTGCGGAACTTGTTTAGCATGTTTTGTTTTCCAACTCTGGCGAAAAGGCCGAGGGTTTTATATCTACTCTCAGACCCTATCTTCCTAGGCCTAGTACCCCATGGGGCGACACAATCTGGGGTATGGGGCCAGTCTCTGGAATCTGGGGTATCTCCTGGGCCTCGGAAGACTTGCGAGTCATGAAGCTGATGATCGTTTAGCCTGGATCGGATTGACGGATCCGCGTAGTAGCAGGGATGGGTTCTTGACCGGGCCATCGCAGGACCGAGCTGGTTCCGCCACTCACAGGCTGGCGTTCACTACACCGGGGTCCCTGGCGTCATTTGTATCGTGGTGTGAGATGACACCTGCAATGGAGAGATGAGAAGGAAGGGGATAATGTCGATATGAAGATGGGTACCACTTCATGCTACTGTCATATCTAGTTGAGTTGATCTGTCGACGTAGGATAGCTAACATACTGCGAGGTTCACTTGAGAGCGTAGAGTGACCAACTGTAGCCTGTGACAAGATGGCTCCACTGGATTGAAATACGCTCATACGTGATAGCATGGACGAGATTGAGATGGATCGAGGGTTTAAGCAGACAAAGAAATTATGTTGATAGCTAAATATTGGCTCTGGGCCTTTCGCCTCTCACTCTCGGACTATCTACGACCTTTCTGATCAAGGCCTTGAGCCCATTTATTCCTCGCGATGCAAGATCCCCCGGCACCGCTTCGCCCGACACATGCAGAGAATGTGAAAACACCTCCAAAGACAATGGCCCCGTATATCCCATCTGCAGTATCGCCCTCAGCACCATGTCGACGGGCATGTACCCGCCTCTGTGCTGCTCCTCCGGGAACAGTCGGTGAGACCGCGACCATGGGAGAAGCCTCGGGACCTTGGGGTCTTTTGGGGGCCGGAACCCGGATGCATCCATGCGCTCTGCATCTGCGACCTGGACGAAGAAGAGCTTCTCGGGTCGCACGGTTACAGCCATGGCCGCCATGGAGTCCTGGAGTATTCGCAATGCTTGCTCTCTGGAGCTGTACAGCATCCTGCCTTCGCCTTCCTCAGAGTATGGATCTGCGAACTCCACCGCCAAAATGTTGAAGGAATCAAGGATGATGCCGACATTTTCCCTGTCAACAGCTCGAACCACTTCCCATGCCGACGCCCAAGTATTGCGTCGGGCCCATGAGAGCGGTTCATACCCAATCCGTAGCATTCCAAGGCCGTCGTTGTTTGCAAACTCCAAAGCCATGTCGCTGAGTTTTGTCAGATCTCTGACGACGGTTTGGAAGTTGGCTGTGGCAGTTTGGCCATCGTCAGGCCGCATGCTACTGCACATAAAGACCAAGTCTGTATCGAACGCCCGCATAAACGGGAACCGGGCTGCCACGCGATTGAGAGCCGCATCCCGTTCTGAGGGTACGAGATTGCCTTCAATATCTCTCAGCGGCTGGGTGCATGCGATGCGCATGCCAAGAGAAGATACGAAAACACGCAATTGGCGGGCAACAGAGAGTTTCTCCTCGGTAGCTTCCCAAGGATCAGTAGAGTCGAGGCCATTTTCGGCCAGATACGTCGCCCAGTCCTCGTCGAAGAGATCAATGACGTCGAACCCAGCGGCAGCGGCAGCCCGAATCCGTGGTTCGAGAGAGTGCTTGCTACAGTGACCCAGGGAAAGGGTCGCAATGCCTAGTTCGTTCGAGATTGGTTTGGCGGGCATTGTGGTGGATCTTGACCCTGGTATAAGTGAATCGATAAGAAGTGCACGCAGACAGCGTAAGAATCGTATGAACAGCTCGAAACTGGCTGGGACGCAGTAGAAATCGTACGACTGTCAGGCACGGTCCTTTAAAGGAATCATCGTACATCAGGTGAATGGCAAACGCATCGGCAATGAGTCTCGGGCATCCTTCGTCTGGTTGCGGGGTGCATCGCGACTCCATCTCGGTGATTGGCGGACTGAGCAGGCCCCGACAGATCGACAACTCGGAATGTGGCGTTCCCTGCTTGCATTTGCTGTCGTCACTCCGGGGCATAGAGCAGACATATCCGAAGTCTGGATGCTGTCATGCCATATTTCTATGAGTCCATGTCCTCGAAGCATTGACAGAAAGAGAGCCAAGCAGAAAGCTCATGTGAATCTTGCATTGACCAATTAAAGCCACACGAAACAAAATGACGTCGAAAATCGATCACATCAACACCGATGTTCTCATTATCGGTGGCGGAATGTCCGGGTTGTCTGCCGCGATCGCTGTGAGCAGCTCGTCAAAGGTACGATGTGTTGTTGTCGAGAAGAGCGATACTCTCGGCGGTTCCTCAAAACTGTGAGTTACTCTGTGATTGCACCACACAAAACGATTCATTACTGACATTTCAATTAGCTCTGCTGGCATGTTTTGGGCACCTAAAAATCCCGAGATAGCCTTGTCCACCATTCCCCATGCCGAGCCTCAACTGCTCACCAAATTCCTCTCCGACTACCCCAATGCGGTACAATGGATGAGAGAAAATGGCATCAAAACACATGATCAGTTTAACGGGATCATGACCATTGGAATTGGCTTCCCTATTGACATCCCACAATGGCTCGCTCGAGCCGAGTCAATCATCACGTCGAGCCCGTCAACGCAAATAATGACCAAGACATCCGCAGTCCGCCTCATCCAAGAGTCACCTGATGTCCCAGGATCTCGAATCGCCGGGGCTATTCTCCGAAGGGACGACGGGTCGTTGGTTCATTGTTCCGCTCGTGCTGTCCTGATTGCCACTGGCGGCTTTCAAGGAAGCCCCAAACTCGTCTCAGAGCACATTGGACTTGGCGCTGACAACATCTTTGTCCGATCAAACCCGTACTCGACTGGCGATGGCTTCAAACTCGGAAGCCAAGTCGGTGCAGGGACCAGTCGAGGCCTGTCTACTTTCTACGGCCACCTATTGCCGTCTCCTCTGCAGCGCCGCGACGTGGACCCGTCTCACTTCATCCACTTGGCCCAGTTTCAGTCTGGCTACTCTGTTCTGGTGAACCGCGATGGACGAAGATTTTGCGACGAGACATTTGGTGACGAAGTCAACAACCAGGAGCTTGCCCGTCAACCTGGACGTATCGGCTATATGATCCTCAACGACGATGTCAGGAAACGCTGGGCACTCGGCGAGGTATTCCCAAACGCGGGCAAGATTGATAGACTCGAGAAGGCCAAGTCGTTCGGCGGGAGAGTGACGAGTGCAAACTCGATAGAGACACTGCTTGAGCGCGTCGCGCAATGGGGTGTTCCGGAAGTTGCACTACGAAAGACGGTTGCAGAGTACAATCAGACCGTGAAGAATGAGACTGTCCAAGTCATAGATGCCCCCATTGGTCTCAACCATGCTCCTCACCCAGCGTTTGAGGGAACATCGGGAGGACCGTTCTGGGCCTTGGAAGTTCAGCCTTCAATCACGTTCACGTATGGGGGTCTGAAGATCGACACGTCCGCTCATGTTTTGGATGCAGATGGAAAGACGGTTGACGGTCTCTACAGCTGTGGCATGGATGCTGGCGGATTCTCAAATTGGCGGTACGGCGGTGGACTGGCGCAGGCTTTTGTCACCGGACAATGGGCTGGACAAGCAGCACTGGCAGACTGGGGTGAGTCTACAAAGCCTGCCCAGGCAAAATTGTAACGGGAATGCTGTGTGAGGCTGTATGAGATTGTATGAGTCGGATGGAAGTAAAATACAATGCTCGTTTCATGTAGCCTAGATAAAACGCCAACAAGCTTGTCTAGAAAACCTGGCTCACCAGGATATATCTCATTATGTACTGAGATGCCGCCTATTTACAGATCTTAAGTTCATCATTAATACAATTGTTGCCTTCTCACCATTCTGAGAAAATCAGGGTGAATCGACTGGTCGACAAGGACCCTCAGTCTCGCCGCCAGAACTGCAGCGGAGATGTCCTCCTTCATAATGGTGCTCCATCCCGCCGCTCGCGCAACCCCCACCGCTGCATCTTTCTGAAAACCATGGGTGTCCATGTATACTAATGCTTGGGTCTTGCTCTTGGCGTGTCGGTTGGAAATGAGACCTAGGAGAGGGGCCAGGAAGCTCCGATCCTGCGTTGATAAGGTGGAGAAAACTCCCACAGATGTAAGAGCATCTTCGAATTCGGTTGTCGTACACGTTACTGCCTTTTCTGTAATTTCGGGCGGCACTGAAAAGCCGAGTGTAAATATTTGTCCGCATTCTAGCGAGAGCAATGCGGAGACAACGCAGGATGCTTCAGTAAATGAACGGCCAATTACAAGCACATCTTGCCCTTTGATAGCGGAAGGGGAATGTTCCTGAACCAGCAGCGATCTAATCCCCAGGGAAAGACAGCTGTGCCCCATAAGGCGACCGTCTTCTATGCTGATAGTGTCCACTGACCCAGTGAGAATGGCCTCGGGACTGCGAGATGCTAGGACTAATTGGTTTGAGAAGGTAGATGAGAAGTCAAAGACTGCCCCACCGCAATCTACCTCGTTCAGGAGCAACTGGACACTTGAATCCTGCCTCGGGCTTAGTGGCACAGCTTGATGAGGCAAATTCAACTCATTGAAGCACTTGTCTATGAGTGCAGCATCAATATCGGGGTCTTGGAAGACGTAGATTTTCTTGGGAACAATCTCGCCCAGAACCGCAAGGACCCTAAGCTTATCAGTGGATGCTAGCACCGGCAAAGGTGTCAAGAGCAAACATACCCATTGACTTCAACTAACGATAGCTGATTTGGAGCACTGCTAGTCGGCAGCAGCGGGTGTGTCGTTGCTTGAAGGAAAGGATTGAGAATCCTAGAGAGTTTTCCGCCTCGTCCGGTATTGAAAGCGGTTAGAGGAGGGCTTGACGAGCTAGAAGCACGCACGACCTTGCCACAGAATCGTTGAACTTCAAATGTCTCGCTGAGATCCGTAGCCACGCCTGCAATCTGGACCACATCTCCGAATTCGGAACAGGTTCTGTATATATCTAATGTCTCCGGAGACGTCCAGTCCAGTTGTCCCGAAAAGTCGTGGTGGGAAGCGATGACCTTGGTGTGTCCCTTGCGAGGCAGAAGTGAGGCTCTTAGTTCATTACTGAACAGATCTTCTAGGTCGATAAACTCAACACCCCACTGCAGTGCCTTTTGAAGGTACGTTATCGCAAGAGGCATTTCGCTCAGGGGCCATCTACGGCACAGTTAGATCACCGCACTGATGAATTCTGCCAGTGAAACTCACTTTCCGCCTGATGGTATCAATCGAATACAAAAAATGATCGGTAGTTCCGACTGAAGCCTCAGGGTCATTAACTGTTCAGCAACGTAATCCAGCGATGGAAGAGTTCCCTCTTGGCCTTCTTCGTGAAGGAGATCGACCCTCAGCTCGAGCGCATCTGCTCCCACAGACACAATGGTCATATTGGATAAGGCGACGCGGACGTTTGGATAGGTCAGACCAATGTACACTGATCTCTTCTTCCCCCTGATATGAGAAAACGGGTCAGATTGTCCAGTGACAAACGACAGAAATCGACAAAATTCTTTTCGGTGGAATTTTCCCTTGACGAATAGGTACTCGTGCTCGAAAGCGTCGACAGTTCCATCGTGATCTATGCATTGTTGCTTAACGGTGTCTAGGCATCTCAGGTTGATGCTCAAGACTGGCGTGTTGGTACGGGTCTTGATGAGCCGCACATCCGAAGACGGAACGTATTTCCTGTCATATGCTACGATAGAACTCGGGCGGACGCCGCTGCTCAATTGGTAGTTCCTTGGTTGTAGAGCATAGCCCGTTATGCTGGCGGCCAGATCGATCAAAAAGGAGTGGTCAACATCGTGAACGAGGATTAGACAAGCCATGGTGCCTCATATCCCAGTCAGTTGACATATCTTGCCAGTCGCACCTTGACGTCTCCATTTCGCAATTGACGTGATGCTGGCTGAGCGCAAGGGGTAAATATTTAGGCGCTCCTCTCGTGTTTACCGGGATAGCGTCTGGTTCTTGTGGAGTGTGGGGAATCGGAACCAGACGAGTCCGCCAACCGGAGCGCGTCTTGAGTCCGCCAATCCGAGACGAGCTGTGTTACGATTACCTCGGCTGCAAATGTACATGACGATTCGAGATCGGTGAGCAGGAGAGATCTTCTCAGATGGGTTTTGTAGTAGAGAATGCACGGCATTGTTGGGAAGGATGATGCACAATATTTATTGTCAAGATTGGACACCCGGGGTCCAGATTGAAATCGCATCAAGTCACCGTCAAGTTGAGCTGCAGCTGCCCAGAATGAGCTTGATTCAATGTGTATGTTTAGTCTATTTTCAGGCTCCATCATCGTGTAAAAAGTTTCTGGCGTATAATCCCATGCTGCTTGTAAATTCCAAGAACTGCCTCACTTTCGACTCGTTGCCATTCGTCCGTAGGTGAAGAGAGATCCAAGTTCTTGGTTGCACTTTAGGACCTCCATACACCACCCTAATACTCCAACCCTCGGAAACCATCTTCTGCGACTTGTTGGAGAACCTTGCCGATTTAATTTAGCTGGATATCACCTGGATTGAAACAGGCTGTAACGTACCGAGTCTATGAGATCCTGCCCGATGCGTTCACATGGTTCTGTGTGCGCATTTCCCGACATCGCCTGGGATCCTGACGAAGATGCTTCAAATTCGAAATACCCATCAAGTGCATACATCAGGGAAGACGGGTAATTTTGGGATGCTTCTGAGAATGAACCCGGCGTTGCCATCGGCCCGCTACCCAGAGGTGATATTGTTGACTGTCCGGATGATTCAGACTCGGCCAATTGCTCATGATACGCATACGGCTTCCCACGTAAAAAACTAAGTCTTTGAGATAGTGACCCTAGTGAAAAGATGTCATCAGGGCCGTCAAGGCTATGAGAATTGTCAGCAACTAAACAGCCGACGGGCCGCGTTAGAATGTCAAGTAACATGCCTAGTATGCATCCAATCTCCGATGCTAGAAAATGGTATGTGACTTGGATTGAATAACCCTTCAGGATATCTCTATTTCTCACGAATTAGCAAAGCTGAATTATGAAGCTTCGTGCACCGATGTTGCAGTTCAGGCTTCCACTTACCTTGTAAAACTGAGTCAAGTGTAGGTTGGTCGTGACCAGTGTCCCAGCGCGATAGTTGCGTATCATCACAGCATGAAGTCTGTACATTTGTCTCAACATTTCACACTCATAATTGTCAGCAACTACGGGAAAAAAGGGATGTCGGTGTAGCTCGGACCTGGTGGCTAGCGAGAGTGTTTTGAACGCGCATGTCCAAAAGCTTCTCGACGATATTCACAAGATGTGGTTTGTGGCTAGCGGAGCCCTCGTAGTGCGCAGCGTGAATCAGCACCGTTCCAGCTGACCCAAGACAAGACCTATCTCGTTAGTATAGTCCCCACCCATAAAGCGCAACCTCAGACACTTACGATGTAAAGTAAGGCCAAGAGTAGCCGTGAATTTGGGCTTGGGCACACAGCTCAGAAATTCTGACGGCATGTTCGACACATTTCTTCGATGTTTCTTGCTGCCACGGATCCGATGAGTCGTCTGAGGCTGTAGACCCTGATATCAATGGAAGGAACTGTCGATAGAGGCGAACGAAGATTAAATGGTATATAAACCAGCTCAGGTAGAATCGGTTTACTGTGGTTGTTTGTGAACAGTCGAGATTTGCAGGGGCGATTGCAGACTCGACCCAGTCTTTCCATTTGCCCAACTCACTGACTAGGCTGGAAAGATTAGACCTTGGATGCCACGGGAAGTGGCTATCTCCTTGAACGCCTCCGCTCTGCAAGTAGTTATTGCATTTCCCTAGTAGCACAACAATACTCGTGAACATATGCATGATGGTCTGCGGCTGAATTTGGCTGCTACCATATGTCAACAGTTCGCTGAATTTGGTGGTTCCGGTGGTGTTGACAGTCATCTCTCCGAAGATGCCGTCTGGAGTTGGCAATCGATAATCCCGGAGTGTCTCATCGTTGAACATCATCGGCCTATTGGTACCGCAGACGCTAAATCGATCCATAGAATAAAGTGTATGAATACATAGCCGTACTGAATCTCGATAACTGGTTGTTTCATTATTCCTCAATGGCTCTCTGTGCAATTCCATACCTTGAACCATGCGGATCGCGGAGCCCAGCTTCATCCAAGCTCGAGCACCATGGCCAAGGTGCAGGAGGCAGAGTATTTTCAGGATACTGGCTTGTATGCTTTCTAGAGAAAAGTTTAGGGAATCTTCAGCGGACTCTGCGAGCTGCAAATACTCTTCGGACTGGCGATTCGGAGTGTTCTGATCGATCCGGGGCATATAACTAGGTTAATTCTTAGCTAGTCTCTTATGATAGACTAAAACACCAACCTACCATGTGCACAATGCGCATAAGGAGTACAGAAAGGTACCAGACACTTGAAAATTGAGGAACTGTCTCCGTAAGGTGCCTTCATGGACGAAAATATAAGGATTCCCATGGACGTGTGTGAAAAAGGCCCCAAGCATCTCTCGACGAGTGGGGATATCGGGTTGGGTATTTTGGGGGAGTATTCCAGAGTCTGGCAACTCTGGAGGGCAATAGCTCAACTCCTGTTGGGCTACTGGTGTGGTCGGTGCATCATTTAGCTCGTCCTGTTGTGCAGGGGGCTCTATTCCTTGTCGCTCACGCTCAAGACTATGCACACGATTGAGCAGATCTTTGACTAGATGGGAGTTGGGAACCCGCTTCTTTGGTATGGCGTCTGTATTTCCGAGTCAACAGCGATCATTGTGCTAATATTCGGGGAGTTCTCAGTACCGTAAATACACGTAAAGCCATGGCGTTGGCAGGCTTCGCAAGTCGGGACTCTCCGAGAGCATTTAGACTATATCATCTGTTAGAAACGACTCAATAACGAATAAATGATTAATACACCACCTTTCTCTGACGACATGATCGACAGCTCATCGGCGACAGCGGCAATGAGAAGTGCCTCGCGTTGGGAATGGGATGGAGCGGAATCGGTAGGCGAGGAGTGTCTCCACCGGACCGCGACGAAGAGCTCTCTTGGTCTGGCATGTCGCATATTGAACAGACAGCCTAGCCAGGGACTCTGCGGAGGGAGAAACACTGACCAAAATCAGCTCTTCAGCTCCTGCAAAAGTTCATTTGTGGACCGTTAGTCTAGTAGTCTAGGGTGAAGGGGAATCCATCCCTGCTTCCCCGCGTTTCCCCGCCGCGGGTCGTTTAAATGCTTACCCGCCCGCGTCATCCATATGAATGGGATTGATTTTATGCGCTTGGCTTAATTAGATTATTAAATCGATAAATAGACCACTTGGTATCACGAACATATTTACCTGTCATTTCTTGACGTAGTCAAGAGCTAGCCTTCGAGTAAATCCTTCTCAGCATGCCATCGCGGACAAATGGGTAGCCGCCGTCACAGCGCAGCCGGATTCAAGACGCATGATAGAATACGCATCGGCGTAAGAGGAACGAGTCCAAGTAGCAAATCTCACATTTAAAGCCTTTATAAAAGACCAAATATCTGTTGTGGAGGAGAGTCCGAGGGCCTCAACTAAAAGTACGAAGGGGGCCTTGGGTATCCATTGGTCCTTCTACGTAGCCTGTGGACACTTGTTGAAGAGCCATTGTTACCAATGGGTGTCTAAATAATGTTCAAGTATAAGTATCTACCGTTCTACGGCGAGGATCTATGTTCGGGTACCCAAGCTCCTCGTATATCTCCTATTGCACTTATCCAACCGTATCCATGGCTACCTAGCCTTTCACACACAGTCTAGGGATGTGTCACTACGCCTGGAAATAAGTAAAAAGCCAAGCGCCATTGTGGTCACGACGGTCGAAGATATTAGGCCCTTATTTTATTTCGCTCCGACCCCGACGGCTAGCATAGTTTTAGCGAAGATGTGGGAAATTGCTTGTATCAGAGGGGACAAGTTGAACCGGAATGACTTTCGTAGCATTCATTAATGGGCAAGCTGGGATATGCAACTCTAGTCTTCAGGGGACCCAGATCATCTTACTGCGCTATTCCCGTGGCAAGCACCATACAGAATGAAGGCTAGTAGGGGTGACTGTTGCCGCCCTGACGCCACACGAGACCGTTCACGATAGCTTCACGCAACATTACGGAATGGCACCCGAACCGAAAGTTTTCAGGCGTTATACGAGCCCAGTAGTAACTGAAGCTAGCCGATACTGTGGTCATTGGAATCGGCATCCATCGCCGAGCCTCCCATAAAGCACGGGAGGCCCGGGAGGGGGCAAGGTGGCGACCCCAGAGGCGTTCATCGTAGCGCTTACACTAACCCGCAACATCGTGTGTGCTATTCCATTGAGAGGAAAGGCAACCCCGCGATTGCCATGTGGTGACAAGCCCATGGGCTGGGGTGGAGGGCAACGACATGACGGGAGAGTCACGTTGCAATACCAGCGTGATCAAGCCGACTTTCAGCTTTCTCGTTACACAGGGTTCATTGGGTTTAAATCATCAGCACATGCGGGAGCTAACGGGAGGTTCGCCGAGAAGCCTGCACTGATCGGCTTGACCTTCCATTGTGCATTCGGTATCGCGATTCTAGAGGTCGGGACTCCCAGTTTACCGAATCACCATGGCCCATAAATTACTCAGCGCAACACGGCTTTGCATGCCGAACAGCCTTCTCTCGGTCATCTTCCTGGGCATGAGTGACGCAATCTCGAGGCCGTGGCCCACTGCGGCTCCGCACGGCGACTGCAGAGGGGCCATCGTATAAATCCAGCCACTGGCACATTTCTGTTTGATTGACGAAGAGCCTCAATGCTGAATCCCACCGATACCGCCACTTCTACGCCCGCTGCTCGCATAGCAGGTTGCGCGACGCCCTGACGCTGTCGCCGTGCAATACCTGGGCTTAAACACAAGGTAATCCACCGCGACGACTGCTATCTGCGGCTGCTCATTGGGGCTGTGTTTATGCTAGTGAAGATGTTATCTAGTGCAAGCCAAACGCCAAGCATCGTTCGCTAGTCCTGCAATACCTGTCCGTCATCCTCAATAGGGGTGACCCCGGGAGTACGGATTGCAGTCCCTAGCCCGCGTCTCGTGTCCCCCATCCTCATATCAGCCGCACCTGATAACATATCTTTGGAGTCGTTGCATTCGGCCTTTTGTGCCTTATCACAAATCTGTGAAGGGAATGTCTCCCCGCTGTCGCCGTGCGTCTCACGCTTTGAGTTGGCGCTAAGCTGAATCGTGCTCCCACGACAAGGAGTCTAGATTGCTGGTCGAACAAGCTAGCTCGGCAAATCCGTTACTGTCTAACTGAGTCAGTCCTCATCACGCAGAAGCATTTGATCGGGATCCCATCCGCGTTACCAATGGTGTCCCTCACCGCTGTCCCTACGGCGTAGCTTGCCCCCGTCGCCAAGTCTTACCACGTATGATATATCAACATCTATCAGCCTCTTATCGCCTCCGATTACCACCTTCCCTGCCATGACGTATCGGAAACGATCCCGACCGTTATTCGTTAACTGCAAGGGTCATACGGTGGACCGTTTTTGAGCCACACTCACTAGCAATCGGCGTTGGACCCGGTGTTCACCTGCCATTCCCATCCCTTGGCCAGCTCATGGTGTTCAACCTTTAAACCTGCCATTTTCAACCACCCCAGTATAAAGCGCCAATAGTTGTCTCGCTTAGGTTACATCAATTTTTCTGAATTACTCCCCCTCATTAGGACATCTTGAGATCCTAAAATCAATCCACCATGCTCAACGATACTAAAGGTGCATCGGACGATGCGCTTCCCTCCAAGGAGGGTCCCATCGGACGCGTTACAAGCACGTCCGAGGCGCAAATCATTGACATCGAGGACAGCCGTAATGGCGAATTCCAGCGATCCTTCTCTCCTCGCCAAGTTCATGCAAGTGTATTCCTGCAGACGAAGCTGCGTGTCAATCAATAAGAAGTTGGTGCTAACCAAACTTTACTCTAGATCATCTCTCTCGGCTCAAATATCGGCAGCGGCGTTTTTATCGCAACTGGCAAAGCTCTTGCCAATGGCGGTCCTGGAAACATGATCATAGCTTATGGTCTTGTGTGTTCATGTGTTTGGGCTGTTCTTCAGACTCTTTCCGAGATGACAATTGCGTTCCCGACATCTGGCAACTACATCGACTACGCTGGCCGCTGGGTTGACCCGGCGCTGGCTTTTGGAGCTGGATTCGCCGAGTGGCTTGGTGAGTGCAGATTGTTATTTAAAATTGATATGGAAGGTATCTAACGTATTGATAGGCTGGACTGCGGTTGTCGGCGCAGAGGCTGTGTTTTTTAACATCCTGATCAAGTACTGGTCTGCAGATGGGTTACCTCTGGCAGCTTCACGTAAGAAGGCACCCCAATCTTTTGCGACAATACGCTAACAGTATTCTTCAGTCACCATCTTCACCTTTGCGACACTGGCCATTTTCCTGCTGCCCAACAAGGCGTTTGCCTGGTTTGAGTACGTCACGTCGCTGATCAAGATCTTCCTCTTCATCCTCATCATCATCCTGTCCATTGCCCTGGTTGGTGGTGCCGGACCTACTGGTGAGGTTCACGACGGATCGTACTGGAGGGATTTGCCAGTGTTCAAGAATGGCTTTTTTGTGAGTTTTCCGATTTGAAAACGTACAAGTAAAATCCTAATTCGTTCAGGGATTCGCCAATTGTGCTCTATTGGCCGTCTGGGCTGTTGGAGACCAGGTCTTTATTGGTATCATGGGCGGAGAAGCCGAATCGCCGCGCTATTCTATGGCTCATGCCACCAAGCTTGTTCCGTTCCGTGTCAACGTCATCTACATGCTGAGCGTAAGTCCATTATCCCGCTAACCAGAAGTGCGAGAACTAAAGATTAATAGGTCATCTTCATCACTCTTCTTATTCCCTCTGATGACGAACGTCTCCTTGGCGGCAGCGGTGTCACTTCCTCACCGTTCGTCCTCGCTGTCACAAATGCCGGGGTGAAGGGCATTGCTGATCTCATGAACGCCTGCATGATCATCGGTATTCTTGCCATTGCAGCTGAATCCGTCTATCTCGCATCCCGAGTGCTGCGAACCATGGCCCACCAAAAGCTCATTCCCGAACTCATTGCTCGCGTCGATGCGCAGGGACGACCTGTTTGGTCTCTAGTCATTACGGGTGCTACAGCTTTGCTGTTGACTTACCTCAACTTGAACGGTACGTGCCTCGCAGTCACATTCTCTGGGACCAAAACTAATGCACTCTTCAGGTAGCGGTGCCGAAGTGTTCAACTGGCTGTTGTCGATTACCAGCGCTTCATTCTTCATGAACTGGATCATTATTTCTTTCACCTCCTGGCGATTCCACCAGGCACTTGCTGCGCAGAACGATGCGCTCTTCTCGCAAGTGTATGCATGGAAGTCTGTTGCGTGGCCCACCGCACCCATCTGGCTGATGACGATCTCCATCCTGCTCTTGGCCTGCTGTCTTGGCGCCGGAATTGGTGACTTGGTGAGTTTCCCCTTGGCGTGTTCAAGTCGGTCTCGTTAGGTTCAAGTGCGCTGACAGTCTACAGAGCACCACCCCTTTCAGCGCATACAACTTCTTCCAATACGCCATTGGTATTCTCATTATTGTCGTCTTCACAGCCGGCTACAAGGTGATAATGAAGACCCCCTGGCGCGACCCAAAGACGGCGGACCTTGTCACGGGCCGACGCACTCTCAGCCAGGCTGAAATCACCCAGTTGGACAACTACTACGCCATGCCTTCGTGGAGACGGTTCTTGACCTACATTCAGTTGTGGTAACCCGACAGGGGTTTTGTACCGTGGATTTGCGCATTTGGATTTAGAGAGGTATGAGCTGGAGATGATCATGGCGCAGTCACAGCGAGCCGGTATCTGCGGCGCCATTATCTGCGGCGCCATCAATCTAATGCTCGCGGTTGTGGGTCAACATGCATCTTCAACATTGTGACTCTGACCGTGTGCTGGCGATTAAGAGACTAGAGCTACTAGAATTACTTCATGAACATGCTTAAAACGCCTGTTGGCCATCAAGCCGGATCCGAATGTGATGAACCCACTCTCAGCAGAAATGGCGATATCCATGGTCCATACATTTGGGTAGGCAGGTTTTGTGCACCTCTGCTTCATCTTGTTGATATCTGTGCTGCTCTCTGGTCTTTTATTGTGGCCATCGGGGCGCCACCACCCCGGAGGCCGTGATATCGGTGGACGGGACACAAATTGCCGACATCAAAGCCTCTTACGTCGCAACACAACGGCAATTGTAGTCCCGATGTACCGATGCGGAGGCGCATTTTGGCTTACTCTTGAGCTTCATTGGTTTGAGTTGCCAGGACAAAGAAAAGTGGCGTAAGATTGAAGGCTGAAGCATAATTAGCTGGAGGAACTGAGCGGGCAAGCCACTGAGTAGGCCGGCAAAAGTTAGGGCACCCTATTTAAGGTATAAAATTATTAAAATTATTTTAAAGATGCCTATTAATATTAGGTAAGAGCAGAGACATATTAAAATCACGTTTTCTCTTTAATAGGATAGCAAAAGAATAGGCAGAGGTCTTTAAGGTGGTACTTTCGTGCACTTGTTGATGCATGCGTTTCTTATTGTTCTAACTGTTCCCGGCTGTGCACGTCTTTCCGGGGACAGCCACGGCGTTTTACGCATGACTCGGCGGGAAGTCTCAGATGCAATCACTCACAGTGTAGAAAGACAAAGTTGTGGTGGCGCAGGGCTGGAGAGACTGGGCTGGGGGACTTTTCCTGATTGAGAGCGTCATTCGAGCTATTCAGGAGGAGCTACAAAGAGCAATCAGGATATATCGTCCATCGTCTCCATCCCAATGTGCTTGCATCCACCCACCATTCGCAACAAGTCCAACAAGCTCAATAACCATGTCCACCACGACAGATCTCACTCCCCCACGCTATCATTATGACCCTTCTCTGGTCGCTGCCGCTACCTTTGCAGGCCTTTTCGGCGTTTCCGGCTTCATCCACTTGTACCAGCTAGCCAAGGGCCGGACTTGGTATTTTATTCCCTTTGTCATCGGCGTATTCTGTGCGTTGCATCCGATCCACCTGTTTATTATCTTATCTAACAATTCCTCACAGTCGAAGTTTTTGGGTACATTGCTCGATCCATCAATGCACACCAAACCCCAGACTGGCAAAAGGGTCCATTTATCGCCCAAACTCTCCTCCTGCTCTTAGCACCCGCCCTGTTCGCTGCCTCTATTTATATGATACTGGGCCGAATTATTCGGATTTTGGAGGCTGAGAAGCTCTCCATCGTTCGAGTCAACTGGTTGACCAAGATCTTTGTCCTTGGCGACGTCCTCTCGTTTGTGGTCCAGACCATCGGTAAGCGTCGCCAGCCTTTCTGCTTCTCTGAGTCAGACTAACAAAGCCCAGGCGGTGTGATACTTTCAAATTCAGATAGCAAGAACGGTATAGATGAAGGTCAGGACATTGTTCTTGGCGGCTTGGCGATCCAAATCGCCTTCTTTGGAGTTTTCATCTCAGTCATCTCCGTCTTCCACTACCGCATCGTACGAAATCCAACTTCCGCGAGCATTCAAACGACACTCTCTTGGAAGCGATATATTTTCGTCCTATACGGTGCTTCTCTATTGATCATGGTTCGATCGATCTTCAGAGTTGCACAATTCTCCGCAGGGCCACACAGCGTGCTACAGACCAAAGAGGTGTATCTCTACTGCCTGGATTCAGCCCTCATGTTGATGTGCGCGCTGTTGTTCAATATTCAACACCCAAGTGCTGTGGTTCAGAGAAGTCATTACAAGCCTTCTGCTGCCCACGTCGAGGTGTCATCGGTCTAAGAATCCCGGTCCAAGAAGTAGCTTTCATATGATTTTTCTCCCGGGGGGTGGCAATTCTGCCACGGGCGTATTGCAATACATGTTCGGATGGAATCATTCCGCGATAGTTGAAGGTACATCATATCATTAATTACAGTTCCTTAGTGTTGTGGATTTGAGCTTTCGTTCTGGAAAGTCGAATTTGTGGAACTTCAATCGTCGGATTATTAATAGCGATAAGCGTGACAATTATTTTATGTTTTAGCATCAATACGTATTCAATACATACGAATTATTTTCCTCTTAATTTTCATCATCTTTGTTCATTTTCTAATCTTCCTATTCACGTCGTCGTCGCCAAAACGGAGTGCATCAGCTTGCCCAGTGGTGACAAGCTTCGGCCACGTAAGCACGCAACATCGTTGAATTAGAAAGCGAACAGCAATAAGCGTGTTTGTGAAACGTGGCGACGTGTTGCCCACAGTGATGCAGTGTCCTATCAACTTGGTGGTCGATTGGATGTTGACCCGTGTAATAATGACGAGGGTGGCTGGGAAGTCGGAAAACAGCCAAACTATGTACCTGGCTAACAAGTTCACGGGACTCAATCACCAAGACTCGATTGGAATGGACATGATGTGCACATCTGATATTGATTGGATAGAATTGCTTTTTGCGTCGGGCTCGCTAACTGACGAGCTTGATTTTCAGCCCACAGTCGACCCCGCACCTCTGTTCCCGTTTTCGTCCTTCCTCCACCTTCAAAGATCAAAAGGGTCTTATTCATTCTCGCTGCATCTAGAGATCTCATCATGCTGTGTTGTTGGTCTCTGTTCTGAATCCGCACTACCAAACACGTCTAAGCAAGGAGCACCGATCAAAACTACCTCAGCTCGACCATCTCTTGTTTTTACAACATCGTGGCTCTAACAACATGAAGTCATCGCCCTATGAACTAGATCCAGGGGGGGATATAGAGCTTGTATTGAAAAATCAAACATTGGTATTCGCTTGGTCCAACGATAGCCTGGAGTGCACATTCCTTGAATACGTACCGCCGCCGCCCGCTTCAGAGGATTATCCAAGAGATTGGGACGAAGAGCACGTCGAGGAGCCTCCCGCTCCGGAAAACAATTCTGACGAAGACGAGCCTGCTCCACCAGACGAAGTGCTTCCCGAGGACGAGAAACCTGCCAACGAGGACAACCCTATTTGGGGTCACGTCCAAGCGGATGGGCAACCCAACATGGTTCGATTGCGCGTTTCTTCAAGACACTTGATCCTCGCTTCACCAGTCTTTCGAAAAATGCTGGAGGGACCGTGGGTGGAATCGCATGCTTGCCACGGCCGATTACGTGAGATCTCGGTGGGTGAATGGGATCTAGAAGCCTTCATAATCGTCCTGGACATCATCCATGGTCACCATCGACTTGTCCCGAGGTCCCTCAGATTAGCGATGCTCGCCAAGGTAGCCGTCATTGTGGATTACTATGACTGCGTCGAAGTGGTCGAAGTCTTTTGGGACTACTGGCTCAAGGGGTTAAAGAAAGATCTTCCAACGTCATATGGAAGCGAGTCCCTACTTGTATTGCTCGTATCTTGGGTTTTTTCTGCAGTCGACATATTCGAAAAAATGACAGAGCTTGCCGTTCGACACTCGAAGTGCCTAATCAAGGTGGCAGATCTCCCAATTCCAGGAGAGATACTTGGTAGGTGATTTCCACTCATTTATTCTTCACTTAACTGATGCTTTCCACAGACTCAATTGATCAGAGCCGGCAAATCTCCGTTAGTCGGACTTTTTCAGCACTCTATACCTTGCTTGACTCTCTCACCCATGAGAAAGCAGGCTATTGTTTTGAGTGTTCATCCATGCTTCTCGGTTCATTGACTATTGAATCGAACAAACATGAAATTCTGAGCCCCCGAGCCAGAGCACCATTCTCTGGCTACAGCGTGACCGCTGTCCAGACAATTGTGTCTAAGATCCGAAGCCCTACCTGGCTGTTACAGAGAAACTACTCCTCATATTGCGAATCATATGAGTCTTGCGACCTCTCTAAACAAATTAACCCGACTATAGACACGGTCGACAGGGGACTCAGGGGACTCAAATTAGGAGATTACCAGCATCGTAGCAAGTAGGGGCGGTTAGGGCGGCTTTATTACTAAACATTATTAAAAACGAGTCACAAAGTTTGTCATGACATTTGAAAGGCAAATCAGCATGGTGAGAAACGACATCTCGGAAGGAAATGCTCGTTGTTTCAATGTCAGCTCCGAACCCAGGGGTTGTGACATAATGACCAAATGCAAACAACGTCTCGTTACGAAGGTAAGAACGTGGATAGAGGCGAACATTCAGAAATTAATATTCAGTCATGCCCATTTCGTAATGCTTTACAATCTGAGATTGCGCCTAGGATCTATCACGGCACGATGAGTTGCCAAAAATACCGTTCAGGCTCCAGGGTAGCTGACTTCAAAGTGGATGTTCAAGAGCCAACACGAACACGCACCAAGGTACTCCCGTACGTTAGCTTAACTTAAGTACCTAGTCTAAGTATTAGCTTAAACGCTTGTCTGGATGCGGAAGCTATTGAGCATCTGTAATTGGCGTAGTTATCGTCACGCCGGCGTAGTCTCCATACTCCCAGGCTAGCTTGCATTCCCATTTTCTACCACGAAATAATTCGAAGACGTTTGTGCGTGCTGATTCCAATTGAAAGTTATCCACGCATTTCGAACCTGTTAACTTCAAGCCCTTGGATGCGCCAATATTTTGGCGCCAGGAGAACTGAGGAAATCTGGGATCTGGCTGGCTATGTTGGCTCGTCGAAACGATGGTAGATTCCCAAGACCTGTCTATCAATTTGACGTGCCCGTCAGTGGTGCTAGTAACTGACCTGAATGTTTAAAGGATGTCATGAATGCTGTAAAAGGCGTATCAAATGCGATAAAACGGAACCAGAATGCCTCAAATGCCTGAAAAAGGGCATTGGCTGCTCTGGCCAAGGGTTTCGCTATGTTAGCGCTCAAACTACTCCTGTCAACCTTCAATCGGGGTCTAGACCCAAGAATGTCGTGTTTCGATTCGTAACCTCACAAGCGGACGCTCCTAGCCCTCCACAGTTGAAGAAGAGTCAGCGACAGCGAGGGGTTGATGCGCGGGATCAGTTGAAAAGCTCTCATGCGCATGCAGGTCACCCGTTCGCTGCCGAGATGAAAACTTCAGTGGGCTTTTCCGACATGTCGAGGAAATTTGTCTCTCGGCGGTCAGGTGTGGCTGTTCATTTCGAGCAACATCTACGACCTGCACTGAACGAATCTCTGAGTCCTCAGACTCGAATACTTTTTCACCATTGTGAGTACAATTTACACGTCAAGCCTTCATTCCTAACTTTACCCAAGTCTCCGAATGCATAGCGCCCATTATGGTGGTGCTCGACTCCATCAGCAACGGCTACAGAGACATCATTATACCCCTCGCCTGCCAGGACGAGTGTCTTGGTCGAGCCGTCTCAGTCGTCGCATCATTCCATTTGGCCGAAAGGATACCGGAAATGCGACAAGCTGCTGAGGCAGACTACCAAGCCATTATTGAGAAACTGCGACACGACTCAATGCAGCTGCAGTCTGGCCAAGTCTTTAACCCATTCACACTAGCGACGATTCTAGTCCTTCTAGTCGGCGAGACAATCACTGGAGCTGATAACTATGGCTATCTCTTGGAAATGTTGGCCTGCTTGATCCAATCTCCTGGAACTATAGAAGCGTTGCCGCTGGTACTGAAAGAGTTCTTTTGGCAGCAGGTCAAGATGTAAGTGCTAACGTACTGCACGGATGGTCTTTGTTCTAATTTCATCTAGGTTCCAGCTTTTTGGAATACCTCTAACCAATGAAGCGAAAGGCGTTGAGATCTTCACTAGACCTCCGGATTATTACCTCGAATTCATGGCATATCCTGAACTCACTGCAGAGTCAGAGCACTACAACAATGTGAATCTGATAAGAGCCGCAATCTTAGACGCCGGTAGAATATATCGGCGTCGCGTCGAGTCCTCACTCCACCAATACGAATCAATCCACCTCGTGGAGCAACTGCGACAGAACGTGCTTGGATTGGGGATGCATGTCAAGGGTGTTCATGCATTGGTCTGGACCTACTTCATTGGAGCGGCTGAAAGTATCTTGCCGGAGCATCGCGAGTTTTTCACGGAGCGGCTGAATGATCTGTATGATTACACTGGGTTTGGGTTTGGAAGTATCCCGGCTGGCTTGGAGGCTCTGAGGACTGTGTGGGCGAAACAGGCTTTTCGGAGGTGGACCGACGTGGTGATCAATGATACTCCGATACTAGTTATGTAAAACAGCAACTTTTTTATGACCCTATCATCCAACTTGAACCCAAATTCCCTCCTCAGCTTTCCTGCAGTCTCGCGCTAGGTTTGAATGGTTTCCTTACTAGGCTGGGCCATAGCAACCCTACTGAACTCTACACATGGGATTTCGGCAGAGTGAATTGTGTTCAATTTGAGACAAGTGCTGAGCGGGTTGTCGAAGAAGTCCAGCTTGAACCGTTCAACACTCGGCATCTGCCCTGCACATTTCCCCCCGGCGAGGAAGAGGCCGTCGCCGTTTCCAGGGTGTAGAACTTGTTCTTCTTCTGCTCACCAGGTATATCCGGTGGAACAAGTGCTTCTATCACGCCGAATTCTTCCAGGTGCGATAGCTTCTATCTTTAATACCAAGCCACTTCCCTAAAGGCATTGCAAAATGCAGGGATAGGGTATAGTTCTGCATGCCGGGCCAACCCGGCCAACAGGGAACCTCTGTGGAGTCTGTTGGTCATATTGTGGGCTTGACGCTATCATTGAAATAGAAACCCGTAAGTGCGTTTTGTTGGGTGAAGTGAAAAAGAGCATTGCTCAGAGTATCGCCGTCGGAGCCAGTCGGTACAATACTTTGAGGTTGATCCGCGTGATCTTTACCTCGCAGGGGCCGAAAGTACTTGGCCGAAAGGTGTTTTAGAGATTTGGGCAGTTTGCTCAGGTTCCTAGCGAAGCCTAGATAAAATCGAGTTAGTTCCGGGAAACAAAAGACGTGATGTGGGAGTGCTGGGAGGTGGAATAAACGCCTACCATCTCGCAACCACATCCTTTTGTGTATGTCCATCCTGTCTACATCATACATTTCCCAGTCTACCGTCTCCAAGCGCGGCATCTTGTGTGCAATGAGGCACGCTTTGCCAGGTTCAATCGTGATGGCAGAAGACAGGAGCCTCATTCTGAAGGAAACCACCATCGGTAACGGTGGAAGCTTGTCGTAGTCGAACTTGGGATACTGAGTGCGGCGTTCTGCGAACGGCAAGCCGTACACGGGGCCCCGAATGCGAGATTCAATGCTGCGGATAGGCATGGCGAACTCGACGATGATAAAAGGGTGTGGGTAGAGAGGAGCTTGTTCGAGGAGACAAAAGAGCGACTCTACGGTGTCTTCGAAGATATGACCAATAATAGACCCTCGTTCCTTGCGTCTCCCTCTCTTCATTCTCCTGTCGAAGCTGAACTCGACCTGGATGTAGCGTAGATACGACAGACGCTGAGGAGTGAGAATGTTATCTGCAACGGCAGATGCTATTCTGTGCGGTGTCACATATAGGTTGCGGAAGGTCAGGCGTTCGATGTACTGTTGCCATTGGTGTGAGACGGATGCACATCGGGCGAGACTGTCTTCCGGCACACGCTGGGTTGTCGATTTGATTCCGGGCGTGTCTTCAGTGACAAGCGAGAAGATGATGGAGAGGATCTCCCGGGGAAGCCTGTCTATTGGAAAAGCCATCGTCAAAGTGTTGAGAGATGCAGATGTTGATGGAAGAGTTTGCAATGCAGGGAGGATTATCACTATGTGGCTGATAAACAAGGCAGATGCGGGGTAGTTCGCAATCCTTTGCTTGTGGCGGTGCGGCGCCTCGTTCTGGGTGGCAGTCATGAGATACAATGGCTTCTCCTCTGCATTTTGTCTTATCTTCCTCTTCTATCTAGTGATGTATCCAAGAATTGGCTCCTTAGAGTTGTATTGAGGACACTACCGGCCCCTTGCGATACGTTGGGTTGACCAACTGCACCTCATCGACAGGTATCGCAAGGCACGCGCTGTTTCGGCCTCCTAGTTCTCGTACTGAGATTTCAACATCCCCACGCATACTGCAGAAGGACTGTCATTGGCTCGGCACTTTCTGCATGTCAGACGTAATCGAGGGTGAAGTCACGCGGGAAGAGGCAAGTACCTGGGCTGGTCTACGACTGTGCGTGTCATCAATTTGGCTTGGCTAGGCCGTGATGATACGCGAAGGACGGCTGGGAGCTCGGCGCTCGGCGCTTCGGTGTTTGCTGCGCTTAGGAAGGGCTCCCGAGATGAAGAGCGGATGATGGAGTGGTCAAGGTGCGTAAATGCCAGGTTCAAGTTCCATTCTCAACCTCGAGAACCTTGCACTGGAACCACGGCAAGTAGACATCCCTCACCCATCCTGCGAGCTGACGAAGTCCCGCCACGATCTGGTACGTGTCCAAGATGCTTTGGGTCGTGCCAAATTGCCGCTCCGTCCAGAGCACCGTCTTCTTGTCCTCGAGCGTTGAAAAGACAAACAGCCAGCGGTGGCCCTGTACAATGATTCCCGGTATGAACCCAAGCTCTGCCAGCGCCTGGTCGGCCAGCTGCCTCCTCGGCAGCTCTTCTGCGCTCGACAAAGGCTGCCCCGTCAACCCGACGACGGAGCGTAGAAACTTCCACTGCGCCGCGTGCCAGATGCCCATTTGTAGCTGCGCCGCGTCGAGTTCCTTCCCGGGACGCTTAGTCTCGATGCTCAGGGCGATGGGGGATAGCTGCAACGGCGCGAAGTCGGTGTGATTGACGGTCAGCGTTGGGGTTCGGCGACCGAGGGCTTGTAGGGAGTCAGTATCGCTGGGGCTGTCGAGGTAGAGGCAGAAGTCGACCATCTTGGCGGGCGAGGAGTACGGAAGGTATTTGCTGTGCGGACGGGCAGTTGTGCTAGAAGTTGTTAGCGTGTGTGTTAATCGTGGAAACGTCTGGATCTCACCATGTTGTAAAGTTGAATAGGTCGCCCTCGGAAGATCCCGTCTTCCTGAAGACGGCCTGCAGCAGGCGGTGATGCACCTCCATGTTCCAAGATGCCTCCTCGTGGCTTTTATCGTGACATTGCCGCGCTAGTTCACACACCAGAGCCACCTCGTCTGTTGCTGGAGTATAACCGGGAAGCGTGTCTATCGCGTCGGGCTCTTTGAACGCATATCGCCAGATGCGCATGTTTTGGTCTCGAACGTGTGGGTTTTGAAGGATCATCGTCTTGTTCGCGTGGGGAATAATCTCGAGCCCGTTGCCAATCTCCCGTATTGCGACGAGCAAGTCGGCTACGGCGGGAGGCGCAGTGTCAATGTTGAGCTGTCGGCACTCGAGCCCTCCGTCATCCAAGCGCAAGCTCATCATTTGTTTCTTCGGGGACGATGACCGCGAAGGTGCCTCGCTGCCTTCCGAGGGCGCAAGCGAGCTGGCTGTGGAGCTCGCAGCTGAAGACATGGTGCCTCGGTTTGTTGGTCGCGGCGTGCGATTCGGGTCGCCCGTTCGGCGTCGCTTGGGTGTGTGTTCTTCCATCTCAGTCGGGTCGTCCAGCGATGAGGGAGGGCTGGGCTCTTGCTGGGGGGTCTTTCGCTTCGTGGACGAGAACTTAGTGTGCAGTCGTGGCGGATGCTCGTCGTGCGGACGGAGATGAGGTAATGTGTTGGGCAAGGTATCGGGTAGCGTATCGATCCAGCAGGAGACACGCTGGAAGTCGAGCATTGTTGAAAGCAGTTGGATGAGTGATCTCAATCGAGCGGCATGGTGAAGATGACGTCGAGTTGGAGGTGACGATTGTGACCCATTGTTGACTTGTGGGAGGCGGTTGACAAGCCAACGACAACGCACCAGCCACGCCTGGCGCTAACCATCTTTGCCACAGCCACAGTCACAGCCACAACCCTCGCTAGAATAATGGGTTTAAACCATCGCGACAATCTTTAGTGCAGGAGAATGAATAGGAACTTGGCATTTATTGACAGGCATCGCTATCTGTTGTCGTAAAATTCTCACGAAATCCACCTGCCTCGAACCGGAGTGCCTATCCTGTAATACACAGTGTACGTGATAATCAATGGCTCTCGCACTGTCCTCAGCCGCCAGCCTCGGCGGCTACAGAGCCAGTCAACGCGGCTCATTCAATCAGGCGACGAATATCATCACGCTCTTCCCCTCTTTCTTCTCGACTCTCTAAAATTGTACGCCGCCTCTTTACATCCGTGAGCATCCGTACAGAACCGATCTTCTTTTGAAAACAATCATTTCTCCCTATTTCGTCCGGCCATGGAGGGAGACTCGCAGACCGAGGCGGTTCGCGCCACTCCGCCAACCAAGATCAGGTTCGACCTGGCCGCATTCGTGGTGAACAGGTTCAGTCCCAAATCATACAGACCAATATCAAATGGAATTGGATTCGAATGGAAACATATCCTTAGATTGGATTCCGATTCTACAGTGAGAATCTTTCTTGCTGAAGGAGGCTATATGGTGGGGTTGGCCTATCTGTACGCCAAGCGTGACGTGGAGCTGGGTCTCATTTTGGAGCCTGATGATAGCCGTTTGCTTGTTATGAGTCGCTTCTTAGATGACTTTGAGAAGTCTTCGGTCGCCAATCGGAGATCCCTGGCGGCAAAAACTACTGAGCTGTTCAGAAGTCTCGTCGGGCCTACATCAATACCATCTGCCCCATCGCAACAGCCAGAAAGCGGTACGCTCTCCATCAAATCTCATTTCCGCTTCTAAATAACTTAGGCTTGGCAAATGGCACCGATGGCCAAACGGCTGCCCCTTCTGATTCGCCCGTCGAGAGGACGACAGACGGTGCATGTTTGGAACACCAGAATAAACGCCGCCGTGAGCGTTCCTCAAAGCTGTTGATGGCTTCTCTAATGCAACTTAGGCACCGATGGAGATGACGGGCGCCCTGCAACTGCTTTTCCGCCGACTTCATGTCGGCCAGCTTCTGTTGTGAACTCCCCCGAACCGATCACGACGACGATACCCATGGATATCGCAACCCAGCTCCAAAGCGCTGCCCCGACTCCTGTGACACGAATGATTGGCCCTACCACCAACCCTGTTGACAATACCATCAGTCTGAACACCGCCATACACCACATATCGATCGATGACGCCAAAAGGCTTCTTCCTGCGGACTTGGTCGAATCGATTGTGACTAGACCTGATCCGAAGAATGAAGACAACTTGTTGGCTGCTATTTCGTTGTCCTTCCCGGCAACTGACAACCTCCCGCATACATGCCAGATGGCATTCGAAATAGCCCCTGAGAATATATCGCACTACGCCTTTGCACTATTTAGGGTTCGGTTGAAGACTAAGCATGGATTTCAGCAGGCATACATCGGTGACGGTCTAAAGATGCTACCGACTCCGAAATTGACACTCCAAGGGGCTTGGCGCGACATGATCCCTGCGGTATTTGGCCCCGAGATATCGAGTGCCATCTGTGCTAGTCCCATCTATGTGGATGATGCACGGCACCGTCTGGACACTACGGACTCTGTGTCTTTGGAAATCGACGGTCAACCAGATGTTTCCGCTATTATGTACGCCTATGTGGAGCCGCAGAAAGGACTCGAACTCAAAAATAGACTGTGCGCTCCCAGTATCGAGCGCTAGGCACGGATTCCTCGACTTGTGAACTCTGAGAATCAGCACATCTCAGTGCTGGCTCAAGATCTGTCTTTCTATGGTATAAGGAAACAGTGGTGGAAAAGATCAACGACGCTTTGGGTTAGATGAGACGAAGTGGAGAGTTGGAAGAGCTTTCTCCCGGGAGTATATTGTGAGCAACATCTGGTTCTGGCTTGTGGGTATGTGGTGTTGGTTAGAAACAGAACGCGTGATCTACCCGAGTGTTCTAGATCATTTGGTATATCAAAGCTGGTAGACCAAGTTCCAGGACAATGGTGGGTGTTCCACCATGCGCTCACAAAGTTGAGTGATTTAATTCGGAGATCAATACAACTCGTGGTTCTGTCATGTTCAAAAGCGACTGGTATTAATTGTTCTGAAGGACACTATTAGAACCGGCGATATCAAGCAGGCAGATGAGCGGTATCCACCTTAGGAGACGCTGGTTCACAATTTTTGCTTCTTTGCTTCTAAGAACTGGTACCTCGTTCGCAGATCACAAGTGATTGAACGAAAGGGGCTCATCAGGAATCAGCTTTGCAACTTCCACTGAACAATACGCGCTGAACACGAGTTCTCAGCAAACATTGAACACCCACTACAACCTGTGGTCTACTTGGACGCCGAAAATGTCTCGACAACTCACAAGAACTTACTTCCTCTCTATCACACTTCGACCTACCAACGACAAGCCCACCCAGAAGCAAAATGACTTCAGCCTTGAAGGAAGTCACCGACGCGGGAAACTCGGGAAATCCCACCAAGACAAACCAAATCAACGACAAGACCCAGGATAACAAGCCAGATGGCCGAAGCGCGATCACAGGACCCGCTCCTGTGCTTCATCCAGATGTCACTAGACAGCAGCTCATGCACATGATTGAAGCCGTGGAGTCACGACCCGAATGGAGCGCCACAGGCCAGGACATTGACATGGAAGCCAGCTTTATGACGGACTCTGCCATCGCCGAAGCCGAGCGCTCGACCAGCGAAGACGAAAAAGATGGCTCGAGTGCAGAGGCTTCTCCTTCTGGCTCGGCGGCGAAGTCCACTGGAAAAAGTTCCGACGATAGCTGGGACAAGTCATCATCTGATGATGAGTCCAATGCTGATGAAGGACACAGCGGAACGGAGGGCGCGGGCTGGGTCAAGATCTATAAGTTAGAGTCGGAGACTTTCCGAGGAGTGCAGATCGTGGCTGAGGAGAGCGGACGCGAGTAGACAGATTGAGATTGCATTCTTGTTGATAGCTAGAGATGAGACCGAGCTCCCCGAAGACAGCTGCCAGCTTAGATAGAGCTTAGATTGTAGTGAATCCTGAGATTAATTATGTACATAATTTCCCCCCTCGTGACATGGTTCGTTGCGTATTGTCAGAGGAGTATTGAGTGTCAGCATGTAGCGTATGACGTTGTTACACTTGACGCTAAGATCCATCGCGTCTGACAGTGTTGCACCACTGATCACGAGAATGCAGATCGCCAATCACTGGCCACTGCAGTAAGCGCTATTACTTTGCTCGTGATTTTTCATCTCTTCTTTTCTTTCCTCTTTTCTTTTCGTTCCTCGGCAACTTACGCAGCCCCCCAAAACTGCGCGGACATCGACGCGCAACACCATGGAGGCACGCCGCGACTCACTTCAGGCATATTTTGCCTCGCCGAATGCCACCTTGAGGCCTATCATGACGTCACTAAACGGGGACAACTCGTGGCTGATCTCGCTCCCGCGTCCGCCTGCTGACGGTGCGGGACGGGTTTACTACCATGTTGTGTTTGAACCGTGGCTGGCTGGGCCAACGAGCCAGATTGCTTCTTGGTTCATCGGTATTACTTTACCAGAGGTGCCGAAGATAGCAGATCCAGAGGCTATTGAGGCTGTTATTCGTCAGATCGAAGAAGCTGCCGCTGGGCCCGTCGCGGACAGCAAGCTGACAACAGCGGGGCCAGAAGGAGACTACGGTGGCGGTATTGATGCGATTCTCTTGGAGTTTCACTTCCTTGACCACGTCCATGAAGCAACCCTCCGCCTATTCAACGAGAACATTCCCATCATCGCAACCCCGGAGGCCACTAACGTGGTAAAGCCTTGGAATCACTTCAAGACTATTACGACGATTCAAGACCTCAGTGCTTCGTCCAAGACCTGGCGGGACCCTGCCCTGCATCCTGGGGACCCAGTACCGTCGTGGTTCACACCTATCCGTATACCCGGTCATTCAGAACTCAACTTTTGCACTGCCTTGGTGTGGACCCACGTTGCTGACGATGGAAGGGAAGTTCACGAAGCCATAATCAATTCCCCACACGGCACGCGCCTTGACGAGGGACCGTTGCAAGCGTTTCTGGATGCGGAGCCTCCAACAGTGAAACTGGCCATGCTTCATGGGCTGAAAGAGAGTCATACGGCGGGATGGAAGACGACATTCGGAGTCAAAGGCGGGCTTGCATTGTATCGGAGACTTGGAGGTGTCAAGTACTGGCTTCTCTCACATCACTCGGCTCTTGTGTATAGCGGCATTTTCATGCGGCTTTCGAGAACTATTGACACAGCACGGACGATGGAATGGGCACTTGATGAGGAGAAGAAGACGAGCCAACAGAGCGAGCAAGATTTACCCAAGCCAAAGACGGTTGAAGTGGAGAATGGTGGGTGTTTTATTTTGGAGTGATGTGCGGGAATGGTGGAAGGCCTCAGCTACTTCTTTGTTTCTACAGTGTTACAGCGCGCGATATATTTTGAACATGACTTGAATGACGACAAATCTTTTGGAACTCGGTCCGACCTTGGCTTTCAGAGACCCTTTTTCGCAGGGAGTACAAAACGACCTGGTTCTCCTTTGTGAACATAGGAATTCTTGAAATCCACGCCCAGAAAATTTACCTGCTTCCTTCAAGATTCACGTGTGGAACAAGAAGCATGATCCCACAGGAGAGCTAAGTACTCCCCCTGCATAATTTCCAGGCGTGTTTTTAACTGTGGGTACCGAATTACCCATCAGCTTGTCAGTTGTGCCTACCCTGGAGAATGGGAAACCTGGAGGGTGGCCAACTTGGGGGGTAGCTTGGGGGTGTCAAGATTGGGGGTCAAGAGGCCAAGTCAAGGCACTTTTCGTTACTGAAAATACCAAGACACAGCCTCATTATAAAGATATTCTTGCGGCACTTGGGCGTCTTTACTCTCATGCAACCCAGCATGATATTTTGTCAGAGTGACACACCGAGTGCGATGACAGGCGCCATGGCGTTCGCCACTTGGCACATCCATAGCGATTTAAATGCCCGTCAATCAAACTAAACAGTAGCGTTTTGGTGGCGGGCGGGTATTTACAGTAGCTAGATGCAGTGGAGGTGACATCGTGATACCTTAAAGAGAGCCACGCATACGTGAGGGAGGGATACGTGAGGGAGGCATACTTGATGGAGGCATAAGTGAGGAGTCATCGTGACCCCCACGATCATCCTCATCCGTCTCCAACTCTCTTGCCTGAGGCATGCACACGTATTGATACACACCGATTTGATGCACACGCATTGATGCCCAACTCGCTTCCCCTCACACCCCCAAGATCCAACATGACCTTGGCATTTCCATGTCTGCTCAGGTGGATTTCGACGATCCCGTTTCCTCACCGTTTAACGCGGAAAACGGTGCTCGTAGCTTGGGCGCCTCTGCATTCAATCGACCGTTTTCTCATTGTTTCGTTACCAGAAGCGCCTAGTCGGAGGCTCACCAGCGACGTTACCCCCCAACTTGCTTCTCCATGCAAGATTTAACATGAACTAAAGACCACAAGGTGGGTTTAGAGGATGTGGAATCTGTGGAGGAAACATCCCTTGCCCTTGTCGTATAATTTGAGCGTATCACCATCACTGGAAGGGTCAAGAACTGTAATCCCGCGGCTTAGCCAGAACATCGAGAACAGGAAATGAAGCGGAGGAAGGTCATTGCACTTTTTCTTTGTCATTTTATCTGAGAACATTGGGCTAGCTAGCGGACTTGAGGAATTTTCCACGCCAAGCAAATTCATTCGGCTGACAATGTACACAGTCATAGTGCACAGCCTCCCCTAGACTTAGATGACGAAGATTGTGGCCTTGCTTGTTCGTGGATGAAAGTGGGAGCCTTCCGTTCAGTCTCCAACGTTGCGCAAAGGCCGGGGCCCGATCAGCTTTTACCCCCCATTCTCTACCCTCAGACATTCCTTTCTGAGCTGGATCCCTCTCGGACGAAACTATGATGATCGGTTCCTGTGCTGCTGAATGCGGGAATCTCGGCCGCTCATGCTCCCTTTTCGCGTGGCACTTGTCTGTCGATCATACACGACAACGCAGGAAGAAGCCCGGCTCGTCTCATTATGCAGCCACTCACGAACGGTCATAGTTCCTTCAGCATGCTCCGCGATGCCGTTGGTTCGATTAAATATGCATTCCGGATCAATTACAAGAGCAAGCTCACTTCAACTACCCTGAGGCCACGATTCCTAGATTAGCTCAGTTGCTCCTATTCGCAAGTGGGCATCCTGGCCTACCCCGAGCTCCCGCCCAATCGAGATCTAGTCTACGCGCTGTGTGTATCAACTATTCATCAGACCACTGCACCGTATTTTCCATGGCACCAATAGCCAAGGACGAGTAGGGGGTAATTTTAATCTCCCTAAAAGGGTCTGGCTTCCTCCATCCAACCCCCGCGGGATGTATGTCTGGTCACACGCGGCCGCTGCGCCAGGTGTGTATCGAACCTTGCTTGTACCCCGGATTACGCTCTTGTTCTGCATCATTTAGTATGCATTAGCCTCAAGAGTCCTAGATGGCCACCGCCCGTTCCTCGCAGAGGAGCTACTCCGAAGCAGCCGGAACCTAATCGTGCCGAGAACCTACACTCACACCAACGACCAAGAGTCGACAGGAGCTAAAAGTCATTTTGCTGCTACACTCTCATTCAGGTGAGGAGTAGGTTCCCCGGCTATCCTGCAAAGCAGTGTGGCGATGAAGGCAAAAAGACGCAGGGCATTTACGGAAATCCTACGCTGTCGCTCCGCCACAACATGGCAATGCCGGGCACAGAAGCGGGGCAAGCAAAGGCGGGGATATCGTAGCCATGAAATATCAAGGTGATCCTGGCTAACTATGAGTGGGCGCGTTCTTCGGACTCGGCAAGTTCTCAACGCCAATGCTGAACACAGCGGAATATTTGGAACCCGTTCCTGTTGAGCATATTTTTTATTCCTCCTAATCCACGTAGTGGGCGCAAGTCGATCGACATTCCATCCCCACTCGCATCCCCGCATTCTGAGGCTGATCTCAAGTCACGATGTTCGCTTAGCTCCAGACCAGCTATTCCCATCCCACACACGCCTGTAACCATAGACGGGTTAAAGCTGCTTGCCACTAGTTAAAGCCGTTGGTCTTTCAACGCTACCGTTCTAGCTGCTAGCTGCGGCATCAACTTGCGGGGATGATCGCTGAAATTACTTCTAGCTTGAATACATGGTAACCTACCTAGCTGATCTTCCGCTACGACAGGAGTTTCCACCATGTAACCCATACTACCCATCGACGAAGAAAAAAGCGGTCAGTCGGCCAATGATAAACAAACCACCATCAGCTAGCAGTCGCAGTCACGGTCGAAGCCCAAATCGCCGCATCGGCTTGTGTGTGACCCGTGGTTAGCTCAGTTGTGCTGCAAACTGCCGCAGTCCCACCATTCTCGGCATTCGTCAATAGTAGCTATATTACTACCTTCAGGGATATGCCTAGAAATATTATTCTACTTGAAAGCTCAGTGCAATTTAATAGAATCACAGGGTCGTCTTGGTGTCTGACACCGACAGGGCTGGAGTTTCTCGAGTATGCATTTCGTTTAACTCGATTTATCATACGAGTCGTTTGTTTTCCTAGGGCTGCCGAATCCATCATGCGATTTGTTCAAGCATCTCTCCATGTGCATGGACATCGTGTGTGATTCAGCGATACTCCATGGGAAGAGTGGGAATACAAACCCCTCGGTGCATTCATGAATGCCCTGGTTATTTCTCAGCCTGATGTCAATACTAATTGACTTTTCTATGTAGCTGGAATATACTTCGAGGGTAAATAATTGCCATACACTCCAAGTTGCAACCAGGGAGGCTATGTCAAAATCATTTTCTATATTCAGCCTGAGTGGCCGCCTTGTATCGTTACATGAAACTAGCCCCCTTGGATGCTTCGGGTTTGTTACAGCAATTGCCGATAAACTTAGTTGGCTTTCCACCCGCGGCAGAAGTGAACGAGCCGCGGAGGATTTGAGTGAGGGGGCTGGCTACCGTGCCATGACTAGTAATATTATTGGCCAAAACGCCGGCGCTGATGCATTGTACGACGTAGGATCGTTTGGCCAGAAATGTGCACATCAAGTCTCATCGCGTACTGTGCCAATCTCAATGCTAATAGCCTCGATATTCAGTCGTCAACCGCCACGCCAGTGTGATTTTAGTCAAGCCGACCCAGCCGAGCCAAGGAGTAAACTTAATAAAACTTACGGTGAGAGAAGCGGGCATCGCTGTGGAGGCGCCGACCGAGAAAGATTGGGGTAAATCAGAGATTTTGAGGGGGACTACTCGAGTAGCTTGGTGATTTAGTCCAGGGTTACTGCACGGTTCGTCCAAGGCCCGGTTGCAGTGCTACGGAAGGACACCACACTCCATGACTCGAGGACGGCCCGTAAAGAACAAATCTCTGCGCTACTCTGGAGTGGAAGCAGTTGAACATTCTAGAGTGGGTGGGGGTTACAGTGGGATAACGCCGAGTGTCATGCCTCATACACGTACATGTACCGTACACCCATTTCTCCTGTAGTCAGGTGACGAAATGGAAACGGAGGAATTAGGTATAAATACAGCGCCCCCAAGACGGTCAGCTTCGAATGATGCCCGAGTGTTCCGCGTGGTGATGGTCTCGACTCAGTCAAACTGGCCTTGTTTACTTCCTCTTTATTTCCTCTCCATCTCCTCCTTCTCCGTACACCCGTGCACTCACTAGCAACGCCACTGTTGGCCCTAACCCATGGCCAAGAACTTGGGGCTCACGTGGTATTGGTGCACTACGCATCGCTTATTATTGCGGGCGTCGCGTATTCTCGGTTTAGTCTCCATTAGTGTGTCTCGGCTTTGAATAGCGTCTTTCGACGCACGTGGCTCTACTAGCAATCGCCACTAAACCAGCCGACGTCGTTTGTGTCTTTGACTCGATTGAATTGGGTTCTTTGCTTGATGAAGTGGGTTCTTGGTAATATCTAGTTGCGCGTAATGGTCGACCTTCAATGTGTAGATATTTACCTACCCTGTAGTCGCTCACTGTTTGTGATGGAATGCCAACTGTATAGCTAAGATGTCATTTGGAGACTGATTTAAACAATTCCCACACTCCACTCCAGAGACTCCTTATTGAGTCCCTTCAACGTCAAATCCTTCATTATGATGATCGGGTTTCCCAATTGGGACACGCATCTTGGAGGCCTGTCCGGATCAGTCGGATGGATTGCCGATGAATCCGTAGGTGAGACGGACCCGCCAATCCGTCACCAGACCTACCTTGGATTTGGGGCTTACGGTAACAAGACGGACCGATGATCGTTGCTATTCTGGTTGCCTACGAATACCTGAAGCAAGCCTCTCTCACTCGTCGATTGTGGGCTGATTTCCTAGGTGCAGGCATCGACAGGGCTCCGCTCAATTGACGGATTCCGCAATACGACTCCGTACAGCCACACTGGTTCGTCATCTCCTCGTAATACTAGTCAGAGCGGAGAGGGGTTGAAAGGGCCAAAACGACTGGCAATCATCGATAGATCGCCTTTTCATCCCCGCATCTTGAGCCTGTCTGGGGTACATGGCGCTTAGCATGGGTGTGGGGGTGGCACCTCCTACTGGCCCGGTAGCGTAACGTGTCTGTGGGGTCATGTTGCAATGGGGAAAGGGAGAAGTTCTTGGCTTTGACGGGGTCGTAATCTGATGACAGGCTGCTGCGTCGGTAGTTTGCAGCTTGGCGACGATGCGCCCAATCCGCGAGGCGAGACGCTGAGAAGTGCCCGCAACGGATGACCCGGAAGATCGATCAGTGAAGCAGCACTCCCTGGCTGGTGGAATTGATGCCGTCCAGTTAATTTATCCGGCCTGGTGCATGTGACGGCGTGTTTGGTGTTGGTCCTAGCTATCTCTCGCGGCTTGGGCTCGGATATCGTTAAACGACTTGGCTCAGTCAATGTCTTGAATTGGTTTTGCGCGCATATGCCCAGCGCGTACCTAGCATGCCACCGCAATTCCCACCAGTTGGCACTGACTCGGCTGGGAAATCACTCAGCTCTGATCCTAGCTGGATCGAGAGCTCCAGCAGCTCCCCTGCCAGAGCTCCCCGTTGATCACCTCGAAGCTATCAGCTTCCCCGCATCGCTTGGCCATCACGACTCGCCAAGAGCCAAGGGAAACCCTGCATCATACACCCTCCCGGCAAAAGCATAACCTGAATCTCACCCACGGCACGAATGGAACCAAGCGTTGCGTCCAAACTCAAGCTGAAGCTTGGATGCAGGCGCGATTGGTGCCCGCAACGTCCAAGAGGGGGTCGTATGCGGTGATGGGCGCTGATGATACCTCGTTGAGCTAGGTGCGTCGTCCAAGTTTGGATTTCCGGGCGTTTCTCGGGATATGGGATCTCGGAATGGCGATGCACAGGCGGATGAAGGGATCGCCATGTGTATTTAAGGGGGAGGTTCCAAGTCAGATTTCCCACCACCCCAAGACCAAGACACTCAACATCTTTAAATTATCAAGTGTCAATCGCAAACATGGCTGCTCCGCAGTATTCGAAATTCCAGAGCTCTCTTCCCGATGAGTTTGACATCATTGTCTGTGGTGGTGGGAGTTGTGGTTGTGTCGTGGCTGGACGGTAAGTGCCCAAGTGCCCAAGCCCCCAGCGCCCCAACAAGAAACAAGGAGAAAGATGAGAAGAAACACGAGTAGAAAGGGAGATTACGAAAACGAAGTCTAGAGCTAACTAAACCAGCCTCGCGAACCTGGACCATAACCTGAAGGTTCTGTTGATTGAGGGTGGCGAGAACAACCTCAACAACCCCTGGGTCTTCCGTCCCGTAAGCAGAACACCCCAGACTCAATCCCGAGTGATAGTAGATGCTAATTACAGTGGTCAGGGCATCTTTGCACGAAATATGAAGCTAGATTCAAAGACGGCTACGTTCTACGAATCTCGGCCTTCCAAACACCTCGCTGGCCGCAAAGCTGTGGTACCAGTAGCACACGTCCTGGGTTTGTTTTCTGATGCCTATTCCGCTCATGAAGAAGCCATGCTAATTTCAAATAAAGGGGGTGGATCATCTATCAACTTCATGATGTATACTAGGGCCTCGGCCTCCGACGTAAGTGGACATATTCGAGTAAACGAAACTGGAAACTCGAAATGGTCTAACAAGTAAACTAGTACGATGATTTCCAAGCCAAGGGATGGACTACCAAAGAGCTCCTGCCTCTTATGCGAAAGCATGAGACATATCAGCGAGCCGGCCACAACAAGGACATTCACGGAGACTCGGGTCCAATCAAGGTTTCATTTGGCAACTATCAGTACCCGATCAAGGAGGACTTCCTCCGCGCAGCCGAGACTCAGGGAATCCCTAGAGTCGATGATCTTCAGGATCTTGAGACTGCCCATGGCGCTGAGCAGTGGCTGAAGTGGATCAACCGCGACACTGGCCGTCGAAGTGATTCCGCGCACGCCTGTAAGTTAATATTTTTGTGGTATCAGGATTCAAACCACTAACATACTGTTCCTAGATATCCACTCTACTCGTGCAGTGCACAGCAACTTGTACCTTGCCACTAGCACCAAGGTCGACAAGGTCATTCTTGAGAATGGCCGGGCTGTCGGAGTTCAAGTTGTTCCAACCAAGCCCCTCGGCGGAGGTCCACCCCAGACGCGCACATTCCGCGCTCGCAAGCAAATTGTTGTGTCTGGAGGAACTCTCTCCTCTCCCCTGATTCTCCAGCGATCTGGTATCGGTAACCCTGAGTCTCTCAAGGCTGCTGGTGTTAACTGCCTGGTCAACTTGCCCGGTGTTGGTACGTGCCCCCACGTGACTCCGACGATTAACAACTACTAGTTGGAAACTCATGGCTGACATCAAATCAAACTACTAGGCAAGAACTTCCAGGACCACTACCTTCACTTCTCCGTGTATCGAGCCAAGCCAGAGACCGAGAGTTTCGACGACTTTGTTCGTGGAGACCCTGTTGTCCAGAAGCGTATGTGAAACCCGGAAGTTTCTCCGTCGGTATCCACTAACACGATTCCAGAGGTCTTTGACGAGTGGCACCAGAAGGGAACCGGACCTCTCGCAACCAACGGCATTGAGGCCGGCGTCAAAGTGCGCCCAACTGCTGAGGAGTTGAGGGAGTTTGAGACATGGCCAACTCCGCATTTCAAGGACGGATGGAAGTCGTATTTCGAGAACAAGCCTGACAAGCCAGTGATGCATTATAGTGTCATCGCTGGCTGGTATGTGAGTTTCACCCATTCTATATCTACTGGCAACAAATCTGACAAAACATAGGGAGACCACATGCTGATGTAAGTGTTGACAACATCTAACTGACAATTGGCGATATCAAGTCCATTTGTTGATTCGATACTAACAACTTTGCAGGCCCGCTGGTAAATTCTTTACCATGTTCAACTTCCTGGAGTATCCCTTCTCTCGAGGTTTCACTCACATCAAATCCGCCGATCCCTATGAGAGCCCTGACTTTGACACCGGCTTCATGAACGATGAGCGAGACATGGCCCCCATGGTCTGGGGCTACATCAAGGCCCGAGAGACTGCCCGCAGGATGGACGCCTATGCAGGTGAAGTCGAGAACATGGTATTTTTTTCATCTCAGCATGGTAAATATTTATCAGACTAACTCATCAACAGCACCCCTTCTTCGACTACGACTCGCCAGCTCGAGCCCACGACATGGACCTTGAGACCACCAAGGCGTATGCTCTTCCAGGCAACCTTTCTGCCGGAATCACCCATGGAAGCTGGTCAAAGATGCTGCCAGAGGCCGAGAACAAGTGTGGAACCAACATCCTCAACTCCAACAAGGTCAATAGCCGCGGGGAGCTCAAGTACAGCGAGAGCGACATCAAGGCCGTCGAGGAGTGGGTCAAGCGACACACCGAGAGCACCGTAAGAACCACACCATTAATTTCACGTCTTCATCTACTGACTCTGTGTGTAGTGGCACAGCTTGGGCACTTGCTCCATGGCGCCTCGGGATGGTAACAGCATCGTGAAGGAGGGCGTTCTTGACGAGCGTCTGAACGTCCATGGTGTCAAGGGACTCAAGGTTGCCGATCTCAGTATCTGCCCCGACAACGTCGGATGCAACACGTAAGTGAAATGCCCTTGGTGGCCTGAGTACAACGCTAATGATAAAATAGTTATTCCACCGCTCTCCTGATCGGTGAGAAGGCAGCTATGCTTGTCGCCGAGGACTTGGGATACTCTGGCGAGGCCCTGGAGATGAAGGTCCCCACCTATATGGCTCCCGGAGAGTTGACGGTTCCGTTCCGCCTGTAAGGTCTCACCTTACGGAGATGATGGGAGATGAGGAAGAATGGGATGCTAAGCAACGGGTTGGCTATTGAGATTGACACTGTAGCCGAGTTTTCAACTTGTACGAAGCACTGTATTCCAGATTGACTCACTGACCTCAAATCAATTTACTACTTGTGTATATCATCTACCGAGGGTCACCATTTTTTTTTTTAACTGTTGCTGAGTTCTAGAGTTGAGTTTTGGAGTTGACAACGAGGCTTCTAACCCTGCCATGCTATTTTTAGCGCTTCCAGCCGAGTTGAAATGTCTCACTCGGCAAATCGGGCAACCTTGGGCGCGCTGAAAGACAGCAGTCCAACTGTTGAAGACGCTCAATACCGCGTTCTGGGAGTGGAGTGAGTTTGCTGAGAATTGGGGGGTTGACTACGCTAAAATATTTCTCCATCTGCGCTGTGGAACTTGGCTGTTTTGATGATAAGCGCAACTATGTTTACCTCCAGTTCTTTTAGTCGCTGATTGCAAGTACTGGTGATTTTCTGTCGATGTTTCGGTGTAGATAGGATATAACGAAATATTAAAAGCCAAAACAGGAAGAATACACGAGAAATAGAAGCAATTGAATGAGAAGTCTATCTTTTTCCTAACGAGGTTGAAGGGGAGCTCTAGAAAAAGCTCCAGTATTTGCACAGAGTTGCAATCTACATTAGCAGGTAGAGTAGGATGCTGCAGTGATCACAGCGACCGACCATGCAGGGGAGAGCAATTGCAATACGACCCGAGTTCCTCCAGGAGACTGTCTTGGAAATAGGGGACGATTGCAGCTTCGTCTGCGTCTTGACTTGAAAACCGGGCATTCTGATACATGGCCAAGGTCATCATGCCATGGGGCGCATTGTGTAAGCTGACACGCAAGACACAACAGAGGTCTATCCAATAGATTAATCACCACCCTTCAGCCATAAGCAAGCTGAAATTAAAATAAAAAATAAAAAAAATAATCCATTTTTCACTCAAAAATTGGCATATGACCATCAGAATCCAGACCGCAGAGTTGAGTGGTAGGAATGTGAAGTCTGAGGTGGGACTTTTTGCCCCCACGCAAAGCTCACTCTTCAAACAACTTTCCATAAATTGGTTAATCCAGGAAAACTTTCTTTGACGAGGTTCCATTCAAATCTACATCTCTAATCTATTAAGGCTAAGTTGCTGCCACCCACATGTTTCTACACAAAATCTGTTCCTTACTCGTGCGCGAACTTGGTTCGGATCCACTTGCGCAATACGAAGCCTGACAACTCCCGGTTAATAACAACTGTGTGATTTTGGTCAGAATTAACTACCATATCAAATGGCTCAAAGTTGCAGAGAAAGGGTAAAAATGGGAAGGATAAGAAGTCTCCATTGCCATGGTGTTAGCAGACAAATTGTTTAAATATTTCGGTCAAGGGAATATGGTGGAATTCAGATACGTGGTTTTTATCCAACCCAACGTATATTAGCAACGGTTTACTTCTATAAACCAAATTTGGAAGCTTTTTTTCTTCTTCTTTTTTTTAAAAGCTTTACTCAATCTCATCGGATAGTTTAAAGCCATCAGTATTCTCAAACAGCAGAGATAAACAGTGAGTGCTACACCCAGCTCCAGAAGAAACAGTACAAAAACAATAAGGCTGCTGTATGCTGGTCTTTACCTTCAAGCTTCATTTCGACCATTCTGACTTCAACCCTGCTGTCTGCAGTCAACAACCTTGCTGTCTATGGGTAACAATTTGGGAGCTTTAAATTCTACATCTTTAAAACACTAGATCCATTATTTATAGGTTTCGCAAGCAATGCCCAGTTCAAGAACATCTTAAGTGCTTGAACAGGACCGTTAAAATTTTATTGAATTGGGCTATGTACAGAGAAGGAAACAATGGCCTTGGACTGATTTGTAGGTCTGAGATCGGAGTAGCGAATCAAAAAGCGGCCTTAAGATAACACCGCCCCTAATCGATCGAATGTTGTATCTTCTCAAACTAGCGGCAGAGGATTAAGGGAGCCATCGGGTTTGGGCATGTGGATACTCCAATGCTCAATGATGCAGGTCCCTTCGAATCTCCAAACATCTGTCCAGGCCAGCGATGGGCTACCGGGCATGTCGATCTTTTGAAGGACGTACGCATAACCTCCTTCAATCGCCTTACTGGAGATTGTGATGTTGATCCCTTGCGGTAGCGACTCCAAGAAGTCGATGGAGTTTTGGCGGCCGGACAATACATCCGGGTCGTGATTGATATAGTCCTCGCTATAGAACTTGTTGGCGCCTACGCGGTAGTCTCGGTTGACGACCATGATTTGCACTGCTTGTTCGAATGCGGCTTTTTGTTGAGCCCTGGTGGCTGGACGAGGAGGGCAGTTCGCTTTGGTGCCGGCGGCAACGACAGCGGCCGCTAGAGGTGCAACGGCGTAAACTAGCTTCATAGTGCTGGAAAAAAATGAATAAGAGGCTGATATACGTTGTTTGACTAAGATTGTGTGGTGATATTGCCGGTGCTTGGCCGATTCTATCACTGAGAAGGGGGCTACAAGAGTCTAGTATATATAGTTCTGAAATTTGTTAGAGGAGACTACGGAATCAAATTGGTTCCGCACCTAGTAAAATTTAAAGTTTTCAAGCTCGTCTTATTGATGATTTTTCCGGTTTTCCGTCGTCGGATTGACCTTGAAGTTCTGGAGAGTAATAAATCCCATATTCATAAGTAGGACTAGATACTTCTGCCACAGACACTAGTTACCCGTTGCAGGGTTATCCTGTGTTCGACGTGCGTGCGTACCAAAAGGTCCGGGTCGATGTTGTGCTTTTGAATGTCACCTGCTTCGCTAAGAGTGTGCAATTCATCCAGAAGCAGGCCGTGCAGGGGAGCGTCCTATATATTTTAGTATTGTGTTGCATGTAATGGTTCCCCGGGCTCAGCTTCTTGAGCCGACTACTTATATATTCATACAGGTTTTAACTTTTTTAAGTTAAAAGGCTTGATATTTGGTCATTGTGGTAGCATTGGGTAACAAATGCTCGAATTGTAGATAAAACTGTGTTTTTTTGACATTGTGCCGGCAACTTGCTCACCTTGAGGGAGCAGATAGAAGTTGGATTAGTAATGGTTCCCCAAGATTTTGGCTTCCCTATCAATGAGGGGGTTACAAACTTCTCGCGGGGAAAAAAAAATCTCGGCTAGAAGGTTGGAAGAATGGTCGCCTGAATGGAGGAAAGAAAGCATTGAACCGATTGAGTTGGCCTGTCACCGCCAGTTCACTGTGCTTCTCCCATCGGAGCGACGCGGGATCCGGACGCTTACAAATAGAATTGTAGAGCGGATGCTTAATATCTCGGGCACCTACCATGTCGCCTTTGCCCTCATCAGGGCACTGTTCCTAGTCGCAGCGCGCGCAACCGCAAGGATATACGCCTTGGCCCCTTGTGTTGAACTGACACCCCTGGACAGGGTTGACAGGGTTGGATATGGTCGAATAAGTTATCTTCGATAAATTTAAGAAGTAGATTCTATTGTGAGAGACTTAATATAGCAGTTAAAGTTTTTTTTTTTTTTTTTTTTTTGGTAAAAATCTTTTTAGTTGCTGGGAGACATAATAACTCTAACAAGAGCTATTTTACTGATGGATGGTAAAATGTTGAATTTAATTGACAGCAAGCTAATCAATTCCCTCAGGAGGAGGCGTTGACAGAATCGATGTGTTCTGCAATACACCTTCTCAAGTTGGCTTTAGGCCACCCACAGCTACCCTGTACCTTAGCGATTGCTCGAGTTGCACTTTTTCGAAACCCGCAATTTACCAACAGTTTGGTTTCATGAGGGCTTTAAATCCATAGGTTCGCAATTGCCTCGAGTTATTTAGCCTAGAGTTTTAATTGACTGACTTCAAACTTGGCTGACTTTTGCTCTTCTCATGACTTGATGACTTGGCGTTGGATTTGAGATTACTGTCACAGTTTAGCGCTCAATTTTTCTGCCCGTCAATTGACATTTGGCCACGCGTGTACCCAATCACATTTCCGTCAACTATTCTTTCCAGTCAATGACAATCTTGCCTGGTCTGTCATTCCCATGCCACCGCGCTTATCAAGCCGTCTGATCTTACGTGTGTCTCACCTTGCATTTCTAATCACAACAGTCGGGAATAAAAATAGTCCGCGATTTCGGTCATTCTGCCGCTCCCCACCGCCATAAGGCGTGCTCAGGTCGTACCACTTCACTAAGAAAAAAAAAATGTTAGTGACGAAAGCGGCCAATGAAGCGGGACCGGACCCACGGGGAGGGAGACACAATCTATTGAGAGTGCGCGAATACTGACGAAAGCGACTTAGTGAAAGCACGTCTTTTCTCTCTCTTTATGACGTCTTTTCGCTCTTTTGTTTCGTAGACCTTTTTCATTACTCATCTCCTCTCAATTGACGCCCACCATGCTCCGCAGCCGCGTCTCGTTGGTAGCCCGCAATGCCGGACCGTCGGCCATCGTGGCCCGGGCTGTTCGGACCTTCGCTACGGCGTCGCCCGTGACGCCGGTTGACAGGAACCACAAGGTCGTCGTTATTGGCGGCGGTACCGCGGGTCTGGCCATCAGCCATCAACTGCTCCGATCTGGAAAATTCGCCCAGGACGACATTGCCGTGGTCGATCCCGCCGAGTGGCATCACTACCAGCCCGGCTGGACTCTGGTTGGCGGTGGCCTCAAGACCAAGCAGGAGCTGCAGAGGCCCATGAAGAGCTTGATCAACCCCAAGTTCAAGTTCTACAACGAGAGCGTCAGCGCCTTTACCCCTGAGGACAACCTCCTCACCCTCGGCAATGGCGACAAGGTCACCTACGAGCAGCTCGTCGTTGCTCCCGGCATCACCATCAACTACGGCAGCGTCAAGGGCTTGCCCGAGGCTCTTGCCAACCCCGACTCTCTCGTCTCATCCATCTACGGCTACGAAACTTGTGACAAGGTCTTCCCCACCATCAAGAAGCTCCAGAGTGGATCTGCCATCTTCACCCAGCCCGCCGGCGTCATCAAGTGTGCTGGCGGCCCTCAGAAGATCATGTGGCTCGCCCTCGACTACTGGAAGAAGGCTGGTCTGTACAACCCCAGCAACCCTTCCAGCTCACCCATCAACATCAGCTTCGCCACTGGTCTTCCCTCCATGTTCGCCGTGGCCAAGTACGGCGCCAAGCTCGAGGAGTTGCGAAAGGAGCGAGGTGTCGAGGGCCTGTTCCAGCACGACCTTGTCGCCATTGACGGCAACAAGGCCACCTTTGCTCTTCCCGATGGCAAGGAGCAGGTGACCAAGAACTTTGACCTCCTGCACGTCGTCCCCAAGATGGGACCTCATGCGTTTGTCAAGAACAGCGCCTTGGCCAACGAGGCTGGCTACGTCGATGTCCACGACGGCACCACCCGCCACAAGAAGTTCGCCAACGTCTGGTCTGCTGGAGATGCTTCCAGCCTCCCCACCTCCAAGACGGCCGCAGCCATCACGGCCGAGGCACCAGTCCTCGTCGCCAACCTGTTGGGGGCTATGGAGGGCAAGGAGCCCGAGGCGCTCTACGACGGATACGCCTCATGCCCCCTCCTGACCGAGTACGGCAAGGTCCTCCTGGCTGAGTTCACATACGGCGGAGTGGTCAAGGAGACTTTCAACAAGGTTGGCATCGACCAAGGCGTTCCTCGCCGTGCCTTCTATCACCTGAAGAAGGACTTTTTCCCTTGGGTGCACTACCAGGCCATGGTTAAGGGTACTTGGGCTGGGCCTAAGGGCTGGATCAGGTAAAAATGGACATGTGTATAATATACTCGGTTATTGATAGAATGATTCTTCAGAATAATCTACATCTGAAGCGCTCCTGCATTATATTTAACGCTGCGAAGCATCGTGGTATTTCCTGTCAACAATTTGTGGGCTGACTGTGTGACCTCAAAGTCACGTCCGCCTCCAGCTTCTTTGCATGTTTACAGTCCGTCCTCAGTGGATTGCTGTTGCTTTTTGCATAATGCTTGGTACCTTCTTTGCGCTGTCATCAATTGCTTTGTCGTACAACATTGACTGTGTTAAGGATATTAGCTGCGAAGCCACGACTTCCATCATCGTCTTTTGAAGCACCCGGCTGTGCGATTTCGTATCGGATCACTCCCTGCTACGCCGATATAGGATTACAAACTGCTTCATCATGGACGGATGTCTTTTTTTGGGTGCCATAGTATCTTTTTGTTGATGATTTGGAAAGAAAAGGATCTTACGACTTATTCGGCACAACATACTGGGAATATGCGGAGAAGAGCTTCCAGTGTCAGTGGCGGAGAAGGAAATACCTGCATCAACAAATGCTGACTGAAAACTCGATAGAATACATTAAAAGTTAAGAGGTGATATATTTCTTTGTTGCTGATACTAAGCTATAGTCGTGCTATCGTACAATTTGACCTTTCGCCTGTTCGAAGTCGTCTACTTCCGAATGGCAGAAGCCTCCACCTCCACTCCGTTCTTAGAGTGAAATGTGTTACTCATCACTCGAGCTCCGGAATTACCAAACCACTGGCAACTTGGAAATTCCAATATCCCTGAGAAGCGGCGAATACTCAACCTCTTCAAGCGGAACGGCAACCTTGAGAGTGGGCAGCTTTTTGAACAAGGCGGCTAGAAAGGATTAATTGCTATTTCTGTCTCAGGTAAAAAGATTCTTACCAAAGGCAGTTTCAAGTTCCGTTTTGGCTAGAACTTCCGCAATGCATCGGTGCGGTCCAAAACCGAACCCAAGCGGATCATGCGTGCGGTTGTCTCTGTGGAGATTGAAGACATCGGCGTCCCGGAATATGTCCTCATCCCTGTTGGCGGACTGGTTGGAGGCGATAATGCCTTCCCCTGCCCGAATGGTCTAGAATGTTGTCAGTCACGTAATACTCACGCAAGACTAATCACTGAGCTCACCTTTCCTCCGAGTTCAATGTCCTCTTTGGCGACTCTCTTCATCGCGAGGGCAGAGCCAGTGTGATAGCGACACAACTCTTCGACAAAGGCAGGAATAAGAGATGGGTCGGCCTTGATCTCCGCCAGTTGACCTGGATTCTGCATTAGAGTCACAATACCCTTGTACGGTTAGTTACGTGATTGATTTCGAGGGAAACTGTGAGTATCATACTAGAGCAATGGTAGACACCATAGTGGCATTTCCGGCAACTAGGAGCAGAAACGCGATTTGAACGGCGTCAGATTTCTCAATGTGGCCGGGCTTGAGCTGTTCTGTGACGAGCTTGCTGATCAGATCTTCCTTTGGCTCCTCAAGTCGGAGGTCAACTAGCTTGGCAAGATAGTCGAGCAGTTCCCTTAGTTTGTTAGCTTTGTCTCAATTTTTGACGGGAAAGACATACTGATTAGCCAATGAAGCTTCCTGTGCAGTTGCACTGCCGTTGGTTCGGATCGCATTCTGCTGAGTAAGGTACTCTAAATCCTCAAAGGGAACACCGAGGATCGTGTAGATGATCTATGCGTGTCAATGAACTAAGTCGTAGTATGGGATACTGGGGCTCAGCGGACATAGGATGGGACTGGTAGTGCAAATTTATCCACGATATCAACGGGTTCGCTGCAACCTTTTCGAACCATCTCGTCGAGAAGATCATCAACCGTCTTCTGGATGTACGGCTTCATCCCTTCGATGTGCTCCTTGACAAAGAGTGGCTCCACCATACCCCTAGCGAGTCTCAGTATTTGGTTCTTGGTAGATTTACAGATGCATTACCGTTGAATAGTGTGTGCAGGCAAGTCCATATCCACAAAGGTTGGTTTGTTCTTGGCTGCTGCCTTGCCGCCAGCACTCAACTCGGGGAACCCGGGCCGGTTGCGCTCCTGTTCAACATTAACAAGACACACAATGAAGCAAGGGCCATGTCGATACGTACCTTAGAAAGCCTCTGATCTGTCGCTACTTTACATACGTCATGGTACTTGACCACAAGCCAGGCCAAACTGCCATCGAAAAGCTGGACTCTGGAGACCGGTTCAGTGGCCCGAAGGCGAGCGTATTCGGCTGGAGGGTCGAGAACCGACGCTCTTTGGAATGGGAATCGCGGTGCGTCAGTGGCCATCTTGAAGGCCGAGTAGTATCGCCAAGCAGATGGAATACGGGATGAAGAGATGCGTCGAATGTTGGATGTCATTGAGTGTGTGAAGAAACGAAAGCATAGTGGGTTGGTTGGTGATATCATGCTACTTATAAAGATGCAATTTCGACCGTTGCACCGGATACCGGGATTCCAAACTTCCATTTCATCCAGTGAATTCTCCCAAATTAGAAAAAGTCGTCATGATGCTGCGTTTCCGAGGAGATGGATGGTTGCTGATGGTCTGACAACCTGTGGCAATCCGTATTGCCGTCCCCGGACCAATTGGATCCCAACTATTTGTCAATTCCTGCAATGCACGATGCGCTGCTCACGCCATCGGGGGTTCATTTTGTGGATGACAAGCGTCGGCATTGTCGGCGAGAGTCGGTCGGCTGCTACATAACCCACCACAGCGTCGCATCTCCGCGGACAAGGTGTGCACCGGCACAAAACTATCAACGTCTCCGCGGGCGCCATTTTCTCACCTCATTCCTCGCCATCTGGTGATTATAAACCGCTCAAGGATGACGTCCTAGACCGCTCTCCATTACTTAACGGATGGACAACCCCGAAACGCGTGCGTCACTTGACCGCTTCAATCAACATCGTCTAGGCTTCTCCGAGTCACCTGTTCCAAAGTAAAGTCAGCGAGCGGCCCGAATACACCCGATGCTTGCCAAACCCAATCCATGGTACTGCGAGGCAGAGTTGGGTAACTCGTTGACCAATAAATTTGGCTGCTTGTAGGACCTCTTCGGATGCCAATACTGGCGTGTTGTTTATGAAGACACAGAGTCGGCGACTGGATCCTAAGATGTCTTGCAATACTGACTCAATGTATATAATTTATAGAGCGGGTGCGGCAGGAATGTAGTGGCCCAATATAATTTCTGCATTTATTGATCGAATCTGTTCTTATTTGGTTTTCTTTTAGCGTTACTCAATATCATCAGACAGATTAAAGCCATGCAGTGTTTTCAAATAATACCGACAAACGTTTAGTCCTACACCCAGAACCAGAAGAGACAGTAGCCGAACGATGAGGGGATCTGTTTTTGTTATTGATCCCTTCATTTGTTTTTATTTTATTTAACTATAGGCCTCCCTCTGTGTGTGTGCCATCAAGATCCTATACGTCTTCAATCATTAGGATAAAAACGCCATAGTTATGGCTAATATTATTGTAGCTAATACCAAAACTGTCCCCAGAGGATATAAGGCTAGTCAAACGGCAGTTCACGTACAAAATGCTGCGAGTCGAGCGAGGAACAACTCATAAGCGGAGACGCTACACGCCAACATTTCAAACTAACATTACCTCTGATGGTATTAAATCTCAAGCAGCTAGAACCGCCTCTACCATGGGCTTTTGGTACTCATTCAATACCGTGTGGTTTCTCCAGTCACTCCATTCATGATTCAGTAGCGCCCACCAGTCATCAAAGTCTGCAATCCCTTGTCTCATGTAGTACGATCCGCCTATGGTCCACTGCAGCCACCCAATGGGCCCTCGGATCCGCGTTGCGCCTCCAATACGGTCGTTGCCAGTGATGAAGTCCTTGAGGCACTGAGCGTACGTTCCCAGGTAGTCCGTCCCATTTTGTGCAAAACCAAACTCTGTAAGAATGACGGGGGCGATATTGCGGGCGGTGGTCTGGTCAGAGACGTCGAGTGCGTTGAAGCCACGTTTGTATAGCTCCGTCTGGAAGAAGGTACAGTTGTACATCCAATTGTCATAGCTGTGAAGCTCGAACACAATCTTGTTGGCGTAGTCAAAGTCGGCTAGCGAAAAGACTCGTGGATCGGTGTCGCTCAAGGGAGCCGCAGCCGTGATGGGGTTTAGTTCGTGGTCGTAGTTTAGGCCCGAGTATATGACGAGAGCGTCGGGATCTGTAGCATGGATAATGGCTCCAGCCTCGGTCATCTCATTGTACCATCTCGACCAGCCGTATGTGTCGTTGGCTGGCGTTGTCACTGGACGCAGCTCGTTACGCAGCGAGTGGGCAGTGGCAGCCGGCCAATGTCTCCTGGCATGCTTGGCCATGAACCTCAGACTGCGCTTCCACTTGGCTACGTGGAAGTAGGTGTCATCAAACCATCCGTTTCCGTCGTCAGGACTGCAGCACCAGACGGCCTTGGATAGGTGGTTGTTGACAATCATGTGTAGTTTTGCCTTGTGGATTTCGGCAGCCACGGCGTCCCAGACCTGGAGGCGCGTTGTGTTCTCTGTAAACTGCGGGTTGTGCTGGAGTATCTGAGCAACAATAGCCTCGCCACGCTCGTCACCAAGAACATGTACCATTGTATCTCTAAGAGTAACATCGCCACCGTTGTCCAGAATATCATCGACCATCTCGGTAGCCCATCCCATACGGACCGAGTTCATCTTGAGCGACTTAATCTTGGCTATGATGTCGGTAATTGACGAGTACTGAAGACCCTCGGGAATCATTGTCTCACCTTCACCAGGCCAGTTGACGCCGGCATAGATGAAGGTGTTTCCGAGATGATCAACGATCCGGTTACCCTCGGTGCTAAGTGGTCCGCCGGGCCATGATTTGTATGTGGGCGAGCTGGAGACGGCCCGGGTCGCTGTAAGTGCGAGGGCGATATGAAGCAGATGATGGTGATTAAACATGGTGTATACCAAGAGATAATTATGTCAAGTATAGCCGATGTCGACGAGAAGAGTATCATTTTATATGCGAAGCTTGTGAGGGCAAGGTAATTGAGCCCATCTGGTTGAAGCTAGGATGTTAGCTCATATTTTTCCCATTGCCCCAAATTGAAAGCTTTCGTCGACGGAAGTAAGTGTATGCCTTGCTTCCGCTACCTACATTGGGATGATTGTAACCCTGGAGTCCGTCATTAATCTTCCCTCAAGCAGGGCTTTACATCTCATCCAAGGTTGAATATGCCACTTGGCTACTTTTGGCGGGGTCTGTTGCTTATCCTTACCCGAATCACCCCGCAAGTTGGGATCCTGATTGCTACTAGACGGATATTTTTGCCTGGAGCTGTTGATCCGCTTCATTATGCGCATTCTGTTCCATAAAGGGCAGCATTTCCCCGCCTCCCGATCTTCTGCAAAAATCCCTCATCCCTTTCAGTCCCATCTGAATCTCCGACAGGGCGGGCCTGATGACCATGTCGCCCGCAGACGCACCCCCGAGATCACGAGCTTGGTACGTAGCTAGCCCTATAGAGAGTGCAAATCTTGCTGGATTCAGAGAACCTAACTAAGGTTATAGCGACTATTGCCGTAGACTTCACCGTCGATGTGTGTCCCCTCGCCTCGGCACCCGACCATGATCCTTTCCTATCAAAGTACCTCTGCTGACACGCGGAACCACCAGGCGACTTGGCGGTACCAGAATGCGGTCTATGTCGAGAAAGCGGGCGGCCATGTCACCGCACCGGAAAACAATTCCGCTTCAAGCGCGCCACTCAAAACATGACATTTTCTCGGGCTCAAACTTGGTCGGCAGTTCCCGCAATAGGTAAATTGACTCCGCCGTGACTGTATTTTGTGGCCAGAGTACATGGTGGGACATTATCTGATCAGGCTTTGTATGCATGATACTAGTCGACTTCCGAGACGAGACCGAACTCACTGGCCGAGAATATCACGTTGAAACCGAACATCGGAACCTATCATTGTCGCCAGACGTCTTGGGGAGAACCGATTCAGTATCTCCACCTTCCGCACCATTAGGTCTTACACCGTTTACTCCCCCAGACCCAAAACAGGACCTATACGCTGTTTTTGTCACCCCTAGTCCGTTCATGACCCTTGAGCGTTTCTGGCCACTGAATGATTCGATCGAGCCCTTGCTTCTGCAACACTTTACCAACGAGGTGGCCTGGTTTGTAAGATTTGCCTACAAACGGCCTTACTGCTGGCACACACCCTGATCTTAACCACTTACCTCTTTCCTATAGTTTGACTTCTGCGATCGGGAGCGGCACTTTGCTGTTGAGGTTCCCCATAGAGCCCGCAGTTGTCCTCCGTTGCTGGACGCCATCTTTGCCATATCAAGTCGCCATTTGAGCCGCATCCGCAAACATGTCGACCCTTATCTCGCCGACAGGTACTACCAGAGGTGCCTCGAGTCTCTCATCCCAGAGCTGGGCTGCGTCGGGTCTCATTGCGTCGATGACCTGTTGGCTGCCACCGTGGTGTTGCGGCTGCTCGAGGAGTTTGATGTGCCCATATCAGGCTTGGATAAGTATCAGCATTCCGTTGGCACCCGTGCTCTACTCCGAAGTCAGACGGCTCAGGTGCCGTCTGCTACGGGGCTCCGCCGCGCTGCCTCCTGGGCCGGCTTGCGGCAGGAAATCTACGGTTCTCTGAACGCGCAGCAACCTCCGGCGATCAAGGCTTCAGTTGAGCTGCTAAGCCATCTTGATTCCTCACAGGATGACTGTGCCTGGGCTAACCGTGCTGTAAGTCACTGTCTCGAGGTTTTGGAATTTTGCTTTGGAGAGTCTTGCAAATCTACAGAGTCGTTCGATGCTTTGCTCGCTAGCAATGTGCAGTGGGACACAGATCGCGCACCGTCATACGATCCCTTGTGTTTCCAGACACGCCCCGAGCAAGTCGAGCCTGACAATAATCCCTTCTGGGACATACGTCTGCATTCATCATGGCATGGTAAAGAGTGCCCTTCGTCTTGTCTACATGTGACATTTGATCAGTGTTCCTGACTTACAGATGCAGTAATGGGCTGGCAATACAGAAACTTAGCCCGACTCCTCCTGATCACACATGATCCCCATATCCCTCGAATCGGCTTGAGGCGACAAGCAGCTGTAGAGAGGATGAATGTGAGTGCAATATCGACCTACAGATTCCGTCTTTTGAGAGGGTGGGCGTGGCATGATGCATCTGAAGAGGTTTTGCCCGCATTTTCATTCTAACCTTGTCTGATACGAAGCAGGATGAGGCACGGTCCATGATCAAGATGATATGCAGCATAGCCTTGTCGAACCCGTCAACGCCAACAGCTATGGTAGTTGCATGTATGGCGGTTCAAGTGGGAGGAGACCTGTTGGAGGACCCACGGGAGCGTCGAGCCGTATTAGACCTATTGGTAGAATTAGAAGTAACTCACGGCTGGCCAACAAAGGATGTCTTGTCGGCTCTGATGGGTATCTGGCCGGAGGCCGAGATAATGGTGGACCATAGAGAAGAATAAGAGCAGGGATTAATAAGCCTACAAAGCAACGAAGAAGGGGGATAGGAATATCGCTCCATCTATGGCGTAAGGCGCTTGCAAGCGGCAGGTTACAATTTCTCTTCTCGGGGAAATTCCCCGATAGCTTTTAGCCTAAACTGAGGGGGATGTGGAATATCGGCAAGGCGGAAAGAAATGACTGGAAGCGGACACCTGGGCAGTTGGGCGGAGATTTATTACCTGTTTAGGATGCATCTCGCAACTGCATATTGCATGTCTTGTTCCCGTGATGCCTCCCATCCCGCTTCAACCGTGGCTCTTGCTCGACCAACCCATCATTACCAAAAGCGATTCGATTCACAAAGAGTGTTTTTCCTGCAGCCTCCGTTACATTTTGACAAGTAATACACATTGGATCTGTGCTGCAATTCTTAGTCATAGGTGATATAAATGAAAGGAGCATATGCCAGCCAGCTTGTGCCAACGCGCGAATTTTACACACACACGCAACAGCACCTCAATTGTCTCAGCCGTATTCTATCGCTCACCCAAGACTCTAATATCCGTTTCCTGTCAAGATGCCGTCTGCAATTTCTGAACAAGAACCTTCGTTGCACAACAAACAGTTTTTTGTCAACGATGGGCTTCTCCCATCCGAGTCCATCGGTCTCATACGACCTACTACACTGGACACGCCCATGGAAGAGATCCGCAGAAGATACAAAGAAGACGGCCATGTGTTACTAAAGGGCATTCTACCCCGCGAGGATGTGCTCAAAGTCCGACAAAGGTACTTTGAAATGCTGGCTCCGACTGGGTTTCTCGCCCCTGGGACCGAGCCCGTCAAGGGAATTTTCAACACATCGCAGCACCGCCTCAACTTCCCAGGCATCGGGGCAGGGACGGCCAATACAACCGACGCGGAGGGCCATGTCACCGGACCGGATCCCAAAATTGCCCGTATGTTTGGCGATCTTGCCCTTCAAGCCCATCACGAAGACTGGTACAAGGAAGACTTGTGTCGCCACCCAGCGCTGCACGACTTCATCGCCAAGATGACGGGATGGGGAGACAAGACGCTGAGTATCCGTCGGACCCTCTTGCGCAACAACACACCGCAGAACAAGGCCATCGGTGTTCACTACGATCAGATATTTCTCAGGTATGGCGAGGACACTGTCATCACGGCTTGGGTCCCGATTGGGGATATCAAGATCGACGGCGGTGGCCTCATTTATCTGGAAAAGGGACACGACATTGGCGAAAAGGTTGAGCACGACTTTCCCGACCGCGCCCTGGCAGCCGGGCTCACCGATGAGGAAATGAAGAACGCGTATAATCAAAACATGCTTGGCGGCGGCTTGCTGGCTGATGGCCCTGCCGGGTTTGCCAAGGAACACAACCGGCGCTGGCTCCTCTCAGAGTATGAAGCAGGTGACGTTGTGCTTCACAACTCGTACGCTGTAAGTACATGGTATTTTCTACCGTTCCGTTTCCTCTTTCCTGTCTTATCTCCCCCGCAAGACAAGTGAGGTGATGGTGAGAAGCTGTTGCCTCAAGTCTTGGTTCGATTTTTCAGCACGACAAATTGCTCAGAGCTCGATTGCGTTAACTAACAGATGATAAACAGATTCATGCCTCAACTATCAATCACGACAAGGACAATGTAATCCGTCTCGGCACTGATCTCCGTTTTGTGGATTCCAGTCGGCCGTGGGATACTGTAAGTGTACCCATTACTTGCTTCTGAGAATCTTACCCGACGCTGACACGCTGGTGACAGAGGTGGTCAAATGTTCTTCGTGCAGGCGATGGACTGTAAGCTGATGTACATTTTGGTTCAAGAATCGACCATCACGCCTCATCTGACGCAAGTGCAGGTCTGGAGAAAGCTTTGCTTAGCTCTCTATTCGATGCCCGGGTGAAGGCCAATGAAATTTGAATAAATCATGTGAAATTACGATAAATTGAGAGTCAATCACCATGGCCTTGCTACTCTGCAACAAAGTTTTAAACGAAACCCAAATATTTACACATTTGCTCTTTTGCTACGGAAGTGGTTCATACATAGTCGTAACAGAGTAATAATGCCATGTTTCAAGTGATAAAGACAGAAAGCCAGAGAAGATAGTAAACCAAAGACTTTTCTATATCAAATTTAGTTCAATAGGGTCTAATGGTTGGGCTCATGCCAGTTTTTTTATGTTGGTCGTCACATGCAATCTGGACGCAAGCGCAGATATCCCGCTTGTCTCACGTAGTATCTTATCCAAAGGACCGAGGCTTTACGCAGAATCTAACACAAGTGACCATCGAAAGCCTCCTCTATCTACTTTGCGGAGTAAAATTGCCCCGCCTGGTGCTAACGGGCCGAATCCACTCGCCCATGCGTCATGGATATTAGCGGAGGCACTTTCAAACTCGATAGCAGGCTTTCTCCTCTAACTATGTAGTATTGTGCCAAGGAGCTTTCCAGCTTTGCTTTAGTGACATTCCCCATGGGGCCCCAGACCCACGACAGGGCTTTGGATTCCGGGGAAGGTCCAAAAGTACCGCCCTATCCGTCATATTGGCAAGCACTAAGTGCCTCTGCTACGCGGGGTACGGCTTTGGCATAGGCTCATTTGCCAGGATTCCGGACTGGGGGCTTAGTTCGGGACTTCTGATTTACTAATCTGATCGGTACTGCTACTTTCTCCAGGCGGATCTCCTGGGCAGTCCTGAAGGACTCCTACTGGGAGTAGAAGTACGGACTTTGTACAAGACTAATCCTAATAGGACGCTGGTGTGGTAGTGCTAGGTTCAAAAACGCTCGACATGGTGTTATACCACGTATTAGAAGTTGGGATCAGCGACCAGGAATCGACCAGCATCCGCGCAAGTGGTGGTGTTTGAGTTAGCGTTTCTTTGTGTTGAGAAAAGGACGTTCTACCATGTCGTCTAGAGATGTATATAGCTTCACACCCGCCCAACGTATAATTTATAATTACTATCAGTCTCTCTACTCTCTCACCAGCGGCCAGCTCCTTATCTTTGCCTTCATTTGCTTGATTGTCATATACGATGGAACGGCCCGCATCAAAGGAAGAACCCGCCGTTCTCAAGCCAACTGAAGATGTTATTCACAATGAGTTCGCCGAGAACCTTGCGGACCGTGCTGCGGAGGTCGAGTGCAGCCCATGGACCAAGTCTATGTTTAGGCTCTACGGCTGTCTACTCATCACGTACTTCTGCGGATGCCTCAATGGTGCGCAGTGTTTGACCGAAGAAAGGAAGAGTGAAAGCTAATATGACGAAATAGGATACGACGGGTCCTTGATGGGGGGCCTAAACGCAATGGCATCCTATCAGAGCTACTATGGAACGTACGTCATCTAGTTTCCAGAACTTCCCACCTCCCTTGAGACTATGTCGAACTGACCTGAATATATTTTGCCCTTCTAGATCTTCAACAGGGTCGCAGACAGGCTTTATCTTTGCTGTTTATAGCATTGGCTCTATTGCTGCCATCCCTTTCACTGGTCCGATCAACGATCTTTTAGGCCGGCGATGGGGCATGTTTACTGGTGCAATGCTCATCATTCTTGGCACTTGCATCCAAGCCCCCTCGACTTCTATTAGAATGTTTATGGGCGGCCGTTTTGTGCTCGGATTCGGTGTTAGCTTCTGTTCGGTAAGCGCACCCTGCTATGTCAGCGAAATGTCCCACCCCAAATGGAGAGGAACTCACACGGGCTTGTATAACTGCATGTGGTAAGTCTATACCGTCAAGAAGTAATTACCGCAAAGAATCTGTCTGCTAAGTCACTTGTTTTCCCTTCTACTTAGGTGGCTTGGCTCCATTGTCGCAAGCTGGACCATCTTTGGCTGTTCCAAGTGGAACGCCGGGTACGCCTTCCGCATTCCAATTTGGGGGCAGCTCGTTTCGTCAGTCATCGTGGCATGTGGAGTGTGGTTTGTTCCCGAATCTCCTCGCTGGCTTATTGCTCACGGTAAGTTGACGCAAGCCAGGGCTGTGCTCGCAAGATATCATGGAGAGGGTTCAGAGGAGCACCCAATCGTTTTACTGCAGATGGAGGAGATGAAGCATAGTATCCAACAAGATGCCTCGGATAAGAGATGGTGGGACTACCGCGAGCTCGTCAATACTCGATCAGCACGCCGCAGACTGATTTGCGTCCTCGGCATGGCTACCTTTGGTCAACTCAGCGGCAACTCAGTCACCGGCTATTATCTCCCTGTCATGGTTGAAAACGCAGGAATCACGTCTGAAAGCACACAGCTGATGCTCAACGGACTTAATCCTGTCTTCTGCTTCATCGCTTCCATTATAGGCGCACGCTTTAGTGACAAGATCGGTCGCCGGCCATTGTTACTCTATTCCATCTTCTTCTGCTCTATCTGCTTTGCCGTCATGACTGGCACCTCTAAGGCTGCTACGGCGGATAGTGGCAATCCTTCTGCCGCGAATACAACAATCGTGTTTGTTTTCCTGTTTGGCGTTGTATTTTCATTTGGCTGGACACCGCTGCAAACTATGTATATTGTCGAAACACTTACCACTACAACTCGAGCCAAGGGAACTGCAGTTAGCAACCTGGCTTCTGCTGCAGCCAGTGTCATCATTCAATACGCGTCAGGTCCAGCCTTTGAGGATATAGGCTACTATTTTTATATCTTTTTCGTCTTTTGGGATATTTTCGAAGGCATCTTTATTTACTTTTTCTTCCCTGAAACTAAGGAGCGGACATTGGAGGAGCTGGGCGAAGTGTTTGAAGCACAACACCCTGTTAAGAAGAGCTTGATGAGGCGAGATGCAGCTAGCGTCGCTGCCACACTTGGATTATAGTCTATAAATGGTAGCTACATACATTCTTTTAATACAAGGTCTCTGATTATGATAGAGGGAGTTTCAGCTCTTACAAACTGGTGCTATCAGCCGCGTCAAGTCGGAGGCGTCCCTTGGAAACCCTTGGTGAAAAACTGGCGTGGAGGGCGTCATTGAAGCCATATTGCGATCGTGAGGCGATCATGGATGCTGAACTTGACTTCGTCGGCTTACGCATTGCGCTCTATTTCCCAGACCAGTAGCAAAGTGCTATCCGGATGCTCATGAACATCCTCCAGTATGAGGCTACTGGACCTTTTGAACGCGACTGGAAACTTCGCGAGCCAGAGCTCTACCGGAATCAATTTGGTCACTATGCTGCCGATCACCTATGGATTTGCCTCGGGGAAGAATATAGAGGCACAGGCTGAAAGTATTCCAATCGAGCACTGAGCAGATGACAGCGGCTCTATAGTCTACTTTCCATCATTAGGCAAACATTTATTGCGTCCTGTATTGCATCAATCCCCAAAATCGACAACGCACCTGCGCACCATGGAGCAATTAAGCTCAGTACAACCAACACGCCACGCCACACCATGCCCAGCCTCTCTCCAGTCGTCAAATTCCTTTATTCTACTCCCTCATTTCCCTGGCGCCTCTCCCTGAGTGCACTCGGCAATACCAAAGCCAAACTCGCCGCAAAGCTGACCAAACCACAGCCTGGGGCCCGCGGCGAATATGACTGTGAACGCCAAGTTGTCATCGACCTGGCGACCAACGTATCCTCCACCGTTGCACAGATCTGAATCGTGGTCTATCCGGTCGGCAACTTTATCGCCCGATATCGTCATTCCGCGAAAGTGCGCGAAGAGTGCGACCTCGCAGCCCTGATTCTCGCCCACGTACGGCAGCGCGAGCTCCTGGCCGCGCAGCTTTCCGGCGAGCTCTTTGCAGGCCGAGACCTTGACGGGGCCGAGTGCGGAGCCGCACGTCACTCCCCACTCGGGATCGGCGCGTGCTTCGAGGGTGGAGGGCGAAGACTCTATGCTGCGGCGAGAAGCTGGAGCCGGAGGCATCTCCGACTTCGCTTCCACCATGGGCAGCGTTGCTCCCGCACGGCGGGCGGGGGCGTTGCAGACGGTACATGTGCCGTACATGCAAACTGTGCAGAGATGGACAGTCACCTGGGTTGGAAGTCTTGTCAGCACGCCGTGGCAGGTGTTATGATGGAATCAGGCTTCTCCTTACGTTGACGCCGTCGACAAGGCCCCATCCGTCACCGTAACAACCGTTCTCCAAGATACTCGATGCCATATACTTGTAGTCCGAACCCTTGAGAGATTTGGTCGCCCCGGCGCCGGGATTTACAATCCTCACCGAGCAGTCGCCGGCCTGCAGTTCGTTTCCTTCACTATAGTAGCCGTTGTCATCTATCTTCGCAATGGCCCTTTCACAGTTGTCGTGTCCGGGCATGGGATTCGAGCTGCAGTAGGCAACTGCCGACTTCCCAGGTATGACGGTGAACTCAGCCAACGCTGCGTTTGCGCCAACCAAGGCGAGGAAGAGCTGGGGCGCTGAGAATTTCATTCTTAGAGAGTAGGCAAGTGTGAAATGGTGGCAGTTGCAGATGTGATGTTCGTGCCAGTGGGATCAACATCTAGGCGATTGGATCATCCTCTTATAATGAGACGAGTCAGAGTAACCGGCGGCATGAAATGAAATCTCCCTAGCCTATAATATTTGAGCATCATCGACCCCACTGTAGTCTTGTCGTTGGTTACGAGACCATGTCGATAGTAGGAGGGCTGTGCCATGTAAGCCTCGTATAGGTTCTTGTTGGGGGCCTGTATCAGGAATCAAATTGGAGTACGCTACTAAACGGGCTGAAAAGTCTTGTCATCCGCCCGGGGTAACATGCACCCAATCAGCGCCAGCGCCCGTTTGTGCTGACTTCATGTCAGCGGCGATTAAGCGCGCAGGAGATGGAGAGGGCAGACAACAAGCTTACCTATATATAGCAGCGAGCAAGGTGAGTTCGAGGTGGTGACTGTATTAATCTGGCTTCACTGCAACCCTGGGCCTTGTTTCTTTCTTTTTATAACTTATACCCCGTATCCGGGCCCCTAATACCCAGAGTGAGCGTGCAAAAGATACGACAATGGGCCTGATTTACACTAAAAGGGTTAGCTTTTAAAAAGCAATAAAAGATTACCTAATAAGAGGATTTATAAATGATAAATAAAAATAATTAAATAAAATAAAAATCTTATTATTTATAAAGTTAGAATCTTGATAATATTTTTTATATATTTTAACATCCTAAACAAAGTAATATAGCAATATAACTACTGCTGTTAGCGATTTTAATATTGTCAGAAGTTTTGCACGTAACTGTAGCATGATTTACTGATATACAGGGTCTCTATGGGGGCGGTGAGATTTAAGGCTGACCCTGCCACTCACTAGGGCTATATATAGATGGCAACTGTACTGAAAAACTAGGAACAGCCAGGCCCAGACTCTAGCTTGCTACGGTGTACCAGGTGATTGTCGACAACGTCTTCAGCTAGGCGGTCTAATACAAGCTGCTCCTCAGCCTTGATAGCCCGCCCTCTCCGATTATTTGGGGCAATTAGTCCTGTGCTTGTGCGTGGAGAATTTGCTCGTCGTAGCAGCAGAATTTCGCCAGACGAGGCTGCGCAAGGGGATGCCGAACAAGGAGGTTCGGGACTTAGAAGTTACCATGCAGATTCAGTGTTGAGGGTCACTTCACCCACTTCTCGGGATAAAGTACCTATGGTTTACCTGCACAACCTATGCGTCTCTACTCTGAACTTGGTCTGCAGGTCTTCCAGCGCCACCCTTCCAAAGGAGCTAGACTTGCCAACAACCTCACAGTCCTTCCCACTAAGATTGTTCATGGTCTTTGGAGAAATAAACCACACTCGTTTTAGGAAGCTATGCTCCGCGCGCAGAAGAAGGGCCGGGATAGCAACGGAGCAGTTGTCAACGTCCGGGCAAAGGAAGAGCAACACGCCACTGGGGCTGTCGCTGGTGTCAAGCCAGGCCGGTCTCCACGTTGTTCCAGGTTCCTCCACGATCCAAGCTGCAATGAGACCATCGATCAGATGTTGAATAGGAATCAAATCATCCCACTGTGATGGCACAAACGCATCTATATCCTGGGCGTCCGCAGCCATGAGCTGCCCAAGCCCTTGGATGATGTCCGGATCCATGAGGTCTGGGTCTTTCAACTGCCAGCTTGCTTCCAGCCATTCTATCCCAAATTCGCGGATGCATGCCAGTAGCTCAGAGTAGAACTGCCTTCGTACCAACGCTTCATGTGACGCCTGAATAATGTCCTCGGGGAATTCCGAGCCTTTATCCGCAAACTCAGCAGCGAGTTCCGCACACTTGTTGACCACAGCTTCAGCCCAAGCCAGATGAGTGGGATTGGCTCTATGGACACTCTTCACTGTGCCTAGAATGACAAGATCAAGCTCCAGGGCGTCATCACGAAACTTCGGTGTTATCTCTAGGCACAGGTGCCTTGACCCAGTCGTGTAGGGCTCAATGATGTCGCTTCCTCGAGGCCAGCGCATCCAGGAAGCTTGCTGAAGACTCTTGCCGCAGGTAGACAAGCAGGTTGGATCTTTTGCCGAAAGCGCAAGATGGTAGATTGCATACAAACAATGTTCCTGCGTCATGGAAGAGTCCTTCAAATAGAGGCCGCATTGAAGCACATTCAGCACGATGCTGAGCTTGTCCGAGACCACACTTGCATCGAAGCCAAAAACTTGGCTGAAGGTCCGCATGTAGCTCGGAGTTACTGACTTGCTCTCTTTAATGGGCCTCCTTCCTGGGTTGAGTCTCCTAAGTGTGTATGTGTAGAATCGAGCTAGTGATCGTCCGTATGTAGTTTCCGACGAGGCAAACTCCGGGAAGGGCAAGACACTGGAGACAGACTTTGCGAGAATGCAAAGGTCAAGCAGAAACTCCGAGCTCATCTTGACCACTGTCGAGCGACACTGGTCATCGGGCTCGGCCGGGATGAAGAAGACTTGGTTGGTGCTCATGAGTAGCTCGTGGCCACACCAAGCGCGGGTGAACCATCTTGCTGAAAAGATTTTCCAAGTCAACTCGGTGAGAGTACGGCTTGTGTCGAGGTAATCGCGGTATTGCCAGCCGTGGCCTCGATTGATCGTATCCAGTACTGATTGCAATGCCAGTATTTCAGTCTTGGTGATCGTGATATCCTCAATGACGACGGCAACCAATCTTGCGCGCTGATATATCACGTCCATGGCGCCGATGGCTACGGCTTTCTCTTTGGGATCATTTTGATTGATGCACAGCTGATCTATCCACACTCCTTCGTCATCCGAGCGCCTCTCGTTGAGGATGGTCTCGAAGATGTCCTGCGAGATTGGAATGTTGCTCTCCGTCGGGGAACCGCCGACTACCTTTCCCGCAGTCGACCAGGAAGGATTGTGCCAGCAGTAGCTCAAAGCAATGTAAGAATCGGCCGAGGCCAGACTCCGATGCTGCTGACTTGCGATTGTTCGCTTGACTAGGCGAAACGGCGCATCGGAAACGGCCACGTCCTTCAGTCCGAAGAGGCTGGCAACTTGAGCGTTGTGAATCCCTTTGAGAATGGCCTCGCCTTTTTGACGAACTGGAAGACCGAGAGACGGGGCGTTGATGAGGATCGTGTTCTTGGCCGCTGACGGTACTGTTATCACTGTTTCTTCGCCGTTTCCTGCCTGTCCGGCAACTTCCGTTTTACACCAGCTCCCAGGGCCGTGTATCCATTCACTAGTCGTTGAGTCCCAGGGCATGGTTGGAAATTGGTCGAGCAATCCGACATTGAGAGCGCGATTTTCGAGTCAAATTCCCCCATCAACTAAAATCGGTATAAAAAAAGCTCGACAATACAACGCACTTGAGATGATTATTCACAGTCTGGCGACAGCAGCCTCGTCAGGCAGCAACGCATAGTGCTATATCTGCATGTGGGGTCCAGTAAAGCCCCGAGAGATCCACATTATCCGCCATTCCACGCTATTCCAGACTTAACAGAAGTGATTGTTGTTGAATTGGAGGCGCAACACTGGGCTTAAACATGCTTAATTGTGTACATAAACATGTTATTTTCTCAGAGTGGAAGGAACTTGCCGTCTTGATGGCCCAGAACGCATACTCAAGTTCAGGGTCATCTTCTGGTCACACAAGCTATTCAAGAACATCTATTGAAACAAGGCCCCGCCGCTACTTGCAACCTCAGCTCCGGTTTAGCTGAGAACATGTAATACGGAGGCAGAATAAGGCGACCGGGGGCCCTGCGGTACTCAGTAGGAGGCAGCAGTGAGCGTTTTCACCCCGGCTAGGTCCCATGGTCGGCCTCCTGCATGTACAACCCCGGCGCCACCACTCATATTGGGTCTGTTGGCTGCACAGCTACCTTAGACGGACCGCAACAGCAAATCAGGAAGGAATCCTTTATTCACGTGATGGGACGTGTCAAAGTTACCCCTCCTCAACGATTAAAGAGAGTCCTCGACTGGATTAAAGAGAGTGCCTCTCACCTGCTTTCTACCACCGGGTCTGCTTCCTGGCAGTCGTACTTTCACATCGCAATACTATCGCTAGGAAGAAAAAAGCCAAAGATGCATCGTCAGCTCGATATCAGGTCGCGGACCGTCGCGCCTGCGCGAAACCCGGCCGTCATATGCCGCTTCCACCTCCAAGGCTTTTGCCGGGCAGGCGATAAGTGCATTTTTGTTCATGAGACGACGGAGTCCACGCCCGCGCCCCAAGTTGCTCCTCTCGCGGAGCAGGCAAAGCTGCCTTGCAAGTTCTTCCTCCGTGGACACTGCTCCAGAGGCGAGCAATGTGCATTTTCCCATGACCAAGCACCTTCCGGCGAGGCGGCTGCGACGAAAACCCCATCGGCCGATACTCGCGCCCAGGTTTCGTGTTCCTTTTTCGCAAAAGGGCAATGTCGAAATGGAGATGGTTGCCCTTTTCTACATGCTGAAGACACGATACCAGGTACCTTGTCTGAGGAAACGTTGGTAGGCTTATCCGATGTTCCAACCACTGCCCGATACTGATGAGGATTCAGGTTCCAGTAATGGAAAAGTGCACTCGTGACCTACTCGGGGCATCGATCAGTTTTGGACCAGGGGCATCAGTCGAAAAGGTCTCGCTCGTTTCCGACTTTTCCACGGCCAGAATCAACAACCTCCCGCCTGGAAGCAGCCCAGGATACGTTTCCCATATCCTCAGCCGCATCGGCATTCAGGTGCCCTCTACTTCGATCCGCGTGCGGCCACAAGGGCAGGAGAACCTGATGATGGCGGCAGATGTCAGGGCCGAGGATCCAAATTTCGCCAAGTCGCTCTGTGCCAAGTTTGAGGCTGGCGAGTTGTCTCAAGTCGACGGCTTGTCGAGCGTCAAAGTCTTCGCCCTCGCGGTACCAGCTTCCAACGGCGCGGGAGGCTTCGCTCACCGTGCCAACTGCAGAAAGGTGATTTGCTCTTGGCATAAGCCGATGCAGTTGGCGCTGCTCAACTTTGACGACGAGGAGACAGCTAGAGATGTATGTGACCGCTTCTCCAGGGGAGCATACAAGGTCCTCGGCTCAACTGTCTCTTGCGGGTTGCGTCAGGCCGACGACCCATACTCGTACGGGGGCTATCGACGCAGGTTTCCCTCTGTGTCTCGTAAGTGGACTCTTTCGCTTCGAGTGCCACTCAAGGCCTCTGCCAAGGATATACTGCGCATGATGCCCAGAGATTCGAGACCAAGCCGCGTCAAGTTTGAAGGCACTACATACAGGCTGGGGGAAGAATGCAACGCGAGACAGCTCGCCATGATAGAGAAGCTTCTGACAAGCATCGGGCCTCTGGAAATGAAACTAACCGCCAACACGGAGACCCCGGGGAAGCGAGTCAAGGCCATGGCTCGATTCACAGATGAAGCAGACGCGAAGGAGGCCGCAGGGGCGCTCAACAATACGCGGCTGCCATTCAACGAGTCTGATAAGCTCAACGTCAACTTGGTGTACTCGTCTACCTACAAGGTTGCTACCAAGGTTTTTGAAGTCGTCCAAGGAGACATCGGGGCGGCCGAGATTGCGTACAGTGAGCTGCACATCAATTTCAAGCACTTCCCGCCGACCAACGGATACACCACTTTGCGGTTGGAGGGTGAGGGCCGCGAAGAGCTTGCCGCTGCTGAGAAGGTGGTTGATGGCATTCTCCAAGGCCAGAGAGTAACTGACAAAGAGGGCGAGAAGCCCTTCTGGAACCCGTCTTTCGGTAACAGAGCAGCGGCAAGCAAGGCCCTTGGGCCAATCGAACAGTTGTTCGGGGTCGCCTTCCAGTGCGTTCCTTCCAAGGCAGAGATACGAGTGTACGGAACGCTAGGCAAAGTCAACAAGGCTCGCGATGCATTGCTCGACGCCTTTGGTGACAGCCCGTCGACGTCGCATTTCATATCGCTCGACGAGAAGAGCTTCCAATGGGCCATCCGTGGCGGCTTCCGGGACCTGAGAGACGCCTTGGGCCTCGAGAATGTGATTTTGAGCATCCTGCCGACAACCAAGAGAATCGAAGTGATAGGCGCTCGAGCGTCATATGATCTGGCCATAGACATCATGTCCGGGAAGAAGACAGTGTCGCAGAAACAGCTAGAGCCCGCTGCTAACGACTGCTCCGTGTGTTGGACCGAGGCCGAGAATGCTCTGACAACTAAGTGCGGGCATGTCTACTGCCTCGACTGCTTCGAGAACTTTTGCCAGTCCGCCGATACGGGCCATGGTGGCTTCAATCTGAAATGCCTGGCCGACGAGGGCTCTTGTGGTACTGTTTTTGGCCTCCCAGAACTGCAAGAACACCTGTCCTCGCTCGCCTTCGAGGAACTCCTCGCCTCGTCCGCCAAGTCCTACGTCAATACACGGCCGGACGAGTTCCGATACTGCCCAACAGCGGACTGCGGACGGGTCTACCGGGTGGCTCCGTCAGACCGACCCGGAGTATTCACCTGCCCCGGCTGCCTCAAGACCGTATGCACCTCGTGCCATCATTCCCATGCGGGCAAGTCGTGTGCCGAGTACAAATACGTCGTTTCTGGGGGCGAAGACGAGTTCGAAAAGGCCAAGAAGAAACTTGGGATAAAAGACTGTCCAAAGTGTAGGACCTCGATTCAGAAGTCGTCGGGATGCAACCACATGACCTGCGGCCGGTGCGGCGTGCACATCTGTTGGGTCTGCCTTGCTACGTTTCCGACTGGCAATGCGTGTTATTTTCACATGAACCAAAAGCATGGGTCAATATTTCCTAATGACCCTTTGTATAATCCATAAAGGTTGCAAACTATCTATAACTAGCAGTTAATAGGCATTTAGGGGTGTGGGGATCCTCGAGGATAGCCTTGAGGGTCTTTTCATTGGCGCTTGATGTGGCGAAAGCCAAATTCCCGAGCGTCTGGACGTCGATCACTATCACTTGTGCGAGATGGGCGAGCACGGCAAGACAGAGAGGGTGCCCTTGCGGCTGAAAGTTTTGCCATCGAGGTCCAGACAGAGTGTGCTAGGCTGAGGGATGGAGGAGAGGAAGACCTGGAAGTCTGGAAGGGTGGTGACGGCATGGTGACAGGCAGTTGACCACGTAGTGGTAGGCCTCCCGCATATCGAATTCATCAGAAAACAACTGCTAAAAACTGATTGCAACAACATTCCTGAAATCTCCAGCCTTAAAGACTCCTAGCCATTCATTGATGAAATAGCAAAAACATAATTGAGGATATAAATATGGGGGAAAAAAAGGAAAAAAAGGAAAAAAAGTGGTTGTACAACAACTGGGGGTCTCGTCGATGCGAAAGAATAACGGCTGGTCGCGGAGCAATGCACTTCGTTGGGCCAGTTTCCAATAAATCGGTACAAGTTTATCTCAAGGCGCAAAGGAAAGGATAACATATCGGTCGATGAGAATGGCCTGTAAAAATTACGGCTGGCGGTTTGGATTGACGTGTAATGGACTCGCATATCTATGGTTTACGCGTGCAGTTCAAGCGTAAGCTGTCCCATGCACTTAAATTGGCACTGGCAGATATTCAAACTTGTAACCTATTACAAGCTTGTGAGATGCATAGTAAGAATATCCGAGACATCCAGTATCTTTTCCGAGGAACTTTTTTACAAGTCTGGATCATTTCAAAAGCTATATGCAAAATAAACCCGTCAATTCCACTTCGCCCCTTCGATCCTAAAAACTTAATCCAGTCGATGCAATATCTCCGTAAGCAAACATTTGGGGAACTCGCTCAGGCTGTCCATAAGGTCTCGAAACCGATGGTTCATCCATAACTCTTCGAATTTGCAGGCAGTGTAGGTGGAAACTAGGGTTCTCAATGGATCGGGCTGTTCTTCTTTGTCCCACGTATTTTTGAAACAATACTCTACGAGCTTGATTACATCCCAGGAGCCTTCTTCGCAGAGCGTAAACTGTGTCAAAGCTCGCCTGAGATTGCGAAGGGCTAGAGTTTGCAGGCCGTCAATGCCATGATAGTCTGCAAAAACATAGATCCGTGCATGTGAAAGGAAAACGTCAGTGCAGTCGTCTTCCGGTTCGATGTGGCGTGCTTGAGACTTGACCTCGGGGTCTGGGTCTGGGTGAAGACTCGTAAAGGTGTACCATAAGAATTCCTTTTTGTTCGTGAATGAATCGGGAGATAAAGGGGCAACGTGTCTTTTAGCTTTGTGTCTTGTGGGAAAATGCACAATGTCGGCCTCAGATTCGCTGGCCCTTTCCAGAATAGTGGTGAGATCTGCTGTTTTTCGTTTCTCGGGGTCTGCTCCATCGTAACTTCCGGTGTACGCGAACTGGCAAAACCGAATGAATGTTTCCTCGTCCGTCTCGTCCCAGACAACACACTTTTCGATAGCCTCTTTCATGCCCCCATTAACGAGTGTGTCCAGAGCTTTAGACTGATGCGAGACGAGGGCGGAGTGCATGGTGAATTCCTTCCTCCCAGGGCCGACGAGGAACTTGAAAGGATGCGAATTGAAAATACTAGGCAGGTCAGTAGTTGGTATTGTAGAAGATGTCATGACCAACCTTCCTAAATATTGTGTAGATGTCATACTGAAAACCTGGAAATTCGGTGTATTATATTTGAGGAGGTTGCAATGAAATATTTAAGCAAGTTCAGGGCAGTTACCAGGCAATATTCAACGAACGATTGTTCCGGATAGACAAGTGGGCACCTGGGAAGCTATATACTTCATACCCCTCCCTCTCTTTCAGCATTATGACGACAGTCAAATCATGGATCTGTCCACGTGATCAGACGGTGCGTGGCTCAAGTGTCTACGGTAAAGTCTCAGTAAATTGGCCAAGTCTAGCGCGACCTTAGGCCAGAAGCTACCCGAGTCTACCTATTAAATGGAAGTCCGATCAAACCCACTATTAAGCCTAATCAAGTTACAACATCTCACGAAATGCAGCGCGAGACTTAGTTAATTTATTAGACTTTACCGTACTAGCCAGATCCCTCATCTACACGTGTATTCATACATAATGGATGATGCGGAGCTCCGGCACCGTGAACTTCGCACATTCCCTTCCCTTGTCTCCTTTCAGTAGTGTCGTAATAGCATTCCATTTGTGTCGTTTATAATGTTTGAGATGAGTCCCAACCTCCAAGATCCGAATTTAATAGCTGATGTCGTGGGAATGAAAACCGGAAAATGATGCGATCATGGTGGGAGAAGTCACCTAGATAATCCATCCTCATCGCTAATACAACAGCGGGCGGAGGTAAGCCGACAATTTCGGATCTATCCGATTCTGTATCGAATGTAGCCGAAGACCAACATTGGGTTACGCTGCACATAAAACTGAAAGATATACAAATCTAATTAGATACTCAATCGTTGTAACCTTGAACGTCCAAAAATTGCTTGCCCATTTTCGAAGCGATCTTCTTCTTGCTGTTTGGCCTATCGCGATTCTTAAGGCCTTCATAATTGGACCCAGCAGACTCAGTTTTCGTTGGGCGAGGATACCTCTACATTCGTGCCCCTAAAAAAACGCTCTCACGTTCAATCAACGCATCTTTTTCACTATTCGAAGCGAAGGGGAAATGCACACGATTCCCATAACGAGGCCATCTAAAGAATATATCTAACATTCGCATAGTAAATGCAGAAAACGACAAGGTCAACCCTGTCCACAATTAGCCTACTGATAAATAAAACGACATGTCTGGGACTGCTAATAGGTATCGTAGATTTGGACGGTCGTAGAATTGCGTGACCATGCTTATGGCTCATGTTTGTTGCGCGAACTACCAGCGCTCCAGCCTTGATATCTCGGCGGTGTTGCGATCATAACCAAAACTTTTGCTCATGCTAAGAAAACTAACCAGAAGAGGCAACGAGTGGCGGAAGTGAGATATATTTGAGAGGAGGACGATCGGACCAAGTTATCAGACCAGATCAGCGGGGTTAGGCTGAGGGATGTCGCAGTCGGGAAGAGCGTCACCGTCACCTCGACCGTCGGCAATGTGATATAAGCTAATGAGGTTAGCCATACCATCATCTAAGAACGGATGGAACTTTTAAGGCGGAAACTGCTCCGAACTCTACGACCAACAGCAAGAATGGCACATAGGTTGTATCAAGAGCTTTATAACAAACATCTTACAAGGCCGAATTGTAGCCAATTGTTAATATAATTACAAGAAAGGTGTATATACAGGTGTTCACCAGCTGTCGCTCTTCTGAATCCATCCATAGCATCCATTCACATATGTACTGAATTGATGTCTAAGACAGCATGTCAATGCTGTCAAAGCTAACACCGCCACTGAGGTATCCAGAGCCAGTGCTGCCAGTCACAATGCTGACGGTCATGATCTGCCACTCGCTAGTGCTTTGCTTGAATGCACTGGATGGCACGGTAAACTCAAGCTTGACGTTGTTGCCACGATAGGTACCTGTGGTCAAGCTTCGGGTCTTGGCCTGGTTAGTTGCGCTAGGCGTAGTGGCTGACCAGTCGTTGACCTTGATCGTGGGTCGGCCGTTGATGTATGCCTCAGTGATACCAATGCGGATCTTGTGAGAGGTTGCCAATTGCGCAGTGGTGAGCTTGAAGTAGACAAGATGGTTGTTGTTAACGTCGGTCCACATATAACCGGGGAAGTTATTGGCCTTGCTCGTGCCAACAATGAAGTTGCTTGGCTTCCAACTGGCCAGTCGCTTGTCGGAGGGATGCATGTAAGTGGGCTTCATCTTCGCGTCCTCGAAGTTGAGGAAACCTCGCGGGGTTCCGTCCCACTCGCCGATACGCCAGATGGCGCTGTCGTCAGCCGGGTCAGTGGCCTTGAGCGTGTTGACGGCCGTGCCGGCGCCCTTGTTGATGGTTATGGAGCCAGTGTACACCTCAAGCTCCTCCTTGTAAACTGTCAGGGTGTAGGTACCAGGGATAACCTTCTTGATGGACCAGGCTCCGTTGCTTGAAGACGCAACACCCCAGTACTGAGCGTTGGTGTTGGACAGACCGACGGTGTAGGTATATCCAGTCTTCATGTTGGAAATACCAACACCCGAAGCATAGCCACGGTCGGCCCAAGTAGTCCATCCAGACAGCTGTGAATAGTCAGCAATGCTTCAGATCGCCATCCTACTGTTGGCCACACTTACAGAAAGAGCATCAACCCAGGTCCAGTCAGCGTTGCGAGCGTAGAGGCTGGAGCTAGGAGCGCCACCGTCGGTAAAGGACAGGACATGAGGCCCCTGAAGACCAGTTCGCATAGGGTCGGTACTGCCCATGTTGTAGTAATAGATCTCGTACAGATCCTCGCCGGTGGGATCGGCGCGAGTGAGCAAAGATCGGAAGAAAGGACCGCCGGATGCCTTCTCGTGGTTGGAGCGGATCATGTACAGACCAACCGATCCGGTGGTTCGGCCGATGTAGTCGTCTAAGTTGATTAGTATTGATAAGGAACGTAGGTTCAAACAACATACAGTCCATGGTTCGTCCATAAGTAGAGCCCTGGTAGTGCTTGCTCTTGGTGATGCTGCCGCTGTTGATGCTGACGTCAGAAGCCTCGATGTAGCTGCTACCGGAGTCGTAGTAATCTGTGTATTGTTAGCGCCTGCTTCAACATACGGAACTTGATATACATACCGGGATCGGTCGAGGCGTGGCTAAAGATGCCAGACTTGATACGCACGATGTAGCGCATAGCAGACACGCTGTCATCGGCCTTGTTGGTGAAGAGGTAGACATTGTTGTTCTTGTACCGCATAACAATGTAGTGCTTCAGGGTTCCATGCGTGACTGAGACCTTGATGACATTGGTGCTAATGGTAGCAATCGTCACCGTGCTGGCGCCAAGACCAGATTCCACATGGCTGAAGAATGTTAGAAAGATTCACTGTGAACATCAATTGTGCTCACGTATTCTTGCCGCCCCATCCGTTAAACTCTTGCCCCTTGTACTTCAAAGAGTTGATATCACCAGTTGACTTGCTGACACTGATGATCAGATCCGCACCGGAGTCAATGACGTAGTTGCCGTTGGAATCTGTCCATCCCCAGGCCGCTGCCACAGCAGCTGGCCAGAACAGCAAAGCATAGACGGCTGTTAGAATCAACATGATTGCTTGCCGAGTACAGTGAAATGTTCCGTCCCGCTCTCCTATTATAACGGATCGTCCCTTCACGCTCCTTTTATAAATTACCTGTCGCAGCTTCTCCCCCTATACCGTTACCACCGCAGCCTATTCTAAATATGAACTGATGTCCGCGTTCCTACCCCCGTACTATTGTCTCGGCTAAGCGGGGCCGGCTTTCCCGATTGCAGAGTCTTGGCCGTTGGCCATTTGTCTCGGATATCCGGTAGACCCGTCCTAGCGCCGGCAGGGGATATTTCCACCAATATAGCCGGGATCATTGAGGCGCAACCCCAATAGAATTGTCCGACTGATATAGAGTTGGGTGGCAAGGATTGATGTGATAGAAACGGACATGAGCCAATAAACAAACATCATGCGAGCTTAAAGTGGCATGGACTAGCCGTGATAGGGCCAGAGCCGTTCGTCTCAAGGGCAGGCATGTCAATTAAGCACGTGGGATGTCGCTGACCATGACCTCAGCGGAGCTGAATTCCGCGATGAAATGGGACGTCAGCGGCTGGAATTTCGCCGCCCCTTCACGCCAAGTCAATTTGACTCTGCTCCGCCTCTGCGATTGTGCGACTTTAGGTTGACCCTATTCACAAATTACAGGGAACACCTCGATGTAACCCAAGACATTTCATCATCGTGGTTATCAACTTCCTCTTTGGCCACCGTCGTCGTACAAGTAGTGGAACAAAATACGAGTGTCACGAACTCAAAGCATGCCTGCAACCTCAAAAGTTCAATTTTGCTTGGCAGACGCCATCTATATCCGAGATTCTCTGGGGCGGGATGTATAGTCCACGAAGATCGCATACGCGTATTTACGACTTACATTCATCAAGCTTGCTAGTTTATATTGTAACAAATCTTGTAACGAAAACATGATTAATACCCTACATATTAAAGCTGTGCGAGCTGTTCTATCTCGAAAACTATTTCGGAAAATCGGGTCCAGTCGCTGTGTTTGTAAGCGGATGTATTGTGTTTACCGCGACGAAAAGGGAAGTTGGGGGCAAATGATATCACTAAGACTCCACACATTTGTCTTTGTGGTCCATAATAGCATGAGCTTCAAAAGGCACAGTAAATAGGCTTCATTAATATTATTGGTACATTGATTTACCAATTTACTCAACTCGTCTTTTGCATCGACCTCCTCGGTGTTGGAAATACTATCGCAGACAGCAAAGTTCCCAAACTGTCAAAGTCGCCCGCTACAACCAGACGGCTAAAACCGCGTTTCACTTCAGAGAGCGGAGGCACCAAGATATCCCGACTAAACGCTAAAGTTTTCGCCAGGAAAAGTGTACATTTTAACTTCGACTTAGAGATAATGACTCTTATCGGGCAATTAACGATGCAAAGTCCCGCAACATACCAACAAATCTACCGGATTTTCACAATCTCGTGTCGTTGAACCTCAGATGAGTCCAACTCACCATAATTGCATACATCCTGGCACAATTCTCTGGAGCCTACTCGATCAGACACTTTCTTACCGTATTTTGCGTTATTGGAGTTAAATGGATGGATATTAAGGTTTATGCTAGAATTATTCAGCTAGTCTACCACACAGCAGTAACATCACGTTTGTCGATGTTCTTGGCAGACGAAGGCCGTTGATGATTCGCATTTCAATCCAGGTCGCTTACTAGTCCTATTGTCATGCTGCTATGGATTTCGGTGCTGTTCTTTGTGCACGTGCGATGGCGTGGGTGATGAGGTGGCTCTATCCCTTACTTGGATTCTACAAGGACATCTCCCCGTAATAAAACATGAATTCTGCTTCTTATCGCTTTTTGAATGGGGGCAGCTGGTTGAAATACTACTCGAGACTGCATGCGCCACTATTATAAAAAGATCTTTACCTGTATACATCCGAAGGTGTGTGAACCATCATGTTCACCCACATGTCCTCACCTCCGACCCACTCTCTGAGGTTCTTAAGGATCGTCTCGTTATCTACTGTTCTGAAATCCTCTATCTTGTCCAAATCCCGCGCTCCACGATTGCTACCTTCGCCAGTGTGTGGCCAATCACTAGCCCATACCAGTCGATGGGGCACTTGTTTACCTAAAGCACTGATAATAGACTCGAGGTCATTATAGCCCGTGTCACCTTGATTCGAAGCGCGGTATAGGCCGGAGATTTTGATAATGACCTTGGAGTCTTGTGCCAGCGAGACCAAAGACTGGAATCCGGGCTGCTTTGTGGAGTCGATGGATTCTGTCAAGCTTTCCGCACTTACAAGCTTGGAATGTCCCAGCAGACCGCCAATATGGTCGGCAATGACTTGAACAGGGAGTTCATGGATCGTGTCATAAAGATCGTCAATGGGTTAGCCTTAAGACACAAAATAGCGAGCGATGTCTACTTACCGTCCCATACCCTTGCAGGGCAAAATAGCTCGAGTTTCCAATTGGGAAGGTCTTTGATTTTTGTTGCAGCTTGCGTAACAAGCTTGCGCAGACTATCCACATCAACCGCACGCCCATCTGACACCATATTGAGCCGCAGACCGCGAACTCCAAGTTGATGCATGGACCACAGCTCATTATCCTGAGTCGTAGCGATATTCATGACTGCAATTGCGCGTGCTAATGTAAAGCCCTGGTCTCGGAGCTGCTTTAGTGAGTGGAGCAAGACTTTGTTGTCAGTGCCGTACGGTGACGGCTGGACGAGTACCAGATTCGACGGACGAGCATCTTCAGTCAAACCAGCGCTGAAACGCTTCAGCTTTTCTAAACTCGCCTCAGCGGGAGTATACGCTCTTGACGGTGAGTATGCTCCCACTGAAGCATCGAAAACGTGCACATGTGTGTCCCAGGATCCTGGAGGAAGAAGCCGTAAGGCACTGGCACGCGACCTTGCAGATCATTTTAGTACAGGTTCAGCTCACGTTCCGTCGAGCTTGCATACCCAGAGAGGAGCATTGTAATCGCTGTCTGGTTTTTGATCGTCTTGGACTGGCGAATTGGCGAATTGGCGAATTGGCGAATTTATCTTGAATGAATTGTAACTCACACTACGCTGCTTCGGAACTTAAGTAGAACATATTGAGTCCTTTCGGCACGCACATAACCGTGATATTGTGGACCCTCGCCGATCTTTCGGATACATCCGATGCTCACCTTCGGAGCAACTCCGCCCCTGAAATTTCATGCTTGACAATCCAGAAGTCGATTCCACCGAATGTTCAACCGGTCAATCTACTACAGATCGTATGGTTTATTGTGCAACGGGTCGACTCGGATCCTTCACACTGCTCGATCCTACTTCGCAAACCATGGGCGCGCGGAATGCCACAGACGGAGATTCTCCGCCGGCTTCATCGGACCTAGCCGACAGGCCAAAGTCGACTCACCGACGGGGCCTCAAAAGAAGCTCTGCGGCTTGCCAGCGATGCCGCCGGCGGAAACAAAAGGTGCGAATCCGTTCGGGACCATTCCCGACAAGACGCGTGGCTACCTGATTCTAACCACTGGCGTGTAGTGTGATGGAAGTCTGCCGACGTGTGGACCTTGTTCACTTGCTGGGACATCATGCGTTCCATCAGAGCGTCTCATGGTGCGAGTAGATCCCAACTGTGAATGTGAACGGCTCCGAGGTCAGGTTAAGGACCTCCAAGACCAACTGAACGCTCTCCAAGCCCAGCAAAATGTCCAAGCGACCTTTTTCGGCCAAGTCGGCAGCGATGGACCAGATTCCGAAGGGCTCGCGACCCTCGTCAGTCAAACCTCCCAGCGAGCATCGGGAACACTTGACCCAGCGCGTGGCTTCTCGCCTGAATCAGACACTTTCTATCGCGGCCGTATGCTCCTCCCAACCTTTACCAAGAACAGCACGGCGGACACTCCGAATGCCAGCTTTCTGAGCAGTGCGTGGCACCTGTGGAATGGCTTGGCTGAGGCAAGCCCACCCGGAGATGCACCGGATGCGATGCAGCTATCACTTGATGACTACGACTCAGAGTTGGTAGAAATCTTTTTTGCTCGTCGGTGGCCTCAATTCCCTGTTCTTCACAAGCCAACGTTTATGGAACGTCATTTCATACCATTCTCAAAGGGAGAATCCCACGACAAGCTGTCGTCGTTTCAAGTCAATATGGTGCTTGCAATCGGAGCTTCCGAGCAATCCCGTGCGAAGACCAGGCCGAAACCCTCACATCATCAATTCTTCGAGGCCGCAGTCCGCGATTTGGGCAGTGTCCTAGAAGCGAGCGACATCAACTGCATCCAGTGTCTGCTTCTGCTTTGCATGTTTGGCAGGGATGAACCGCAGCTAGTCAATCTCTGGTACACTGCTGGTCTGGCTCTACGTCTCGCCGTGGGAATTGATCTCCATCGTCACGAGACAGTGGCCAATAAATCTCTCATCGACGCAGAAATGTGCAAGAGGCTCTTTTGGAGCATGTATACGATGGACAGGAGTATCTCGATCGCCATGGGGCGTCCGCTCGGGATACAAGACGCCGATATCACCATGCCCCTTCCGCTTTGTATATCCGACGACAAACTCAGCAACCCCGATGAGCCCTCTTTCATCAACCCGAGTTCAAACGTGAAAGATGTATCCACATTCCTCCACATCGTTAGCCTTCGGCGTATTAACACCGACATATACAAGGCACTACACTCGGCGGGAGAGACAAATATCGAGGGATACAGTCTCGAGGCCATTCGACAGGAGCATTTTGGTCGACTCGGCCATTGGTTGTCCTCGGCACCAAGATACTTGGCCCCAACTTCGATGTACCAGATGACAGAGTGGTTTCAAATTGCCTACCACCAGGCCATATTGAATCTCTATCGACCTTCACACGCATCTCCGGTTGCAACGATTGACGCTATACGCCTCTGCGCGGACTCATCCATCAGCCTCATCACCTGCTACAGCGCTCTATATGCCAAAAACAAAGTGACGTACACATTCGTTGCTCTGAATTCTCTGTTCATGGCTGCTGTTACAATGCTATACAGTTTGCGTGCGAGCTTCACTCTCCGCCAGGAGTTGACCAAGGAAGTCGCCGAGTCTAACATTCGTTCCTGCACGTCTCTGCTGACGGATATTTCCAACGGGCGGGCAGTCGGGCAGCGAAGTGCACAAATTGTTACAAGGTTGGGGAATGCAACGTTAGAAATATTTGACACGGCCCCAACACTGGGCAACGAGGTCGACACGGAATTCATGTTGTGGTTTGGAGTCAAGTCGCAAAATCCTCCTGAGCCAGGGCAGCCTACGCCGAGCATTGATGTACCATGGAACGACTTGTTTAATCAGGGCTTTGATCTCGGTGGGACGTTCTGCAATGACTTTTTATTATAGCTTGAAGTCTTTTCAATAATTCCCTAGAACCCGAAGATAAACGTAGTAGGTTTCGTCATGGCGGCATTGTATTGTACATGTAGCTATAGGGTAATTTAGCCTACCTTTAAGTTGCTCATGGGCTGGATATTTTACGCTCGGAATTGAAAACCCAATGTTACTGCCAGGGCTGGTAAGGTTAATTTTACTCCCGCGTAAGTCACATACTGTCTTGAAGTGTTGTGTTTGAGCCGGGTATTATTGTGCACTGAATGTTGCCGACTGAATGTCTGTTTTGTTAAGAACGCGATTATCTGATTTCCCGGCGAGAGAGCCTAATTATTCCATGTGCATCTTTATTATCTTTGTAGTCCCACTCCCCTTCAGTGGGTGCCTCGCTGTAGTTTGCCGGGTCAACGGAGGGGACCTTAAGAATAACGTCTTCATGACCTGGGATCGAAGCGTGAATATCGGCGAATGTGCCCCCCCGATCAATGGATATCTGGACTCTTGACATTGTTGCAATGGCTATGGCAACTCTTTGGATGGTAGTATGCAACTGGACGGTTTTAGCCACTCCACTCCGTCGAGTTCTGAGGGAGCAAACTGTTTATCTTGCTGGATAATGATTTTGTTGGCAGTCAAACATCAGTTGTGTTAAAAAGACACAGGATCATTGGTATGTTGGATATGCAAGTTGAGTTACGTAGATTGAATACTTTGATACTCAATAACAGTTAACGCAGCTTCAAACGCACCTCGAACATTTTCAAACACCATCCTCGGTCTTGTCGCCCGATCAAAGGCTGTGAGGAGTCAGCTGCCACTAGCCTCATTCTATAAAGACGGCTGCGGATGTCCGGTTTTTCCGTCGAGAAGACAACGCGTCGATTATCCTTGGTCAAGATGACGCCGGGGACCCACACCGTGAGCGGGCTCGGATGTCCGCTTTGTGAAGATTGCCGCTTATCGCTTTAGGAGTTGATCGGCAAGTTGTTCCCCACACTTTGATCTCGCTCTTGGCAAGGTGTCCTGGGAGGACTTCGATTTGCCATGGCGGAGAGAGGATTGTACGGGGTTGCTTGGGGAAGAGATATAGACGGTGTTCCCGCTCCGTAGCTGACCGTCTGCCTAACAGCGGGCATCTTGAACCTGCTTCCTTCATACCTGGCTGCTGCGTTTATAAAACTCGCAATCCGCTCATTCTACACGACGACTCCACTCGCACTTCTGAAAATTCAACACCAAAACACAAAATGACGACAACAACCACCACCATTGCGTTTACGCAAAGCCTGACTTTGACATCCCCGAGCTTGAAAACTGGCCTTGAGGCTCGGTTGGCCGCACGCAGCAATGAATACACAAAGTCCACCTCCGGCCTCGCTCCGAGGCATTTGCAGGCGAACCTAATCGTCCTGCCATCCCGCTACGCCTCCGACTTCCGCGATTTGTGCGCCCGGAACCCTGTTCCGTGTCCCTTGATTGCAGAGTCGAAGACGATTGGTGACTATTCCGAACTGCGATCCCACTTAGCCACTATTGTCGACGGTGGTAAAATCGCGTCTTCGCTCGATATACGCACCGATTGTCCACGATTCAACATATACCATGACTCGAAACTCGTGAAGGCCGGCGTATCCGATATTGTTGATCAATGGACTTCGGATCATGTTGCCTTCCTTATTGGGTGCAGCTACAGCTTTGAGTCGGCCCTTGTAGCTGCCGGTCTGCCTCCACGCCACGCGGTGCTGGACCGCAATGTTCCCATGTATCGCAGCAACATTCCCCTAAACCCGGCAGGCGTTTTCACGGGAGGTACATACGTGGTATCCATGCGCCCGTACAAGAAGGCAGACATCGAAAAGATCCGATCCATTACGCGCAGCTATCTCCCAACCCATGGGGAGTGCGTGGCCTGGGGTTGGGATGCTCTTGAGAAGCTTGGTATCCAAGACGTTGATAAGCCACAGTGGGGTGATGCGCCTTTGACTATGGATGGGCGTCCTTTGAGCACGGTAACTGGGAATGAGGAGGATGTACCCGTATTCTGGGGATGTGGTGTTACTCCGCAGGAGGCTGTAATGAAGGCACCGTTGGAAGGTGCCATTATGGCCCATGCTCCAGGACATATGCTTGTACTGGATTGTCTGGAGGACGATGTTCTCAACTAGTGTTGCACTTCAGTGTTTGATCCCATTCTGAGGAGACCATGCGTACTATAAAACCGCAGGTAATTTACCACTTGCCTATTCCATAAATTTATGAGGTTCGTGACGTTATTCCACATGCTTTGCTCTCCACTCGTATCTTACCATTATTGTCACTCCAATAGCACTAAGTTGACACGGGAGAAACCATTACTCTGCGGGGTAAACACTTCATCTCTCTAAAGAGCTCTCAAGGGAGCGATAGCCAATGACGCAGATTGACTTTGCTAATTTACTACCGACTAGGTCATATGCCAGCGCCTAAGGTTGCCAAAGGGATAAGCAAAGCTAGAATTGCTTGACCTGATCCCTCGCAAGTAGGTACAACTTATTTCCCTCAGGACCTCATAAATGATGCATTGGTTGATGATGCATATGTGAACGCCGAATGATATCGGCGCCGACCAAGAGTGGGTCGGGACCTCGGCTGTACTCCCCTGCATTGCGATCTAAACGTTACCGCGGGGTAAATCAGCATCTGGCTGGCTGAGATTGTCATTTAATCCATCGGAAGTCGATGAGAGTACCAATAGAAGTCAATAAGAGCACTTATAGGGCCCGACAGATCCATCAGCTTCAAGAATCACACAGGTCACTTCACTCAATCTCAACTATGGAGGCTGCGTTTCACACCCAGAGCTTCGACAAGGCCATTTCGGTCACGCCCATCTCGAACCATGTCTACTCGGCGAATCTGGACTCATCTTGGGCCATCGGCGATGGTGAGCAAGGCCTAATCCGAAGACCCTGTAGCTTTCTGCAGAGGTAGTACCCTCAGCTCGGCTCACGCGTATCTAGTTCCACATGGCGGATACCTGGTAGCCATTCTGTATCGTCTCACCCGCTCCCATTTCGCACTCACACACCCGGGCCGACACGATGGCAATGCGGCGCCGATCGGCATGCAGATTGCCTACGTGCGCCGATGCGCAACTGGTCCAGCACAGCTAGATATTGAAGACATCAAACTCGGTGCAAGGACCTCGTTGATCCGAATTACCCTGTCCCAACAGAACTTGGCACGTGAGAAGATCGTCAAGCTGACGGGTCTCATCACCATTTCAAATCTGGCTAGCGAAACTGGTCTGTCTCTGGCTTCTGGTTGGACTCTCAGTCCGAGGCCTGCGACTTTTGTGTTCCCTCACAAGAGTACGAGCCGGGACTTTGGTTCGGACCAGACCATCCAAACAAGCCCGTGGAAACGTGTTCGCGTTCCACACCCCGAATTTCGCAAGGCAACCAGTCACGTCGAAGTGCATGTAGCTGAGACAGCCTCTCAGACTGCTTCGCACCGACACCTTACAGACCAATGGGCTGCACTGCGATGGACTGACGAAGACGGCCGTCCTGTAGAAGGTCGGTGGACTAACGAGGCTGCAGCGTTTCTCCTCGACGTCTTCCCCACAGCACTGACGAACCTCGAGACGCAGGCCACGGCCGATGATTCGGTGACGGCCCCTATGTGGTTTCCAACCTTGAGTCTGAATATCGACTTTAAGAAAGAGCTGCCTAAGGACGGTGCGGAGTGGTTGTTCAGTAGAGTCACCATGAAGTCGATTAAGAACGGACGAACGGACATTGAGGTTGTGCTCATGGATGAGTCGGAAGAGCTTGTTGCCTTGGCTACGCAGGCTGGGTTGGTGATGAGCTCTGCGCGCAATCGCGCCAAGTTCTAAACTTGGGCTGGAGAGGACGATTTAGCACCAGAATAGCGTGAAGACATCTAATGATTGGGGTTCCTTAGCCATGGCTTGAGCTATCACGATGGCTACGAGAGATACAAGATACTAGACAATGGTTTAATAATTGAAGCCGGTTCAATTCTCTCAGTAGCCGTTTGAATGGTGACATTCCACTGCCATAAGTCCAGGAATATGTCTCGTAATTGTGATTTTCAACCTTTGCAAGTGTAGATAGCCACGTTCGTAGCTAAAAGCCGACCACCATAGCTCCGTATATGGGGACATGCCTAAAGCAGCCATGCCGAATTGTCGTTTGAGATCTTATTGGACCACAGGATACCTGTCCTTACTAGGCCCTCGGCCATTCTCATCATGGCCGAGGACGAACAGACGACTAAAGGCGCTAGCCATGTCGTCTTGGCCGAGATGCCCACGTACGATGATAGTACCAATACCCCTCTCCTGACAGGCCGACAGTTATCTACCAAACATTAGATAAGCCATCCGCCTTGCCAGAGTCAATTGCGTATCTTCTTGAAAATTCAACATTCTTGTCAGTCATGTTTAGAGCCAAGCGATTCTCACCATGTCAAACCTTCTCCAACCTGTCACGCTCGGGGACTCGCTGCACTTGCCGAATCGCATTTGCATGGGTTCTAGGACTCAGAATCGATGCATCAAATACAACAAGCCCACCGAAGCCAGTGTCAAACATTACGGCACCAGGGCGCGAGACGACGTTAGCCTCATCATCGCCGAAGGACCTTTGTTTATTTCAATGGACTTGAATGGCCCCACGCACCGCTGATGTATCTCCAGGAACATGCAGACGCATGGAGAGAGGTGACAGAGTCTGTCCACAAAGAGGGTGGGAAGATATTTTTCCAGCCCTAGCACACAGGTATTACAAGTTCTCAAACAATACATGAGTATTTTTGTTGGGCTAAAATGCTTCAAGCAAGCGGTGCCGTTTCCCACTAGATGTGCTGGGTGCCATTATCGACGTGTGATGCCTCGCTTACCCTGTAATAACTGCTCAAGATCTCCTAGAGAGAATCAAATTAAGTTACTTATCCGCGCTGCGCTTCCTTCTTTCATACGGCTCATTCCTGTGACGTTCTAGTTTACCGTAGAGGCGAGTGAGGGGTAGGACAAGGCGTGAGGTACGTGATCGAGTAGATAAGGACATCGTAGTAAGCAATCTAAATAACGTAGTGTAGCACTGACGGTATTTATGTTTGTATTATCGGCTATCTGTTCTCTCCTACATTGAGTTGATAATCCAAGTAAATCCTGCATGAAACCAATCCACCTGATGACGAGACTTAGTAGAGATATCTGAATTCCAGGTTGTCTTCCCCAAGCACGGTCTTCCTATCATCTGGTCGCTCGCCACGTGCAACCTGATCCTTCTTCCTGTTCTCCAACTTGTAGTGGAATAATTGAACTGAAATGAGTGTCATGGAAATAATAGCAGACACCAAAGAACTCCAATGGCCCAGCCTGTATGGCGCTTGGCGGTAGACTTGCGGAGCAACCACGCCTGCCACGTTTCCTATAGCTTGCGAGAAGCCAAGAGCAGTCGCACGACGATAGTGCGGGGCCGTGTTGTTGACAATCCACGTCTCGTTCAGGCCCGGTCCACAGTACAGAGGGATCGCAATCATAAAGCAGGCAAAATATTGAACAGAGGACGACTTGACACCAAGGAGTATCGCGTACCCAACGACGGCGAAGATGTCGAGAACGAGGAGTACAGACCCGCGGAGTCCCCACTTGTCGCCAACCAGGGCTGCTGCGAAGAACGAGATACCGCCGAGCAGATACACGGGGACGCTGAGGTATTGGGCCTGGAGGCTGTTATAGCCAAGTCCGTCCTTGAGAATTGACGGGAGGAAGCTACTGAAACCGTAAAGGATAATGTCCTGGAAAAATTGTACCAGCGCACTGTAACCATGATTAGCATGTCGATTCAGGGAGATTGAATGCTGATGTTATGAGGGAAGCCTTACCCAGTGTACAATCTCCAGTCTTTCATAGCAGAAAGGACTTGGGACCGATCAAATGCCTCGCTACCCATGTACTCCCGGCGTTGCAAGTCACGCTGCTCCATCGTCTCGCGCTCCTCGGGAGTCCAAAATTTGGCTTTGGCGGGAAACTCAGGCAAGCCGTACCACGCCCAGGGGATAACCGAAAGCGAAATAAGGCCCTCGATGATGTATAGCCAGCTCCAGGCGTGCAGTCCTCCGACGGTACCAATCTTGGTAATACCGGTAGCTACCAAGCCGCCGAACATACCCGAGAAAGCCGTCGCGGCAAAGAGGTACGCAAAGCGCAAGCCTTGCTCGCGTCTGTTGTACACCATGGTAATGTAGATGCTAATGCAGGGAAAGAAGCCGGCCTCGCAAATGCCGAGGATAAGACGGCAAGCAAGAAGAGAGCCAAAGGAGCGAACAAATGCTGTGCCGATAGTGACGAGCGACCAAGCAGCCACCATAACGGAAATGGCACGGTGCACCTTGAGTTTGCGCACAGCAAGGACGAGAGGCAACATGAGGATGACGTAGGTCGCGAAGAAGAGACTGACGGCGGTGCTGAACTGCGGCCCTGATAAATTGAGCTGGTCCTTGAGGCCAGCCACGGCGGCGTTTCCGATGTTGCTTCTGTCGAGATACGCCATAAAGTAGAGGGCACAGAACAGGGGGGCAAAGCGGTAGTCGAGACGGCGGAGGACGCGTTTCTCAATTATAGGGTCGACGTAGATGTCGGAGGGCGACTCCTCGGCGATGGACTCATTCTTGACTTGTCCAGGAGTAGAGACTTTGGACACGGGGTCCTTGAGGTCAGTGCTAGTCATAGGCAAGCCCTCGGCAGCCTTGTCGGATGCCATGGCGTCGAGAGAGTATGAGAGAGATTTCAGCTCGGTTGCAATTGCATGGAGTTGATTGAGGTAAAGTTCATTGGAAAGGTTGGGCGATGAACATCCTCTCGAACTGGGAAGAGGTTGGACGCTTATATGCAGGCGATTGAGAACCGTTCAGGGGATTGACTCGCTCACGCCAACGGTAACAATCACTAGTACTACAGTACCGGGATCTACTACCAGACGGCTTATCTTATCTCTGTAGCAATCCCAGAACCGGGCTAGACTTATCATTCCAGCTAAGATATTGTGTAGACTACTACGTAGTTCCACATATTGGTGCGGGGACTGCATCCGCTTTGCTTGATACGATAACGCGCGACAACGGAAACGGACTTCCAGCTCCGTGTCTCTTGGCTTCAACCTAGGCCGCTTCTCCGGGTAGTATTTGACGCCTTGGTTCTACGGCTGCCGGTCACGGCTTGACATTTACCGGAGTTCACGTCCGACTGTCGCTCGACGTCCGCTCTTTCTTCTCTCGCATAACGGGCACGTCGTCCGCGACTCGAGATCAATTCATCCCCGGCAATCGCTTAGCCAAGATGCAACCACTTGTAAGGCAACGGCCTTTGACGGCTCCGGCTGGAGAACTCGCTGGGATATCGTGAGAATTCTCCATGATGCCGCTCGCTGTACATGGCCACTGACGTCACTCTGTTTTCGAGCTCTCTAGATGTGATCGGTGCCGCAAACGCAAGGTAGGCTAAGCTCTCTCTACATCGTATTTCAATTGGCAAAAGTAACCAGTCAATCCAGATCAAGTGTGATCGACAGAATCCCTGCTCCAAGTGTTCCAAGGCCAAAGTACAGTGCTCTTTTCCAGGCGGCGGGGAAAGGTCTAGGTGAGGCAATGCATTCAAAATAAGTAGTATCTCGGCAATGCTGATGTCACAAAATCCGACAGACCGGCGTCGAAACGATATGTACAGGCGCTTGAAAGCCAAATCGGCTCCATGAGCTCATTCCTCCAGGAACTCATCACCACCAACGACGCCGCAAGGAAAGAGATGCTCACGAATGTTGCGCCATCGTTGATTCAAGGCCAGTTGCCACGGGCTCAACCACCTACAGGAGAGGCAATGCAAAAAACACCTCCGGCAACCATCACGACAGAGTCTGGCGCAAAGTCAGGGACCCTCATTCTTGCCAAGGCACAGGAGGGCCGGATGCGTAAACTTCCCACGAGAAAGGCCACACAGTTCTATGGAGGGTCCAGTCTATTCCAGCTACAGCTATTTGAACCATCCTCCCCGGCAGTGACCATCGTCAATGACCCATCCAATGGCTCGCCGTCAGATAGCATCAACTCGATTGCAAATGGAACTCCACGCCCGTCAGACAATTACACCTTGCCTCCCTCAGCAAAAAGCGACACGTGCCGCGAATTGATGGCAGCCTTCTTCCAGAATGTCTATCAGTACAACATGTGTATTTATCGCGAGTACTTCCTCCGAGACTACGATGCTGGTGACGGTCCGTACTACTCGGACACGTTGATGTATTCCATCTGCGCAGTCGGTGCCCTCGTATCGCCGGATCCACGCTTGAGGGAACTTTCGCCCGTCTTTACGAAGCGCGCCGAAGCAATGGTCTATGAATCTCTGGACTTGCCTGACCTGACCATCTTACAGTCACTCATTGTTCTCGGCCATCTCGAGGTCGGCCAGGGCAGGAGTTCCAAGGGGTGGCTGTTTTGCGGAATGGCATTCCGCCTGACGCATGAAATGGGACTGCATCTTGACCCGACGCGTTGGTCTAATAGCAAGTCGGAATCTTCGGTTGACAGAGAGGTTCTTCGTCGCGTCTACTGGGCAGCCTTTATTGCCGACAAACAACTCAGCCTATTTTTTGGCCGTCCACCCGCTCTATATCCTCACGAATCGGATGTTCAAAATACGATTCGAATACCCTATCCTCCTGAATGGGAGAGACTGCTGGACTTGTACATTGCCAAAGACACTTCTTCGACAGCTTTTGAAGACGGTATATCGACAATTGGTTCCTTTGTCCACCAACTTGAGCTTGCCAAGATTTTTCACGCAATGATTGTCGACGTCTTCCAAAATCGACTCCGCCAGCACGATGCGGCGGCTGCAGCTGCAACGGCGCTCAAGGTCCATACGTCACTTGTGAGATGGCTGGCGATGCTACCGCAGAAGTTGCACTGGAACCAGTGGACTGTTGAACAAGTCCCTCCGTATGTGCTACACTTGCACATGCTATTTCACAAGGGGATGATCATACTTCATCGACCTCCTCGGCAACATCTCGATGATGAGATGGTGGCAAGTAGCGAGGATGTCGAAGTATGTTACCAGTCGCTTTCAGCAATTATGAGATTGCTCAGCAGCTACGGGCGGTACTATCGCTTTGAAGTCCTCCCGCTTGACTTTGTGCACACCCTCTCCGCCGCAGCCGACGTGGTAATGATGAGGAGGTATCTAGAGAAGTCTTCTTGGGATGAAAAGGACATATCCAAGCCGTTGAAGCAGATTCTCAACACCATGGAGGCCATCCAAGATGTGTATCCGTGCATGCGAGAGATTAAGGACAGCATCATGGGGAGCATACCGACCGACAACAGTAGCAGCAATACCCAGCAGCAGGAACACGGTGTTGAACTCGACTTGATGGATTTCCTTCAGTCCAAGGCTGGCTTGCTTCCTTGTGACTGGTTTTTCGATGAGGCGCAGACATCGTCAAATGCGGACTTGGGAGTGTTGGTGACGGACGAGTATCTGAACCAACATCAAGCATGGAACAGCATCATGGAATAGCACGCGGAAACTTAAATTGTACAATCCTATGGCTCAAGGGTTGAAAACGTCTCTGACTGCAGCTATCGTGGTGTTGCCTCCGCTAAGTACGATTGCCACGTTCCAAACGCCCACCCGAGTCTCAACCTGTCGCTGTGCCACCAAGTCTCTGAACCTTTCATTGAACAGAAGCACAGCGAAAGGGACACAGGCGCTCGGTTCAACGACGATCTTCAACTTCTCAAAAATCAGTTCCATGGCCATCTTGATCTCCTCTTCGTCAGCAGCGAATACACCCTCCACTTTGTTCGGGTCGCTCACGATGCCCCAGTTGAGCACGCCGACTGGTGTTCGCAGACCGTCAGCGATAGTCGAGGACGACACCTGAGCAATTCGTTCTCCTTTTTCCAGACCGCGGACTGCGTCGTCTGCTCCGCCGAATGATGGCTCTGCCCCAAACACCTTGGTCTGTGGTTTATCACTGAACCAGGTGGCAATACCCCCAAGAAGTCCTCCACCACCGAGGGGGGCAAGTACTGCATCCAATATCCGATCAGATGCACCGGGTGATGTAAGTTCCCGGAACTGTTCATCCAGCTCCTTGGCACAAGTTCCTTGACCGAGAATGATATCAGGATGTTCATAAGGAGGTACGAAGATGCCACCTGACGAGGCCACTGCGACTTCCACGGCAGCTTTCTTTTCCTCGTTTGAGCTGCCGCAGAACAGGATCTCTCCTTTAGCACTTTTGCCTCCATTTTCATCCAGGACCGTGATATCCAAACTTGCTGCGACGCCTTGAATTTTGCTCTGGTTGCTGTTCCTCGGCATCACAATCAGAACAGGCACCTCAAAGGTTGATGCCGCCAACGCAAGACCCTGGGCATGGTTCCCCGAGGAGGCGGTCACGACACTTTTTCTTCGCAGCACTTCCAAACCCAACTCATCAACCAGGCTCGAGATGGCGTAGAAGGCGCCCCGGGCTTTGAATGCACCTGTCCGCTGAAAGTTCTCGCACTTGAAATAGAGATTAAACTTTGGGACGTGGGATGTTGACTTGTGATTTGCTGTGTTATCGATGGGTGGTATCGGCATTGACGTTGAAAAAGGTTTCCGCCTTGGTTCTGAACATGACGCGATGTCATCAAGGCAGCGCGACTTAAGGAGTGGTGTGCGATAGATATAGTCCGAGATCTTCTCAAGGGCCAAAGAAATTGATGCAGGTTCTAACGGGGCACAAGAAGTGACGCTGGCCATGATGTTGAAGTGACACGCTGATCAATTTTGTTCGTTGTCAATTGATTAAACGTGGTGGTAATATCAGACAAGTATGGGAGAGTAATTGAGATCCAGCTACTAAAGAGTAGTGATGGGGAATAGCGAGAGCTCATCGAACTCGAAATAAAAAGCCCGCTGAAGAGTGACAGCTTATCATGCAGTTGAGGTCATATCTGAAGTGGGCTCCCCACAGTCCGTATTGGCCCCGGATCACCTTCCGAACGGAGCTAAGAGGACAGGACGGACTCGACATCCGAAACTAACGGACACGGGGCCGCTCCGTCGTGCTCGGAACTACTGATAAATGTCGTCAGAGGGCGCGTAACGTGCATCTGCGACCTGGGTAGTCGGCAATATTTACCAAGCGGAGTAAGACCATCCGTCCTGGTTTTAATTACTATTTTACTCTGTTCACGAACTCTTTCCATCAAACTCCGATTGCGAATATCGCTCGACGCCCTCGCATCTGCCAAACTCGGAACCCCGCCGCCTTCATTACTCCAAGAAACTCAAAATGTCAAAAGTCGCGGTTTTTACTGACAAGGCCCCCAAGCCTCGGCCTGTCTATAGCCAGGCAATCGTGGCAAATGGGTTTGTCTTTTGTTCGGGACAGATCCCCAAAGATCTCAGCGGCAAGATCGTGGAAGGAACAGTCGAGGACCGAACGGTGAGTAGGTCCAGAAATGCAGGATACTCGGCAAACGCTTACTCCCATTCCTACAGCATCAATGCATTGCCAATCTCAAGGCAGTTCTCGAGGCCGCGGGATCAAGCCTCGATGACGTTGTCGAAGTCAATGTGTTTCTTTCAGATATGGGGGACTTTGCCAAAATGAACAAAGTTTACGAACAGTACTGGGGTGAAGTTAAGCCCGCAAGAACGTAAGTATCGCCCTTATGGGCTTAACGTACCACAAACGAAACATCATTACACAAGCTAATGAATCGCAAAGATGTGTTGCTGTAAAGACACTTCCTGACCATACGGATGTAGAGATAAAATGTGTTGGACTTGTGCGATAGGTCATAGACGCTAGACTTACAATAGTACAAGGTTCACACTATCCGGACTATCCGAACGATCAAACTTAATCCTGGTTCAACATGCGCTGTTATTCAGTGTTTAGCTCTATTAGTCCATGCGCCCTAGGTATTGCAATAGATAATAAATTATCCAACAAACTTCACATTCAGTCATCACGTTCGTCTTCAGGAAGCAGGGTTGTGGAATAAGTAAGATTCCTATATACAGGAGAAGAACCAAATACAGAAGAAGAACACCCGGCTCATTTCATCTAGTTACAGACCCACGGATACCAAAACATGACTCATATTGCACACTCAAGTCGTAACCTCAGAATGCCCTTCGCAGTCACTCATGAGTGAGTGATTTAGCAAGTGGGCAGAGTGGACTGGCCCTTGCAGTTGGCAGTGGTGCTGACCTCCTCGCTCTTGCCGTTGCCCTTGGTGACACCCTTGAACTCCTGGCAGACCTTCTTGACGCTGGAGCCGCAAGATCCGGAGACGTTGGAGGTGTCGCCGTAGTTGGAGTTGATGCCAACCAGGTTGGAGACGCCCTTGGCCTTGACGTTCTTGATGACGACGTGGCGGGGGCCACCGTTGTTGGTGCAGTCACCGCATCCGCGGTAGAGCTTGCCGGCGTTGACGACGGTGAAGTTCTCGATAGTGACGGTTCCGCGGCCGTTGTGCTGGACAACCTTGTCCTTGGCCTCCTGGGCACCACCGCCCTGGATCAGGACATCACCATTGCCGAGGGCAGAGATGGCATCTATAAGAGTTAGTCAAATGAATCCGGTGGATAGTAATGTGCTAAAGCTTACCCTCGCAGACATCTCGGAACCAAACGTTCTTGAGAGTGCACTTGCCCTTGCAGTGGACACCCTCGAGCTGGTCCTTTCCAATGATGACGTTGCTCAGAGTAGCACCATCGCTCAGGATAAACACAGCGCTGTCGCTGCCCGTATCGTCATCGGTGTTGCAAGGGCGGCCACGGTCGAACTCCTGGTTGCCGTAGTCCTTGGAACCGGAGATGTTGATGGGAGCATCGTTGGACTGGATGGCTCCGACTCGGGCAGGGATGTTCAAGGTCTGCGCGGAGGCAGCGGTGGCCAGGGCCAGAGTAGCGATGATCTGCTGGTAGAGCATTTTGAAAGATGGAAAGATGCTGAGTTGAGTGAGTTGGTAGAGGAGTGGATGTTGATGGTTTGGTGAAGAAAGCAGTTGGGAGCGTAGAACCTCTTGTATTTATACACAACTTGTAGATAGAAACCAGCTCATCGTCAACTACAATACACCGTATCTAGTTGATGGTTTCACATTAACTTTCCGATGTTCCCTTCAATACGATCATCCCGTGATGCTACTTGGTGGAAAAAGAAACACGGACATAGCCGACTTGGTGTCGAGTCTCCGTTTTGCCCCAAACGTCCCAGGCTTGGCGGTTGACGATGTTCGCTTAGATCCTGCTTGGTGGAAAAAAAGAAATAATACGGAGACTCTGGGCTGACAAGGTAGTTTAAGCTTTAATTTTACCTTAAAGATCCGCTCCCCCAATTGCAACCCTCACCGACTCCTGTTTGGTGGAAAATACCCGGGAGACCGCAGTTGGCCGACGGGAATGCTAAGCTTTGTTTTTACCTTAACGATGCTAGCTCAGCGCTTTGTACGCGCACGGGAGCCTCCTTCACATACCCGGAACATGCGTTTTGTTAGAGTGAGTCGAGTTGAAACAAATTTGTTTTACAAGATGGTCTTTGCGGCCACATTGGTCACGGCTATGCGATACAAGGACGCTAACTGGCACCAAAGTCCATAGATAGTAGGTACTCCCCATCACATTTCTACTGAAAGGTCATTGCCAGAAGCATCGTATTATCAATCTAAAAGGAAAAGGGGGTGTAAACCCGGTGACAACACGAGCATACTATTTCCGGGATAGCTCGAATGCCAAGGCGGCGAAACGGTTCCAATCTCGGACTCAGTCCCACTTGAAACTGCCTACGTACAATTCGGATAGCTCCGTTACCAGGGTGGATCACCCAGCCCTCTATCACTACGACGTAGCCGCGAGCCGCGCTCCCTATACGGTCGAGCTATGTGTCTTGGTATTGTACTTGGAGTATTTGACTGAGTGGCAAAAGGGGGTAGATTTGTCTAGACACCGAAGCTTCGTCAGTGTTCGAATTTTCCGAACGCCCCGAGCAACAGTATCGAATTGTTTCCGCTTACTCAGATGACAATGGCCATAGTCTTCCCATCTCATCCGGATGGGCGCTTAACCGGGCTGCAAAGGTTCCACATCCATCGATAGTGAAGCGGTCAGTGTCGCTATCCAAGTAGTGGTTTATTGTTTCTCCAGGAGCGGTGTGGACGACATGGAATGCATGCGGGCTCTGCTCAAGATGACCTGTCAACAAGTACAGTTGTCCGAAGAATGATACACTAGGAGTTACTTGTAATCTACGGTGTGACATGAAAGAAATGAGTCTGGTTGTGAAGATATAGGAGCTTAGCTAGATCCGTCACGGATGTCATCCCCCGCAGATAATTGAGGGGTGGCTGTGATGCACTTGAAACACACCAACCCAGGGGCTACAATTGGAGGGAGCATGTCATCGCCATGACATGCCTCCTGACAGGGTAGCTGCTAATGGATCAAAGACGAATCCAGCTGCAGTAGATGTGAAGGAAATTAGATGCAAATAGCACGTGGGATGAATGAAGGACAATGGTGATTGTGATGATGATGGGAATGGTTTCAAGAATGGTACACTGGCTAAGGCCCCGCCAATCCCGCGATAGGGCAAGATAACGTGTTAGTATAACTAAATAGGAGGATTGTACATTATTTTCTACGATTAACAGCAAAGAAGGAGGGTAGAGAAATTGTGGCTGGCATATAGGGTAGGACGGATACAATTTGCTTGCGTGGCTCAAGGAGTCGGATTTACCTCCTATCACCGAACAAGGGCGAGCAACCACATTCCTAGTATTCCAATTCTAAAGCCCTAAGTTCACGATCCTTCAAGAGACCAAGTTCCCACTCTTTGGGGCACTTGGGGCATAATTGCTCTCAATTGACTCGTTAACTTAGAGAATACACCTGAGACTTTAATAAGATACGAGTAAACCAACAATTTGTATTACTACTTCCAACCACTAGATCTCGCAATACGTATCATCGATCCTGGAAGTAGTAGTTTCAATGTCGGAAAATTTGAACATTCGCTCACCCTACACCCACGAAACAGATATAAATTTGTTGCCAATGGCACTTTATTTTAAGCCTTGTCCTAGACATGGGCCATCATGTACGTCATCCTTGGTCCCATGTGGACATTTCGGCTCCTCGCGCCGATGGAATGCTACGCAAGTGACTCCCGGGCCGACAGGTTCCGGATCACCTCGGATATATGACTTCATCGCGATCTGCCACAGTTTAGTTTCGATGGAAGCAGTACCTCGGTTATATCGGCGATAAACACCTCTGGTTCACCCTAGAATATTCCACAAGATCCTTTGGCTGTCCCTTGACACGAGCAGCACGCGGTGGGGACGGCCTCGGATCTCCGGACTAGGCCACGCGGTGGCTTGCGGCTTTGATAGTGGTGTGCAACCACCTGGTCTAAAGTACGTCCAAGGTGCTCTCTAGCCCGCAACGTTAATCGAAGCTGTATAACTTGCCCATGCACAGCCTAATAAATGGGGTTTGGACGCGTATATCCAATGCCTCGACCTTTTCGCTATGAGCCCCATGCTGATATGTTTGTCTCATGGCGACAACACATAACATGTGCGCTACCATTCGCTTACCATTGGTCTCGTCTGCATCACCTCGGGCGTATCGGGTCTATCACCGAGCCGTGGACAGATCATAAACGCCGATGAAGAGACGGGAGCATTGACGGGAACAGAGCCAATTGAATTGGATATGATTACGTTAAAATGCATCACGGACCTCAATGATTCGACATTGGCTAATCTGCCCCTTAATTCGAAACGCTAGTAGCGCTCGTTGCTTCGCTTTTCCTTGCTATAGCTTAATCTTTATATTTAGACTTCCCTCAGCCACCATTAGTTTCACGGGAGTATCGCGGAGCCGCGACCACCACCACGCGAGGGATGATCAAGACGCGTAATCCTCTCGTATTCGAAATTCCGTTTCAAAGTGAAACCCTTATCGGGAGCACGGCAGGCATGAGAAACATGTCGGTGTTAGTGAGCGAGCGAGCTGGCAGTCCTCGGGTATCTCGCGGGGCGGTGCAGCTCTGTGAAGCATTGGTAGGGAGCTTCAGACAGAAGGAGGCGCAAGAGACGGGCGCGTATCATCTTACGCGTCATCGTCGAGATTGGTGCCGCAAATCTCGACTGCCGGACCCGCTGATTGCAGATCTGTGAAATATAGTTGCGAGCTCAACCGAGCGATTCTTTTAACGCCGACAGGGCTGTGCCAAGCATTAGATATATAACATTCACTGCCAAGACAGTGGGTTTACATGTTCCAATCTGCTCATTATCCATTTCGCAGCTGTATGTCTTGTTCTGGTTTAATGAAGCATATCATAAGAAATTTTGTTCGACGCCCGGCTGCAGAAAATGTCCCTTTTTATGTCTCGGCGGCAGGACGATGAGTACCCTTTGACCGACAATCCGAACCACTCGTACATTCTGAGCACGTCTTCGTTGAACACACCTGTCAATGGATCAACAACACAGAGTGGCTACAACTCCGGAGACGAGACGGCGGCAGAATCCGAATCGAACCGACCCCTACCGAGCGCCGTTGATATCGAGGCGAGGATCAATCATGCCAAGACCGACGAGCCGCCCTATCACGTCTTTACGAAGCGCCAAAAGTGGAATTTCGTCTACCTTGTCTCCTTGGCAGGCTCGTTTTCCCCGCTATCGTCCAATATCTACTTCCCCGCGATAAACACAATATCATTGGAATTGGGAGTCAGCGAGTCTCTCATTGCATTGACCATCACGGTATACATGGTTGTCCAGGGCATAGCCCCGTCAATATTTGGTGCCGTGTCAGATACCAGTGGCCGCCGCCTCACATTCGCTATCGTTCTCACCATATATACTGCAGCAAATCTGGCTCTGAGTTTCACTGCAAACTATCCAATGCTGCTTGCCTTGCGGGGCCTCCAAGCGGCAGGCTCTGCCGCAACCATCAGCATCAGCACGGGTGTCATCGCCGACATGGCTTCTCCAGGTGAACGGGGGAGCTTTATTGGAACAAACGCCGGCATAAGGTATGTGGAAGCAGCGGTCGCACAAAAACCAGGCGCTGACCTATTCGCAGAATGATGGGCCAAGCGATTGGACCTGTTATTGGCGGTCTTCTCAACAGTGCTTGGGGTTTCAGAAGCATCTTTTGGATGCTGTTTGCCTTCAGTCTCTTAGTTCTCATTCTTTTGCTGGTCTTCTTGCCGGAGACGCAGCGAAAGATAGCTGGCAATGGCAGTATTCCCCTTACAGGTTTTCACAAGGCGTGGATTTACTACCTCCGCCCGCCGAAAGAATGGGCCAACTCCGACAAGCCCGAAAAGTCCAAAATGCCGCCGTTTTCCTTGCAAAAAATTATCGTCCCGCTGAAATATGTCGTTGAAAAGGATATCTTTGTCCTCCTGTCCTGGGGTGCACTCGTCTACGCACTTTGGAGCATGGTGACCTCGTCGACCACGACGGTGCTGTTGCGGACCTTTCCGGACCTGAAGCAGTGGGAAATCGGCCTCTGCTTCCTCCCCAATGGATTCGGGTGTGTTTTCGGGTCTCTTATCACCGGGCGGCTGTTGGATAAAAGCTTCAAGCAGGTCGAGGCTCGATACAAGGAGGAGCACGGCTTGGAATCCGTCAATGTCAAGGGGAACACCGACTTTCCAATTGAGCATGCACGGCTTCCATTGATGCCCTACTTCAGTGTCGCCTTCATTGTCGCGATGGGGCTCTACGGTCCCAGCTACGAGTTCAATGATCTGCGCAGGAATTTTGCCGGTAACCTGGTCGCGTCCCTGGGCCTGCAATTCTTTATCGCATTCACAGCCACGGCTATTTTTAACATCAACTCTACCATGCTGGTCGATTGCTTCCCCGACGGCGCTGGCGGAGCTACGGCTACGAACAACCTGTTCCGCTGTCTCCTTGGTGCTGTTGGAGTCAGTGTTATCCAGCCGTTGATCGACGCGGTCAAGATCAGAAATGCGTTTCTGATTCTGACGGCAGTGGTTACACTCTTTTCGCCGCTTGTGTGGGTGCAATGGAAGTACGGTCGGAAATGGCGACTGGAGAGGGAGCGGAAGGCCGCATTATCGGCGCAATGAAAGAGCACAGAGAGTCAGTGGCGTAGAAAATGTCTCAAGGGAATTTCCGGTAGTACAGTGCCCCGGTCAACGAGGTGGCACGGGTTGATAAAATGAATTTAGATGGTAAAAGGTTAGATCTGGGAGGGAATATAGATTATAGAAGGGATTGATGATGGGAAATATCATACGATTACAGGTCGAGGTCGCTAAAACTAGATGTAGTGTTCGTAATGGTGAGTACAGTGGTTCGTGATGCTTGCGTGGAATGTCTCAATCCATTTGGTTTGGAGACCATAATTAAAAGTTACCTATGCATAATGGCGATCTTTGTATATGTGAGACACGCAATTTACTCCCGCACGTGCTCAGCTGACCCTTGATCTAGGCCAAGAATGGAGTTCATCAAACGCTCCCCTGCCTTTGTTACGTGACTCGGCCATCCCGGCCATCCGCTACGAACGAGCGAATGAGACTCACAGGAACACGAAAACAACCACATCCAGACTAGTGCAGGGGTAGAGAACACCGCTATTCCGAGATCCTAGCACCTTAGAGCCGAGCGGTGCACTATAATATGAACCGGACAAGCCTCCGAAAGGGGAGATTTGTGCATCCGCATACCGTCGCAATGGTCGCACCACCACCAGACAAAGGAATTGATCGAGTCGAGCGCAGTTACACTCAACTCTCGCCTTCTGTTACTCGAGTAAAACTGACCCCACTTACATTTTCTCTGGGCCATTGAAGAGTCTCTCGACGGGTGAGTGTGCGGTGGTGGCCAAAGGTATTTTGCACCTAGACTGGCCCGTTCACTTCCAAGAGCTGCGCGAGGCAATTACGTCTGCCGACGATCTCAACAAGTCGCTGAATTTGGAGACTTTAAGCAGCCTGTGGCTGTGCTTCGAGGTGACTTGGGATTCTGCGAGTGGCGCCTACCGAGCCGACACCAATGCTAAACTGCCATTCATCTGGGTTTATCACCTCAACAACGACTTTGTACTTTAATTACAAGAGAAGAAGCCATTCCTCTCCTAATATTTGTGTGCTTTGCGGTCCTGATGGGAACTTTAGAACCCATTTGGTTCATCTCGGGTTGGTCAATCCGTAGCTGGATTCAGGGAGATCGGAATTAACGGATGAGATGAATAGAGTGCATGCAGATATCTGACAGTAATGGCAGCATGGGCCCACTGCCAATACTTGAAGCGAGTATTAAGAAAATGAGTCAAGCAAACGAAATGAGCGGTGCAGATGACAGACTCCGCAGCGTGGCAACAGCGACCGCGCGGACATGAGTTGCAACTTGTACATATTCCCCAGTTCCTCAATTGAGAGCGGTCCATACATAAACGGACTACGACGTCGCATCAAGAACCGACTTATTGATTTTCTTGGCCGTTGTTAACCTGCTGACATGATCAATGATCACCGCGACGACTGCGGGTGCTTCCGAGGAAGCCGTTCAATACCGACATCATACCGGTGGGAAGTTTCATAATCACCAAGGGAGGAACTCCAGTATCCAGTGAGATTTTCTGCCCGGAAAGTGATTATATGGCATCGCTTGCATCTCCGTGATATACTTATTATGTTGTAGTCCTGAACGCATGATGGCTACCCACGTCCATTGAGTTATTAAGGCATCCACACCGTCGTGAATCGCTTCCCGAGTGGTCAAGATGTGGCCAACTGATGCGAATTCCCTCGCGCCCCCGCTCTGCAAGGTAGTGATCGTGCCCAGCTAGAAAACCTACTCCTGTGGCGGCGAGTGTACTACTAGAAACGCCTAGGATCTGTCGCACTTGGATTAAACCTTTGTCTAGCTTGAAACTTCGGTCGATGACTCGGAGAAATCGCATCCAGCGGTAACCCCGGATGACAATTTAGTGACAGAGTTTCAGGAGGGGAGACTTTCGCAAAAGTACTTTCTCCACCAGCTTTGCAAGCTCAGTGGCAAGTGCAACCTGCGACATGCTATACATCGAGGCGTTGATGGTCAAACGCGCCGCGGCGTTGGATGGAAGTCAGTCGTGAAGGCGATGCGAAGCCATCTTCTCTCCAGCTTCCGTCCGTCTTACCCGTATTCGACTGCATAGTTTGTCTAAAAGCGCCCGATCCCCATTTCTCAGAACTTGACCAAGTGCCACTGACCTAAAATAGCAGAAGTCCAATTCATGAGTAAAAATTGATGCGTATTTTCCAAGCCCAATACATGGTTCTGCCTAATCTCGGGCCAAATATCATCCCCCAACTCGCAACAATAGACTACAACGCTATACCAACAAGCGCCATTCTTTAGTTGTCGCTGTTGAGGAGCATTAGGCCACATTGGGCGATATTTCCGCCATCGAACCCGACAAGGAGGAGTGAGTCTACAAAAGGTGTTATTACTGCTGCTCTTCTTGCTGATCAACGATCTCCGCAGAACTCCTGTGTGAAGTGCTGGGGTGTCAAGAGAAGGCAGCTACAACGAGAAAATGAAGCGCCAGTGGATGCTTGATGCGACAAACGATGGGTTCTTCGCCTGGCTCTCTAACCATTTTGGGTGTTCATCAACCATCGGCATTCCCCCTCTCCGGTGGCGTGTTAGGCTTCGCGACAGCCTTTGCATAGATAAACGCGGCGGGATTACTTCACACAATGTGCCATACTTTGCTCTTCCTATTTCAGAGCCAGAAGAGAGCTGTAGATCTTGTCGAAGAACAATGGGCCGGCGGCGGCGGGGACGAGGCAGGGATGGGATGAGGGCATGCGGGGCTCGGCCGATTTAGTGGAGAGGCGGCATAATTGCCACAATTGACAGGCGCTTTTAAGAATTCCCTCAGCGTCCTGATACTCGACTAAAATCAGCAATATTCATACGAGTAAAGGGGCATTGGTTTGGATAATCTTCGATACCGCTTCTCCACGTACATCATGTGCCTCGTCCATCGCCCTTCCAGTGTCAGCGCCGGTGCGGCTGCACGAAAGAATCCTCCTGCGGAACCTGGTACCTGCTTCTCCATCTCCAAGCTGAACTCGACCACATTCTTGGTAATCGAAGAGGACAAATGGGACGAGAATCCTTTCATCTATGTTAAGAAGTATCCATCTACTCTTGTAATCGTCGATACAGGCTCCGGGGGCATTACCAGAAACCCAGATGCCCAGCTCACGTCTCTCAAAGTATTTCTAGAGACGTGCTCGCTAGCTGTCAACGATAACAAGCCCCTGAACCCTGGGGGAGTGAAGAGCTACACAGTCATATGCACCCATTGCCACTTCGACCATATCGGTAAGTCTATTTTACCTTTGTGCATCACAGCTTACTCACAGCGATGAAGGGGGAGTCCCCCTATTTGCCGTGGAAGACAGAACAGCTGTTTGGGCAAGCGGAAGGGATAGAGACTTCATTGAGGGACCGGATCGTTTACCGACGACATCTCTCTGCCGCTATGTTGGCATGCAGACACCGGAGTACAAGGTGACACACTGGGCCAGTGATGGTCAGCACGTAGTTGACAGTGCAGGCGAAGACCTCGGCCTGGTCATTTATCAGACACCTGGCCATACCCCAGACGAACTCGCTTTATGGGACCCGCAAGAAAGAGTCCTGTTTGCAGGCGATACAATCTACGAGTGGTACCCCATATTATTCCCGCCAGAGGGTGACCTTATCTTATACAGCGAGACCCTGGGAAAGCTCAGGAGCCTAGTTGAAGGATGGAATAAGGAGACGAGTAATAGTTACCCCCAACAGATCGTGAGATGGATAACTAACATTGCAAAGCAACTTCCACAGACGCCGTTTCACGCCGTGTGACGCTGGCGTGCGGCCATCTTACAAAGGAAGGAGATGCCGCACAATTGCTCTCAGACGCCGACTCCTTCCTATACCGCATTACTCAGGGAGACGTGGAGCCGAGAGACGCCGGCGTAGATAAATACGGGTTGACGGAGCCCCGGGAAGGAGGCACGCCTGGAGGCGATCAACTGGAGATTTACGGAGACGAAGGAAGCCAGGTTTCATTCATGGGACCAAAAGTGCAATTTTCCAGACTTAGGGAGAGTGCATCCGCAGTTGAAGCGCTACGACAACGCTGCTTGTAAACTCTAGGACCAAGAAGTAGGAAAATGACAATCTATCCGGTACCGTTCATGCCCTGGATTGAAATACCTGATATGCAAAGTTCCTGAAGCTAATTCTTAAATATCCACACCGGTATAGGACTCATGAGCTGTTTAATGATTGGTCCTTAGACATTCTTTCGTTCGTGTCGGAATAGGACTTCCGTCTCCGACCACATTCTGATGCTTGGTAACGAGCTCCTGATTTCGGGCGAACCTTTCTATGCAACTGGTTAATCAGGCATTGTTTCTTCTAATACTCAGGCGCAATCCAGGGGGTGTAAGTAACCTGCATCTGACTCTAGGGAGACGCAAATAAAAACGCTGATCTTAGCCCCTTCACACTTCGTACTACGGGATAAGTAACATGTATATATATGTACACTATGTACGGTTCTACGGACTGTCTAGTGAATAGAACGTGGAGTGACAGCTGGAACTGGCACCGTGACATCTCTACTGCCGTCCTTATAGTCTATGGGACTCATTGGAACTGTCGAAGTGAAAGACCGGTCGTAATCTTCGTTGGTGTGAAGCGATTGTGTGCTCGACTCATTCTCGTGGTCGCCGCGACCTCGAGCACGGATAGCGCGGACATACCAGGGAGGTCTTCCGAACCCTCTCCAGGTCCAGTACTCCTTCATGTCGTACTCCTGTGGCTCCCATCTGCCACCAGAAGCCCAGACAGTCAAGGCAACCAAACCGTTGATGACAGTGTACAGAAACAAACCGCTATATCAAGTCAGCATGAGGTTCCAATGTAGTTTAATAATGACTTACGCGATGAGTCCATAGGCCACACTGTATGAAAATGGGATAAATGCTATGACAGTAAACGACGGAAGAGCATCGCCGATATATCGCCAGTTAATTTGCGTTATCTGCCGAATCATCATACAACCGACCTTTGAGTCACACAAGTCAGTGCCGGATTGCATCCAATAACGATTCGTAGACTTACCAGAATCAGGGTCGACCCGGTTGCCCACGGTGGAATGGAGGCAAAGATGGGAGCGAAAAAAATAGACATAAGGAAACAGGTGCCAGTAACCATGGCCGTAAGACCCGTGCGGCCCCCTTCTGCAATACCGGCGCCGCTTTCGACAAACGCCGTAACAGGAGAGCAGCCCAGGAGAGAACTGATGGATATACACCCTGCGTCGCAGCAGTATGCAACGGTTGACCGGGGGAAGCCACCATCCTTGGGATTGACCACGCCGCAGAAACGAACCATGGAATAGAGCGTCGCAGTGGCATCGATAATGTCGACATAGAGGAATGTGAAGAGAGCAAGCACAAATTGCGAAGTGTGTTCAGTGACTTTCCAGTCCAGAGCGTTCAGAGTGTACTTGATGGGGTGGACGGACACGACATGCTTGAAGAATTCGAAGCGTTCGTTTCCTTCGTCTGTGTTCGGAAAATATGTGATGGACGTGTTCCGACTATCATACGTTAGCAACAATGATATTAGTTTAGGAGGGGGGAAGTCTCACGGCCAAGAGATGATAGAAACGACAGCGATGCCTATGATGAAGGCATATTTGATTCGAAAAGCCATCAAGTACGCTGTCAGGATACCTCCAGCGAAAATTCCAGTCCACATCTATGTCTATGTCAGCGCCTGTAGCATGTTCCGAGCTGTGTGGGCCTAACCTTTGGGCTTGTCATCAATCCGCCGTCACACATCTGGGAGTCTGGGTCGATCATCTCCTCGGGGCATCCGGCAATAGTCAACGGCGTTGCCTTCCAGCCTCCAGTGATGGCACCAAGACCAGCAGAGTAGGACAGACCGATCTCGGTGAGGAAAAGACCGATACCGGCTCCAGTGGCAGTCTTGATCGTGGCAGGAATCAGCTTCACTAGCCACTGGCGCATTCCGGTGAGAGCAAGGAAGATAAAGATGAGACCCTCCACAAAGACGGCGGTCAAGGCAACCCCATACGGAATGCGGCCCGAGCCGTTGTAGCCCACGACTTGGAACGCAAAGTAAGCGTTGAGCCCCATACCAGGACTGTAATCTGTTAGCACTGCAGTCTTTTTCATCCCGTGAGACTTACGCTAGAGCGACGGGGAGGTTGGTGAAAAGTCCGAAGAGGAAGCTGGCGAGGCCGGAAATGGCAGCCGTTGCGGTAATGAGGTCGCGTCTCACACCTGTTGCGAATTCAGTTGCCGGGCTTGAAGTAAACACGCATCGGTGCTTGCTTACCTTCTTTGCAGACCGCATAGCTGCTGATGGAGTCGCACTGAGTCCGGTCCTCCAGATCACAAGGGCAAGGACCTCCAGATTGGGAGATAACGGCGGCCTGTGGTATATTGTGTCAGTGAAGGTTGACGTTACTAGAAGTGTGAGGGTCATTACATTGACGGCAATAATGTATGCCATAGTCGCAAACGTCGTAGCACCTGCGCGGATCTCTGCCAGGAGTGAAGAGCCGGGAATCTCTTTGGGCTAAATCATTGTCAGTAGAGGGCAGCGACAGATAGGAACGAAGGAAGGAATAATTTACATGACCGCTTCCCTCGAGTTTGAAGACGCGACCGAAGCGCGAGGAGGATATCTTTCTATCGAGATTATGGATCGCCATCCGCATCCCGTGCAGTTTGGATTTGACGCCGCTCATGTTGGCATGTCAGACTCCAGAGTAAATTCTGCAACGTTGTGAGGCTCAAGATCTGTCAGTATTCTGCCGATGGATGTGGCGTGTGTTTCAGATGAAGACTCTGCGGGAACGGCTGCCAAGGCGACTCAGATGACATACCAAGATGAACTGTCGGCAGATATAACCAAGAAAACGGCCAGGGTGTTTATCCAATATGAGGGAAAACCTTGTCAGTTTGCATGGGCTAGCCGGGAGGGACAGGCCTGCAAGCAATAACAAACATTCCGGCACATGGCTGCGGCCCAGGATGGGGGGCCTCATGCAGGAACATGTAGGCGAGTGGAGATGAGATAAGATGACATGCGGCCCGCGAGCAAATCGGACGAGGTAGAGCAGATCGTGACTGAAGATTTTGTTTCCGGGAGGTGTGATGATTTCGGACTTGACGACCCCCAGCCAGCCATGGTTTCGCTTGGAGCGAGACGCCGCCAGCCACTTGGGGGGGATCTCGAACTACGCCACGCGCCGCCATTGAGCAAAGTGTGACGATTCCTCGCTTGCGGGTGGGTGATGGATGGGAAGAAGCCACAGGCCTGCGGTGAGCTGAGCGGAGGGCTGCTCCACGTCGACACGCGTGCGCGTCATAGGCGAGACTCGGGGCCCATGCGATGTACTTTTGGCAATAGATTGACGCCATCGCCAGCACGAGGCCCTTGATGTGTTTCGGCGTTTGCGTGGCACTTGTCTCGGATGCTTCAGTTATGGCTGGCATCCCGTGGTCTACGCCGCAGCGGGCAGTCCGTGTGCTCCCACAACCAGTGGAAATAAAGCAATTTATTTTGTTGGCCGTGTGAGACTCATGACAGTGATGGCTGTCTCGCAACGGGAAACTCCTTGACTGCTCGTCCATCTCCCTCTCTCCCTCCCTCGGCGAGGTTCAATGCGCAGCAGCCAGCAAAAAGCAACTGTTTGGCGTCGTTAGATCGTATGATCCGTCTCCGCGAACGGTCTAGACTTCGACCTGTCACGGCCACTTCAAGCTTGCCGAGCCATCGCTAGCGACCTGCGCTAATGATTGTCGAGTTTGCCGGCCGTCCGATCCCGAGAACCATCCCGGGGTTCAGCTCGATCCTTGCGATCTACCCTTGAGGATCCCTGGCAAATCCGTCTCCGCGGTACTGGGGCGCGGGCTGGTCGACAGCTGAAGCCGTGATGCAGCGGCATTTATGCCCCGGATCATTCATCGTCTGCCCTGCCACGAGTCTGAAGCTGCTGGCAAGAATGCACTGCAACCCTCGGCGTCGCAGCGTCAAGGCCACGTTGCCAAGCCGCGACTCAATCCAGCTTAACCTCGTCAGTCGTGGCGTCCAGGGCGTGCAGAAACTCGACGCGAGTGTGTCCACGGGGGCCGGGATCGCATGGCTGACTTCTTCAAGGGCGCTCTCTGCCGTGTGCGCCGGCCACAACGTGACAAGGGCAAACCCAGCATCAGATCAATAGTCTGAGACACGAGGCACCCCGCCAATCGAGGCCCTCGGGATACTAGGGAGGCCCGACAAGTGGGGGAAGCCACAAATCTTAGACCTCAGCGTGGCGTTGGCTCAGGGGAGAAGGGGACAAGTCTAGTCCCGTGGTGGTGATAGCCTTGAGCTACTCCGTATCATGCCCACCCAACCAGACTGCCGAGGAGCTCCGTCTTCTCCAGGCTGCGATTATTAGGCACTGCTACTGCCTTTGCGCTTGAAGGTTTATTATCCGCCAAGTCGGAGGCCATCCGTATCTCACGCTCGCTGCCCTGATCCTTGATACTTTCTTCCATTCCAGCCTCGCCCTCTCCTGCAAGCTATCCTACGCCAACTAGGCACTCTTTGTCACACTTCAGTGCTCAATCCGGCAATCAACGACTCTTCGAGACCCTCGATTCCATCCCAAGCCGCCCTCGAGCGCGCGCCCACTCAGCATGTGGGAAGTTAGCTGGACAGATCCCCAGCGGGAGTCCAGAAAGGAGCATCGCGAAAAAAAGGCTGTTCAACGACATCAGAACAGGAAAAAGCCCCGAGCCGATGGAGATTCCGTTTTCTCAGGCCGCAATACGTCGTTCGATTCCCGATCATCCAGGCCCGACTTCTCAGACACCGGGAGTATAGCCCATAGTCCAGAAAGCACCCACGTACTTTCGCGCGGCCCCAGATCCTACACCACGAAAGCACCTTCGGTCATGAGTAGCGACAGGGAGACCGATTCCCACTCGGCAGTCTCTGTTGGCTCCGAAGAAACGACACCCGAGCTGTCCTGCACTCCCGTCTCTACTTCCGAAGGCCCGTTTCCTCTAGACCACCCGGCAGAGTCTTCCCAAGCATCGCTAGGTGTATGGGAGAGAGGTATGCTGCGCCGAGCCCAACACCTTTGACGTCACTAACGATCCGTAGGATATGCATTGCCCAACTCATCGAGGTGGCCGGACCACTTAGTGCCCCCCTCGCCGACCTTTACTTGGCATTTCGAAGCATCCCACCCTGCGGTCGACTGTGTGGAGTTCAAATTCTGCCAATACGCTCAGAGTCTCACTTCGAATTCGTTCATAACGAAGAGCACCGAAGTCACAGCTGCTACCCGGGCGGCGCACCCAGGCATGAAAATGGGTTCGGAGGTCACCATCACCGCAAATCGAATCGACGAAAGTCATCCCCGTCCGAGATCCGCCGGAGCCCTGTATGTGATTCCAGATACTGCCGCTGCAGGCTTGTACAGACTCGTGGACTAACCATCTTCAGATCACCGAGCAGTATATTCTCAATAAAATCGTCCGAGCCAAAGTCCTTGAGGCGAGCTCCGTCTTGGCGGACTTCCTTCACTCCGAGGAAGTGGGATCACTGGAGGCCACCGGATACGTGGACTTGAGCTCCATCAGTAAAGATACGTCTTGAAACTGGAAAGGTTCCTGAGAACCTATTCGGCTCGACCTCGACCTATCAGGCGACCCGAACCGTCTCCTTCGATCAATGGAGATGGAAGACACTTTAAATACTCCCAATTGCCCGAACATGTGGAATTGGGGAAGACAAAACAGCCACTATCCGTTCTTTAAACATGGAGTCAGGCCATTCATCCAATAAAGGATGTCGCCGCAAAAGACTAGCCATGTTCTTGAATTCCTTTTGTACTATATCAGGCGCAAGGCAATATTCTCTCAGGGTCTTGGAGGGGTTACAATTCTCACAAAGATAGTTACCAGCGAATCGTATATAACGGCTGGTCATGGGGCAACCCAATTTAAAAATCTGTTTTCCACCGTGCGATGATTCCTTCAAGGGTGTGACAATTTCGCCCAACAGATGTTATCGGCGTTGCTGAAGGGCATTTTACCTAGGGCTATCAATAGGTGAATGATAACCCGTCTGTGCCGCATGCATCTTGGGTGATGAGACGTCTTGCCGATCCCCGTCATATGTGCAACGGGCATTGCTATCTCGGCTTGGCTGATAAACTGATTGCCCCCTTCCACCTAGTCGTCGAACCTGGGGGCTGACGACCTTCCTGGGGTTCGGATCAATTGCAAAGTGAATACATGTAAGTCTTGTGCAATCGCAGCCACTGACCGCCTTGATAACCAGTCTGTGCATTACCGCTTGGGCAGGAGGGTCATCTCTTCTGTTATCGGGGCTTGCGGTTCCTGAAACAGTCAGCGTTATGCTCGTACTTGGCCAGGGTGCTGATATCTGCTTTGGTTGTTGCAAATGGCTGGAGTGGGGGAGAATGGCCGTTTACGGCGGCGAAGCATACTGGAACCCGCTTAAAATCCACCATCAATGAATGATTACTCCGCAAAGGCCGGAGCGGCTGCCTTCTTCTACAGTCCGGGCTTCGTCATCGGCCAGTTGGCGGAAAACACTCTCGGGTAAGTGATCCAATATTCTCAATATGCTTCGCTGGCAAACCATGCAATAGATTCGCGGCAGGATTGGACCTAACTGGTCTCTTTCCGAACTGGATTAATATCCGGCGCGGTGGCATTATTTGCGCTCTGCTGTCGTGGGCTGTGCAACACTGGTCACTCTATAACACTACGTCCGTTTTTATGGGCCCCCTTACGGGAATAATGATTGCAGATTAGTTTATAATCCGGAAGCAGCGGATCCAGGTAAGCCAGCTGTATACCGGCTCCCCGGACGGCTCCTACTGGTATGCTCACGGCTTCAATTCGAGCGCCATAATCGCATGGGTGGTTGGGTTTGCACTAGCCATGCCCGGGATGATTGCTGCAGCCAATCCCAGTGTGGTTGTGTCAGGTGGAATTTACAAATACTATCTCGGAATTATTTGTTCGGTAGGATATCTCCCGAGCCCGCGAATACCTGCGCTGACTCTAGTAGAAAGGGTTCCTCACTGCTACGAGCTTGTACACCGCCCTATGCATGATCTTCAAGGTGGAGGGAGCCGGGCTGCAAGATGACATGAACGTTTATAACTGAAAATGTGGCCTTGAAGAAGGGCATGTCACCGTTTCTATTAGATGAGGTCTGCCGATCAAAGTTGGAAAACGAGGGTCTAGGGACTGTCTAAGCTGGGCCTATATGGGCCGATGCATGGTTGAGTCTATCGGCAGCAATTAGAACCCTGGTGTCATTGCTAGCCAGCCAGAAACATTGCATACGAAGCAGTGGATCAATACACTCGACTCGTAGTGGTGGGAAGTATTGCGCAAGCGCATGGGCTCTTCTATGAGGCCCGTTCTCCGTGACAGCCGGCGTCAACTGACTTGGAAATCTTACGCCTTGTCCTTTTCAAGACGAGAATACTAGTAAGGTTGGCCCCCATTGTTCCGCCAGTGCGTATTAGCGGCGACTTTAACGGGAACGTAATCGGCCTCCGGCTTACCACTTAGCTGGGTGCCTAAACACGCATGGCCAGTTCGGTCGTTCGTGGCTTATTTTTCCATAGCCCATTTAAAGGTTCGGAATAAACTACTCCTCCGTTTCCAAATGTGGATGACAAGGTCAAAGTAGTGTCACCTCTGTTTCGAACATCCCGGTCGACCAGGATACAACCCCTGTAATCGGCTGGTCATAGGCGGAATTCGTTGAAGATCCACGGTAAAAAGCGGAGGCGCCGGAGACCCTCAATACGGCCGTGGTATTGTCCACCAACCATGTCACCACCCCTAAATAAGCATCTTTTGGCTCGGTGTTGACCATGGAAACAGAAAGGGGGCAGATAGTCCTCATAAGAGTAAGGGATGATGCCAGTGTATTCAATAAAAGACCGGGAAATCCTCAACTTCTGAGTGATGGCAGTGCAGTACTCAGCCTTCTCATCCTCTCACTCATCAAGATGAAGTCATTCACGCTCTTCTTCCTCCCCAACTTGGCCTGGGCGGCAAACATCTATGTTTCGCCTTCGGGATCGAACAGCGGAGATGCTTCCATCACTTCTCCGCTCTTGTCCATCCAATCGGCGGTGAACCTTGCCGTCGCTGGTGACACCATCTACCTCCGAGCAGGAACCTTCAAGCCCACCACCAACATCCAGATCAAGAAGAGTGGCACATCTTCCAAGCCCTACACGATGAGGGCATACGGGAGTGAGGTCGTCATCATTGACGGCGAAGCCTTGACGGGAACTCCGGCCGCTGTTGGAGCCTCGCTGGCTAATGCCGATCGTGGTATTCTCCACATCGAAGGCGCCAACTATTGGAAGTTCTATGGCTTGACCCTCATCAATGGGCCTTATGGAGTCTACAACCGAGCCTCTTCCAACAACTACTTCGAGCGCATTGTCACCCATGACAACTACGAGACTGGCTTCCAGATCGAGGGTGCCAGTGCCAACAACCAGGTCGTTTATCTCGACTCATACAGGAACCGCGACCCGCGAAAGAACGGCGAAAGCGCTGATGGCTTCGCCTGCAAGGAGGGTTCGGGCGAGGGCAACATGCTCATTGGAGCTCGTTTGTATGAGAATGTGGACGATGGTCTCGACCTTTGGTATGTAGTGGCCCATTCAAATGTGTGATTGTCATCTAACAAGCGTCTAGGGAGTTCAAGTCTGCTATCACGATCAAGGATACCCTTGCGTGGGGCAACGGTGTTAACCGCTGGGGTTTCTCCGATTTCCAGGGTGACGGCAATGGCTTCAAGCTTGGTGGCGGCAATGCCGGTGATATTGGAGCTGCCGACCACGTCATCACCAACTGCTTCGCCTTCAACAACGCCGCCAAGGGATTCACGGATAACAGCCAGACGGGCAAGTTCTCCCTGACTCACAACACGGCCTGGAACAACGGAGATGTCGGATTTAAGCTGGCCTCCAGCACCTCTACCCTCACAGATAACATTGCTGCAAGCAACCTTGGCACAACCAGTTCTGCCTCTCAGATTACCCTGACGGGATCCCAGACTGCGTCAAGCAACTCTTGGCAGGACGGCACCACCTGGACCAACTCCAAGTTCAAGAGTGTCGACACTTCCTTGGTCACAGGGGCCCGCGCGTCGGATGGCAAGATTACTGCAAGCAATTTTCTCCTTCCCGTGTCCGGCTCGGACGGAGCCACTACATCGTGGTAGTAATATTTACTTTGACATTCTCGTAAGAGAATTAACTAGATCCATATCCATTCAATGTCTATACGTTTTACTTCTCCCATTTTTAATATCCGCCTCTCCTGTAATGGTTCCAGTAGAGCCATGCTTCTACTAGTCGTCTCTCCTCGAGGCCAGGAGTTCCTCTCTCGCGAGCCAGCCTAGGAGAATAAACGTCCCGGGGCTAAACATGCCACTGATTATAGCTGCGATGCAAATAGAGCTGCTATGATGGATTTTGCAAATTCCAGCAACTTCAAGGTCCCTGAAGTGGTATCCCAGCCACAAAAGCGCGGCAGAGAAAGTCATTATGTGGTCGTACTGAATAATCGTGCGAAGTGCAACGTCCGCGTCTTGTGGTTTGTCAGAAAAGTATTTCGGGATAAACATTTCCGCCATCGAAAAATTTGAGTTGTACAATGTGTACCAGTAGATGCTAATGTTGATCGCAGCGAGAACACCGACAGTTATCCTGAGGGTCTTGAGTTGGAGTTTCTGCCCTGCGGCCTCCGTGGATGCACCGGATCCAAGTGACAGAATCTTTGAAAACACAAACATGCCAAGTGAACCCCATACAGGGTACAGTTGCCATACCCAGTTCCACCAGTGTCTAGATTCTAGACTTTCGTGGAAAAAAGAGGGCAGATGCGGTACGTGATAAGCCAGCAAGACGGTTGGGAGAACGGAAGCGCATGAAGACCAATTTGTCAGAAGAAAACTTGGTCCGGTGAGCTTTTCAGTGGGTGTGAAGACGTAGAAAAGGTAAAAGTAGAGCGGGGACATGAATCCAACGGGAATCAGCTGCGCCAGGAAGGTGAGTAGAAACGGGCTGCGACTGAGGTTAGAGCCGCCAACCAGCCTCAATGTCAGAAAACTTACAACTGAAATATAGTCTTTCGATTAGATGGTCTGCAAGACTCGAAGAAGAGAATAGCATAAATGCCAGCGTAGTCGGTCATGAAGACGAGCGATTGCCAGTATGCCCGTTGATCAGTGAAAAACTGCAACTGTGCAAAGGCAACGGTTATATGACCAAATATTTCATCCAACAATCCGATGCCGTAAAATTTTTTAATAACAGGTACGCTCATGCCGTTCAAGTCAAACACAGAAGTCTCAAGGATGCGGTTGAGGACGGGGGCAATTGGTTCTCCCATCGCAAATGCCTTGCCCATGACACCTGACAGGGCGAGGATAGGCAGAGCCAAGAGAGCGCGTTGCAGCCGGCTCTCTTGGCTCTCTATGTGTCGTTCGGGGCAAGACATTGCTGGAGTGATGATGGTGAAATGTGCAATCGTAAGATAGACACCTGTCAAGCTCAGCACTTCATGGGGTTTTTTTTTGACAGTCAGCACGACTTAGTCAGCAACTTGTATTTCGCTTCAGCGAGAAGGATTTGATTATGCTTGTAATTAGACTAACTCAGCTAACAATTTCCGGGGAGCTAAAAGGCTCGCTAATTCTGGCAGACTTGATAGGGTCGTTTGCGATTTGTTATCAGGCTACAGACTCCGTGCTTGGGGGTCTTATCGTATGCTAATCTGGCATTTGGCTGAGGCATCGCTTAGTCAATTTCGGGGAAGTAGAACGGCGATTCATTGAGTTAACCTATAAAACGCTCATTTATCTATAAACGCCTAACATGAAATAGTCGCACTGCTCTCTGTATCATACTCATCTTTAACCGTAGTTGCCCTCAATGTTTCTAAAATGCAAGACTCCCTAACAATTAAAATGTGACGAAACAAGATCAAGGACTTTGTCACATATTGCCCATGAAGGTAATAAGTATATAGGCTAGCCACGATGCGCTCGATTGTTCTTTTAGCTGCCTAACTCAGCTTCCCTCAGTGGAGGAAACAAGCACGAGTCCGGCCGGTCTAAATTGGAGCAACAGTCAGTGGAAAATATGACCGAAATGTAGAAAAGTATTCTCAGAGGCATCCAGCTACAGTAAAGTACGTGTGCCACCCAGGAAAAACCCGCTGAGCGTGACTAGCAGGTTTTTATTCGGGCAATAAAGAAGTCTCCAGCCGCTTTCCTGCCCCTGTGAATAGTCGCATCGCCACTTTTCGTCAATATGCCTCAAGTTCAGTTGAAGGGAGAAGAGGGAAAGCCGGTTTACGGTAGGCACATGAAAAGATCTCGAGGCTCTCCAAGGGCTAATATAAATGCAATAGTGGATACCGGCCGGTTCATCGGAAATGAATTCGTCTCAGCAACAGGAGCATCTCTCATGAAGATTGAGAACCCTTCTAACGGTCCGTCCAACTCAGCAGCCCAGAAGGAAGGCGTCAATTCCGCTGTGATATTGGCCCAGAAGACATTCAAAAGGTCATGGAAATCGACTTCTCCAACTCAGAGAGGTCAACTTCTATACAAGCTGGCCGACTTGATCGAGAGAGATGCAGATGACCTCGCTTTAATTAAGGCGTTGGACGCTGGAGTGCTACTCGGGGAATCCAAAGGACTCCATATTATTCAACCTCTCGAGACCCTTTGATACTTTGCTGGTTGGGCCTATAAAATTACAGGACAGCTTTTGGACGTTCTTCAGGGATACGCAATCACCCGACGAGAGCCACTCGAAGTGTGCGCTGCCATTATCCCATGGAACTCACAACTGTGAGTCTGCACGTAAGCATCTCCTGACCTGCGATTGATCCTTGAAAATAGCATGATTACTATTTGGAAGCTCGCACCCGCACTAGTAGTTGGAAATGTACCTATTATCAAAACACCAGAGTTGGCTCGGCACAAAGACTTACGCGAGCATAATAGAGTAGTCATCACATTAAAACTACACTGATAGGAAATACAACCAAATATGTTGTTCCGTAGGGATTCTATTTATTGTGGTATAATATTATATCTAAGTCCTTGCGCTCTTACAGCTTCAAGTGTCCGTGACGAGCCGCAACCTTGTAAGCAACAGCGTATCGAGGGGTAGAGAAAGTGATGGTGCTACCACGGTGAACGAAGAAGGTGTCACCAGGCAACAACTTGGCAGTGTTACCGGCCTCGTCCTCAATGTGAAGCTCGCCTGTAAGGAACATTTGTCAGCATCTAATAGTGATACGAACAAGGCTGTTGACTTACCCTTCAGGACGACACCACTCTCATCGTAGTCGTACTTGGGGGCAGGCTCCAGAGTATCGATCTTTTCGAGGAGAAAGAAAGATCCGGTCAAAGGGTTGGGGGCGTCCTTGTCAGGAGTACAGAACATATCGCCTGTGTAATAAGCGTTAGTAAGTGAACCTTGACTGGATGTCTAAGTGGAACATCAAGTGTACATACCAAAGTAAACATTAGGAGGGCCGGGCTCCAGCTTGGGAACACGGTGAAGCTTGCCCTCGTCTTTCCACTCAAAAACCATGATGAATATCTGTGATGAATGTAAAGTTATAAATTGATTGATGTAAAGTTTGGATGATCGAAAGCTCATAGAATGATTGAATCTTGGTTTATTATAAGTTGTTTGTCGCTTATGTGACGAAATCTGACTCGGAACCGAGATGGAACGTGTCGGCCAATCGTGTATTAATCCCGCGTTAAATCGGGGCTTTCATCGGCGTAAAATCGGCATCCGCAGCCCGCTTCTTCGGAACCATGCCGGTGTAAGGCGAAACAGTGCACAGAATTGAATCTGTTCCGACATCGCGACCGAAAGAGATATACGGAAACGAAGAGAAGTAACCAAATCCAAAATCATACTTCTTCACAATCGGGACTGACCGAATGGCGTCTGCGAATTACAACACCATGGGCAACAGCCAAACCGACAGGCCCATCGAGGACGAAATCCGAGAAGCCGCCAGCGCGGATGGCAGTCCGGTTGAAGATGACTATCCAGATGGAGGGAAAACCGCCTGGATGACCTTGTTTGGTTGCTTCTGCTCTTTGTTCGCGGCTCTTTCCATGATGAATTCCGTTGGCGTTTACCAAAACTGGATCTCGGAACACCAACTTGAGCACGAAACCGCCGGCGACATTGGCTGGATTTTTGGCTTTTACAACTTCTTCAGCTTCTTTGCCGGACTGCCTCTCGGGCCTGTCTTCGACGCCAAAGGGCCGCGAGTTCTGTCATGCTGTGGCGCCGTGCTGTTACTGGCGACGTATGTCATTCTTGGCTTCTGTCAGCAATACTGGCATTTCTTCCTCTGCTTTGGCTTGCTGGGCAGCTTGGGGACATGTCTGCTGTTCACATCCGCGATCGGAACTATTCAGCACTGGTTTCTCAGACGTCGCGGTCTGGCTACGGGAATGGCCATTTCAGGTGGAAGCGTCGGTGGCATTTTGTCGCCTCTGATCCTTGGAGCTCTTTTGCCGAAGATTGGATTTGCTTGGGCCATGAGAGCCATGGCCCTGATCATGGTCCCATTTGTCGTGGTAGGTGTGTTGCTCATGCGCAGTCGGCTTCGTCCAGCCAAATCATCGGGTGCTAGTTTCTTGCCAGACCCCCGGATCCTGATGGTGCCGAGAATGACCATTCTAGCCATTGGGGCGTTTTTTGTCGAGCTGGGGCTGTTCATCCCGATGACTTACATCACTTCGTATGCGCTTTCATACGGAATGTCTACTGGTACGGCGTACCGGATGGTCATGTTGCTCAACGTCGGCTCCTTGGTGGGCAGATGGCTTCCTGGCTGGCTCGGGGACAAATGGGGCCGGTTCAATGCGCAAATCGCGGCTTTGAGCCTCTGTCTAGTATCTGTGCTGGGAATATGGCTTCCAGCTGGGCACAGAATTGCAGGGCTCACCGCATTTGTTGTGCTGTTCGGCCTCGGAAGTGGCAGCGGCATCAGCCTTGTTCCGGTATGCATAGGGCAGCTGTGCAAGACAGAGGACTACGGCAAGACATTCACGGCCGTCTACAGCGTTGCCAGCTTTGGGTAAGACTGATCCTTCGTTGTTTCGGACCCTGTGGACTGACGAATACTACGACAGCTCCCTGATTGGCATCCCGCTCGGCGGCCGGATCCTGCAAGCTGCAGATGGCAGCTACCTCGGATTGATCATCTTTGTCGGCTTAGCCTACACCATAGCGCTGAGCTGCTTTGTGGCAGTCCGCGTGATAAGCGTGGGGCTAGTCAGTCCAAAGCGGTTCTAAGTCCAGGGGATGGGAGCTTGTGGCAGGGAAGCTAAATCAAAGCCAATCACGAATTGTTCCTTTGGTGTGGAGGATCAAATGTTCATTGGGCAATTGCTAGCTGTAGCTCGCGATAAGGGTGTGGAGAGCGCAGGAGGAGCCGCCATTGTGCCTTATGCCATTATCCCATGTAACAAGTCGCCTTTCTGTTCCGAATTCCGTATCCACTTCAGCGTGGTATCGTGATATCGTCTCGTAGGCTCGCGGAGGCATTTCGATATTCATCCGTCTCCTCCTCTGTCACGATCGTCTCACGGACGAAAGGCCCGATTTCGGCCTAGCTGTTTCAAGCTTTTATGACAATCGTCAGTCTCACTACTTTTAATTACCATAGCATCTAAGCCTTCGCCGGAAAGGCCAAATACATCATCTCGCTTTCACTTCGCCCATCAAACCTCACCTCGTCTAGCAGTACACCTTTTTGAACTCAAATATCACGGTCATCTTCGTTTTCACCATGGCCACTGAACCACTGCACGTCCTCATCGTTGGAGCCGGTTTTGGCGGCCTCACAGCCGCCATTGAATGCCGCCTCCGAGGAATGAAAGCTACCATTGTTGAGACATATCCTACAAGCTTGGCCTATGGTGATATCATCGACTTCTTCCCAAATGGCGGCAGGATCATCGAGAGCTGGGCCAACGGCCGTATTGGCCGTGAGCTTATGATGATCTGCATCAACCAGGGCGATAAATTCAAGTACTGCAAGCCAGATGGTACTTTGTTTTGGGAGGAGGATTGGATCCTGGAGCCACATCACTACTGGAGGCAATATGCTGGCCACCGTGGACAGATGCACAAGGTCATTCTCGACTACGCCGAGGAAGTCGGTGTCCAGTTTGAGTTTGGCGAGAGCGTCGTGCAGTATATCGATGACGAGAAACCTGGTGTCGAGACAGCTAGTGGCAAGAAATTCTTCGCCGATGTTGTTGTTGCCGCCGATGGCCCTCGTTCTATTGCCCGATCCCAGGTTCTTGGGCTTCCCGACCACAAGGTCAATAGTGGATATGCCATCTTCAGGGCCTATTTCACCTTGAATGAGCAGCACAAAAAGAACCCGCTCTTGAAGGACTTTTGCGACCCTAATGTTGATATCACTCGGCTATGGGTTGCCAAAGATCTCCACATGATTGTCTACACTTGGAACAAAGGAAAGGACCTAGGTTGGGTTCTCACACACAAGGTAAGATTTTGAATACCGTAAAAATGCCTGACCAAGTTGCTAACAAGCATATAGGATACTGAGGACATTGGCGAGTCTTGGTCATTCCCGGGCAAGATTGATGATGTCCTCGCTTGCCTCGCTGAAGGCGAGTTTGACCAGAGCCTGGTGGAGATTGTCAAGGCCACACCGGAGAAGAACCTGGTCGACTACAAGCTCGTCTGGAGAGATCCCCTGAAGACATGGCTGAGTCCCTCGGCGCGCATCGCGTTGATTGGAGACGCGGCGCATTGCCATCTGCCTACTTCCGCGCAGGGAGGATCGCAGGCGATGGAGGACGGCGTGGCACTTGCCATTGCGCTTAAGCGGTCCAAAGGAGACATTCCCTTGGCGCTGCGCGTATTTGAGAGGATCCGGTTCAACCGATCGCATGTCACTCACATGGCGTCCATCACCGTCCGAGACGGCTATCACACGGTGGATTGGGATGGCCCAGACCTGCACAAGCACCCGGAGATTCTAAACCTCCCGCGACCAGACTGGGTCATTGAGTATGACATTGCCAGCGAGTCGGAGAAGCACTTTGACCATCTCGCGGCGGATGTCAGGAGCTACAAGCCTGGCACTATTGAGGAACTGTCGCTTCCGGCGGGCGGAGATTATAGCCCAGAGGCCAGAAAGCATGTGCCGCCGCCGATAACATCGAAGCTTTGAAGTTTATTATGTAGCGATAGACCATGTGGGACTCGTTTAGTGTAAATAACGAACATTTTTCCCAACTGGGGTATTGAAGTGACTAAGAAATCGTGCTTTGTCTGAGAATGAGCTCAACCAACACCCATGAGATGAACATGACAACCCTATCCATGATCATTTGATAGTTCACCTTCAGAATCCCACTAACAGTCTCCAAACTCCGGACAGACGAGTTACCATCTACGACATACTCAACACCATACTGCATCCGTGAGTCCGCTTCGCCACACGGATTCGCTCCTCCATCTGCATTGCACCAAACCCGTGAGGTTCCACTTCCCCGCACTTTGTCGAGACCATGTGCATCCATCTTCTCCCGCTAACCAGGATGTCATATCGCCCCCTGGGACAAGGCGTTGGCCCAAGGATCGAGGATTAATTCCTTAGTCGATGATGGTGGATGCGTGACCTGTCGTGGATTTCGGCTACAGATGAGGGGTATCATGCCCATTTGAGCGAGCCTCGCCTGAACAGGGAGATGCCTGGAACGCTGCTCGCTGGCTGACGCTTAGCTTTGACGTCTTGGTCATGATCAGCTACCCAGACGCCAGCTAGCACAGGTCGCGTAGTTGAATAGTTCCATATGCTTGTATCAGTTAGAAAACGTCCATGAGTCTTGCCAGCCGAGGGTGCATGCAGACCACGAGTCGTTACCTCAAGTCCTCCATTTTTCCTCTTTCGACAGTCCAAGGCTCCGATGGCATCACCCGGCCGTGTTATCAGTTGTCCGTGACGCAGAAACCATCCGAGATCGCCAGTCACCCCAACTTTCAGCCCTGGCTAATCGCCTATCTCAGTATCTGGGTTACGACGAGACCCCTGCAGCCCGCTCCACCGGCCGACACCAGGGCCGAGATAGGTTCTGATAACCAGCTGCACGACGCCCGCCGATACCGAAGCTAGCTCCAGCCGAGTGATCGACCTGCCAGCACTCTTCTATGCTTGTCTACCCTTATTTAACACAGCGGCGTGGCGTAGCCAAACCACCTTGTTCGTCCTGACCAACACCGCGTAAACCTATAAGACCATAGGCCACCCACACGTCACCCCCGAGGGTCCCATCACCAAGACGCAGCGCATCCTACTCAAAACGCAGCGACTCAGTGACCCTATCTCACCATGTCAACATCCGACAAGAAGTCGGACATCAGTCTGGCCCAGGCTCCGTCCAACGTGGAGCACAACCAGACACCCCATGTCAAGAAGCGGTTCAACTTTTGGACAGCCTTTGGCATTGCTGTCTGCACGTCCGGAGCAGTAAGCATTGACACCCTCGCCTCTATCCATCCTTAACTCTGACTTGTTAAATACAGTGGGAAGGTTGGACTGCCTCCATCGCCCAGGGCCTGACAGGAGGTGGCCCTGTTGGGCTCGTCTGGGGCTGGGTATTCGTCTCGGTCGGAATTACATGCATGGCTTGTGCTTTGGCAGAATTCGCCAGGTATTTTATCAAGAGTACAGTCTCTGTATCGCATCTGTTCTAACCTCTCGAACCTGTAGCATGTGGCCTTCTGCTGGCGGACAGTATGTCTGGGTTGCCAATCTCGCCCCTAAAAAATACGCACCTGCTCTGGTAATCGAACCTTCCTGCTCACAAATGATGTACTCGATCTGATATGTAACTGTCTAGAGCTGGATTACGGCTTGGTGTGGACTCTGTGGCTCATGGCTTGGAGCCATATCTTGTGGTATGGGTGTTGCCGTTCAAATCCAGTCTTATGTCGCAGTCTCACAAGCCTACGAACCGAAAACATGGCATGCCTTTCTGGTGAGTTGATTTTGTCTATTGCTTTCAGTTCAATTGCTTAACTATCGAAAGATCTGTATTTCGTGCATGGTCTCATGGATTCTGGTCAATATCTTCGCAGTAAACGCCCTGCATCACATGAACTCGGCCAGTATGTTCACCGATCTGCATAATTCCTTCTCAATATTCATGAATCTTTCTAGTCCTTGTCATCCATGTCGTCGGCTACTTCCTCGTCATCGGTGTCTTGGCTGGCACCACTAAGGACAAGCACGACGCCGAGTATGTTTTTACACACTTCCAGAATAACACTGGCTGGGATAGCGATTTTGTATCCTGGAGCGTCTCTCTCCTTGCCGCTCTGTACGCATACTTCTCTCTTGACACAGCAACCCACTACAGCGAAGAAATCCCCGATGCCAATATCCATGTTCCGCGGGCTAGTAAGTTGCAACTCTGTTCGATTATAGGCACGTTCGAGTAGGCCGCTGACAAGCAACTCCACCAAATAGTGGTCCTTCAAGCTGGAGCCACATCAATCATGACTCTTCCCTTCATCATCACCGTCATGTTCTGCATCGGTGACGTTGACGCGGTTCTTGCCTCGCCTATCGGACTTATGAGTCCCTTTACTCAAGTGATGGTCAACAGCACAGGCAACGTGGGAGTCTCCGTCTTCCTAAACTGCCTCAGTTCTTCAGTGGCCATGGCTGCGGGTTTTGATCTCTGGGGTGCGGCGGCCCGAGCCATCTGGTCGATGGGTCGCGACAACATGTTGCCCGCCGCATTCGCCAAGCTGCATCCTCGCTGGGAAGTCCCGATTCTTGCCAACTTGGTCATGATTGTGCCATCCATTGCCATCTTCATGATCTACATTTGGAATACCACTGCGTTCTACGGCATCATGGCCGGCGTTTTGGTATCATTCCAGTTGTCCTACGTGCTACCAATTGGCGTCAACATCTTTTATTCCATCTGGAAGAAGGATCTGGCTAAGGGTCCTTTCGACCTGGGACGATTTGGACCGATTGTTCACGTCATTGGCTTCTTTTTCGGTTGCTTCATGATCTTATTCATGTCCTTTCCAGTATACCATCCTGTCTCGGCTGCCTTGATGTAAGTGGATCATTTATGCAGCATGCCGGACCAGCCACTGACTCTTGTGATAGGAATTATGCATCAACCATTGTGGGCTCCGTGTTTCTCTTGGCGGTGGTAATTTGGTTCTGCTACGGCCGAACCCGATACACTGGTCCTCTTGACTTCGTAGCTGTTGAGGGCGTCCGGGTAGCAGGGACTCAAGGACTGGAGGCAGGTAAATAAGCAGGATTGAAATAATTTGTAAAGAGTGGGATTTTGTTTGCATATCTCGATACGCTTTCTATGCAGTGATGCCTGAAGGGTCGATATAATTCTTTTTTGTTGTACGTAAAATTCAATCAAATTATATAGACAAATTTCGCAATGATTCTGATCCATCACAGTGGTCGATGTATGTATTCGGGTTGTGAGATCATATTGAATCTTGATCAACTACGTTCATTCCAAGAATTCTTGTAGACTGCTAAAGAACACTGACACCCCCTTCTTAGACGTCACATTCTCCTTCACGGCGCGAGAGCCTCCTTCGACTTGGTTACAATGCCAATATGGTCGTACAGTAGCCTCGGATTGTAGCCACAAGCGCCATCTTGCATTTATCAAGTCCTTTCGCCCGAGTGGATACCACATGAAGTTGAAGATAAATATTTAGATCAGGCAGGTTCAAGCGTATTCCAACTGCGCGTGACAGGCGCATCATTCTCAGCCAATCCAACTTCGCATTCCTGAAACGTTCGGAATGATTTCCAATTTGCCACACCTCTTCCTAAAAGTGGCGTTGGATCATTGTCTGATTCGATGGTGATACGTGCTTATCGCGGCACACCCCGCAATCTTGCCTCCCGTTCCCGGCGTGCACCACATTAGTGGACGTTGATAGACAACACGACATACCGTCGATATGTATCAGCGTCACTCCTCTCCATTGGCGGATCAATTATATCTTTTATGAGAATTTGAAGACGGGATTTAGTAGCTCTTGTAGAGTTATAAACCAACCCGAATATCGGGCCTTACAATCATGCATCCATACGCCCGGAACTATGAATAACAACTGGTACGAGTTTATCCAACCGAGTGACCACATCAAAGGGCCTGCTTATCATTATCCGTCCTCACAGTCGGTAGGAGCAATGTGTCATGAATCATGGCTCCATCATCCCTGTCACGCTACTGTACATTTGCGGCTCCGATCACAAGGTTCACTCCGTAGTCCGAAGCACCTGCAGCATGTATGCACAATAAAGCCCGATATTCCAACCCCCCATAACAGTGAAGTCAAACTCATGGTAGATTCATGTCTCTAAAGAGTCGCAATATCCCTCCCCATGTAATTAGAGCTCGAAGGCTTGTGGGTGTGCCTTTTCCGTTCCAATTCTGAAGCCCTCACACCATCCTCAGCTCCGAAGAACACCTAAGTTGTGTCCAAAAAATATTCATCCTCCGTGATGCTTTTTTTATCCAAGGTTTTGCATCCTTCCCGCTAGATCCATGCCAAAACTACTGCAGTCTGCAAGCCGCTGACGTTGGCGCTGCCCTGAAACCGACATTAAGCTCAATATCGCCGCTGAGACATGCAATATGACATCGCTCGCTTTGCGAATTTCATATGCACCTAATTCTCCCAAGGGAATCATTTATTTGGCTCTAAACTGAGTAATTTATTTCTTTGACCTCATTTTAATATCTTCCAGGGACTGGCATAAAGTCTTTCGATAGCCATCCAACCCCCATGCCGCCTCTCAATATCCTCTCTATGCATCATAGCCGTAGGCCAAATCAAATGGCACTCTGAAAATACACCATCATGGCCCCCTTGTGAAGTGTCTTGGCAACGTTCTTCAACTCGCCATGGGCCGCACACTCGTCGTCATAGTACTTCATATCCTCAACTGAAGCAAAGACTGAAAGCGCTGCAAGTGTGTAGCCCTGGTTTCGGATGTCGTCAAATGTTGGTCCAACCGTAGCTGATATGATGTAGGGCTTTCCGTCTTTAAGAGCTCGAGTTGGCATTGTGCGGTAAATTTCAATGAGCCGAGCTTGGTCCTCTGTGGAGGGGATTTTGAAAAGTGTAACGCGTTGAACGGGTAGTGAAGACATTGTAGCGACTAGTAGCAATGCAAAGCTTAGTGTGTGTGAAGTGTAAATGACTGTGTACGTTGATATATGTGTGTTAATACCGGAAATCTTCAGTCACGGGGTAAAAGCCCTGACGGCTTTATGTCCCATCATCTTCTCGTCCAGAGTAATTCCATACCACATGCTTTCTGTCAGGGATATCCGCAAAAGTGGGCACCAATAGAAAGATAATCCACATGGCTCAATCGGAAGATAGCACTTCCGCCATCCAACCAATTCCGATGGCTTGACATCTGGCCTGGCTTTATTAGTCGCTCGAGGTATTTCAACACTCAGATTCCACCACATCTAGACAACCAACTCACATCACATCAAGTTTTGTCCAAATACGCATCGCAAATATGTCTGCCATTGCTGTCGCTGGTGGTCTTGGCGACCTCGGGCGTCTCATTGTTGATGCTCTTTATGAGACTGGCAAATATGAAGTGTACATCATGTCTCGAAAGGTACGTTTCTCAACCATTCCTTGTCAACGCTACACAACTCAAACTATTCCCAATACATGTGACTTATTCCGTGTAGATGCCAAAGGAATTTGCGAGTCGCACGTCACCGTTGACAGGAAAGTCATATCTTCCTCTCATCCAGAGCGATTACAAATCAGAGACCGAAGTCGCCGAGCTCCTGGTAAAGCATAACATACATACCGTTATTTGCACATTTGCTCTGGATTTCCAAGCGGCCAGTGACTCTCAGATCACACTCATCCGAGCTGCTGAGCAAGCTTCCTCCGTAAAGCGCTTCATCCCGTCCGAATTCAATGTCGACTATGACCTCGGAGACGACGTTCTCCCTTACCAAGATAAGAAATACCACGCAGTGGGGAGACGAGAGCTGGAAAAGACCAGTCTCGAATTTTCATACATATATCCCGGCATGTTCATGGACTATTTCGGGATGCCCAATATTACCACCCATCTTCGAGAGTTGTTCGTCGTCATTGATCCCACCAACGGCGTTGCATACGTGCCCGGCGACGGAAATGCCAAGATGGCCATGTCGTTTACCAAGGATGTCGCCCAATACGTAGCTCTTGCTATGGGGCTGGACAAGTGGCCCCAGGTCATGACGACAGTATCGAGCATGATGACTCTGAACGAGATAGTCGCTTTGACCGAGAAAAACTTGGGTCGCAAGTTGAAGGTCACACACCAGTCGGTTTCCTCCCTGCTTAAGCACGAATCCATGACCCTGCCAGGGAACCTTTCTGTTGCTGAGCAGTTTCCGGGAGGAGTGGACCAGATCACAGAGTTGACGGCAGACCTGGAGGCTTCGATAGCGCTCGGCGCATACGACTTTGATAAGCTTCCAAGTCACCTCAATTTGGTTGACCATTTTGCTGGAAAAACAAAGCCACCGATGAAGGTTGAAGATATTCTCGAGATGGCTTGGAAGGGACGCTGAAATGAAAGTAGCCTGGTAGTCGAGCAGAATCATCCCGGGATGCCGTCACTAGTATCGTTCCACGTTGCCCTGGGACATGAGTGTCAATTATACTAATATTTGTGACTGGCCAATTCGTTGCATGATATCTTGCCATCGTTCAGGGCTTGCTTGTCCTTGATTGACCAAGTCCTGATGAGACCAAGTCTCCTCCAAAATCTTCTGGCCGTTTTTGGTATTGTAGATGCCTAGGAGATGAAGTCCGGCCCATCTCGACCGAACATATTCCCGCTCGTGCAAGAGATCCATCTCTGCACCAAGCACCACTAAACACCAGCCGAGATTTGCTCCTGGACCGAGTGCATCAGGCACGACTGTGAGTAAGTGTTGTGCGGTATCAAGCGAGATCCGCATCTCCGGTGTCAAAGGCTCCTCGGGGCCGTGGACAATCCGGTAGACGTAGATATGTGAAGCGTGCCGGAAGATTTCTGCTGTTGCTACCATCCGCCTCCGCAACTCCTCTTGCTCGATGCCAACGGTCGTTGCAAATGACTCCGGGCTGCCGTGACATGAAATACCAACAAGTGGATGAGAGTCGAGGGCAATCTCTGTGGAGCGGATTTTGTCTTGCAAAGCGTCCGCTTGTGCCACGAGTTCGTCACGACTCATATCGACTGACTTAGATGCCGCATACAAGCGAGAGGCCGCCCACTATTTCGGGTCAGCACACAGAAGTGAGTACTCCTTCGTGGATGGCTCACCATGAGTTTTGGCAGTTTGGAGGAGCATCCGAAAAGCGCATCAACCGATTCCTCTTGGTTCGTAGCCTCAATCGTCCCGTCTAACCATGCTTCGAGCTCTGGCATGGCTGGAGAGCCCATGTTCAAGGCACTTTGTGTGTCAAGCAGGCATACCCACGTTTTGAGGAACGGATCTAGATCTGAGCAATCGCCTCGAGATCTGATCCAGCCTTTGATCGCATCGTAGTGTCCTTTCCATCGACTCGAGCCCGCAAATACCTGATGTAGGAGTTAGCAACTTCGTGTTTTTCAAGAGAAAACTGAGTGCTCACCTCGTATGAAACAAAGAGGAGCATCGACGCAAGCGTCACTGGGCTGTTCACAAGACTGGGAGTTGAAAACCTGTTCCGTAGCGCCTTTGCAGCGGCTCGAAGATACTTGCGCGACGTCAGATCGCTGGTGTGTTGCCAACGGCTATAATGCGATGCGGCGACGGCCATTGCGGCGCCCATCAAGGCGGGTTCAGTCATCGCCATGGGCAGCAAAGACCGGTAACCGTTTCCATCGTAGTCGACAGCAAGAGCTATCCTGGCGACGTTTTCTGTTTCACAAGCGTGAGCAAGAAGCCATCAACATATCTCGTCAAGCCGGGTTACACACGTATGAAATGCTGCATGAAGAAGCTGTCCTCTGCCGGCAGTCCCAGCGCGGACATGGACCCTTGCGGGGCTGCGGTGCATCGGTCGAGTTGCAATGGCGACGACGATGTCGAAGTCGAGAGTGATCTGGTCTGTCGCCATCGTGATCGCGCCTTGAGGTTCGCCACGCCCGTCGGCCATTGCATTCGGACGCCGTAGCCTCGGCATCTGACTCCGCTATGCGTACATATCTTGCAGCCTGAGATGCGAATGAATCCAGTCAGCGCCGTGTCCGTTCCGCCGTTACCGGGAACTGCAGAGCAGGGAGGAGGTCGTCACTCACGAGGCAGGGCTCCGTCGCAGGGCCAGTTCCTCTCGAGACACGTCCAGCACGCGCCCTTGTCATTCTGTCGTTCTGCTCGGGGGAGATTGCGTTCCATGGCGGACTTTTCAATGGGATGATATATCTCAAGGTCGGATCTACTTCGTCCGGATGGATGAAGAGGAGAAAGAAAAGCACACGGCATCAGGACCAGCAGCGGGGTTCGGCGTGTTAGAGTGCGCTTATCTATGGCCCCGAAGTGCCGTAGTGTCTGCCACACGACGCGTTGGTGATAGAGGTGGAGTCAGGTGGACGCCGGGACAAGGGACAACTGGGGCGAACTGGGGATGGGGCACTCTAGCTTCTGTGGGGTTGCTAGGATGAGGGCCTGTAAAGGATGCCGAGATTACTACACAAGGGCTACGCAAGGGTTGAGGAGGCGAGATCTATCCATATAACGGGGCACTGGAGATGACGGATGAGTGTGCCCCATCCCCGAGTCATGTCCGTCAGTCTCGGCCTCGGGATTCGTCTTTTCTAGTCCTCCACATTCTTGGGTTCACAGAGTCTGATTTACAATTGCACTGGTCTTTGCTGTCTTATTGTAACATGGTGTTGCCCAAAACATCAGACCAAATATCCTCCCCGTCCATCAGCGACCCAAGTCCTGGGAAGATGGGAATCTCGTGGCCCATTCCGATAAAATCCCCCAGCGAGGGAATCTGGCTGAAGAGCTCAGGGTACAAATCATCTATGTCTCCTGGAAAAGTGACCCGCCCGTTCGCATTTCCATTCCCCGTCATCATGTCAGGGCAGGGCGTGAATCCCTTGTTCATCATCATGACGCCTTGCGCACCCAAATTCCCTCCGGCTCGCGCTCCCTCAGTAGCTACTGTGGCCAGATCCATTAAGCTTGTGTGGGTTGCATCTGCAAGGTCTTCCGCTAAACCATTCATATCATCGTCGTCGTCGTGAATGTCCCCAGCTAGATGGCCTACATAGGTCTGAAGCCAGGTAGACGATTGCTCGGCTGATCCAGGTTGGTCCAGCCCTCGCCCGGTGATCGGACCGTCTCCCTTGGGGGCTTCATGCGGATAGACCTCTGCATCTGACTTGTCTTTGCACTCCTTTGGATCCAACGGAATAAATGCAGGTTCTTCAACGTCGACAAATCGGCTAAAATAACTAGAAAACGCCAGGTCCACATCGCCCGAGACATGGCTAAGCGGCGTATTAATATCGTGGGCCCGAAACAGTGCATCAATCTAGGACGAGCGTTAGGACTTTCATAGTGGAGAGGTAAATCTGGAACAAAGACTCACCCATGCTTGCGCGGGAGAATAAAAGGTCCGAACAGCCCCAAGTACGACGAATATCAGCTTCAGGTTCTCGACGACCTTTTTATTATATGGCTTCGACGACCGGTGCAGGCGATTGATCAACACCAATGCGCTCTGGGTGCAGGAATATCCAAGGAGGAGAGTATGCTGGAACCAGTCAGTATGGATGACGAGAATGATGGGTTTTTGTTCGACTTGCACTGAAAAAACCGCCTTTACTAATGATTTCCTGCGTAATGTCGCATATCGCGTCTGCACTAGATTCACACCGGTGGATTCGTTCCTTCAAGAACAACGGCGGAGCCTGTGGGAAATCAACACATCGAATCAATGATGCTTGGCCCTCGTTTGCAAACTTGCATCTCTCTGGTATCGGCAAAAAGTTTCGGTTGAGGAGAATGGCGGAGCAGTGCCAAATAAGTGAGGACATGGGCACATCGCTGTCTTCCTGGTCAATCATGCCCGGAAGCTCTCTAGGGCCCATCCGAAAGATAGACGGGTACCAGAGAAGATACTCTTCCAGCTCATCTTGTAACACTCTAAAGTCGGAATCAGTGTTCCACGGAGCTGGATTGTGTTCTTTGAAGGGCGTAAAGCCCAGCTGGTTGATGCCAATAAGAACTTCTAGCAGATCCAACAGACGCCGAGTGCCTTCGGGGAACGAGGCCACTCTTGTGTCGGGCCTAGGCCGTTTCACCCTTCGATGACTCGGCGGTTGGAGGGAAGGATGCCCGATGGAATGAGACAACTCGGCGATGGTGAAATACAGCTCAGCCGCATCTAGTATTTGAGTCCAATCTGGGGTAATATTGCGGCTTGTTCTGGCTAATTGCACGAGACTTCGTCCCATGGCTTTGTGCATGTTAGCGGGCTTCCCACGAAAGGCGGCTTCGACTGACCAATATCCATCCATGCACGGCGACCGCAGTCTCGACTAGCTTCAAAGTCAACAAGAATACACATGGTGCGAATATTGTTGATTTGCGGCTGGTCGGGCGTCGAAGACTGCACGCAGTCCCGCGCCTCGTCGCCCATCAACTGCGCCAGGTTTGCGCAGTGCGGCTCTCTTGCCGCCTTGTGGACGGAGAAGCGCATGCTGGAGGCGCAAATCGCAAGGAGTAATCCTCGAGAGATGGTCCTCTGCAGAATCTGTTCGTTGACTTGGGCGGGAGACAGCAGCGACCTGAATTGCGTGTTGGTGCGAGTGCAGAAAAGTTCGATGAGATGGCACATCAGGTCCATGTCCAGCTCGGGGAGGCTATTATACCGAGTCAGCTCACTGTACCTTGCCCAGTAGATCTTGTCCTGTTGCTCATACGTATCAGTGATGGAGATGGGAGAAAGCAGTTGCTCCAATATGGGCTTCCACTGCACTGGATCGAGGGCATCATCCCCTTCACCAGTGCTCTCATCGTCGGACTTGTCAATCTCTTCAACCCTCGGTAGGTCCGAAGGCATCCAGACGGGCTCGACTAAGACGTGGATGGTGGGTTCGATGGCGGGCGTGATGGCGATTTCGACTGGAGCTTCCACCGGAACTTCGAGTGAGGGTTCGATATACACCGTAGATGTTGATTCCAGAGAAGGACGTCGAGGAGCCAGTTGCTGCGTCACTCGCGGGACTTGGCTCGCAGGCTTTCGAGGACGCGGACCTCGACGTCCGCGGTTCTTGCTGTCAAAAGCACATTGTCGGCCGCTGTCTGAGCAGAAAGTACATGGTTGCGTGCCACTACACTTGACCTGTATACGCAACGTCAGCGACAATGACGCGAGACTCAACTCACACCACGGCACCAGTACGACTCACCCGTCGTTTGCGACAGGAATCGCAGGCCAAGGTGACTTTTCGTCTGTACGGCCCGTGTATAGCTGACGCATTCGCCTCCGACATGTTGGCATGACATGTCGAAACCGGCGCAGGTTCATTCGCGCCCTGGAAGCGTGTGCCACAAGACCCTTGTAGAGTTCTTCTCGACGGCAGGAAATCGCTATATCCGAGCCTCGGAACCATCTCATTTCGGGGGCTTGCTCTCGGCGGCCTTATCACAGCGGGTCGCGACAACACGACTCATGATTGGTTCTATTTTTCCGTGTCAAACATCCGTCCCCGGAGACGGAACCCTCGGGGGCCGGAGGTTCGCTTGCGACAGATGGGGATTGTGGAGAGTGGGAGATGGATCATTAGTCCGTGTTGAGCGTCTGGATCATCCGTTTGTCTTCCGTGCGGGCTCCCCAGATGTCGAGATGCTCATCTCACTGGGCGCTACGAGTTGGGATGCTCCGCCTCTACCATCCGTCTTGGAACATAAGAGCAATGCGGCCAACCGCGAGAGTAGATAGATGTACAGACAGACACACGTTGAATACAGACATTGGATATCAGACAAGAGCCTTCATTGGTCGCATTGAATCACATTGACTGTATCACTATCGACATCTGCCATCTCCAGCGCAACATGGTCAATTCATCCGAGGGCTTTACGTGGACTCCCACCGGTGGAATCAGTCACGGCCTTCCCACTATTGGTGTCGTTGTCCCTCCGTCGCATGCAATCCAGCCACAAACCGCCACCTACGATGCCATTGTCATCGGCTCAGGCTATGCCGGTCTAGTTGCTGCCCGCGACCTCGCCACCCAAGGTACGAGCAACGACAGTGTCGTTGGTCATCGTTGCTGACTCTGAACAGGAAAGAAGACGCTGCTCGTTGAGGCTCGCGACAGACTGGGTGGCCGTACTTGGCATGCTACTATCGATGGCTTCAACTATGAAATCGGAGGCACCTGGTTGCATTGGCACATGCCGCACATCTACCGCGAGATATCTCTCTACGGATTGCACAATGACTGGATAGTTACGCAAAACCCTGGCAGCAAGGAGGACTACTGCACTATTACTACCGGTGACAAGCAGCGCAACATTTCCCATGCCGACGAGGTACGTTTTTCACTTGCTGGCAATGACAGTATTATTACTGACCAAACAGGCCTACTTCGGCGGAAGAGTCAACGAAATCTTCTGCAACCTAGATGGAAACAACCTCAGGGAGTCATGGAAGTACACCTTCGGCACCAACCAGTCCCCTGAGCTCATGGCCAAGTGGGACAAGTTCTCATGCCAGGACCGTCTCGACCAGATCCGCGATCAGCTCACCGCCGAGGAGATGACGATTCTCGTCGCCCAGCTCGTGCAGATGGGCGGCAACTCGCCCGACAAGATGGGCCTGCTCGACGCCCTCCGCTGGTTCATCCTGGGCTCGCATACCGGCACGGGGCTCAGCGAGATTGCCCTGCACACGCGCCTGCGCAGCGGAAACAGCGAGCTGCACCGCCGCATCTTTGGGCATGCGCTATCCAGCGGCAACCTGTCGTACAGCTTCAAGACGCCCGTTCAGCGCATCGAGGAGTACGGAGGCCTTGTAACTGTGACGGCCCGCGATGGGCAGAAGTGGAAGGCCAAGTCCATCATCTGCACCGTCCCCCTCAACGTGCTCTCGTCGATCGAGTTCTCGCCGCCGCTGGCTGCGGAAAAGGTGGCGGCTTCGCAGGAAGGGTCTGTGAACAAGTGCAACAAGGTCCACATTGATCTGGACGGGCCCGACTATCTGTCGTGGAGCTCGCTGTCTACCCCTGGCAAGGGCCTGGTTGCGGCTTTCGGAGATCACCTCACTACGGCCGGCAACTCGCACTTGGTTGCTTTTGGGCCTGACCCGAAGACGCCAGAGGGCATCACGCTAGATAGCATCGGCGGTATCACCTCTGCGCTCACTCACCTGCTTCCCAAGGACAAGCAGAAGGAAGTCAGCGTCAACCGTATTGTAAGTCAACCGCATTCAACCCTCGGCCATCCGCAAACTAACCAACCACTAGGTAACTCACGACTGGAACAAAGACGAGTTTTCAAAGGGCACTTGGTGCTATTTGCCCACCGACTTCACCACCAAATATCTCGAGGCCCTCCAACGTCCCCACGGCAATGTCTACTTTGCCAGCGGTGATTTCTCCGACGGCTGGCGAGGTTGGATTGATGGTGCTGTGCATATTGGCATGCAGGTGGCCCATCAAGTGATCCAGAAGCAAAACCAGTCACCAGGAGCTGCTAGATCGCGCATTTAGGTGCTTTTTACCGACATCTCTGCATTATCGACGCTCATAACTATCCCTGTCCCCTCCTCGCTGCCTATGTCGTAGGCAATGGGGAGAAATCCCTATTAAAAGCGTTTGCTCTTAATCGCATCTACTTCCCATCCATAGTCTGTTTAAAGCATAGCAAATATTATATTTCAAAGGCATTAGAGAATAAGATGACCGGAATTCCTTACATGGTCTGGAATTTGTAATATGAGGCGGATTAATTCCTGTGCTGGAAATACAGACAAGGCTACCCTAGACACAGACAGGCAAAGAACTTTGCCGAAACAATCACGCGTAATAATCCCGAGAGAAACATGCTAATTTTAATGCTACAAAAACGCCTATGGTATATATTCCGGTTCCCTATTTATCCGAGCTAATAAGTCCAATGTTGTGCGCGTCCGACCCTTGTCCCTTGTGAGTGTGACTCCAATACGTGATGGAAATACTCTTCTTCTTCACCACCTCGAGCTTCTCCTTGCACACCGCGTCATCAAACGTTGCTTGCTCCGCAGAACACACGGCAAGAAACTCGTGATGCTCTTTCCAATTGTATGGGTACACCAAACGCCCGGGCAGCAAGACGATTTCGTCTTCTTCGCTCGAAGCGCCGTAGGCGATAATCGTCTTGCGCAACGCGATCGGTCCCGTCATGTGCTCGGCATTAGGGGTCTTGTGCCAGAAATTGCGGAGGAAGCTCTTGCTCTTCTCAAGCTCGGCGTGTGCGAATTCGAGAGCGCGCAGGAAGAATGGATGTCCTGGTGATGCCGCCATCCAAGCGTTGGGTATGGACTGTTCGTACGTCTGGTCGGTGCCCATCCGTCCGAAAAGGGCAATCTTGGTCGCGTCTTCGGTACCGGTGGAGGTGTCGTTGACTCCATTGGAGAAAGGTATACTGTAATCCTCGAGGCCATCGACGGTGGAACGGAGACACTCGGTGTCGAGATCGGCGTAGACCCTGCGAGGTAGTGTTAGCAACCTGTTCAATGACGGGGCTTCCAGGTCACGTACCCGCCAAATTGATACATGTAGAGGTTCCTCGCCAGGTCGGCTCTGTAAATGCTTCCGGGCAAGTTCAAGTAGGTATCCAACAGCCAGGGAAAATGCTCCTTGACCAGGCGGAGGTTGTCCTCATCCGTCCAGAGCACCCACTCCCAATCGGGATGCTTCTCGCGACACGAATCGCTCCATCGCTGGAACTTGGCGGGAAGCTGCGTCGTTTTCCAGCTCTGGTGGAACAGCTTCGGGACGATAGCTTGGTTCGCGGCCGGACGGCACAGGAGCTCTGCGGGAGACAAGGCCGGCGCAAGACCCGGTCTGTTCGCGGCCGGCGTGGAGGAGGAGGCCGGCGGACAGGTCCCGGAAGGGCGAGAGGCGCCGTGATTCGCGACACTGGCGGGAATAAATGGATCAGACGGTCGCGCGTTGCGTCCGTAGGCGGAACTCGCTGCGATCAGGACGAGCACGGCGGTTGAGAGCCACGCAAGGACAACCAGGCTCCGCGGCCGGAAGAGAGAGAGGCGAGACATGATGGCATTTCGCGAGCAAAATGTCTGAGGACGCGGCACACGCGAGGCAGCGAGACTCGTTCCTTTTACACTGACGTACTTCATGCTCCGCCATCGTATTTTCCCCACATGGCTTCGCTCATCTCCACAAGGGCTGAGCAAATGCAGCTCCCGCTCAGCCTCAACCAGACTGTTTCGGGCCTCACCAGCCTGTTTCGGGATACGGCCGAAAGTCAACCAGAAACCGGCTGACAGTCAGCCGTGAAATTAATTAATGTGCCCCGTGCTTCGTGAGGCAATCCTTCTGGAAGATCAGGGGTGTTTTTAGAGCGAATGAGCTGCCGATCACTCGCTGTGTGAAACGCGTCTGTTCTGCGCTTACTACGCTGTCAATCACAGACGAAACGATGACATGATACTCGAGTATGTACACTGTCTACAGTGTCTCTATTAATAGTCTATATGTACTAGCCGTTGGTTGAGGTGCGAGAAATCTATGTAGTCTATCCATGCCATTTTCGAGTCCATGCCAATCCGATCGCGCTCTAGAACTTCGCCGTCAGGCTCCATCCCATGCGATGGACTCTTGCAGCCATAATAAACACTGTGCCGGCGAAGCAGAACACGCCGGCAAAGATCTTGATACCCGTCAATCCGCTTGGGCCGGCGATGATGGCTCCGTTGATGGGGTTGGTAGTCAAACCGCCAACTGACGAGATGAAGAAGACAATGCCCGTGCGGAAGCCGATTTCCTGCATGGGCGAGATCTGTGCGACCAGAGGCGCGATGAGCGACACGTATGCGCCGGAGCAGAAACCGAAGAGAGCTGCAAAGGCGATGATTCCGGCAGTTTTGTTGACGGGGATCCAGAGCGCAAGCGTCCAGAGAGCAGTGAGGTAGCCGACCAAGATGAAGATGTTGTACCGGCCTACTCGGTCGCCCATGATGCCGGAGAAGATACGTCCAAAGAGACTCGCAGCGTTGAGAATGGGAATCAGGTACTCGATCAGGTTGGTATCCATGCCAGCGGCCAGTGCCTGGACGGGGAGGTAGTTGATGGGCACGTAGATGCCGTACGTGAAGAGGAAGAAGCCGATGATGAGCAAGACGAACTCGGGCTCGTGGAAAGGCTTCATGAGTTGCTCGGGGGTGATTTTCTGGGGACGGGGAGGGTGGAACGCGCGCACGGTTAGGTTGGCGATGATGAGCAGGCCGAGGATCAGGAAGCCGCAGATGCGCATGGCCCAGCCGAAGCCGACCTGCTCGATGAGCCGGGTGACCATGATGGGGAAGATGACACCGCCGATACTGGAGCCGGTGGCGAGAATGCCAAAGGCGGCGCCGCTGTTGGTGCTGAACCAGCCGTGAATGGTGTTGAGGGCTGGAGGGTATTAGTGATAGCCAACACAAAGTAGACGATGTGATGCTTACCAGGCTGGAAGATGGCAGAGACTCCCAGAGCAGAGCAGACACCCTGGGCAAGCATGATCTGATAGTACTCCTTGCCCAGTGAAGTCATCATGATACCGAAGACGTGGAGAAAGGTTCCGGCAAGGATGAGGTGACGAGGTCCATAACGGTCATACACCATGCCGATGATCGGGCCCTTTGGAGCAGGTTAGCTCATGCCATGGGAAAAGGATACGAATAACTTACCATGCCCATCATGAAGAAAATTTGCAGCGAGGGAATCCACGAGATGGTACTGGCAGAGTAGTCCTTGAGCATGTTGTTCTGGTAGTACTCCTGGAAGACTCCGACACCTAGAAGAAGTTAGACTCAAACTCGAACAGACAAAGTCGCAAAGGGTCGGCACATACTGTTGATCCAGCCGAAACTGCAGAATGACGTGCACCACGCGCCAAGAACAACGAGCCAGGCTGTTGTACCACCATTGGGTGCATCACTCTTGTAGCCAGCTGGCGGTGCCGCCTCCGCATCGGGCTGCTCTGTGACTGACGACTTATCGGTGAAGTCGTTCTCTGCCTCTCGCCCTGCCGTCTGCAGCGTCATGCCGGTCATCTGCGAGTCGGCCGATGAGGCCAAAGGCTCCTTGATAGCCATGTTGTCAAGGAGGGAGTGTGAAAGGAGGGTGTAGTCGAGTGTAATTGAAATGAAGGTGGGTGTAAAGGGTGGAAGTTAGAAAGTTATGGGGTCAAGACCGGGAAAGGCGTGATTTCGAAAGGGAAGCCGATGTGTTATATGGTCGTTGACATCTGTGCCGGCCTGGGAGGGAGTTCCGATGCCGAATAGATGCTCGGTGATGGAGAGCGAGGAATTACAACGGGCCAGATCTCGGCTCCGAATGGAGAAGGGTTATTGACAAGATTGAGATCCTCAGCCTCCAGAGGGGTCCTGGAGAAATACAAGACGAATTCTCATCGCGCCTTCGCTCTTCGGCCTTAAACATAACATAACATTGCATGTGGCTCTCTGGTCAGGGGGGTGGGTTCGGCCTCCTTTCGGCGCCGTTGCAGAATGGGCACCGACGCCGAAGCATCCAACTGCGGCTCTGGGATAACTCCACTGTGGAGCGGCCATTACAAGGGAATTTCGTACGGAGCCGCTCTTGCGGGACAATCAATTGTGCGAGATGGCCAGGGGGCGGTGGACGGTAGATCATGATGGAATCAGCCGCAATCTACGATGCACTTGGCGGCGGGAATAGGGCCAGAATGGTTTCCGGACGCCTCTGTTACAGGATAATTACGGGAGACGGCCGCCAAGATGTCACGATGGACTTGTGTGTGTCGTTTTGCCAGGGCTTAACGTGGCCCACTAACCGCAACCAGGATAAGTGTCGTCTTGAGAAAGGACCAGGACAGGGCATGATTCAAAACAAATGCCGTTGCTGGTCCGCCAACAGGCCGTTTGGGGAATCTGCCCAGAGATCTTATCAGCGGGAAGCTTAATCTGCAGTCGACGATTATCAAAGGCAGCCTGCTTCAACCGGATGAGCTTGTCGACGCATAGCTGATCAGCAGAGTCTGCCAGCATCTGGGCTAGCGTCGCGATCTCGCCTCTTCGCTGACGCTGATGACGAGATTATGCGCAATTTGGCACCTTCACGGAGGTCTCCGCCGCGTATTTGTACCTAACTACGAGCTAATACCACCCAAGTCTCGGCTCGCTCCTTAAACATGGACCGACGCCGAAGCCTTCAATTGCCTGACTCCCAGCTCCTCCCCGAGCGGCGCCGACGAGCACCGACGCATGCATGCTCTTTACGGGAGAATACAACAGCCAAGCCTTTGATAGCACGATGTCCTCCCGGCATCCAGACAATCCCGGCCAGTCACGGTCCCCGGCGGCCAGCCGGAGGGTGGAGCGGTCGTGTGTCATCTGCCACCGCCGCAAGGTGCGCTGCGACAAGCAGGCGCCGTGTTCGCAGTGTTCTCGCGGCGGGTACACATGCCTCTATCCGCAGACCGGGCCGCCGGTGCGCCGTGCCCGGAAGACGACCATCACGGACGTGGCGAGCCGCATCTCGGAGCTGGAGAAGACGCTGATTGCCGTGTCTCGCGAGCACGAGGTGCAATTGAGCATTCGGCCGTCGTCACACACAAGCACCGTCGCGAGCCACACGACGTCGCCGACCTTTGAACCTCGGGCTCGGCGTCCAGAGTCGGAAGTCGCCGACGGGAGTCCTAGCGATGAGATCTTGCTGAAGAAGGGGACTTCGAGCCAATACTTCAACGAAGTGCTGTTTTCTCGTGTAATTGAACAGGTGAGATGCTTCCAGCCGAGCTATGAACGCAGGCCCCTGGCTAATACCACCAAAGGAACATGATGTTCGCTCGGCGCTGTCAACGCCAAGGAGCCGGTCTCCGCAATCGCCCACGACATCGCCATTCAACCCGATGGGCATCTTGTCCAGCAAGTGCTTCGACGAACCACTGACCTCCTATCTCCCACCAAAGCTGGCGGCCATGCAGCTGTGGAGAGTGTTTGTGGACAACGTCGACCCGTGCTCCAAGGTCCTCCACATTCCCACCGACGAAATCACCATTTACACGGCCATCGACGACCCGAGCAGTGCATCGCCCGAGGTTCTGGCCTTGTGCTGTGCCGTGTACTTCGCCGCGACTGTCGCCTTGGAGCCTGCCGAGGTAGCGAGCATTCTCGGATACGATAAATACGGAATTCTTCATCAGTTCAAGAAGGGTATCGACCAGGCGTTCGCCCACAGCGACTTCCTGGAGGCTCCGACTGTGGTGCTACTCCAAGCGCTCGCAGTCTACATGGTGCGTGATGATCTAGACGATTGACGAGTGGGATTAATAATTATTTTGACCTGTAGGCCGCTGTGCGAGTCCACAACTCTGGACGAGGCATCTGGGTCTTGAATGGCCTCGCAATCCGAGCTGCGGAATCGCTAGGGCTGCATAGAGACGGGAAAAAACTCAACCTGCCCCCGTTCGAGTCCGAAATACGACGTCGAGTCTGGTGGCATTTAGTAGCTCGAGATGGGAGAGCTGCCGAAGATCACGGCCTGAACAACACATATAGTGCCGCCCTGATGTCCAGTGTTGACTTGCCGCTCAACCTGGAGGACTCCGATCTGTATCCAGACATGGAAGAACTACCCCCGCCCCGTCCTGGCTGGACTCGTATGACTCTGGCTCTGGTGAATCTAGGTGTTGCTCGAGCATGTGGCCATTTGCTGCAGTCTACTCCCGTCACCGGGACTTCACGGGAGGAATTCCGCGCGCAGGTCGTCGGCGAAGCCAAGGCAGTCATGGCCGATGTTCTCAACCGATGCAACCATGTCATCCCGCAGCAACGAATGACCATCACGGTAGCGCGATTTATTCTGCGGAAACTCGATCTCGTGTCGCGCCAGCGGGAGATGATGAACAATCCTATCCAGCTGGCAAGCGAAGAGAACCTTCTTGAAGCACTGAGTCTCCTCGAAGAAGCGGAACACATGTGGACAGATGAACTCCTCCGGCCCTTCGGCTGGTCGATGCGCGCATACCCGCAGTTCCACATGATGCTCTACATCCTGTGGTATCTATGCGTTCAACCGCAGCGGCCCAGTGCTGCTCGGGCGTTGATAGTCGTCGAGAACCATCTGGAAAAGACGCGGAAGATGGATGCGTGCGCGACCAATGAGTCCAAGTGGATGGTTCTTGCGACTCTCAAGTCAAAGGCCACTTCGATTATGCAGTCTACGGGCGGAGACAGCTCTGGGACTGAAGGGGCATGTGTGGCTCCCCAAGTAGTCGACGATGGCATGGCTCTCCTTGGATGGAAGACGGGGATGGAGACAAGCGGAGGACATGAATTCGATGGGCCGCAGGGGATGCTGGATTGGAGGACGCTCTTGGAGGACTTCCAGCTGGACTCAACTGACGTGTCGATTATTTAACTCACGTATTGTTGCAGACGGCTACAGGGATTGAACAAACCACTGCATCTTGGCCCAAGAAGCGACGTTAAAGCGTTACCTGATTTTCCAACTGTATAACGGAGAGCGTGGGGTCTAATCTGTCAGTATCTCAGAGCCTGTCGGCCTTGATTCTCCAGCAGAAGAGATATTATGTTTCCTGCTCCGTCTCCTGGATTCCCTTCTGCTGCCTTAAGAACCTCCTCTGTAATCTGAACCTCTTGACTCCGCTCCTTCAGCAGAAGAGATATTATATCTGTCCCCGCTTCCTCTCCTGGATTACCTGCTGCTGCAATAAGAATGTCCTCTGTAATCTGAACATCTTGACCTCGCTCCGAAAGGAGAAGATCTATTATGTTTCTTGCTCCGTCTCCTGGGTTCCCTGCTGCTACCTTGAGAATCTCCTCTGTAATTTGAACCCCTTGACCTCGTTCCTGAAGCAAAAGAGTCATCATCGCCTCTCCTACTCCATGACTTCCCGAATTCCCTGCTGCTGCTTTCAGAACCTCTTCTGTAATCTGAACCTCTTGATGTCGCTCCTTTAGTAGCAGAGCCATTATCTCCTCTCCTACTCGATGGCGCCCTCTGTTTCCTGCTGCTGCCTTGAGCACCTCCTCCGTAATCCGAACCTCTGAGCCTCGCTCCGAAAGCAGAAAAGCCATTATTTCTTCCCCTGCTTTATGTCCTCTATTCCCTGCTGCTGCCTTGAGAACCTCTTCTGTAATCCGAACACCTTGACCTCGTTCCTTCAGTAGCAGAGCCACCATCTCCGGCCCTTTCAAATTTTTTGCTGCTGCTATGATGACTGCTTCTGTTATCCGCAGATCCTGGCTTTGCGTTTGCAAAATAGTACCCATGATATCTTCATCAAGTTCCAGTGCAACTCTCTCCATGAGCTGTTCTGTGACTTGGAAGCCCTCAACTCTTTGATGAAAGAGATCTTTCAACAAGTTTGCGTGGTAATATGATTTATGCTCCATGGCGGCGTCAAAAACCATCTCGGTGACCATCCTGTCTTCTCGCGTGTTCAGCAAGGCCGACACTACCAGGGGGTGAAAAATTCGCACTATTTTGGCGAGAGTGGTCTCTGGAATATCAACATTCTCATTTTGCAAGACTAACTCCAGGATGTCGTCGCCGTTTCTCTCATTCGAAGCTATCAGGTGGACTAATTCATCCGTGAGAGTGAACTTGCCTTGGACTTCCATCAACAAGCGCAGAACAGAAACGCCGTTCTCTGTGTTTCCCACTGCTTCCTTTAACAGTGCAGGAATATCAAAGTTGTGACTATTGTTGTCCAAGAAGTGTCGCATCATCTCTTGATCGAATTCCTTGGCAACTGTGCGGATGGCCTCTTCGGTGACTCGAACGCCACTTCCTCTAACAAAGGATCTCAAAGAGTTGTATCCTCTCGCACCAGATCTAGAAGCCTCTTGAACAATGTCATTATCTATGATGGTGTCTCTTGACTTGAACTCAGCCAACCACGGAATGTTGACCTTAGTGGCCACTTCCCACGTATTTTCTGCCTCTTCAAGCCCTAGTATTCCAGATGCTTCTGCCCAAGAGAGAAGAATTGGAGAACCTGGGCTGATCATTCGGTCAATGACGTGAGTGAAGCTTTGAATGTCATCCGTAGTCTCAATATGACGATGCCAGTGACGTGCAGCATAACTAAGGAATGGGTGCTGACGGTTCCTTTCAGCCAGTACTTCACGGTCACCACAAGGGCCAAGTTCAAAATCCTCAAAACACAAGAATGTCATGCAGACCCTTGCCAAGTAAATATTGGGATGCAGACTTCGGCAGAACTGAGCGGTTGCTAGGCATTTGCTCTTGAGGAGGAAATCCTTGGCTGATTGATGTATCAGATAGAGTCTTCCGTTGATGACCTCTAGAATGACTCCAGCAGCGCTTGTGATTGTGCCCTTGGTGAGACTGATTCTATGCTTGTCGGTAGATTCCTTGCTGATAGAACCCTCTTGTACTGCAAGAGCTTCTTCAAGTTCAACGAGTGTCAAGGCTCGTCGGCCATAGACTGCCCATGTCAAAAGCTTTTGTTGCGCGACATCGTTGATTTCCATGATCTGGTCAACAATGCCTTGGTAGAGTTCCGTCAAGTCTGATGGACTGTCGCTTATCATTTCTTCCAGGTCTGCCTGTGAAAGCAAGGACGACGCGCTTTGCAATTTCTTGAGAACAATCGACACCCATAGGAAGGTCTGTTCAGCATGAGCGGCTAATAAATCGCTCGCATTCTCTGGTAATTGCATGCTCAGTCCTAGGGTATTGATGCTGTCCTTGATGAATGTTTTCAGATCTTGGAGGTTGGCTTTCAGATAGATCTTCGGGTACTGACTCAGCTCTCGGCTCAACTGCACCGTTGGGCGGCTTATGAAGAGCAGCTTGAGAATCTGGAATGCTTGTATTGTCCCAAGCTTTGGCTGAACGAGCGTCGTCATGTATCTCAGAAATCTGCGTCTCAATTCATCATCTTGGCACTCGTCAACGCCATCTACCACGCAGTATATTGTGCCGAAGATGGGAGCACAAAGAAGCTCTTTCAGAATATCCCAAAGATCATCGTCAGGTATTGCGAAATTTTCGATGCTAGTGGCATGGGAGATGACCTGGAAGGCATTTCGAGCAGAAAGCAATTGCTTGATCAGAGACCTTAAGGCAGCGCTGACAGTCCTGAGGTCATCATCTTGATTGAAGAAGAAGAAATAGATGACGGTTGCACGAATGCTGGCAGCAGGAAGGGAGTTTTCCAAGTGGTCCAAAAGGAATTTGGCAAGGATTGTCTTCCCTTGACCCGGTGAACCCTGTATCCAGAGCACTGATGATCGATCTTCTGTTTTCCAAGAACGGAACTGGTTGTTTTCCAAGAACCAACCAAGTGTTCCGTCTGTCGGATCATCGATCTTGTAATTTCTGAACGCTGCGTAGTTAGGAGCTTTGAGGGCTTGAATGTAGACAGATTCCAAGTGCGATAATTCTAATTTGGGTCTTAGTATACATATTCCAATCCTCTAGACATGACACTCACTCTTCACGTGGCTCGATAAACGGTCTCGAATAACTCCCGGCGCATCCGCAACCAACCGTCTTATCCTCGACTCTATTATGACGTAGTCCTCGTCAGATTGGTCGCTGAATTTGACGATGTTGGAATGGTCGGCATCTATAGAGAGTCGATCGTACGCCTTTTCATTTGGGCCGCTGTTCGTAGCGGATGTGACTGGAACCATCATGACTTTCTCTCCAGTTCTTTCCCATGATGCTGTTCTCGGGGACCACTGTTGGAACAGTCAATAATGCTTCTGGCGGAATACCATGATCCCAACCAACTCACCTCGACAGTCGGGGTCGTTTTGGTTTCAAACACGCATATTATTTTCGAGTCTTTGAGTGTAAACTTTTCGTCGAACCTTTCTCGAAGGAGAGTCAAGAATGAAGAGGACGGGGAGAGGTTTCTAATCAATTGTTCATTCGGCTGCCCTTTGACCATGGCCTGCAGACTCGAGTTGTCGAGGCCTCTGTTAGGAACGGCAAACAAAAAAACGGCATAGCAAGCCCTGAAGACTGCTTGGTCATCTTCGCTGCCATTAGATGCTTCGGCAAGGGCCTAGATTGAGTTAGTCACAACGTTGATACAGGTTTTACAGGGTTCAGGATATAGGGGAGTTGCGTTCGCAGAATATTTCACATACCTCTTTCACGACAAGACCTCCAAGACTGTGCCCAATAAGAATCAGTGGCCGGTTTCTCTGCACTAAGTCAGCTTAAATCCCCAGCGGCTCAATGAATCTAACCCTTACCAGTTGTCCATCTCTAGTGGTCTTGATCGATTCCAAGAGCCTCCTCGATAGGTCCCGGATGGATGCCTCCGACTGGCTTCCGGGAAGTTTGGTGTCGTAGCCGTATGTCAAGATGCGTGTATTTGGGATCGATGCTGGGAGGAAGTCTCGTAGCCACATGGATTCCTTCCCTTTTGATTTCCATGATCCGAATGCATGTCCAGCAAGTCCAGTAACCGCAACGATACTAGGATGATAGATGCGTTAGTTTAAGGAGTACATACGTTCGTACAAACCGTGAGGGAACAACTCACTCCACTTCGGTGTCTTGCAGGGGATCTGCAAGAGGTGTGAGACCAAAAAAGTCTTCATCAACTTTCAATCGAGAAGCCTCAGGGCCGATTTCGCGTTTGATGGCAGTTTCCAGCTCGCCACATGATGGAGCTGTTCGGAAGGTTGCAGTGGCAACACAAAACCGGTCAGAAAGGCCTGAGATGGCAGCTGGCGTATAGGATGATCCGATAAAGTTAGTCTCATTAGTCCCGTCCGAGGTTGTCTCGGCTAAGATATGCTCAAGTTTTTCCCTGGTCACGCTTTTAGGAATGTTGGATATTTTGACCGTGAGGAATTTGCGTGGCGTTTGCGGCTTGGGCTTTTTTGCGCTCTCCGGGAGGTCTTTGATAGCCCAGCCAAACCCAAACAATCCAAGTGTCATGATCAGAGCGAATGCCGTCGCGACAATAAGATGGATTGCTTCCATGTTGGAGCAGGTTTTTCTTTTGTCGCACCTAGGGGAGTGCGCCAGGCAAAATAGGATGGAGAGGAAGTTGAGCGAGATTTACCAGGTCTTTTTTTGTCGGGCGTGCTGAAGCGTGGGTTTAGAGACTCAGGTAGCCGAAGTGAAGACTGGCGACAAATAATTGAGGGATGGGCTTGTGCCAAATGATATCCGAACGCGACGGCAAGTTGCCAAATGTATGGATCACTGGCCTTGAAGCACCGCAGTTCATGGAATGGTAACGAGACGTGGGGTGGAGAAAAATGCCTCACGCAATGAGGACTCGGCGAGAAGAGACTTGGATACTACGATGGATAAGGCTGATGCGTTGGGCATCAATTAAGACAATCAGGTAAGCAAGCAAGAGACCAGTAGCATCAGGCTGAGCTGCATCAGCGAAACGCCACCATGCAGATGGGTTGTAGGGAACACTGAATTGGAGACCATTGTTGGGGAACTACCATGGAGACTCACTCAATGGTTATTACTTGATTAACATGGCAGATTACTTCATGGTTTGTACAGATAACGTATTCTCGTTTATCTCAATACAGTTGAGTAAAAGTTCCCGCTAGAAACCAAAATTCTCATACTCCTTTAAAATCTCCCACAATTCTGTTGATTGCAAAGCACGGAAATCGCCATCGAGTGACTCAAAAGCACTCGAGATATCCAAGGGTGGCAAAGGACCCATGCCCATAACCATTTGTTGAGAGGGATCGGACGTAGAAGAGAATGTCGGCGGATATAACGTATTTTGGGGTGAGATGTTGTCAGATGGAAGTTGTTGCATTGGTACTTGTTGGAGACTCGGATCGATCAGATCAAAATTTTGGCTTGTTGCCATTGACTCCTCAGGTATGGCCTCTGTAGTTTGAGGATCGGCTGTTGAGTATGGGAGTGAAGGTCCTGCTGAACTCAGCTGTGTATCAGTTGGTGCTGGTCCCGGTTCTGAGCTGGCGGAAGTATTCACAGAATGTGGTAAACCCTGGCCCTGCGATTGGATATTGTCCACAACGTCCTGTATGCCCTGCAACTTGTCTCCGAGCCTTCGTGAGATGGGTGACTGTGCTGATAATTGCCGGACAAGCTCCATCGCTGCAACGACATCCTGCAGACATAAAACACTCTGCTCAGACCCTGAACAGCACATTATGAGAAGCAAAGATGATAAGGCCGTCTCTAGGAAGTGGTTGAAGGTCCTGTGCTGCGCGTGGTAAATATCCGTCGTTTGAGCCAGCCCAACGAGGATTCGAATAGTATCCTGCGCAATTTCCACCATGTCATTGATGCTGGAAGGATCGAAACTACCCGGCTCAGATTGAACTGTCGACTTCCTGTGGATGACGGTTCGCATCTGGTTTGCTCTTAGATAGAGCATGAGACGCAGCTTGTACTCCCCGCGACTCTCTCTGGTTGAGTCGAACTTGTCATCAACACCGCCAAACTGGAGCCTCGCCGGGAGATTTTTCTGCCATCGTACAACCCTGAAGTTGAGCAGATCGCGTACTGATGCTGATGTTGCGGGCAGGGATAGGGATGCATCGAGGATGCATTTTCGGACTTCGGATGCGACACTACCGTATGCGACCATAGATTTCAGGTATGCAGATGACAGTGAGTCGTCCTTTTCATCTCAATTAGCCACTTGTATAGGAAATACTAACAGGGTAGTTCGTACCGCAAAGCTGGGATGATGATTAATGTCACAATCTTGAATCGCAAACGGTAGGCCCGTCCCAAAGCCCCAACGGCGATCGAGTGTGTATGAGGACCAGTAGAGCTTTTCCCCTACACTTTGTAGCTGTTCCGATAAGGATTTGACGCGTAAATCGTCGGAGCTCTGGCAGCTCAGCTCATGAAGTAGCCGCATGACGATACCTATTCCTCGCCACGCCGTGACCTCTCTGTCGCTCAGAAAATAGTACATACTCTGTGTGTCAAGTCAGAGGGGGTTCATAAAGTGTGAGAGATCAAAGGCTCACGCATAGGATTAGTACGCATAGCTCGTCCCTGTCAACGCCATTCAGCTGCGTCCTGCCAATGGCGCCCGTGAATATCTCATCAATCGCTGGGTTGGCAATCTCAATGGCCGCAGGATCCGCGAGCGTTGAAACAATGGCGTGGATGACGAGGGCGACATCTTCCAGGCGTTCCTCTTTACGCGCTTTTGGTACCGTGGAACGTCCTCCCACACTGCTTCGAGCAATATGGATCGCCCTGACATCTTGCTTCAATTTTTCGATATCAAGAAATGGATATTGGAGACCTATTTCTTCCTCGTAAATGAGTAAAAGCTTGATCCAGTACTTTGCTTCAAAGGCTGCCAGGAGGCCGCCCGGTGCTCCGTGGCTGCGATGGTCCATCAGCTGCTGTATGGACTCAGCTCCGACCATCGTCTTCCGGAGACGTTGTGGTGGCGCATCGCTTTGATCAGGGCTCAAAGCGACAAGACGCTTCTCAGCAAGACGAAGATAGTAATCGGAATTGTCCAGCATAGACGGGAGAGCCGAAGCTGTAAGGTCCACACTCCGCCGACCGGAAGCCGGATTCGTGGACTGCGATACTACAATCTCATTGTTCTTTTCTCCCGCCTCCTCGGAGCTTTGAGTATTTGCACCAATGCTGACGACAAATTGAGCGTCAGTGAGAATAATACAGGAGCTGGGAAGGCTCACGAGCTACGGCGTGCAGAGCGGAAGCGCGTGGTGCGTTTGTAGACGCACATGTCGTCACTCTCACGACATCCTTTGCACGGCCGCTCCCCGCTGCATTTTATTTTGCGGCGCTGGCATTTGTCGCTGGCGGGCGAGATTAGCAACAGATACTTGACGATTGACGGAATAGAAGTCGCACCAGGCAACGCGCGTGTACGGAAAGCGTCGTTTTTTCTCGCTGGACATGGTTGACCGACAGCCGAAAGTGGACAATACGTGGTGCAGCGTGGAGATGATGAGGTTCCGCAGAGCACAAAATACCGAAAAGTTGATTCCGAATCCCTCGGACCAAACGGGATCGACCCCGGATATTTGACTGCGGGGAAGAGTACCGGCAATTTGGGAAGCGGAGTCGACGCAAGGTTACGTAAACGAGATGCAGCCAATACTTTCGGTGGGATTAGGAATGTTAGCGTAGATGGATTTCACGATAGTCGAGTCGAGTCAGTTAGGGGAGTGTCGGGAGCACGCGGCGGTGGATATTGGGATGATTAGAACTTAGATCTACTAACTTACCTATGACGTAAATATTCAAGATAGTCAAGACCATCTTGGTGGGTCTAAACACTAGAGACAGATAAGCAAGGGATCGCGGGTAACAATTATCCAGAGCGTTGAGGGATTTAGTACCTAGAATCTAACAATCTGATCAAGCTGTGCCAAGATAAGATCCCTCTAAATTGGAACACAGATAGCAACAAGTTGCACAAGGCTTGCCATCCCGAGTATTTCCACCCACAATCATCTAGGCCGGAGGAGGCTTCTGCCCACTGTTATAGTTCACTGTGCTGTGAGCACCCTTTCCAGTCACCTGGAAACCACTTCCACCATTGATATTCTGTTCCCCCTTCCCGAGATGAATAGGCTGGATTCCACTGCCACTGTTGGTGAACGTGTAACCCCCATTTCTGTTCTCAAGCGAGGCGGGTAGACGCTTCACTATCTTCAGAGCCTCCTTCAGCTCTTTGATCTGGTCCTCGCTGACGAGAGGTACTTTGGCAATATCGCGAATGCCATCGAGTAGCTCTCGCATCGCCTCCTCCAGCCTGTCACCACTGCCCACGGCCTCGCGATAGCGGTCAATCCACGGAGTCGAGTCATCAGATGATACAGTGTCGAAAAGGTCCTGCATGTGTTTCGCCAAGGAGCGCCATTCCTCAGCAGCCTCTTTGATGTCAGAGTAGCTGTCTGTGTCTGCTTCGGTTTCCTCTGCTGTCTTTTTCTGCTTCAAGTGAGACTTGATCGACGAGAGGATTCCGACGACAAGCGGCAGATATTCAGCCACCACTGGGAAAGCTTCCGGTAGCTTGGGGACCTCTTCAATGCCGGTGTAATCCTCGACAGTGGTATTAAGCAGGGAGGCCACGTCCTCGATTGCCCTGATTGCTTTTTTCCCACTTGCGCTCGGCATTATCAGATGCAGACAAAGTTCCCAGCTTGACGAACGAAAAGAGGGAATAAATTTGGGGGGTTTATGGAGTGCCCGATTTTACAAGACGAATACTGTGGTGTCGGTGATCTTCGACAATTGATTAAACAGCCAGAGCCGCATCTGACACAAAGAAATGAGGGAAAACTCGAAGGACTCGCGCGGTGATCCGCATTGTGTCAGGACAAGACACCCATGCTCATACTGCAGACACACACCCTGGTTAAGAGGCTGAGGAGGCCTCGTAAATTGCATAGTGGATGCTCAACGTGCATGAGCTGGCTTGATCATGCGGGATATCGGCCACGAATCACAACCTGCTATTAGCGCTGGATATTTGGCCCCCAATGCCCATCTTACTGTGCATATGACCCTGCCACAATCAGAGCCTCCAAATGCGCCGCTGCGTTATTTGTCTCAGGATACCGTTTCGCTCCTCCTTGAATATCATCCGGTTCGCAACTTCATCATAATTCTGAGCCGACAAGAGAGGCAGCGCTGGTGCCTTCAGTGCCTCATCATGGCGTCGCCAGATCCTCCAAGGCGCATTGCAGCCGAAAACAAAGGGAGCGGCACGCAGCCTTTGCATCAAGGAAATGGAGATCAAGGCGTTCTTAAGGGAGACAATGGCGTACAGAACTTGATTCATTCTCAAAAAGTCTTTCACTGTGAGGGCGGATTCAATCACACTTACGTAGCTGCTAATATCGCTTCGTAGTCCACGGAACATCCATGTCGCAAATGGCCGAGTTGATTCATCAAGGAGAGGGCCCTTTCGATCAACCATCTCGTGCGTCTCCCAAGGTAGCTCGAGGGTTAAAATTCCTGCTAATAATATGCAAAGGCGTTTCAATAATTGAATGGCTCAAACTTGAGTCACAACTCGATTTTCGGGCCCACCACCAGACGCTCCTCGATCAAATGGTGAAAGGAACTGGCACGTGGGCTTTAGAAGGCAATGGGTTCCAGGCTTGGATAAATGCTTCCAACCCATCTCAATTCTTCTGGATATATGGCATCCGTAAGTATGGCCTATACCACGTATTTGGTGTCCGCCTCTAACCGTTGTCTGACATAGTCGGGTCTGGAAAAACAATGTTGTCGTGAGTACAATCAACACATTGTCCTTCAGGTATGCGATAAAGGAGAAATAGGCTGATGGGTCGGTTTGCTAGGTCCCTGATAGTAGATTCACTTGAGAAAGTGACCGAGGACATTGAAAACACTGCTTGCATCTACGTTTATTTCCAGGACGGACAAGATCAGCCCAGTGAATCCAGACAGGAGCAGCGACCAACCTTTGCAAGCATTTTGATCAACTTGTTGATACAGCTCCTGCAATCCCAGAGTTCAGACGTCGTGGTGGAAGAGCTACAGGCCAAATATGCTGATTGGCGCAGCCGGATGATGTTTCCCACCTCTGACGATTACACCAATCTGTTCAAAGCTGAAGTTGCCACCTTCGAGAAAGTCTACATAGTAGTTGACGCCCTGGAAAACTGCCAAAATTCGCCAAAGGAGAACACACATGACAAAATGCAAGCCTTATTGAGGTCAATGCCGGAAAACGTCAAGGTCCTCGTTACTTCCAGGGGCGGCTTGCTCGACAGCTGGGGCCTTCGAGAAGACCAAATGTTCGAGCTTCAGCCAAAACGCGAAGATGTTGAATTGTACGTCAAAAGCCGCATTCGGGAGAATAGAGTTATCCAGCGAGATCCGGATCCGAACTTTCAAGCCAAGGTTGTTCACAAGGTAGTTAAGGCCACGAGAGAAATGTGAGTAAAGCAATGTTCTTCGGCGAATTGCTATGAACGTGCTGACTTCTAGTAGTTTCCTACTGACAAAATTACACATGGACTCTCTTGACGAGCAGGGAACTCTCGGTGGTATTAAGTCTGCACTCGAAATGCTCCCGGAGACTGTCCATAGTGCTTTCGAGACGTCAATTCGAAAGATCAAGATGAACGGGGAGTCGGAGACGAAACGATTTGACCTTGGTCTTGCCAAACACGTCCTTAGTTGGGTCGTTGTCGCCGCGGATCCGCTCAATGCGACACAGATCCGTCATAGCTTCGCCATCCGCCATAGTACGAAGACTCTGAACATCGACTTTCTGCCACAGGAAGCAGAGCTGACTTCTGTCTGCGCTGGGTTGGTCACAATGGACCCAAAGACAAAGGTGCTCAGTCTTGTGCACGAGTCTGTGCTGGACTATTTATGGAGTCACGACATCGTACCAAAGAGTTCCGACATGGATGTAGCAAAGATGTGCTTGCGGTATTTGCTATTCGAGGAGCCGGAACAGGATACCGAGCGCCCTCTCCTCAACTATGCTGCCAGGTATTGGTTGAAACACTTCTGCTTAGGAGAGCAGCATATTGACGATGAGGCCGAGAATTTGGCTATGAAATTTCTCAGCGACAGTGAGAAAGTCCAGATTGCATTTCAGGTCATGGCTGGCAAAAACAGTCTTGCCTTGGGTGACATGACTGGGTTACATGCTGCCATACACTTCAATCGCCGAAATTGGGCTGAGCGTCTCATTGCACAAGACGTTAAAGTAGATGCTACATGTTCGGATGGTCGGACTGCACTGCATTGGGCTGCAAAGGATGGTCGAAGTGACATGGTGGAGTTGTTGACACAGAAGTCCGCGGATACTAATATTCAAGACCGATATGGAGATACACCGCTGCATCTCGCAATAATGTGGTCAACAAAGGATTGTATGGATGTTGTGCATAAGCTTGTCAAGGCCGGTGCGCGAGTAGACATCCGTGGCGGGAAGGGATACACGCCGCTGGCATGGGCAATGCGCCACGGCCCTTCGTCCATTGCTAAACTGTTGGCTGAGAACCAAGCAGACGTCAACGCAGAGGATCAAGGCTGGACTTCTTTAAGAGAGGCGATGGACCAGGGCCAATTGGACATTATCGAGATTCTGCTGAAGAAGGGAGCGGATCTTAATCGCCCGTCGAGTGTTGATGGATGGACACCCCTCAGAAAGGTGGTCCAAGACGGCGACGTTGAGATGGTACACCGTTTGTTGGAGATGGGCGCCGAAGTCGATTTACGGGATGAACAAAATGGCTATTCACCGCTGAGGTGGGCGGTCCTCTATCAACACGAGTCGATAGTCCAGCAGCTCCTTAAGCAAGGGGCCAACGTGGACGAGACAGCCAACGATGGGTCAACAGCTCTGATGGAGGCTGTAAAGACCAAAGAGACCATCGTCTGGATGTTGCTAGAGAACGGGGCAAATCCAGATGTCCAGGACAACGAAGGCCGGACCGCTCTTCACTTTGCGATACGGAAGAAGCTAAATTCTGTCATATGGCTCTTGATCATGAAGAAGGCCACGGTCACCATCAGGAATACTGAAAATTTTAGCTGTCTGGACTTGGCAGTCCAGAATAATGACCTCTCGGTCATATGGCTGCTCTGCGAGAACGGAGCCAAGGCGGACGATGCAAACGATGTTGGAATGACTGCCCTGCACTTAGCTTCGTTTCTCGGGCACCTGGAGATTGTCAGATTCTTTCTCGACCGGAAAACCAACACCACTCTGAAGGATCAAATGGGGGACACAGCGTTGCATCGGGCTGTCAAGACTAAACACAAAGATATCGCTGGGCTCCTCACATCCAGAGGTGGCATGGCTGACATCGAGGACGGAATGGGCCTGACAGCCCTCAGAATCGCAACAAAAAGTCAAGACCTGGCCATGATGCGAGCTTTGCTCGACAATGGGGCGTCGTGCGACACTCAGGACAAGAATGGGATGACGGCGCTCCATCAAGCCGTTGATCAAGGATTCAATGAAGGAATACGTATTCTACTCAGGAATTCCGCAAACCCAGATGTCAAGGACAACGAAGGGTTCGCAGCTACACACCACGCAGTATGGAATGACAACAAAGACATTGTTGTCATCTTGGTAAAGGGCGGTGCGAATGTCAACATCCAAGATGAGGATCACAGGACGCCGCTGATACACGCCGTGCAGTATGGATATGAGCAACTAGTGACTGTTCTATTGGGCGAGGGAGCTGATGTTAATGTGCGGGCTAAGAACGGATGGACAGCTGCTGAGTTTGCAGGAAATCACGGTCTGATTAGGGGACTCCTTCAACGAGCGGCTGCATTTAGATAGTCATAGGTAGGTGCGGGTGACTGAGTGTTTTTTCTTTTTTACATTATCAGCTATATATATCTTAATTTTCGAAAGGCTTCATTCGAATCATTTCCAGTTGAAGTTGATTGTCCCCGAAAACCCATCGCCGTTAAACTGTTGACCCGAGCCCATGTTGATATTCTGGCTCCCATCTGATGAGTTCACTATCTGGGACCCTGATCCAGTATTGTGAAATACCATGGATGGAGAAGCCTGTTTTGCAATCTCATTTTCGTGCCCTTTCCCAGCTTCCGCGATCAGTCGCTCAATTTGCGCCCTCGTCGCGACTTTAAAGGTGCGGTGGAAGATCAGCACCTGTAGATCTCCCAGCATCCCGGTCATCAGGCCCTCAACTTTTCCGCCCTTTGGGATAGTTTTCATCGCCTTGGAATATCGCTCCAACCTGGAAGCCCCCTCTCCTGGGATGACAGCCTGGAAAATGGCCTCGAGGGCGGTAGCTTTGTCGGTGCAGGCCTTGAGCATCGCTGTGAGAGCGCTGGTGGACTCGGGCGTTTCGGGGTCATCTTGCAGGCCCTTTAGCGCCGTGGAGAGTGAGTCTTTAATGAGCGGGAGTCGCGAGGCTACATCACGGAAAGAAGATGGCAGGCCGGAGGTATCTGAGGCAGCGTTGAAGACTTTGATAGCGGCATCGACGATGGCGATGATTCCCGAGACGAGACCTATGACTTCAGCGCCGGACATGTTGGCGAGTTTGAAGATTGCAACATCCTCTCAACCAGGCTGTGCAAAACGACCAGGGGTATTTAATGGCCCTGATTCCTGCACCAATCTGTACGTTCTGATACGACAGGGTTCACCCACTCTGCCTCGATAAATGCAAATGGGGTGGGTTGGGCTGAAACCAGGGTCGTATTGTGACTGTCGTGCATTTCAGCTCTTCAGCCCGTCAGCAGCCAAGACATCCACGGCACTCTGTGCGACGAGGCAATACAGGGAAGGTGTCAGCCCCTGGTGCAGAGCATCCTTGTATGCGGCTTAATCTCATTTCCCGTCATATGCATGCTGTCAGCCTTCTCTCAAACGTCGAGTGACGATATCTTTTGGAACTAAATATCTCATCCACGCCGGGTTGCGCACCGTTGCAGAACCCCGCCTTGACGCAAATCATGAGCGCTGCGCGAACCTCTGGAAGACCGACAACTATACCAGAGGAGAGGTTTGAGCGTAGGCATGAGCGTGCGAGTTCTGCTGACGAGATTTACAGAAGGAGAGTTGCCGAGGCGAATTTCGAGCTGGAGCTGGGGCTGCGAGATCGAGAGAGGGAGCGAGAGAGAGAGCCAGTGCGGATAGAGCGGGTAGAAGTACGGGAAAGAGAACGACCAGAGCGGGTAGTAGTGCGAGAGCGAGAATGGGAGGATGACTATAGGCGCGACATCGAAGCTGCGCGCGAGTATAGGGAAGATGACGAGTATTATGAGTTCGAGTACGAGGTGGCGGATGATGATTATGAAGATGAGTATGAGTACCATCAACCTTCTGATTCAAGCTCTGTAGTCGAGAGACCAACTACTCGGTGAGTCCTCAACTGGAGTCTGTAAGGTTTGTCGTCCTGCTGACAAGTCTCTCTACCTGTGCAGTCATCGGACTAGACGGATCATAGAGACCAGGCGAGTTCGAAGCCCGTCTCCGATACGAATCAGAGAGTCAAGACGAGCTGAACGAAGCCCGTCTCCAATACGAATCATCGAGCCGAGCAAACGAGCTCGGATTCCGGTTCCGATCACAGTCAGGGAGTCAAGACGATATCAAAGCCCATCTCGAGAAAGAATTCGCCGAAGCCTATCTCGGGAAAGACTGCGTGATCGGATCGAAGACGAAAATCGAAGGATTTCAGCCAGGCCTGCAGTGCCGACCCCAGCACGCCCTATGAGGGCAGAGCTGGATCCTCGGTTACAGCGGCGACCAGCAGGAACTCACCATGACCCGCGTGTTGGTTCTTTCGACCAAGACGACATCGATATTCGTGCCAGCCGTCATGACTCGCACCGTAGGCGGGCACGTCATGGGAATGACCTAGTTCGGTACAACGCGCCTCGTGGTGTTCCGAGAGAGGCTGCGAGTCACAAACAGCAGCCCTATCCCGATCATCGCCAGCCTCGTCAGCACTTATCCAATACATATGGCATGACGCCTGCCGGGGTATACACTGTACATCCCTCTCAGCGTCCCGGCGCAAACATGCCGACCCCCCCTCCTCCGAACATGGCTTATGCTGGACCATCCGTTGCAGCACACCCCGGTGACCCGGGACTTCAATACATGGCCGCAATCCCTAGTTCTTACATGCATCAACAGCATACGCCAGCTCCTACTCCACTGGGGTCTGGACCACAGCCCTCAGGAGTGCCGGAACCAATGAGTGCTAGCTTCTTCCACGCCAAATACGAAGGGGATCGGGAAAGAGAAGCAAGGGCGAGGGCCGAGGCAGAGAGACAAAGAGAATTCTGTGAATCCATTAGGCGGGAAGTGGATGAGTCTTTGAGGAGGGCAGCCGAAGCCCAGAAAGAGCGCGATGAGAAATCGGAAATGAGGGCAAAATCGGAGGCGGAACGACGCTTGGAATTTGAAGCCTTGATCCGGAGCGAGGTCGAAATGTCCATCTCAAAGGCATCTGAGATTCAAAAGAAGAGAGTAGACAAGACGGAAAAGTGGGCAAGAACCGAGGTGCAGAGACTGAAGGGATTCGAGGAGTTGATCAAGAACGACGTCCAATCTACCATGAAAGTGATCAAGACTCTCGAAGCGGAGCAAAAGATCAGAGACGCGGAAGCTGAGAGTCTGCAAATTCAGATGGAAATACAGGTCAACAAAGCTATGGAGGCTCTCGAAAAGACGGAGAGGTTGAGAGCTGAGCTGAGAGACATGCGAGCCAACCGAGCGGGAACATACGAAGAATCTCCACCACCACGGACTCCCCCTTTCCGACCAGCCCATGGTCGTCGCGCAAGCTATTCCGAGCATTCATCACCATCACCTGCTTGGGGATCGCGTTCGCCTCCGCCTGCAGTTCCCGAAGCACCCGAAACGGATCCAGACGTTGTCGAGGAGAGCCATGAAAACTACCCAACGGATCACAGGCGACAGTCCTCTCGGCGGAGATACTCTCCTAGTGTTGCCAGCTACCACTCATACGTCTCGACAAGTTCCCGCGATGGTAGGCCACGGAATGAGGAGGATGGAGAGATGCGCAGGGACATGCGGATGGTAAGAGAAGAGCTGCTTGATCCGATCGTCGAAGCAATCTCCGGCCTAGCGACGGCCGTCATGTTTGGGGGCTTGCACTTCCAGTCGCCTCCGGTGTTTATGCATTACCCACCACATCCGGATGAAAGCAACAGTTCTCGGTCAGTTTCCACCTGTGAGGAGTCAGGCTCAGACGATAGAGAAACTGTCACTCCGCAACAGAATGAGCAGCCGAGTCAAATCGACGAGTCAGGTCCGGAGCAGGAACCGAATTCTCAATCTCCGGTGCTCGTTTCGGCACCAGATCATAGCGACCAGGAGACGACTTCCACACAAACGACTGACTCCGTGATATCGAATGACGAAACGATGTCACCTGACGATCGATCTGTGGTGGCTGAGTCGTGGACCACGGCTACTGAGGAGTCTGTTCCGACTTACAATCCTCTGGAGTATACAAAGCCAGTAAAAGAGGAGCAACATACCCTCGAGGAAGATTCTAGGGAGGATGACACGGACGAAACGCCAACTTTGGTTAACTCTGGGTTTCCCAACTACACAGCTGTCGAGAAAATGCCACTGGTCGAAAACCAGGATAATGCCCCAGAGATGAGTGGAGAGGAAAGCCTGGACAAGAACTACCAGGTGCCGGCAATAATTAATCAACAAATCGTCTCCAGCGAGGCGATCGAAAGCAAACCGAGTCTCTCTTCCGATGCTCAACCCGGAAAAGAATTGTTAGGCCCACTCAACGATCATGAGTCCGAACAAGTCGATTCCAACGATAAAAGCCCCCAACCCTCGACATCGGACAAGCGAAAACAGCGAAAAGCCGCGGATTCCAGACACAGATATTGGGACGGCTCATACATTCCAAAGCATTATCTTCCATCTGATCCTGATGGACCCAATACAGCAATACCAGATCTCGACCGGAAAGGCAGAACTGGGGGTCACGGTAGGAAGGGGCGAAATGCACACGACAAGGTGCCTCCGTTGCCAGTTTTGAAAAATGCCTTTATCCCGATACCCTATTTCCACCCAGTGTTTGGAGGAGTTCCGCCATCTCGTGGTCGGAGACGGAGAGGGGGCGACGAGGAAGCCACCGTTGATTGAGTCGGTAATGTTGAGATGGGTCCTAGGTTGTCCTTGTAGTTCATTGGGCCCCATGAGGAGATTAATCATCATTATTTCATCTAAAATATTTCACGTGTTATTTGACAATACAAGTAGTCAGAATGGGCGCGTTGCCGCATGGCTAGAGACTGAGGGTAGGTAACAAAGACATTTAACCAACATATACATTCCGCGGGATATGATGGAGTACAGGAAACGCGATTCAAAGCCTGAAATCGTAATTTTGCCAAGATACAATCAATCGCAATCCAAAATTTCTTTCATGGATCTTAGTAGGGATAGCCTATCTCCCACTTTGCCCTGCAGCCAGTGTATCTCCCGTCATTCCTGTTATTCTCTTGATCCTGCTCCATGCTGTCATCACGTTCCTTCCTATGGTCGATGCTCCTGGGCTGTCCCAAGGCGAATTGCTTCTGCCTGATCGTTCTGGTTCATAATCTCTTCCATGCGATGAGCTGCTTGGCTGGCCCCAAGGCAGATTGGATTCAGACCAAGGTTTCCAAACTCAGCGAGTTGGCTCTGCCAGAACCTCCACCTGTCGATAGAATGACCAGGCTGTCCTCCAGAACCAACGTACAGTGGCCCCGGGATTATCTCCTGCCGCTCTGTCCCAGTGAGGGTATTGCCGGTAAAAGCATCTTCGAAGAGCTGGGTACCACAGATAGAGATCCAGTGGCTGGCAACACTGATCGTGTATTCACGCACCAGACCCGCCGTGGGAGGAAGTTCATCCTCTAGAGCACCTACAATCTCCGTGAAAGCAAACACCGAACAGTTCAGGAAGCCCTTGTTCATGATTCGGGCGGCGAAGGCGTTTAGGTTGACCCACTGTTCTACATTTTCTTCATCAGATCCCATGAATTGGGGCATTTCGGATTTGTGAATGGGGTCTGCTCAGTCTCTAGTCAGCGTTGAATTTGATGATTTGTGTTCGCAGAAGAAAATGGTAAGGAGGAAGAGACAATCAAAAAGGCGGCGTCACTTACTAACCCAAGCTGCACGCATGTGATTCGATAGTAGCGGGAAATCTTTCCACAAACGTACCTCCCTCTAGACAGTCTTTATTAGATCGTATTCTTGCGCAGGGAATGCTCCAGAAGCTTCGAGCCACTCACCTCCTCAATCCAAATTATGGTCTCCGGGAGCGATCGCAAGCTCTCGAGGACACCGATAAGTTGATCCTGGGCAACATGGTCGTACGGACAAAAGGGAACAATAGCGAGTAAAATCTGCCATAGTTTCATCAAGAAAATTGCGGTATCCTCAGAAGAACCGGACTTAGGGCAGCTGTCGTCAATCATGGCTGCAGTAGCTCTAGCGACATCCGAAACATCAGCTACTGCTGATGGCGGCTCCGATGCAGTTGGTGTTGTCGCTGTCGCAGAAGATGTCACCTGTGATGTAGATGCCCCCTGGTTGTCTGTTATACTATTCGGAGTTGGATGATGATTGGCCGACAGAACGAGAGAGTCAAAAATAGGGAGCATATCTTCCCACGTTGTAACGACGATATTTCTCAAACATTCAAACGTATGCAGCATTGAAACGGGAACAAAGGAAGCATTCGGATTGGCCATTCCGTCCTCGGCCGTAAGGGTGCTCTGGTGGCTTATTCCATCGGCCATGTTTGTGCAACGGTTTTTTTGATAGGTGCTGAATAGGGGCTGTTGATACCGCGTGATGAATGACTGCGTGATGAATCGTGGAGAAGTTGTTGGGAGAGAAGCGGTGGAGAGGGCCGACGTGTCTCGTACAACAGAGAGATGACTAATGACAGCCGGTTTCGCTCGTTAACAACACGTTGCATGTCTCACATCAGGCTGTGGTCTTCAATTTTATGCCGAGAATCGCACTTTATACAGTGAGGGGATAAAAATAACTGTGGCTGAATGGCCAAGAGCCGAGACCGCATAATCGGCCACCGGAACCAATTGATTTGCAGTATCTGGGTCATGCTGAAGCGCAAATTTTCAGCTTGCAGGATTCAGGAGTAATGGCTTGAGTGGCTGCAGATCAAATTTTCAGCTGACGTGGTTGAGAGAACTCGAGGCTGTCGAACACATTTTAGGAAGACCGGCCGTCTGTTAGCTAAGATGATTAAGGCCATCGAAACTACCATCGTCACATCCACTGTGGGGTAATAATCAATCAATCTATATTGCCCAGCTCATTCCAAAGCAATTTCTGGCCGGCTGCAGACAGACCTTTCCTGGTATGATTGGACCCGTGGAGTATCTAGGGAGAGGGGCTTGACCAGCTTTTTGTCCTCTTTCTTGCGGCCGGCACAACTAGCATTTCCAAGGATACATGGCCATGTGTCGCCTTGATAAGGGCCTCGAACGAAATTTAGGACGGATCTAAGAAAGCAATCGTGAAAGAGCGTGAAGGCAGCCATCTCGAGATTGGAGAGTGATGACCTGATGCAATCTAGTTCTACGTGAATTTAGGAGCTTTTGACAATTTGAATAATCTGTGTGGTTCTGGTTCTATACATTCACTAGAGATGCCTGGTTGCTCTGTGTTGCTGTAGACAAGACATTTTCCAAGACCTCGATTTTATGCTAGTCGAGCCTGGTTGACATGGCGAGAAAATATAAGTTATCGTTTCTTTGTCCCAATTTGTCTTTCTAGTTGATATTTACATTATTTTGAAGGAACGAATGATCATTGTTCATCACAGACAGTTTGAGTAGCATTAATCAATCCAGTTGACTGGCCAGACGGCCTGTTCGCATCTCAAGTGGTTGGAAACGGAGGGTAGGGATGAATAGCCAAGTGACGGATTCCAACTAAGGATGTTCAGACACGAGTAGACGTCCTGTTATCACAGCAGGAAATTTTATCGTTATGAACGGCGCAATTCACGCTTATGCATTCTAATACGCTCCCATCCATCACCCATGGAGATACTTGTACATATTTGTGAATTTGCTCAATGCCCGAATGTTGACCCAATAAATCGACTAGAAACGAACCGGCATGGATGGGTATACACAAAGCAGACGCTCCGAAAAGGGTAGCGTTTCTAAGTGTGTTTCAGTAGCTCCAATAATCTCTCCGTACACTACCCGTTAGGAGTAGCACATTCACAGACAGGAGTCGGATGTATGAATCGAGCGACCGTGCCCAGGTGCCTTCTTTGTGGAAAATTTCGAGTTCCTCTTCATTCCGACCCTTTCGTTGAGGAACTTTTGTTCTATCCATAACTGATCTAATCTAACTTCTGTCTGCTCCCTCAAGGTGAACACGTTGCCGACTCAAGGTCCAAAAAAAACACAGTTTTATCCACAATTCAAGCATTTCTTACCCAATGCTACCACAATGACCAAATATCAAGCTTTTCAACCGCAATAATTTAAAACCTGTGTTCTATCCAGAACGATATATCGCTTAGGATGTATATCAGACCCTGTTAAGTACTTGCCATCCTCCGCACCCTCCACTTCCCACTTAGAAAGGACATGTTCGAACTGAGGATTCTTGGGGTCCCATAGGATGAGATATAGCCGGCGCAGCGCCGAGAACAAGGGTAGGAAATACAATTTCCATACCGAGAAGAAACGGAGGTCAAAAGCCATGTTAGTGATGGATGAAAGTTGCAGGAGAGATGCGCCGGGATTCTCAAAGCGGTGACAGGGAGACCAGCGACTCAGGTAAATATGAGGCTTAAAGCATATGACATCTGTTGCGGAATTAAACCGGAAAATCCATCGTCTCCCTATTACGTCTGGGCGAGTCTCAATATACCTCGCTGAGAAGTGAATATCGAGGGTATCCGGGAGGAGAGCTGTAGCGATGCTCCTCGATTCGCTGCAAACGGCTGCAACTCGGCGGGGGGTCATGGTCGTCTCTGATAACGGCGACAACATTGTCTCTCTGACCGACAGTGTGGCGTTGTGTGGCATACTCTCTTCCCCGCTATAGCATGCTTCGCATCCTGAAATGCCGAGAGAATGGACGCGATGCGTGGCTCTAGCAAGAGCCTCTGACCAGATCTGGTGACGGATATCGTAGGGGAACTGAGGGAACAAGTGGAAGGTTTCCATTTTGTGATGAGGGATGTTGTCTCGAACATTGGAAGACAAGGAAGTTTTAGTACGGATCAAGTTTGTTGAACGTACACGGGCGATTGGGAACAAATATATAGTAGATCCCATGTGGATACCTGGATGGACAATGTTGGACTGGTCACCTTGAGGAATCAGATAAACCTTGACCAATACTCCATTTGGAGTTGAGGGGACGTGGTTAGCCAATATTAACAAAGTTTTCTAGACAGCTCGTGTCCGCCTCAACTTGTTCTCATTTCGTTGATGGCTGCTTGGATCAAAGGATAACTTCTTGAATCATTCCGAGATAGCACCCGCATGGCATCTCAGACCATCCAACACGACAATAATAACTCTAGCGTCTCGGATTATTCTCGATACCTACAATGACAAACCAGGTGGCGAAAATCTTCTCTTGAGCTGCCCCCAGCTGTGCTCGTTATACAGCTCCTGCACTTTCTGGCACCTGTTGAGTGACCACTCAGTAACACCCAGCATCAACGAACTCTCAAACATAAACGCCATGCTTCCGCTTCCAACCTTTTGCGGCACCAACTCGGCGTTGCTCGCCTTTTCGAACGTCTGCGAGTCCGGCCCGTGAGCACCCATGACATTGTGCAGCGACGCGCCGCCGGGCTGGAAGCCGCCCTTTCCTGCGGCCTTGGCATCATAGTCGCCGGAGATCAGGCCCATGAACTCTGACATGGTGTTGCGGTGGTACCACGGCGGACGGAACGTGTTTTCGGCGACCAGCCACCGCGGCGGGAAGATGACAAAGTCGGCGACTGCTGTACCTGCAATTGGGCTTGGAGCTGTGAGTACAGTGAAAATGCTTGGGTCCGGGTGGTCGTAGCTGATGCTGCCGACTGTGTTGAATCTCCCGAGGTCGTATTTGTAGGGATAATAGTTGCCATGCCACGCTACTACGTCAAACGGACTATGATCCTGCGCGGCATCGAAGAGCCTGTTGCCAAACTTGGCTGTGATGCGCCACTCGGTCTCGTTATCCTCGTACGCAGCCACCGGCGCTTGGAAGTCTCGCGCATTCGCCAGACAATTAGATCCGATAGGGCCCAGCTCAGGAAGCTGGAAGTGCCCCTCGAAGAGCTCCAGAATGTAGCCACGGCTAGGGCCCTCCACCAACTCAACCCTGTAGCGGATTCCTCGAGGGATCACGGCAATCTCGCCAGGTCGTACAAGGAGCTTTCCAAACTCCGTTTGGATATCCAGTGCGCCATGCTGGGCGACGATGAGAAAATCCCCATCGGCCGAGTAAAACGCTTGTTGGGTATTCATATTGCGGCCGGCGCCGTACACGTAGATGGCCAAACCAGACTTAACGGCAGGATCGCCAGCTCCAGCAACAAGCCGCAGCCCGGTGACGAAATCAGCGTCGTCGGCGATGTCAAAGGGATCCCATCGCAGCTGATTCGGGACCTGCGTGAACTGCGGTACACTGCCTTGTAGTGAATGACCCGAGGGCTGCGTCTTGGACAGTTCGAACGGGCGATGCGCAGCGGCCGGCAAGATGCGGTACAGCCACGACTGAAGATTGGAGTGTCTCGGAGCTGTGAAAGCAGTGCCCGAGAACTTTTCGGCGTAGAGGCCGTACGGGGGCTTCTGTGGCGAGTTGGCGGCTACGGGGAGCGCTCCCGGAATAGCTTCACTCCTGGGGATTGTTAGTATTTATTGTGCGAAGAGATACACTGCTCATACTCATGATAACAACCAAAACCGTTTTGGTACTGGTATTTTTCAGCGACTGGAAACACGGATGGAGGCATGGCTAAAGAGTGGGTAGCAAGATGAAGAACAACAACAAAAATGTATTAATATGGGATTCTTCCAGACAACTCATATACAAAATAAACTCTGTAATATAGACAATCTTCTAATTAACTCCAGATGTCATTCTTATACAATCACGAAGTTTACTCGTCCGCGCATCTTGGAGCGTGTATAGCCGACACACCACTAAGCCGCGTCCAGCCTGGCGCAGCTGGAATCGGCACGGAATCGGAATCAACTCGCGGAGTCGGATTCGGGACGATGATGTCAACGTACGAAAGGAGACATCCTCCGTAAAGCCAAATCGAATCGATGTAACTGGCTGCGACCGATTCCGCAAACGCGGGGATCTCAACATGTGACGTCTCGCAAAGACAACTGCCGTGAGACAACTCAAACAGCATAAGTATGCTCACGACGACGCGGCTGTGAGCTGCATTTCTCATCACTCGCTCGCCAAGTTCAACATGTCTCAGCAAATCATCTACGCCGCCAGCGTCATCATCATCTACTTGCTGGTCAAGTATCTAAACTCGACCGACACTCCCAAGATCAAGGGCCTCCCCGAGATTCCCGGCGTTCCCATCTTTGGAAACTTGTACCAGCTGGGCACAGATCACGCCCGTGTTGCGCAGAAATGGGCTGCCAAGTATGGTCCTGTCTTCCAGACGCGGCTTGGAAATAGGGTATGTGGCTTTGACCTGGGTCAATTGCGGCCTGCTAACAATATGGAAGCGCGTCATCTTTGTCAATTCGTATGAGGCAGTCAAGCACATCTGGATCACTCATCAGTCTGCACTTATTTCTCGGCCCACCTTCCACACATTTCACTCCGTCGTCTCCTCATCTCAAGGCTTCACCATTGGAACTTCGCCATGGGATGAGTCGTGCAAAGCCCGACGCAAGGCCGCTGGTACTGCTCTCAACCGCCCTGCAGTGCAGTCCTACATGCCCATCCTCGACCTAGAATCCACAACCAGCATCAAGGAGATGCTCAAAGACTGCGAAGGCGGCACCAAGGACATCGACCCGTCGCCTTACTTTGCTAGATTCGCCCTCAACACGTCTCTGACCCTCAACTACGGCTGCCGCATCGGCGGAAACATCGACAACGAGCTCCTCCAGGAGATCACGTATGTGGAGCGCGAGATTTCCAACTTTCGGTCTACCAGCAACAACTGGCAAGATTATGTCCCGCTGCTGCGTCTCTGGAGTGTTCAGAACAACTCGGCGCAAGAATTTAGAACCAGGCGAGACACGTACTTGACGAACCTGTTGAACGGCCTCAAGAAGCAAATCGCGGATGGAACCGACAAGCCATGCATCACTGGAAACATCTTGAAGGATCCTAATGCCAAGTTGAATGAAGGTTTGTCTATTCCTACGCCCCTTGAGGTTCACATATTGACATAAACAACTCAGCCGAAATCAAGTCCATCTGTCTGACCATGGTCTCTGCCGGCCTGGACACTGTCCCGGTAAATCTCGTCATGGGACTCGCCTATCTCTCAAGCCCCGAAGGTCAAGCTGTGCAAGCCAAAGCCCTCAAGGCAATCGAGGAGGCGTATCCGGATGGTGCTGAGGCTTGGGAGAGGGGTCTGCTCGAAGAAAAGGTTCCCTATGTCACTGCCTTGGTCAAGGAGACGCTTCGGTACTGGACTGTCATTCCAATCTGCCTTCCCCGTGCCAGCATCAAGGATATTCCTTATGAAGGAGCGGTCATCCCAGCAGGAACCACGTTTTTCATGGTAAGTTGCAGTCATTCAACGTTCTGTCTTAAAGAGCAGTCTAAGTAACGAATATGCAGAACGCCTATGCAGCAGACTATGACAGCAAACGCTTCGATCAGCCTTACGAGTTCATTCCCGAGCGCTTTCTCAACGACAAGGAAGGTGGCACTCCGCACTACGCCTACGGAGCCGGATCTCGAATGTGCGCTGGGTCACATTTGGCCAACCGCGAGCTGTACACGGCTTACATCCGCCTGATTACGGCGTTTGAAATCCTCCCCGCGCGGGATGCGGCTGACCGTCCTGGAATGGACGCCATCGAGTGCACTTCCAACCCCACGGCCTTGACGACCGACCCTAAACCGTTCAAGATTGGGTTGAAGGCGCGATCTGAGGCCAAGTTGAAGCAGTGGATTGCTGCTTCGGAAGCAAGGACGGTGGATCTGTAGATTCGATGGATGCGGATACAGGGAATGTGAACAATTTGATGGGAAGAAGTGGGTTAAATCCTATAAAATGGAGCTTGCTTAGATCCTATGCTCAGACATATCTCAATCAAGTTAGAATTGGTTTGATAAACGTGGGGATTTTGTCAAATTATTATACCGCATGATCTGCCAGATTTCAGAATTGCGAGGTGTTTTGGGCCACGATATCTGTGAAAAGTAGGCTAGATATGACCTATGGGGGAGTCACAGCAATAATTCTAAGATATTACTACGGTTATAACCCCAGAAGTCACTCCGAGCGTTTGAATGTGTAGCAATGATTAACTATCAACCAGAGGAGCTGGTGGTGACAATTCGCGAAAAGTCGTGTTTTGGTCTAGGGTAAGTTGACACCCGGGCAATCATTTACATCACCAATTATTCCCTCACGGGTATCATGACGGATTGGGCATTCTCTCTTTGGTTCAGCCAGATTGATAATATGGACCCGACAGCTGCCAATGCAAATAACTTGGCCGCTTTTCCCGTGTTTGGCAGGTCTCAATGCTGCCGTACCCTTGTCTGACTCCATTATTCCCGGCTTGTTTAGCGTAAAGTTCCCCTGTCGGAGTGTCGTGATCTCCGACCCTGACATAAGAAAAACATTATAAATTGTTGCCACGCCCCGCTGTGGATGATCCTTCTACTCCACTAACTGTCAAGGGTGCTGCAAGGTTATTGTCTGATGGAGCTGCATCTCGTCACGAATGTCGTACACACTCCGGATGTTGACCTGGAGAGGACCGGTACTCTTCCCGAGCCCGATCCGGAGCTTCGACTTGACTCATGTTGCGGCACAGCGCAGAGTCAGCGTGTCAACTACCATCCACCAGGTCCTCTCGGCCCGCGAGCTGCTATATGATGATGTGTTGGCGTCAGGGTACGGCTATGCGCGTGTGGTTGTGGTAGCTGAGACCTGCGCCGAGAGGCTGTCACCAGACAGAGCACCAGGACAGAGCATTGCATGATACAGTGTATATCAACATTCTCTCTGTTCCTTGTGCTGAAGAAAACCCATACTGCTGATTTTCGGCTGCCATGAACCCCGTCTCTAGGGCCAGAGACGCAGGAACCGGGCTGTTTCGTGGCGTCTGGGGAAGCATGTTGGTGTGTGTGACAGCCCTGATGAGCACACACTCTTCTCCTTGGCTCAGATATCACAATCCTTCTATTGTCTCCGGCATTCCGGGACTGGTACACCACGTCTGGGAGAAAACCCGGGGAAATGGTTGCGTGTCACAACCACGAGGCTTGTCGGTACGAAAATTCGACGCCACGACTTCGTTATACCCTCGGCTTTGCCCGATTGAGCCTACTCTGCCGCGGCGTTAATCCCTGCATCGTCCGCATTTTTCGTAAATCTCACAGCGCTCGCCGTCATCAGTGGCCGATCCACGAGCCGGAAACCTTCACGGCTTAGGCTTCACATGCAGCACCCTGCATAGACTACGTGCACTCAAGAGATACTAGCTCATGATTTCTTGTCGTTCTTGATATCTACATTAGTTGGTAATAGTAATACAGGCACCCTGGAGATATCCAGAGGCACACCCTCCCTCTTCCCGGGTCGCAGACCCTTTCCCCTGCATCACCTCAAGATGCTGTCGGTGCTGCCATTCTGACGCGACGCCGCTTTGTCGGAACCCTCAATTCCATATCCGTCGACTTGTACTTCGTTGCCGCCCTCGTACTTGCGCCGGGGCTCATTGGCCTCTAGGCTGCGCAGTTGGTAGCTGTGAGACGGCTTGCCACGTCGCCAGTTTCGGTCGCCCCTCGTAGAGCTGTCGGCCTGGGGTTTCGACCTCGCCGAGGAGAGTCCGAGCAATGTAAGCAGCTTGGGGAGATATCGGTTGAGAAAGGGCTTCAGCCGCATCATATTGTTACATAGGATGCCAAAGTTCAGCTCGACTAGTGACCAAACGCCTGCTTCGGCCTGTTTACGCGAAAAGTCGAGGCTCGTGGCCATAATCTTGACGTACGGGGCTCGGGCGATGGAAGCAACCAGAACACTAGGATTCGATTAGCAAGACAGCATCAATACACCAGCCGAGGCATGAAATACGTACGCAGACCCGAGGCACAGGATGCCGCCCACCACCACCTTCTGCCGGAATGGAATCTGGAGCTTATGAAGCGTCGGAAGAGGAAGAATAATAATAGACAAGTCGGTAAAAATATTCAGTGCCACCTGCGCAATGGCCAAATTGTTGAGGCAGACGCTATTTCCAGCGTCGACCGGGTTGCACGGTCCGGAGAGGAGCACGGTGAAGGTGATGGTGTACGCGATGAGCATGCCGGCAATGGCATAAACGCCGCCGCGGAACCACGTCGACGGACTGATCTTGTGCAGCACGCTCAGGATGGAGAGTTTGGTCAGGGTCGGACTCCACATGTAGGTCAGGGTCGTGGGGAGCAGATACTGCATCTGTCAGTCATGGCTCGAACATGCAGACGGCTTCATATCTTACGTTGTAATACTGCGTGGCATCTGCAATGGTAATATCCCACGCATGCTGTCCCCAGCCATGCGCCATGCAGAAACTGACGGAGATGAAGTAGCCCAAGGCCGCGCCCCATGCCAACGTGATCAACACTATGCGCCTTGTAAGCTTGGATGCAATCGCATGGACCAGCGTCCCAACTCACCGACGTCAATCTCCCATTGTCTCGCAATGACGGCGCTGGTGATGTAGCGAAGCACCATGGAGACGGTGGCGAGGAAGTAGGTGACGCCGAAGACGATAATCGTCGCCATCTGCACGTCGGACCATCCCCGGTTGAAGTTGGAGGTTACGCCATCGGGAGGCGGGACGACGGCCGTGTTGTAAATGTCAACTTCGGAAGTGCTCATAGTTGTGGTTCACCGCTTTGTGGTCGTAGGCGTTTCTAGCTCGGACTCATCGGGGAGAAGCAGTCGCGCCGGACGCCTGTGCGACTCGAGTGTGTCTTCGCTTTGTGGTGGCGTGTATGAAGAAGTTGCAAGACAAATCCCGAGCAGCTGGAATGCAAACAAGATGGTTTAAGAGTGCATCGAAAAGCTCCGCAAACCCAGCCTGAGGTCTGGGAAGGCCTGTCTCTCGTCTCCAAGGGGGTGGTGGCCTGCAGGCGATGTGACAGGGCTCCACGGCCAAGGCCACGGCAGACTGGGATGAACGAGTCGTGATGGGCCCTGGAGCTCCTGAATCGACAGGAGTAACGGCGATAATGGTCGGGCGAGTGGTGTGGATGGGCAGACAATTGCCTTATGAATGAGAGCCAGGGTTTGAAGATGTGCTTTTCAAACTGGGCCTGGCAGGGCTCAAGAAATGGTGAGTGCATTAGCTTGATCCATACAGAGGCGTTCTCCTGGGCTGAGACCCTGATCCATGGCACGCGTGAGTGTTTTGTGCGTGGTCGTACGTATCGAGGCCAATGTGGCGGACTCATTTTGAATCCGGCAGTGGGGACGAATGATTAGCATCCCGGGGACCGGGAGATGGCCGGTTCTACTGTAAGTTGGCCTGTCCGCACTACTGAACCTTCTCGTCTCGTACGGAGTACTAATTAAGTAGTGAGTAGGTAGTGTGCTCCAGAGTTGCAAGGAACAATGACCGGGGTCCACAGGCTGAACTAGGCAAGCTAGACTGAAGATCCCATCCCGGCCTTGTTGCCAACGGGCCTTGCAATTGGCAGTGCCGTAGTGCGTTCAAGCATCGGGTTGTCTCAGGGGTGAGGCGTGTCGATCAGGGAAACATACGCTCAGGTAAATCCTCAGGGGCCGAGAGTCTGGATGACCTTGCACTTGTGCCTGTCTACATTTCATTCGGCTGTCATGCGTCAATCCGTCTCACCAGAGCCAGCCACAGAGCGCAAAATCAAGCCTGGAACGACAAAGACTCGACGCCTCGCACGTCTTCCTTGCGTCGTGGCGCGCCCCTCTCTCACGGCAACTTGGCCAAAACGGGGTGTGGGGAAACTTGGCAGAATGGCTCCATGAAACTACCTGCTAAGACGTAGTTCAACGGATCAGGTCACGGCAAAAAGCTAGCCAGGGGCAGTCTAGACGAAGCGGTCCGTAGCGACTAGGGGCTCGCCGCGGGAGACGCGTCTTAACGCTGCCGCTGCAACGTAGTCTGAGCAGGGTTGACGCTATACTAAGCTAGTACGGGTGAGAAAATAGAGGACCAGGCACGGCGATAGCATGAATTTGAAGAGAACTCTAAGCGAGTAACGGCTAGCTATTCACCGGCAAGGGCAGGCTTGTCCCTGTTGATTGTGTCGGTAACTTCAAGAGTCCGCATTGGACGGAGGTATATAACCCTCTCCACACCGCGGGAGGAGAGCCAGTGGCCAGACACTTCCCAGATAGACTCCTTCCACGCCTCCTCAACCCTCCCTCTCATAACCATGGCCAACTCTTTGATCTACAGCCCCAAGGCAGCCCGGGGCGTCTTCGACTCGGACAAGCCCCTGCCCATGACGCCCGAGGAGGTCACCGCCGAGTGGCTCTCGGACGTCTTGGCCGTGGCCGTCAAAGACTTCACCATGACGAGCGTTAGCCACGGCACCGCGTCCAAGCTGTTCGTAGACCTGGTCTTCGCCGACGGCGTGGAGACGGACATCCCCAAGAGCGTCTGCGTCAAGGGCGGCTTCAACCCCGTCATCCGCGAGCACTTCCCGGAGATGTGGGCCACGTACCGCCGCGAGGCCGAGTTCTACTACCACATTGCCCCCGTCATCCACATGCTGCTGCCGCGGATCTGGTTCTGCGGCACCGACACCGTCAACGGCCAGGGCGTCGTCATCATGTCCAACGTCGCCCACGAGTGCTCCTTCGGCACGCCGCTGGAGCCCTGGACGCCCAGCCGCGTTGGCGATGCCCTCAAGCAGCTGGCCAGTCTGCACGGCAAGACGTGGAACAGCGAGGAGGCCAAGTTCCCCTGGCTGTTTGGCAAGGACGGCGAGAAGTTGGCCAACCCCGTGCGGAATATTGTTCTCGCCCTGTTGAAGCCCGAGCCCTGGGGTGCTCGCTTCGACGAGAAGATCCGTCCCCCGGTGGCTGAGGTTCTCCTGGACCGAGAGCGTATCCAGAGAGGCTTTGAGGCTTTATGGAAGCATGCTGACTCGGACATGCGCTTCTACTCACTGATCCACGGCGACGACCACGTCGGCAACACGCTCATCGCCAACAACGGCACGCCTGGCTTCATCGACTGGCAGGGTCTCCAATACGGTCCAGCTCTTCTTGACCTGGTCTACTTCCTCACCGGCGCGCTGTCCGTCGAGGACCGCCGCAGCAGCGAGGGCGAGCTGGTTGACACGTACCTGGAGGCGCTCCACGCCGAGGGAGGTCCCAAGCTGTCGCGAGAGGACGTGTGGGATGACTACCGCCGCTACGCCATGCAGGGCTTCCTGTGGGCGATGACTCCGCAGGCTATGCAGCCGGACGAGATTGTCTTTGCCATCAGCGAGCGGTACTCGACGGCTATTGTCGACCACAAGACTCTGGAGCTCCTGGGAGTTTAGATAGATTTTAGAAAATGAAATGAAGAGTTCACGAAGCATGATCCATATATGATTTTGGTTGAAAGAGTATCACCTAAGTAACTGCTTGTCAAATATCAACAACAGGTTGACAAAAATATCTCCATCTTCGCTTGAGTTGTTTCTTCCCTTTGTCAAGAACTGCAGATGCATGAAACTAAGAGATTAAAGATAAATGAACCTGGATTTTTTTGATCTTTAACATGGTTGCCATAATCAGGCAGTGTGCAAGTATAACTACATAGCCACCAGCCAGGTGCAAGCCTAGGGGGTTTGAGTTAAGGTAGGGAAGGGATTAGCCACTGCTAAGAGTGCTTCACTATCTGTAGTAGGAATAAATTCGGGAAAGCAATACAATGCATTAAAAGCTCCTGTTGCCTGTAACACACTACACAAGTACTATTCTCCAAAACAAGGAGAGCGTGATCTTGTATCTACTAGTTATCGACATGAACGTAACTTGATAATCGAATCGCGCTCCCGAGCGGTAGCTGATAACAGAGGAGCTCGACCTTGATTATCCTTGGGGGGCTCGATGTTAGCGTCCATTTCTCATAGGGACTTCGGAATATCCTCGTGCCTTAACATAACAGCTCACGATAGCGGCGTCCGACCGGTATAGCTGTCTCTGAACTCAATATTGGCGCCCTTCTCGAGCAGCAGCTGTACAGCAGTCATACGCCGCACTATAGCCGCCCGAGATAGCGGCATCAGTCACTAAGGTTATGTTTAGACTCGATATTAGTACCCTTCTCGAGTAGCAGCTTTTTAACAGCCTCATGCCTCTTTATAATTGCCCACAATAGCGGTGCCCGACCAGTAAAGTTGTCCTTAGACTCAATATTGGTGTTCATATTAAGCAGTAGCTTTGCAGCATTCTTGTTCTCCCGTATAACAGCCTATAACAGCGACGTTCGACCCTGTTTATTCTTCCATCCAATGTTGGCACCATTTTCAAGCAACAGCTTTACAAGATCCGTATCCCAAGCTCTGGTAGCTTGTAACAGCAGCTATCGACCTCGGTTATCTATCGCATTGGCGGCTACGGCAGAAGTGGAATGAACACTCCACTAATCCGCAGCACAACTATGGCCTATATCATGTGTAACATTATCCTTGAACTCGAAGTCGGCGCCCTTTTCGAACAGCAGCTTTACAATAGCCCCACGCCCCTCCCCAACAGCCCGCATTCGTAGTGTAAGACCTTAGATATCCTTAGACTTGGTGTCGGCACCCTTCTCAACCAGCATCCCTACAATGGCCGCATACCCCTCTGCAGCAGCCCACGCCAGCGGTGTCCAACCTTGCTTGTCCTTGGACTGGACGTCGGCGCCATTCTCGAGCAGCAGCTGAACAATGGCCTCGTGCCCCTCAGCAGCAGCCCATGACAGCGGTGTTCGACCATACCCGTCCTTGGACTCGACGTCGGCGTCCTTCTCGAGTAGCCGCCGAACAATGACACGATGGCCATAATAGGACGCCAGCAAGAGGTCCGGCCAATAACTAGGCAACATCCTCCCCAAAGTCATCCAATAAATTCTCATCCAAACCAAGTAGCTAAGTGACTTATAATCATAAATTCTCAGCGCACAAGGTACAATAGCATCATCGTCCGTGATATCAGCCCGATAGAAGTGAGCGCCCCAATTTTTGGCCGAGTAATCTAAAAAGGCGCGCCGATCAAAGCACTGACTGGATTCCGCATTTGAATTTGCCAGTGGTCTAACATTTGAGTTGAAGAGGTTCAGATAAAGCACGCAGCACTCCGCGAGAATAGCGTGTGCATCTTTGATAGCGATAGAGTGATGCCAGAGTAGCTGCGGCGATGTAGTCGCAGGCGATGCCAAATCATCGAGGAGAAACTCGCGAGCTGTTTGGTGAAGGAAATAAATACTTCCTTGATGGATTGAGACGAACAATCCACACCAAGATCTGAGACGCGTCTTGAAGTGCTCATCATCCTCTAAATCGAGGTCGTAAATAGACTGTGATGTATAGTCTGTATTTATGGCAACATTCATCTCCGAGACGGTCAATAGCCGGCTCGCTGCCAGGATAATGCTCAAGGCTTGCCGAACCATCGTATCGTCCTTGGTCCTGGTGAGAATTTTCTCATATGCCTCATTAATACTCCTCGGAAGTGTTGTAAGAATATACTCAACCCCCTTGGTTATCTTTTTAAAGTCTTCTTTCTCCAGATAGTCAAACACAAGATACACCCAAAGATATGTGCAATGGGTAACCTCTTGTAATCTTGTCTCGAGGTGGCTCTTAATTTGGGTCGATAGATGCTTCTTCCTCGACAGCTGATTGACCCGGAGTACAATGACGTGACGTACCTCCTGACTGATTGTATCTAACTCTTCCTCTGCTGGTATTCATATATTTAGAAAGATGGCTAACAAGCCATGGAACTTGGATACAGTCTGCTCATACGGGCGACACGTCAGAAGATACTTTAACTTGCTCTCGCCCATATGTTTGCTGCGGAATTGGCTCTCCACATTTCGCACCAGGCCTTCGAACTCAGATTCGGCACATTCGTCAAGAGCATCAAGAACAATAATTACCAGTCCTGCCTGGGGATCTTGTAAAGCGTTCCGTAGAACCTTCCAGAGTGATTTTGTCGAGTTAATCAAGCCTTGCCCATCCTTAAGGAATTGTGGCATGGCATGTCCAATTAAGAATGGCTTCTGAGAGAAGAGCTAATAAAGAAGTGCACAGAGCGCTTGTCGAACAGTGTTCTAATCTTAATCTTTAAAGAAGAAGTAGCAGATAGTTGTTGATCGTGGTAGGCCGGAGTCGATTAGATATTTGGCCAGTACGGACTTTCCACAGCCAGGGTCCGCCGAGACTAGAAGGGGGCCAGACTCTTGATTCAACTACTCGATAAAGTGCTTGTGCTTGAGGAACCACATACACGTGCCTTGGACTCTTTCTTCCACTCGTTCCTTATACCACTCGTACGTGGTATCCCTGCTGCCGTTGGTAAGGCGAAACAGCTGGTGGCACTCTTGTTCGTCGTTGGAAAGCAATTTCTTGGCGAGATCTTTCTATACTTGGAGCTGCTCTTTTGCAATATTCCGGTGTTCTTCTGCAACTCCCTGAAGGCCTGTGTATCGGATTAGCATATATTAATCGTATAATTTAAAATATAAAAATACCAGATAGCACATTGATGATCTTTCTTTTATCTTCAACTCTACTTGGAGCTATTCGATGCAGAAGATCCTTGGCATATGCAGCAGCCACCATTGCTGCATAGCCATGCCACTGATTATTCCTATGAGAATCAGAGTAGTCACATATGCCGCGGATAACCAGACAAGGAAAATAGTTCATAAGACCTGCCGCTTCCATTTCAAAGCACAGAATGTCTTCTTCCTCAGCAAGCTTATCCCTGACCAAAGCATCCTCAATCAGCTGGTTCCCTGAGGCAATGGTGCCATAGTGGATTGTCGGATTGTCGTCATCTTCGGAGCGTTCGGATTGCAATATTAGCTTTGATGAATCGGTACCACATGTTTCCAGACAGCTCAAGTCAGTATTTTCAGGATGCATAACTCCGGGGTGATACAGTCTGTCACTGCTTGGGTCCGGCTGACCATACTTCCTCCGCAGTTTCGGCCTCTTTTGGAAGATCATTTCCATGTCCTCTTTGTAGGTGTGACCATGGCTCTCATATTGTGCCTTGAGTCCATTCACTGCTGCCCGGAGGACTGTAGGTGGTTGGTTTAAGACGCCTGTTTTTTGGAAGCTCCGGTTTTGAACAGTTTTACCAAAGTCATACTGAAGCACACCGCTTTTACTATCCCGAGGAGTACTAACCACGATATCACCTAGTCGGATATCATGTTTTCGGCTTGGAGCACCACCACCAATGCCAACCATCAGACCAATCCTGACATTCGAAAAGCTGTGCGTCATATCTCTTGCAACACTTGCGGCAGACGATGTTCCGTACTCCCCATCGGGCAAAACAGCGATGACGACATTGTGTCTCCATATTCTGCCGAGTGTATAGTCGTTGTTGTCATGGTGCGACATATGATCTGGTCCTTCGTGTTCCTCGTCGAGAAAAGCTTGCGCGGCAACGTATTCTGTACTCATGGCACATATCCAACCGACGGTGTAGTCGCCAGGTAGAGGCATCTTCAGATGTTCCAGGTGAAAGGTAAGCTAGGAAGGATGATTATTGAATAATTGTCGAGGTTTAGTAGAAAATTACTTACCTGCTCTTGGACAAGGCGGATCCGTCCGCAGACCGCCAAACACAACAACCAACCTGACAGCGCAAACTTATCCGTCCTGGTTGAGGAGATGCAGTGGAAGTTTCTATTCTGTCCTAAAGTTCAAGTGACAGAGCGTAGAGTCTAACGACGACAATGTGGATGAAGGAAGATGTCACGACGCTGCGATTATCGCTCAAATGTCAGGCTGAAGCAAATTGAGGAGAAATCCATGATCAGCCACCTGCTTACTACTCCTCAGCCGCAGGCGCTTATTTGCACGTCTCGCCCAATGACAACGTTCTATGGTACAGGGCAGCATCACACCTGTTTACCGACCATAAACTGATCTGTGCCGACCTTCACCTGAATCGTACGGTTCAAAGCTTCGTCAGTTGGCTGTCGCAGATCTTCTAGTCACAGACTACAATGAGAAAGAATTATCGTAAATAGTGTGTCGCGGGATGGCCCATGCCGCTGCGCCCGCTCTACCACCAGCTTGTGCTCGGTTAGGAGATTTCGTTACGGAATGTATGGGCCTGGACCTCGCTATGTCTTCGTCTTAATAAATCCTTCGCCTTGTAGCCTATTAATAGTGACGTTTTAGAGCTCAGTTCGCTAAGTCTTAGATAACTTCAGTGCTAGTTATGGATGATGCGCATTCTGCCAAGGCTCTGTTGAGATGGGATAACGGCAAAACATTATTCCGGACACACAAGCTGTGTGGACAAATTGCAAAATTGTCACAGGGTGTCTTCCAAGTTCCAAAGCAAGGAAACAATAGTGATTTGTAGCCGTAACTATATGACAGAGAGGGTTACCAGGCAATCGGCTCGTGAGAAGTTTCTTTTGTTTTTAAATCCCATCTCCGTCTAAATCTCACTTTCACTCTAATAAGGATCTTGGTTACGCCGCCGCTCCGGGTGTCTACTCTTTGACTCATCAACGGTGACATAAACAAATAGCACCAACAGAAGGTGCAAATCCCAACTGCACAGACGGCAATGGCGATACCCCGTTGACATATGCGCGCCGCTTACCGCTTGATGTCGATAGTCGAGAAGTCATCAAAACTTTGTTGAACCATGGTGCTGATGTCAACGGCGTTTCCGGAGCCGGGCTAAATATCTTGCATACAATCCTACAGCAATCTCTACCCTTTAGAGGCAGCCGTCGTCCATTTCAACTTATCCCCGAAAGCTTAATTCTCGAGGGCGGCAACAGATTTCAGGTAATTGCCACAAACGCAGTCTCCGGGAAGCTCAATCTTGACGCTCGGGATACGGAAGGAATGACAGCTCTGATTTGACTAGCTTCACCGCGAGTGCACAAACGACCAAAAGGTAGTTGTTTTCTTGATAATGCGTCTATGCGCAAACGAATGATGGTCATGTTACTACGAAATGGAGGCGACGTACACGCGAAACAAACCGGGAACACCGATCTTTGTGCCGGCGGTATAGCACTGCATTTCGCCTGTTAGAACTGCGATCCTGCCATGCTGAAGCTGCTTATCGATAATGGCGCTGCGAAAGATATCAGTAGTCTCACCAAGGCCGGTTTCACGGCACTGATGATCTTGGCGAGTGCAGCGATCGATAAGGTGATGAGCGGCAGCGAGCTGGAATGTATGAAGTAACTGCTCCTTGAAGCAGGTGCGGATCCATCCATGGAAATGCAGAGGGCAAGACGGCCTGGGATATTTGGGTTGAAAAACGCCCGGTCTCTTCATACTGGATATTAGAGCCGGTGATTAAAGATTTGGAGGTTCTGGATGGTGGTGACAAAGAGAATCTTTCAACTTGATAAGACCACGATTTTTAGCGTCCGATGGGGAGTTATGGGAAACGCAAGATTGAACAGTATTAGTTGAGACGCCGTCAGCGGTCTGTATTTCCAACGATTCATATAAAACAACTCTGTCCAAGCATAATTATTTAACCAGCTGCATTGAACCCATTGTAAATGCCAGTTTTGTCCGAGCGTGCAAACTTAGACATACCCAAGAAGACAAAAAGACTGCGCCCCGATCCAATAACTCCCAAAAGATCCTCTCGAAACACTGCCTATTACTTATTGCATCCATTTCAGTGTTGGATAGTCGCTGTTGTCGAGGTACATCGACCTCATCGATCCTCACATCCCATACAACATTGTGAGTTCGGCTGGCAAAACAAGATCATTTCATTCATTTCCCTTTGTGGTCACGGTCGCGTTTGGGCCTGGGTTGTAAACATTCCAAGGGCCGGATTGAGATTTATCAGCCCCTTGGGCTTTTGGTGGAATCTCCAGAGCACCATGGAGTATGTGAGTGTCTGCCGACTTATTCTTGTTAGCTATAGTACGCTTCCAATGCGTATCCCAATACGTACTTCAACTGAAGGGGAAGGGGCAGAGTGACCTTGAGCCCATGCCCCGGCATGAACAACCAGGTGATCTTTGCGTGCTTTGTCGGCTTGTTGCATAGGGTCGATTGCCATATTTTTGTTGACGGAAGATTTCTTGGCAGGGTAAAGTTGATAGATTGAATGAAATAAGTTGTGAAGACGTTTTGTAGCAGTGATGGAGAAGACAGTTACTAAATGAACCCAAGGAAGTTGGATAGTGGTATTTAACCACAAGACTCAACGCCAGCTTGGCATTGAAGAGGAATCGATCAAGCTGGTATAGTTCTTGCAATTTCCTGTTTAGGTAAACCCAAAACTACACCAAGGTCATGCGCATTCTAAATTTCGCCCATGGGTGCTAAGATGAGCCTTTCTTAGCATGGCTGACATTGGAGACTGTTGCAGTCAGGCGTTTCATCAAAGACGTCAGCTAGCCACGGGTATCATCATTCTCATGTGGGTCTCGAATCACTTTGGAATTTCCTAGTTGGGTAAATCCAATTGGAATTTGGGGCTTGCGAGTTAATTTCGAAACAGGTGGCCAACAACACCATCGCTCCCCAGCCGCTTCTCAGCTTATCAGGTAGGACCAACTAATTTTGATCAACGCCCGTCTGGGTGGCCCGCGCACGGCTCAACGATAATGTTGTTGTAAATGCTCTATTTGGCTTCTCTCCTTGAAAGAAGAATCCCTAACAACGATAATCGCTGACCAGCAATTAAAAAATCATCATCACGATGGGCATTGATTAGCCAACTTGTTCTTTGAACAGAGGGCATCTTTGTCAGGCTGCTATCAAAGCCTCGTTATCGTTCACGTTGGATCTTGTTGAGGCGTTGCATGAAATGGAGAAAACATGCAACCCCCCTTAAGACGCCACTTGGACCGGGGAGATGTCTGTGGAGATGTTGGAATTGCCACAACGGGGATAGTCTGATACTGGCGGTGAGAGATCAGGACAGATATTTGGCGTGCTCCAGGATTAACGATTGTCCGGCTGATTGTCACTAACGGTAAGGCTGCGTAGGATGCACTCTGTCCAATGATAAGACGGCACGAGTCGACAGGTTGTTTCATCACTTACATGGATGATGGATGCCTCCTGCAGGTTGGAAATGACGGTTCGCCTTGAAGATGTGATAAACGAGACCAAAGCCAGTGTGGATATGACCTGTTAATTTAGCCTGTCAATATTTTTTGTTTCAAGCACTTTTTGTTCTTTTTCGTCCCGCAGTTGCTTCTGATACTAGCAGGACCAGAGCAACATTCTCAAATATCTGTTTCACCTAATGATGGTCTCTCCACCCATTCCTTCAAACGCCCCTCAACCAGGGGACGTGAAGTTTAATTGGGTCGTCGACGGTCGGCGGCCCCGCGCATCGCGAATACTCAATGATGAGTTGGATCGGTACAAGAATCAGATATATGACATGTATATCACGGCAAACATGACTCGCAGCGAGGTAATACGGATCTTGGCGGAAGTCGACGCACTTGTGGTATCGTAAGCGAACTCTTCCGGACTCCCTTCGAGAATACCGTGTGTGATGAAGACTAACTACTACATCTGTAGGCCAGATCAATTCTCGAAGGCTACGAAGCGATGGGGGTTCCAAAAGCACAATCGTCGCCATGATGCACCGAATCCTGCCACGCTTATCTCAATCCCAGCTGGGAATACCGACGACAGACAGGACCAGCATTCGCAGTCCGATGACTCCGCGACGCCTGCATCGACAGTGTCCTCTGTCGAAGTGGCCAAAAGGCCGCGATCAGTGAATAGCTGGTCGAGTCTCGCCGATAGCAACCACCAGCCGCGACATTCCCAGTCGATATACAGGCCACCAAAACGACCCAAATGTACAAGCGACCCCGACACCGCGACAGAAGAAAATCTCAGCACCCAAGTGGATATCACAGCGGTGGCCATTGGCGACACTGATGCGATAGACAATCCGCAACTGGAACAGAATGGAGACTCACAATCGCCATCTCAACCTCCTCCGGCCGACTCTGTTGACTCTCCGCAAAATTCCATGAGCGATCTGGACTCGACGTCGTCGACAGCACCACTGGTCGAGGATGAAGTATTGGCAGCGGAGTTCTTGGCCTGTTGCTACATGTTCAACAGGGCATTTCGCCACTACAGAAAGGCATTCACTCATTTGGAAGACAAACCATTCTCAAGCAAAGAGAAACGATCGAGAATCCTAGACTTGGCAAGGACTGCAAAGTCATCAGCTAATCGCGAGACGGCATGTGGCATCTTGGAATCTGAGCTGGAGGCTGGCTATGACCCTTTGAGCACTGCCAACAACGACACTGCGGTCTCGCCCTCTCGAGAATCCATCATGCCGGAACGATCCTTCTTAATTCATCGGCATCTGGCCAAACTGTACTCGCATCGTCGAGGACAGACTGATCAAGTTCAACAACACCTTGACAAAGCCCGGAACTTTACCAATTCTGACACCCCACTCGACCTCTGGACTCTGTGTCATCTCTCGGAGGGTACGTCTAATGGCCACATTCCGGACAAACTCCTCAGCTTGCTCAAATACGACGACGGAACATTCGCTTTGGTCATCAAACCGTGTCTACGATGGTGCAGAAAGCAATTACAGCCATTTCAGAACCATCAACCCTGTCAAGGTGCCCAAATAGCACGAATGAGCCCTACTGCTCTAAGTCAGTTGGTTGAGAAATTCAACAGTCTGGCTTTATGGGCGGACACCAGCTTCCTCTTTGCCTACCTCTGGAAAGACCTCCAGCTCTCTCCGCCTCCAGGCTATGATCAACTCACCTGGCTTGATGCTGACTTGCTCCCGGGCATATCAACGACACATTTTCTGATGATCATTTGTAGGATGATTGTGGATGAAACTCGCGTATTTTTTAAGTTCAAGGCCGCCAACTTGGATGCGAAGACTCCAGCTGCGTCAGGCATCCCTGGGGACTGTACCTATGCTAGCATTCCGCAATACCAGATGGCAATCGACTCGCTGATATCTGACGGGGAGACATCAGCAAAGGAAGTCAAACGGCGATTCGTGAATTCCTTTTACAGACATCATTCATGGACGCCACCCATCCGACAGGAAAGGGAACTCGTTTTGCAACTGCAATCCAATCACGTCAAGTGCCTGAACTCGACAATGAAGGCCAGGCAGACCCTACGTTCGCCAACCCCCACACATCTGGCTCGGGAAATACCCGAAGTACAAGATGTAGCAAACGAAAAGCCTAAACATGTCTCGTTGAATGAGTTTGTCGACATACAAGCCCTCGACGAAATGATGGAGACGGCATCGCTAAACGACTCGGGTAGCCACATGAGTGTACAGACAGACAGACCCTCAAGGGCTTCTTCGTGTATCACAATGAGTTCCACGGCATCTCTCAACTTACGCCATTTGTACATAGGCGCTGTCCAAGGGAACCCGGCGATTTCCCGAACCTTGGTATCGGTATCACGGCTCTCACACTCATCCCTGGAGTCTCGTTCCAGCTCGCTTCGAAGATTCATCGCAGCCGGCAGAAGCGTAAAATCGCAGCTGGGAGGTTCGAAACCTCCATCTTTGAACAATAGGAACTCGTCGTCTGCAGGGCTGGATATGTGGTCAGACTGGGATGGAGACCCTGGCATGTTAAGCGTGAGCAGACAGGGTAGTGTAAGTGGCACAGAGTTCAGCATGGCCGACATAATTGAGGATCAGCGCGAACTACGGCCGGAGCTACGTAACAGTAGCGAGGGAAGATTTTTGACTCCGGGAAGCATCAATGATCAGACCGAGGATGAGACATTTCGAAGACGATTTGTGCATCTCTGGAGGGGAAGGGAATAGATTGACTGTTAGAAACAGGTCACAGACGAGACAGTATTTACAAGGTCACTTAATTTTCAAGTAATACAGTGTTTATAAACTCTTGTAAGAATAGTAATACTCATGCTGCCGCCTTCCCTCTCGTCTCGTAAGGCAAAATGAGAAAGACAAGACCAGCCACCATAAACAGCGCAGCCGAGATCCAGACAGGCATATCAGTATCTATGCCAATATACGCAGCAATGATAGGAGCCATAAGTCCACTTAGCCGGTTGAACATGGCCACAAGGCCATTCGCTGTACCTCTGATCGGGGCCGGAAACAGTTCAGGTGTGTACGAGTACAGCAGCCCATATACCAGGTTCTGAAAAAAGGCAATTGCGCAAGTGAAGCCCAAGACACTCGCGTTCGTTGTCGCTCGAGTATAGAGAAACAAAAACACTCCTGTTCCAATGCATGCAAACGTTCCTGTGCCCTTGCGGCCGATCCGCTTCAGGTCAACGGTGAAGCCGCCGAAGATGGAGGCAGGGATACCGCAAACGGCTTGGATCGCGTAAGTGCGGTAGGTCTTGCTCAAGGAAGAACTTCCGAGAGTAACGCCTTTGTTTTCGAGATAAATCGGGATGAAGGAGTTGTAGAGGGGATACGCCATGCCAATGGCACACCAGAGGAAGATCATGAGTGAAGTGGAAAAGGCGAGACGCGGAGTGGAAAAGAGGGCCTGGATCTTGCCGGGCTTGAACTTTTGGAGATTTCGCTTCATGATATTCCGAGAGTCACCGTTTGGAGCTGTCAGTTGCTCCGTGTCGGCGGCTCTGGCACTGAGCTCAGCATCGATGGCTTCGAAATGAGAGATGGTAAGCCACGTGGTGGTCTTGTTCCGTGCGGCAATCTTCTGCACCACTTGGACGGCTTGCTCATCCAGGCCTCTTCCGAGAAGATACTTGGGAGTTTCGTAGACACGAAAGAAAAGCCGCATGAGAAACATGGCTAGGGTCAAGCCACCGAAGGTCCAGTAGGTGTATCTCCAACCAAGGTTATCCTCATATCTGCACTCGCCAGCGGGCGTATCAGAAGGGCAGGAGAAGTTTGCAATAAGAGGCCTGCATTCAACTGTTAGTATTGCTCACTCCGTGTGTGGTTGTAACTTCTATCTTACCATCCGATCAAAGCCGCAACAGCCTGGCCAACAGACCAGAATCCAGACTGCATGGTAAGAAGGTATTGATGCGTAGCAGGGATGAACTCGAGGAAAATGGCACTGTCCACTGGCTGATTCCCGCCGGTACCAACACCGATGATGGCACAGCAGGTTGCGATGGCTACAAAATTGGGACTTCCTGCACCGACGAGGCCGGCGAGTGAAGACAGGAGCAGTGTGACATTGAAGGCCAGACGGCGTCCAATGAAGTCAGCCGTCATGGGCCAGACCGTAGACCCAACTACCAAGCCTGCGTACTTGGCAACGGTCAGGAACGCGATACGCTCAACGACGAATTCGTTTCTGACGGCCGGGCTGACGATGGTGATAGCTTGCATCCAGAACTATTGTAACTGGTGAGCATAGAATGCAATCCGAGGGTATGAAGCACCTATACTTACGTTGTCCACAAACCACCCAAATCCAGTCATGGCAAAGATCTTCCACTGGAAGGAACCCATACCAATGTCAATCAAAGCTTGGTTCATGACAGCTACCTTTCTCTCGTACACCTCGTCCGCTCCCCGGGAGACGACACTTGTGTCGATACCACGGTAGTCATTCTGCTCGTCGATGGTACCCTTGCTGTAGGACTCTGCGTCAATGGGCTTAGGCTTCTCGTTCAGAGCCATGTTTTGCTCGACGCTTGAAAAGGGCGTGGAATTCTTTCTGTAGAAAGATTGGGTTGTGATAAAAGATGATTTGAGATTGGTTGATGCTTTGATCTGTTTTCGCAGATAAACAGGAGCGTCTCAAGGCTCATATACTCGGTTCAAACCACAGCCGTACTGATAATAAGATTATTATCCTCACCATGGCTCCAAGAGGTTATCCAGGGAAACCCCAGTCGCGCTATCTACAGGATCCACTCCCCCTCGAAACCTAGCAGAACGCTGAAGATTAGGCCATTACTAATGCATCACCGGGCGGTTCAAATACTCTTCTTCCGTCCTAGCGCCATGCTGGTGGCAAGACACCATCACGTAGCACTCATATCTCCGTCTGCTCAGCGCTTCAAATGACCCCGATTTAGTTAACTCATTTTACCCCGCAATGACTGTGCGCCAGGATTGATTTGCGTCGAGTCATTGCAACCCTTTGGTGAAGATATCCGCGTCTCAAATACTTCGTTTTCGGCGTAGTGTTGATATGGTGTCGTCGGGTTCCGCCCGCCGCGCCTTTAATACCCCCAACTGAGTATCGTCAGTCAAATACAGTTCACAATCTGGGGTAACTGATCATGTGGGTATCTTGATCATCATTTCCCGGGTTTTCATAATCAGACACATAATCTGGCGGTTGGAATATCCATTCTTGGTTAACACCCTAATCGCTACGCCTCTCACGACTCGTATATAAACGATAAAGAGATCTATGCTCTCGCTGTTATCTGCATCACCACCAACATTATCACACAAGCACACTTATCTCTTCTTGAACCAACCATCATTTTGTCACCATGGCTCCTTCTATCACCTGCGATACGCCGACTATGGCGGGTCCATTCCCATCTTCCAAGATTGCTGTTCCAGCCACCCTCATGCCTGTTCAATTTGATGCCGCCAAGCATTTGGCATACTCGGCACCAGCATCCATCTTGACCATGAAGGATCTCAAGCTAGAGCCAACGGCGCTATCGCCTGTGGCTACCACTGAGCCGTTCCCATTCATGTCTCACGACGCTGTGTTGCAGCATCGACGGGAGCTGTTCAGCAACGATGTCTTGGATAATTGCCTCCACCACACTCGCCCTGGTTCAGTCCAGCTGCGTGGCATGGCACCAAGATATGCCCCTTTCATCCACAAGTTCTGGCATTCGCCCGAAGTCCTCAAGATCGTTAGTGACCTCGCAGGCGTTGAGCTCGTCCCCGCCATGGACTATGAGATCAGCCATACCAACGTCCAGCTTGGACCGGGTGGGCTTGAGGCTGTTAGAAACACCCCACTTGAGCCGCCTGTCGCAACCGAGGAAGCCATCAGGCGATTTGAACAGGACAGGCCCAAGAAGCAGGCTGTTACGGATCAATCTAAGCCTATTATTGAGTGGCACAAGGATTCACACCCTTGGGTCTGTGTTGTGATGCTTTCTGACGCGAGAAATATGTCGGGCGGAGAGACAGAGCTCATGAAGGGAGATGGAACAACCCTCAAAGTGAAAGCACCACAAATGGTATGTTCTCACGTTGACCGGTTGCACGGCTACTGATGTTTTCTAGGGATGTGCCGTTTTGCTCCAGGGCAGATACATCACGCACACGGCAGCTCCTGTTACCAACATGCCGGAGCGAGTCACCATTGTCACGTCGTTTCGGCCCAAGAACCCAGAACTGCTAGACGAGACCACTAACGCCAATGTCCGCAACAAGTCTCATCTTACCGAGCTTTACTACCAGTGGACCACGTATCGTCTTGATGTCTTGTCTCAGCGTGCTCGTATAGCTGCGGATGCATTGAGGGAGAGGTATGCGGCCAACATTGAGAAATCGGATCCCCAGGGCAAGGGTGGTCTCTGTCGAGTCGAGACGGTGAATGTTGCGGAGGTGGAGAAGTGGTCCAATGAGATGATCAAGTATATTCAAGAGACGATGCATGAGATGAGGCCTCTTGGTCAATAGGCATCTACCGTATACGGCGGTCCACTAGCCACATAGGATGGCTTCATTGTCCTCATATACAAGCCCCATGTCCTTCATCATCCAGCTTTTGACCAGAGACTGCTTGACGCAATAGAAGTTCTTCATCTTGAAGCGCCGTTCAAGTGATTCCAATTTAGTCATGATACAAGTTCGCTCTTCCGCATGATCTGCCGTAAGCTCTTTGGCTGCAATTCCAATTGGCCAAAGGAGGGCGTTTTCGAAAAGCGACCCTAGTGGCAAAATATCGATGAGTTGAGCCGCCCAAGATGGAAGATTCCCCATACAGCCATCTTGGTCATCCATTTTTGCGCTTATTACATCAGACACCGTTGTCTGATGTCGGACAGCATACTGCTTTCTGTATACCGTTGCCGCTACACGATACAGCTCTGAGATGAGGCCCTGTTCTTTCCATTCACTGGGTCTAGTGAAATCTCCCAATTGTCTGAACTGAGGTTCGAGAGCGATGATCTTGTCGCTAACTGGAAGCCGTTCGTGGAAATGTCTTTTCTCTGGAGGGTCAAGCGCAAAGCTTGGGAACCAATCCAACCTCCCATCCCAAGCGGCAATGTCTGTATCCGTCACACTAAGGTCTCCAGTGCTTATCCTGGCGATGAGGTGAGGGAAATAAAAGCGGCCAATACTCTGCCCACAGCCAAGTTGCCGCCTATCATACGACCCGTCGAGGTGGTCCAAGGGTGTCTCTCCGAGGTAGAATTTCGATAGTGTTGGTGTGCCTAATGATGTAGACTGAACTAGATCGTTGTACAAAAAAAGATTCGACAGAAATTGGAATGCGTCATGCGATGGATTATCTGTACTGTTCGTATTCGCTGCAGACTCTGTCGCTATGGCGAGGACAAGGCGGTTGGGAACAGTTCGGGCGAAGAACTGAAGGTGGGGAGAACCATTCTTTTCTCCTTCGCCAGCAAGCTTTTCGTACAGCATAAGCAAGACACAGCTTGCAAGGAGGCGCATAAAGTTGTCTTTATGTGTGATGCCCACTTCAGTGGTCGTGGTTTGCGCCGTGGGATCTATGATAGATGCTTGAGCAAGAATGCGGTCTTCCGGTTGCGCATGATCTGCGAGGCTTGTGATCAACTGCATACACCCTCGCAAGGCCCTCTGCCTTAGTTTCAACATCATACTGGGATATGCAAAGCTGCCATTTTCCCAACTTTGGACGCCGCTGAGAGCTAGCAGCGCATCCAAGACAGTCCGGCTCTGCATGGAGAGCGGTAGAAAGATGCGCAAAAACGGATTCGTGGGACCTGAACATGTTGGATACGTCCTGGAGAATCGCTGGATGTAATGATCCAATAGTCTGTGTTCTATCTCGTCGAGATCGAATGGCCAGGCTGATATGCTGCGCAACCTTGACGCTGAGTGATGTGAAGTGAAGCGGACAACAGCTTTGATAGTTCCGCTTGCGGCTGGAATATTTGACAGAGATTTAAACTTTGCTTCTGTCTCCTCTGGTCTTGGGGAATTTTTCGACCTTGTCGATACGGATTCCTGGTGTTGTTTGGGGTGGGTACTCGGCTTTGGCGGACCTCTCCTCTTCATCCCGGCCCTTCTCGTATCATCCTCCCAAACGAGTCTCGTCTCCCGTTCGCAAGCGAGACCCAGTCGGGCACAGTTGTTGCATGGGAAAACGACAGAGTCACACTTCTTTTTCCTATTTCTAGTCAGTAGAGGTCGTATTTAGTGAGCAATAACGGCCTACCTGCTTCGGCACGTCCAGCACCCATCTCGTGTTCGACGAGACCGTTGTCGCGAGCTCATTGACGCCAGGCGATGTTAATCTGGCTAAGCGCACCGATATGGAGTGATTTAGGATGTGAATTGACGATAGGCGTGGATGAGAATCTGGACAAGTTGCAGGAGGAGAACTAGCCAGACACGACGTTGGTCACTCCCCGAAATCCCGAGCATCAGTTCCCCGCATTGCCTGGGGATGGCTTTCGACTTGGCCAAATCAGCCGAAATCAATTCATCATGGTTCCACTAGTCTGGTGTGGCTTATCTGTGGTGTCGTCTCGGTGGGTCTCTGATATATGAAGCAAGCGTCATTGGTCTGTGAATCGTCGACAGTAGCTGAGATATTGCCTTTATATCCTCGACTAGAAGAAGATGGATGGCTTGAGTGACGCTACATCTCTAGGTCATCGGAGCTGACGTCGAAATGTCACCCTAGACGCATCCTTGGCGCAGACTATGACAAATGGGAGCAATTTTACGCCTTTTCGTGTCCAATTGTGGCTTCAAATCGAGTCAACCGGCTCGTTTACCCAAACCTGGCTAGCTTCCTCCTGGATTCCAATCCCAAGCACACCCAGTGACCCGACATCGGTTGCAATGAGAACCTGGGGAATGACCTGCAAATGGCATAAATAAAGCATCCAATTTCCTGTGGCCGCCCTTGAGTTTCTTATACATGTCCAAGCACTTTGGTACATAATGCAGAACCCAGAAGTCTACCGTTTCTCACAAACACCATTCGTGCCGAATAGCAGGCTGCCGGTACTCATATACCGGAATGTCCTGCCCCAGCCGCACCAAAAAGAGACGGCGAAGCAGTTTCTCGAAAACAATCAATGGCTTAGAGGGGTACAAAGACGATATTAAAAATCCTTGACCTCACATCTGACCTAAACCAGGGAACCTTCGGGGCTTTCTCTCGACACCACTTTCATCCCAACACGCACGAATGCTATGGTCTGCTACCCCTGTGACGGTTCAGTGCCGCAGCTAACGGACCCAGCTGTGTTCCAGGGGTCATCTACGCTATTGATCGGAGTGGGCCCAACGGAAGATGAAAAGGGAGGGCAGAAAGTTCTCATGGAAGCAGGCGACGTGATTATCCTTCCGGCCGGGGTTTCGCATTGCACCCAAGATATACATGAAGATTACAAGTATCTCGGCGTATATCCCAAAGTAAGGTCTCCATTCCAAGCCGAAATCACTATACTAATCTCAAGAAAGGGCTCACAAAAGTGGAAGAATGAGTGGTGTAAAGATGGAGGGAGATGCTCATCCTTGAGAGAAGAAGCCGAGTCGGTCCCTACCCCAGAATGGGATCCTGTTCACGGCCTTAAGGGCCCTCTCAGTAAGCTGTGGGCTTGAACAGTAGAGTTCTGTAGGTTGCTGAAGAGGTGTTTGTGACACATCATTGCGTGTGGGAGACAATTATCATCTCAAGTTTACAAGCATGTCCAGCTTCCGTTAGGGATTCGGTATGACCCTCAATACCGTACTTAGTTAGCATCGCCTGCTTAACGCAACTGTAATGTGCCATGGGAGCAACCTAAGGTGAAAACTGAGGGTGTGGGGTAGCGAATATTCCTGAACTCAGCCAGTTCATCAGACTCAAGTGTCTGTTGTTGAACCCGCCGATTGTTGAATGCTGCGAATTGATTATTGCCGTGTGATACCTGTGCTAATACATAATCCCACTGAGACCAATTTAATTACTTTTCTCCTGATTCATTCAGGCACGATGCATATGTTTGCATGTAATAATGTCGTATTTTTACCTGACTCATCACGAGAATCGGCGAATGTCTCACTTGGTTGGTTGCGATTATTTCCTTGTACAGATTGAATCAAAGAAAAGATCAGCAACACATGGAATGGGGAGTCTAGATTATCCACCGAATAGAAAGACCTGTCGCAAATCCGCGGGCGAGTGGTCCAGGTCGATCTGAGTTCTCCACCAGCCCGCGCAACGTGTGCAGTTTCTTTCTGGGGATCTGAAGCAGTAAAGGCTGGCGAGGCTGTTCAGGTGACTGTGGCCCAGGAAGCCTGGCTCGGAAATGTGATCCAGACCATTACTGGTATCGTTGTCCCTCAACTGATCGTGTCTCTGAATAGCATTCTCAGCAAGCGAGACCTTGAGGCTCGTGAGGAAGAGCTTCTAGTCCCCGCTAGCATGCTCACTGCTAGGTCTCACTTCGGAAAAAGAGATGAGAGCATGTCCAGCCGCGATTAGGCAATGAACGCTATGCAGTCCTAGCAGGCCTAGGAAGCGTGGCTCGGAATTATTGTGCAGACCATCACTGGTATCGCTCTTCATCAAATCATCGCTTCTCTCAATAGTATCCTCAGCAAGTGAGATGTTTGACTCGCCATCAGGCCGATCCCTCTCAGCTTTCTCCTGAGTCAGGAGTAGTGGCCTTTCATTGAACTGTAATCCAGAGGGTCATTCAATATTCTGTCGTATTCTAAGTCGGATCTCCCCTTATTTTATCCTCTAGGTCATGCAACAGATTACAATAAAAATTGTTTGAGAGTGGATATGTGTGGCGGCGATTAAGAAGATGGTACGCTTGTGTGGAGAAGGTGTGGAATGAGTAGGATGTCAGATTGGCTTAACTTTCTACCCCGGTTTAATGATGGACTTTTTCTTACTTCGAAATGATTCGAAATGGGTTGTGTCCGATATTGAATGATATATCAACCTATAAGCTTCTTCAATTGCCTCAGCAACCTTGAAGCTTCGACATTTCAACACGAAACATCTTTAGACATGACTGTCTCAGACCTGAGTAGGCTTTACCTCCTCCAACTCGATCCTCTTGGCAACAACCTCGTCTTGGACGCTGCAAACATAACCCTTGAATTGCCGGGCGGGAATGCGCTTGTCAAACATCTCTTGGATCTCGGCGTAGTTACGGCCCTTCATCTCGGGGAGACAGTAGTAGAGGTAGACACACATCGGGACGGAGAAGGCGAAGAAGATGAAGCAAACTTGGTTATGTTAGTGGGGTGTCGCGTATTTTGGGATATAGGCGATCACTTACTCTTGCCTCCCAGGTTGAGCTGATCACTGTTGATCAAGTAGGGCATAACCTGCAGAACCATGCAGGAGACTGCAGTGGCGGCCATGATGTTGATGGCATATGTCTTTTGGCGGAGTTGCATGCTGGGAGTCTCGCCACCGACAGAGTAGGCCGTAGCACCGAGGGTCATCTATTGATAGAAGGTTAGTAAGTTCTAAGACAAGACTGAACGATGACTGACCTGATAGAGGAACCCCCAGATGGTCATTAGGGCCACGGTCGCACTTAATGCCGACTGATTGTTGACAGTACTGACGCCACCGATAATAAGCAAGCCCGCAGTAATGGTAATACATCCTCCAACAATCATAGGGCGACGGCCAATTCTGTCAACCAGCGGCCAAGAGCAAATGTTTCCAAACAGTTGGATAGCATAGGCGGCTTGGGCCACACCCAATGCGTTTTTGACTCCTGCAAGTCTGAAGTAGTAAGTCAAATAGCCACTGACGAAGTTGACACCGATGAACTGCTGGGAGATGTAGACCATACAGATGATGGTAGTACGTCTGCCATCATTTGCTTTGAAGCACTGAAGCCAGCTGCCTCCTCCTGCAGTCTCCTCTTCTTCCTTGCGGATAGCTAGCATAGCCACGGCAACGGCCGTGTCGGCATCAAAGTCAGGTCCGTTGAAGCGGAGGTACGACTTCTTGGCGTCTTCAGTGCGTCCGCGAATGAGAAGCCACGATGGAGATTCGGGAAGAATGATCAATCCGAGGAGAAGAAGACACGGAGGGAAGACCTGTGTAATGATCGGGATGCGCCAGGCCATGTCGTTAGTTCGTTCGGAGCAGGCGTAGACGACGAGGGAGCTGAGCCACTGTCCGATGACAATCATGGTGTTCTAACACAAACTTTAGCATCTTGCCGTCATGTTGAGAACTAGGTGCTTACCACAAGGACCAAACAAGTTCCTCTGAGTTTATTGGGAGCCATCTCAGCAACAAAGACGGGTCCAAGGGAGTGTCCCAAACCAAAACCAAAGGTTCCGAGAAGCTTGCCGCCAAACAGAGTAATGATGGTACGGCTAAAGTATTGGACAAGGACTCCAGCGATGCAGAGAACACCGGCGAGTCCAATTGTCTTCTTGCGGCCGACAATGTCGGAAATGAAACCGGTTGCAAAGGCAGAGACGAATAATCCGACCGTAGTGGCAGCATTGAGGATCTGCTGGTCCTTGGCAGAGACGAGGAGGACACCATCCACCTCCTCGCCAAACCGCTTCATGAAGGGGATTACGGCAAGGAGGTTGCCGACGGTGCTGATCTCGTATCCGAAGTTGATGGGCAGCATGAAGATGATGAAACCTAGTCGATTTTAGTTAGTCACTGTACGTAACATTGGCTTCCTGAGGTGGACAACGCGACTTACAGAAGCCCAGGACGCGGCGGTTCTCCCAAATATCACGGAATGTGATGTTTGGGTTCTCGACAGTCACAACAGGGTCGTGCGACTCGACATGATTGGCATCGGTCTTGATGTCCTCGGCCGCCATGATGAAGGTATGGATCAAGTAGTAATCGTATGCAGAATGATGTGCCGATTGGCGATGAGGGATGAGGAATGAAAATCCGGGGCCTCTCGCGAGGTTATATATCCGACTCGCGCGTCCGGTGACGGGGAGAATTTCGACGGCTCAGGCCACGGACTAGCAAACAGACATTCCAGACCCGCATAAACGACAATGCAGACAGCTCTAGTTCCCCACGGGGACCGTCACTTGCGGGGGGTTTGTGGGTGGTTGTGGGGCGGTAAGGTGATGGCAGATGGCTATGATTGCCGCAACCAGATGGAGTTCACACCACAGCAGAATCACGGGTCTTTCGGGTCGGTAGCGAGAGAATATGGGGCTTATTCTTTCCAGTAATAGCAAAGGAATATGATGTGCCGACAGGGATAATCACTCACCAACAGGCCGATTGATGGCGACACGGAGAGCGAAAGGGCGAGAAACCATGTCTTCGCAAGTCTCATGATCCAGCTGGGATGGAAATGCGACTCGAGACAAGCCAGAAAGCTAGGATCTTGGCTCAAAGAGGCATGGCCACGCTGCCTCCTGGCGCTACTATGCATCCTCGGGCGTTCTGATCAATAGGACGTCGTGATGAGACGCCCCGCAGCGGCTCTCGGGGGAGAAACCCAGGAACATCTCCGGTAGATCTTGATTGCGCTATGCCGTGATGGGCCATCAACTCGACGGTTTTGTATGTGAATGCAGTTTCCACGTGGCGCCGACAGCCGCCGATGGCTTCAATTGGTGCTTCGTACACATATCTCGTCCCAAGGCTCGTCATTGTTATTGATTCAACAGCCGAGATGTCTCCAATTAATTTGTTTCTCATCATGCGACTGCTGGATCCGGAAAGGCGAAGCACCCGCACCACGGCTCAGCTTCAGCGCAGGCGTCACACTACTGGCATCAAGTGACTTAAGACTAACATGGTTCTTAACGTCTTGCTTTGTGAGTGCCTCTGCCGCCTCCTATTCGTTTCCATCTACCCGAAGTCTACAGTTTGTCTATTGTCTAGAGTCTAGAGTCCCTCGCCATGGCAAACCACTTCGACTTCACCATCCCGGGTTCGCTCCCTCGACCTGTTTACCAAAGCCGCGTGTACGGACGCGACGAGACTCCGGCCCATCTGTTGCCGGTCAAGATACATTCCACGACCGGACACGTCTCTGCTGCGGATACTCTCCTCTCAGACAACTCCGCCAACTCCGCCAACTCCGCCGAATCTGTGGTTTTGATTAAAACCTCTGCGTCAGACCCAAACCCTTCCCTCATTGCTGACTTCGGCGTTGCCGTGGCAGGCATCCCCTTTATCAACGTGTCAGCCATCATCGCACCCGCGAGCTCTGTCGTCGTCGACTTCGCCGTCTCCGAAGGCTACCCCGGAATCAAACTCGAAGATGGAGACGGCCCCTATCCGTTCTCTGCCGGCGCCGACACCAGCCGCAAAGCGCGTTTCCGAGTCGGCCACACCGGCTTCCACGATGCGAAATACATTCAGGGCAGCCAGAGATGGATGAAGATCACGCTGTCCTCTCCCGGGCCTTGCTGCGTGGCCATTTCACGCGCCGGATTCATCCCCGCCACTTCCAATGTCCCCGTCGACCGTCTCCCGGGTCAGTTTGAGTGCTCCGACTCGAGTCTCAATGAGCTCTGGGGCTACGGTGCTCGCACCATCCAGCTCAACTGTGCCCCTGAGCGGACGATTCCTCCCCCGTGGCAGGTTTCCGAGGACATGGGCGTCTTGATAGATTCGCAGCGGTGCAACTCGTACGGATGGGGCGGAGAGTGGTCAGACTACGATGCTGAGTTTGACGCGCTTGTCATCGAGGGAGGTCTGGCCTGGTCTGTTCGCGCAAGCGGCATCATGCCCAGTGTCTTCTTCCAGCTGACCGTCACCGACGATCGCACCATTCTCGAGATGTGGTGGGGATACTACAACAAACAGCAAACGACGTTGGTACCCATTTTGATTTCCTCTGTCGATATTTCAACCCAACTAGAGTTGAACAAGTGGTACCGCCTCAAGACTCGCTGTGTCTGTGACGAGCCGTTTGTCATTTCCATCGACGGCAAGGAGGTTGCCACCTTTCGTCAGGGAAACATCAAATCCTGTAAGTGAAGTCAACTCGTGAACTGTTGATTGCTAGGTTAGCTAACCGTCAGAATAGCCGGACTAGGCTTCATGTCAACTCCGGTCGACGCATCGAATTTCCCCTACGTGGCCAAAGGAGCAGTCGGCATCGGTGCCGGCGCTGACCAGGTCTGCCGCTTCAAGAACATGCTCGTTCGATCGGTCCCATCTCAAGAAATACTCTATACCTCTGGTCTCAACACCCCCGCCGTGCTGTCCGACTTTGGCGTTGGATGGAACCAGTTCCCTTTCATCTTCGATGGCGCGAAGCGAGACCGCTATCCCTGGACTGCAGATATCATTGTCGGCGGAAAGACTCTCTATTATTCCACCGGTGGGACAGAGTTTGTCCGTGGCAACATTGTTGCATCGATGCTGCGGTCTAAAGCAAGCAAGGATACACCCGGCCTGTTTCCAAGTGGCGCTCCGCCCGGTATGGACTTTAGTCGACCAAGAGACGATACCATGTTTCGCCTATTGGCAGTCAACTATTCCTTGTACTTGATCCTAGTCATCTACGATTACTGGACCTTTACTGGAGACGATGACTTGCTCCTGCTCTGTTGGGACAAGATTGAAGGATGCTTGGCATATTGCAAGGAGCGACTCAATGAGGACAACTTGATTAGCGTCAGCGGGATGGACGGTCAGTTGAATTCTCCCTCTTTGACTCAGACCGTGAACTAACATTTCCTAGCCGGCGACTATGACTACTATAACGGAATCCAAGAGGGCGTGTCTACCAAGCGCAACGCCATTTATGTCGCCGTTCTCCGTGCCTGTGCCAAGATGGCAGCGTCGGAGATGATCTCTGACGCGGAGATGTCGGCGTCCCTTTTGCAGGCCGCCGATCTAACCGCCAAGGCTGTTCTGAATAATTGCTACAATCCCGTCAATGGCTACTTCAACATCACCGACTCCCGCACCACGGGCTTCCAACAAGAGACTCACGCTTGGCTCTTGCTCACCAACATTGTTCCTCCTGAAATGAAGACTCAAATCTTGTCTCACTTTGCTTCTCTCTGCACTACGTCCCACAACTCTGCCCCGTTGTCCTTTTCGCCAGACACGACCAACCCTTCCCCACCAGCAGTCATCTCCCCAATCATGTCAGCCATTCATGTCGACTCAGCGGTCCATGCTGGGGAGAAGCATGCCGTTGTGGAAGAGTACCTCCGTCGCGTGTGGGAGCCCATGATGGACAAGTCGAGCGAGCACTTTACCGGCACCACGTGGGAGTTTATGACTGCTGAGGGCAAACCATTCAAAGGAGACTTTTGTTCCTATGCTCAACTCTTCAGTCCGGGTCCTACCTGGCTGCTGAGCGCGCACGTCTTGGGCGTACAGCCTTTAGAACCGGGATTTGACAAGTACATGGTGTGGCCCAAGCTGAGGCTCAGCAGTGTCAATTGGGCAAGAGGCCGGGTTCCGACTCCTCGTGGATCCATTTTTGTGGCCTGGGAAGATAAGGCTGACGGTTGGAGATTGACTGTCAAGGCCCCTAGGGGCTTGGATGGTGTTGTTGTAATCCCGGACGAGATCTGGAGCCGCAATAAGGACATGATTGTGGGAGACGGTGGCGTTCAGGGTAGCAAGGAACTGGCAGTAGGTTTGGACGGTACTCTAGACGTAACAATCAGATTTTAGTTTCAATCAATAGAGATAAAGACCTTATATACTACTACAATCATTTCGCTTGATCCAAGTTCGACCTCTGTTTATCACACCTATTTAATGAAGAAGCATCTCTCTACAGTACCACTAATCAGCAGCATCAAGGCCAATCATTAATTCTGCTTAGATGAAAACGATAATCTCTCTAATCTCTTTACCCGGGTAAAACACCGACTGTGAGGAGGCTTCACGGAAGATACTGGGCCTCCTACAGAATGGTGGGCCTCCCGCATAACCAGTCTGGTGATACGCCAAAACTAACATTACTGGCGGATTCAAAATCATGTGACATACAGCCAGCCTGATACTGTAGATATCTTTCAGTCAACGAGGCCCCGCACTCTCTGTGCTTCTCCAATATCATCTCAGTTGACCGACTTCAGCGTCTCGCCTAACGAAACGCAATGGCGCGTCGCGACAGTGATGATTCCAACACGAGAGCAAGCGACGCAGACGAAAGACCGGATCACATCCGCATCTTCTCGCCCACCCATCGATCAGCCTGGCATCGCTCCCAATACTGCGGCTCGTTGCTCTTCAATGTCGCCGCATTTGTCCTGCCAGCACTCTACGGAACTCTGTCGAAGCTCTGGGTCGCTCAGATTGACTCCTCCATGGTCGTCACCACCGACGCCTACACGTACATGAGCACCGCATCGGAAGCCATCAATGAAGGACTCCCACGAGCTGCTTGGGTCATCATCGGCGATAAGGCGTCGCGACACTTGACGCGGCGGCTGCAGCTGACACATACGCTCATCGCCTTCCAGTCCCTGGTAGGACTGCTCTTGAGCATCGTATTTCTCGCTGCTGCATCGGCCTTTGCGGATAACTTCGTGCCGATTGAGGTCCGAAAAGCAAGCTTGACCTACATAAAAATTATGTCATTTACGGTATTGAGCGGTGCGGTTGAAACGGCCGTGGCATTGGCGACGAGAGCTCTCGACAATCCCGACGTGCCACTCGTCATCAGTTCCATCAAGTTTGCCGTCAACATCATCCTGGACCTCCTCATCATCTCTCGCTTCCACGTGGGTTCCTTCAAGCCCACTGTAAACATGCAAGGCATCATCCAGCTGGTTTGCAACCTAGTAGCTGCCTTCGGAGGTCTTTGCTATTTTCTCTGGTCAAACACTTTACCAGTATGGCGCCAAACAAAACTCCGCCGCCCGTCGCATGACCATGGCTTCCGAGGCAGACACGAACTGTTGCCAACCTTAGAGGCATTAAGGATTCTTATTCGGCCTGGCGTCATTTTCTTTGCCGAGTCGGCCATCAGAAACGCCCTCTATCTTTGGCTCGTCGCCAACATTGTTTCCTTGGGCTCCGTGTACTCGACTGCCTGGGGTGTCTTCAACACTATCCGCTGGGGATTGGTCATGGTCCCTGTCCAAGCACTCGAGGCGACATCTCTTCAGTTTGTTGGCCACAATTGGGGCGAGTGGCGGCGGAGAATCGGAACAGAGACCAGGCGAGCGAGGGCAACCTGGAAAGACGTATATGGAATCGTCCGACCAGCTTTTCTGTCTCTGTCTCTCGCATTAGTTGTTGAGATTCCAGTAGCAATCTTTCTCTCACGGTTTGGGGCTCGGAGGTTCGCCAAATATCTCAGCAGCTCCGACGACGTGGCGGATGTCACTGAGTATATGTGGCGGACAATCGATTGGTGTTATATATTCTACGCCATGTCCACGCAGCTAGCAAGCGTGCTTCAGGCTACGAGGCCAAGTTGGTATTTGTACCAAAGCCTGGTCAGTAACATTTTCTATGTACTTCCATGGGCGATCGTTTGTCAGGTTGTCAAGTTGGATCAAGATAACGCTTGGTCGTATCATCGACTCGTGTTTGGGGGAAGCCTAGTGTTCAGTTTTGTTGACATCATCGTGGTTGATGCTATCTGGGCGTGGACACTGGTATTGGGCAAAGTAAGGCTGGAGGTATTCCGACCTTGAAATATCACGTAATAATCCTTCATTCACATCTCTATTCTGGGTGCGTACATATGGCTCGCGAAACTCGCAACGGCAATTTCGTCTTGGCTGTAGGGTAGGCTCCCACTCTGAGGCTGTGAGGCCACCACAACCAATACAATGTTATATGACAGGCTTGTACATCGAGCTATAATCTTTTCAGGTAAAAGGTGAATGAGCTAGCATTATCAAGTAGTTCGACGTTCGTGGCCATGATGATACCTGCCGTTGCTTGTTGGCCAACATTTTGTGTGCAAATTTCCGATGCCGTGGTCTCATTCGTGAACAGACGAGAATTCTCAAACTTCTTGTCATCTCTTCAAGTAGTCATGCCAATACATATTTTTAGCAACAAATTTTATCATACCGAACCCACCGTCCTCGCCCGATTCCGGACCGGTTTGGAAGCCAAAGGACTTGGCGTGGGATGCCTCCGAGTAAAAGAACAAGTGAAGCAAATGTTCCGCTGCCAAGACGCCATTTTTAAGAGCATCACTAATCCAGCCATGGTTCGTCTTGGCATTTAACCAACTTTTTATCTGATCTTGGCTAAAATGGGGGCCCACGTAAGTATTCCCACCCCGGTTCTCGAATGTAACCCGATCCTTCGGGAAATTAGCGGCCACAGGGCCATCTCTTATTTTGACGAACTAGAAACGATTTTCAAGTCACTTCTAGCACCGTTTTTCTAGAGTTGCATGCAGAAAATTCGTCAATGCTAGTCGACCATGGTCTGGCCGAGACTACGACGGAAGGAGAACATGTCCGATCTGTAGTGGGAGCATGCGTTGTCATCCTGGATATGAAGTGATCACATATTTGACAAGCCGTATTGGCATGAACCGACGACCTGGGACAGATCTGTCAACAACCGGTTGGTGACTCCTGGTTGCTGTTATCAAGGCTGGAATCAACCGATGTAGCGCCCCTACTGGTCACGGCCGGCCTCGGCTTCGGCGGTTTTGGTAGTCTCCGGCCAAGCAGAGACTCTCGCATCGACCGTTGATCCTCTTCAACAGTGAATGGAGCCTCGGCCATGATGCCAAGTTTCGCTAAACTTAGATTCAACGAGAAATGACACACCACCTGCTCAACCAAGGAACCTTGTGTCTGGGCAGTGGGGGGAGGACAAGGATATTCTTGCCGCCACACTTAAAATCCTGCCCCTGATAAATTATTAGTTTATTGTCATTATGATTTATGTTATTCAGGTTATCATCGTCTTTATTTATTCAATCTTGAGCTTATGCTTCTCCGGGACTGATCATCGATTGCATTCTGCTCTAAATCCGGGGTCGCTTGCCGTTGTTTGGAGGGTTGAGGAAGGCTCTGGCAACCTTAGACCCGATAGTGGTGAGCCAATTGGCCCACACGGTTGAACTCCTTGCCGCAAGATGTACATTGAAGAGGGCAGTAGGTGGGAGGGACCTCATCTGAGAACCACTAGTCTACCGAGAGAAGTGGCATGTCGATTGCTAGTATCTGCATCGGTGGTAATGGTGTAGTTGTCCGGTCCCAACCACCTGCCTAGGCTTCATTTCCAAAATCCGAATCCAGTCTCCAGAAGGGATAGTGTAGTGGTCTACTGCAGAGTGGCACGCATCTCAGGCCACAAGTCAGTGCTGTAGTTGTACATTGCGTAGTTTGTTACAACAGCGTCAAGCGTGGCTGTGCGTCTGGCGAAGTCGACATGCTGAACCAGGTCGAGTGTCCAGCCATCTGGGGCCGTGGCCTGGACCCTTGCACAATGAAGCCTTGAGCAAATGGCTCTTCCAAGGGACGAGGGGTAGCCCCCAGCGATTCAAGAGATGGAAGGGGATCTCTTCTTGGCCGACCCGGGGTTTGGTGGTTTTGATTTTATTGCTGAAGAATGCTGCAAGCCAGTAGATAAAAATCGTTCAATCTACGTCGGGTATCTGGGGACTAACTGTTTCCACAGGCTTATTATATACCGCATATATTATTGTAGTATTTTAACTGCAATTTTGGAAGGAGTGTTTTATTTCCAGTTCAATATAAAGTTTTTGTATTATATTTAATTGACCGCTGAGCTAAAAGTATCAACATGCTACTATTGTCAATACTATTGTTGGTGTTTTCTTTTTACTGTCGAGCTTCTAGTCCCCCCTCTGGGTATGTGTATTAGGGCACCCTAAGCTCTTGATTATTTTATTCTTATGATTTACTCCCCTTAGTTTATTTAAACTATTATTATCTTTATTTATTTAATCTTTAGTTTATTCTTATTTAGGACTTATTATTCCAAGAGATAGAATTCAATCTCCTCATCACTAGCCTGGGGTCGCAGTGCCTCGGTGGGTGGTCTTGATTTTGTCGCTGAAGAATGCCGCGAGCCAGCAGATATTAACCCTTGCATCTACCCCGGGCTCTCCGAGGCCAGCTTTTCGGCAGGCTTGTTGCAATCGGTGTGCATGATCCCTAGCATCTTGGTCGCAGCTCTGAGAAGTTCCTTGTCCCAGCCAATCGTCACTTCGTGGGGCCTCGACAAGATGTGATAAGGGTAAAATACCCGATCATCATCGCCATCATCGTCGCCATTACTCCGAGCACGTGGCGACGAGGTGGTACAATAGTACTCAAACTCCGAAGTTGTTAGAACGTATGATCTTCCAATCCTCAAAAGAGTTTGATACAATCTTCTGCATCCTCATGCTCTGTTTCTGACATTGGTCTGTCCTGGCCTGCTCCGATGATTTCTCCTAAGGTCTCCCCCGCGTTCTTCCCAGTGAGGACTTCATCAACATCTGGCAGTTCATATCGGTTCTCAGATTGTCCAGAACGCCCTTTTGTATGGGCAAGCCCAATTCCCCAAGGCCAAATTTTTCGGCAGGTTTATTGCATATTGCGCGCATTGTCCCAGCATCTTGACCACAGTTCTGAGGAGGGTCTCCCAGTTCCTTGTACTGAATCTGATGTCGTTGAGGGTTAGACCAAGTTGCAACACAATTTGCTTCCGCTCTTCATTTGCCCTCGCAATGCTTTCAGCCACGTGCGGGTTGATTGAGGATGGTAAGAACGGTCTCAGCCTCCGAATACTTGCGCCTCCCGTTTAGCCCCCAGGCGTCTACTGTCTTCTCGAGCTTCTGCAATGGCTCCTCCGCTCTGCGATGCTCGTCCGCTCCGTTATGCTCGTCTGCTGCTGTTCGCTCCTCCGCGGCTTTTCGCTCCTGCGCGATGTTATGCTACATATCGTTGAAGATGGGTCCAAAGTTGTGTGTAGCGAACCGGGCTGGGTGGACGTATCTTGTCAAGGATCGAACTTCGGTGAAGCGCAAAAGATGTGGGAAGTAGATGATGAAAACTCCGAGTGGTGGTGGACTGATGGTTGGAACCACCCCATCCTTCGGCTTTACAAAACCTTCCGACTTCCACCCCATATTCTTCAAATCAAAGAAGATTATCGTTGCAGCAATGGCCAAGTTGAGTGGCATGGGATCCAGTGGGTGAGCAGCCAAGAACCGTTCAAGGATCGTTTACATCTCTCTCGGCACCTCCATAACAGCTAGGGGTGGCCATTTGAGCATGAAGTGTGTGTCGGACCCGCGGCACACGTAGCGCTCCTTCATCGTCGGCTGGTTGGGTCCCTTGTCCGTAGGAGATTTGGAGCCGTAGGGCGTTGGTTGAATCCCATTCAAAGCGCGGGTATGCTCCCGGTCAAGAAACGCCCATGCGGCCAGCCTGGCATCCGAGCCGTCCTGTACATCCTCTGGAGTGTCGAAGTGTACAAGCTGCTTCAAAGTTTGAATCGCTCCGGGGACCAGGCATCTCTCATGCCAAATGAGATTCGCCCCAACCAACTTCGATCCGGGTTCCACCTTGCATTGGGTCCCTGCTGCGCTGTCGTCCAGGTCGATGTCTCGAGGTCGCGCAATCTGATCCTTTGTCCCCTCCACATCCTTCCCTTTGTTTGGTATGTTTCGCCCCGGAGTCATGTAAGTGTCGCCCATTGGATAGGCTGAGAAGCCCATGTAGGCTCGAGAAAAGGCGGTGCTGGTCGAAGCTGGCATGCCCACACCAAGCCGTTCCTTTACTGACGAGGATACCGTGTTGATGTTTGTTAATTGGCAGGCCCGAGTCGCTACGCCAAATGCAGCCATTGTTGTGGATGTGATCCGAATAGTCAAGTTTGGGACCAGGGGGGCGAGCGGAAAGTAGTCTTCGTAAAGGTCCTCGCGGATACCCAAGTTCCAGATGCTCATCTTATAGCTTCCCACTGTGCTTACTCCGATGGGATTGCCATTCTCTGTCGCATGGTCGTCGAGGCGAACGAATTTACCCACGCTGCCGGCCTTCCCTAGGGCGGCTGCGAGGTCCTGGATCGGGGAAGGCTCCTGGACGTCGTCGAGTTCGGCTGCGTCCCCGCACAAATGCTCTTCGCTGAGGCTGAGGGTGGGGTTGAATTCTCGGTCGCTATCTTTCGGCCTCTTTGGCTCAGGAGCATCTTCGTCTTCCGAGTCGGATGGGGAGTAGCTAAGTAGGTTCCAATCGCAAATGTTGCTGCTACGAGATTCTACTGTCAGACGTGCGATTCTGCATTTGGGAACACATATCTTCTGAAGATGCACCTCCAATCCAAGCTGCGTCTTTGCACAGTTGCTGCTGCCGCCCCCCGAGATGTGGAATGTGATCTCTCCTTGGCTCGCCTGGGGTTGTAGGGCCTTAGTTGTTTTCATTTTTTTTGGTAAATGCCGCCATATGGCAGGTGACAACTGTTGCCCTTTTGGGCGTATTGTGCAACATGTGGTCAGTAGTCTTGCGGAGGCTGCTATGTTTGAATTCTCTTTCAATGCTGGAAGCATGTAGTGTACCTTCTGAGGTTTCTTTAACTGCATCGAATAGATTAAAAAGAATGGAGCAACGAATCTCAGGGAACAGAAGAATGTTCTCGAAATTATGAGGACTAGTTGCAAGATATTAGATGCAGCCATCTAAAAAGGAATGGCTGGCAAGAGATACAGGGGTGTCTTCAATAAACACCAGTTTGAGAAATAATGTTTTATACTTTTATTTAGGCTTAGTATTTATTTACTAAAAATTATCTTTAGCATTCTTATTCTATAATAAGTATCTTTATTATTTTTATTATTTTTATTGTATTCGACTTATTAATAAAAGTAAACCTAAAGTCCAACAAAACATAAATTTGTGAGTTTACATTGTTCACCCGAGGTTTTGCTGTTCGCGAGTACTATACGCGCGGATAGTCACAATCGTGTTCTATTGGATAGAACATCGGTTTTCTGACTTGATGTAGCATCCTACCAATTAGCTACATTGACCAGCTGTGCGCACTTGGCAACAAAAACTTTGTTCCGGCTGCCCAGTTGGATTCTTTCTTCTTCTTTCTTCTTCTCTCTTCCTTGCAATTCTTCTTCCTCATACTTCTTCCACGATCCGTCACTTCGAGTTCGTGCATCGTGTGTACGAGTCTTCTTGGTCCTCGGCGCCAGCCCTTGATGCCTGCACTCATTGCTCCCTCCTGTATCGTTGGGCCGTCTACGAGGCCTCAACCCTGAAGTGTGGAGCGGTGCGTCTCGTCCTGTGTCCATTAGTTGTTCATCGAGTGGTCTAACCTTCTCTAGATTCCGACTGAGCTTGTGGCCGCCACCCGTTGGCACTAGAACTACCTGCATTGCCAGAACGTTTCGTGACTGGAACGATGAGCAAGAGTGTCCCTCCCCCCTGGGTCGTTAGAGGATTGTGCAAGCTGTGAAGGCAGACTCTTGGATTTCGTCAAGAATCCGGCGGATGCCCGAGGTCGTTCTCCCCATTCCCCTGGGCTCATCAAACGAAATTGGCGGAATCGACATGCCATACACCTGGAAGAATCTTTCTTCTTCTTAGGCTACTCAGCGTTGTCGTCAGGTCTCCCGCCAAACCCGTCGGACTCGGTTGGAACGAAGCCAACAAGCCTCCAGCATTCAACCTCTCATACGGCTCCGTTCACGACCGGCACGTGGGTATGTACAAGGAACTGATCGAGGAGGCTCAAGGTCACAAGTTCGCCCCATTCTGGAGCTTTGACGATGACAACGAGCATGTGGCTGCCCTAGTCCACTCTCAGGTCCAGGATGTCATGTGGCTAGACACGGCCGTTGAAGAGATCGCCAACATCCACGAGCAGCCCAACTCGGACCTGGTCACTGCCCATTCCCTCGACAAATACGACCTCGTCCTACATGTCATCCGCGCCCACTCGCACGAGAAGAAGAGATGTCCCGACTTCCAGTCTACGACGTCTGGGGACCGAACTTCTGCCAATCGTGCCCTGCAAGAGAGTGAGGAGCAATAGGATTGCACTCGTCTCAAGTTCGACGCTCAACTCTCCGACTATCGCCGCAAGGTCGAGGCCACCAGTGTTCAGGATACCACAGCACGCACGGCACAGCTCAGCCTCTCTCTCTACGAGCCCTGCCTACGTCCCTCCCAGATCTACCTGTGGTCAACCTGCTCAATCTCGATGAGCAATACGTCGTCTCTCGGATGGAAGAAGCCCTTGCAACCCTCGGCAAAGCCTACGCAAATGCTCCCACCCATGCCGCCGTGGGCAACTTCGCCAACCGCCTCAACCTCGTCACTGCTCGCGTCACCACTCGCCTCAACCAAGGCAAGCAGGATGCCGACCGAAGCCATCGCACGATCGTTTTCTGGGCCCACAAGCAGGATGAAGAGATCGCCGCGATCTTGCATCTCCTCCAGCATCCTCATGACGGTGATAACCCTTCGCCCAGCGTTGGCCGGATGGAGACCACGAAATGGAAGCTGCACCTCTCGCTTGTGTACTGGCTCCTCATATTGATCCGCTCCCCGGGGGTCTGCGAGCTCTGTCCAGATGATTGTCCTGCCCTCCACCAGATCCAGGCCCGCATCGATGCATTTTAAGACTTCGAAAGGCTCTGCCGATCTCGCCAAGGTCGTTATCATCACGCCCCACAAGGCTAACCTGGAGCTCATCACCCACCTGCGCAAAAAGCCCGACCATAGGGCTCTAGCCCCTATGCCACCTGCTGCAACCGCCGACTCCTTCCAGGGCCAAGGCGAAGAACGGGAAGGAAGTCAAGTTCCAGGTCGAGGGCTCCACCGGGGAGAAGCACTGGACTGTGACGAGGATTCTCCGCAACGTGTACTAGAAACTGTACGACGTTCGCCGCTTCATCTACCTAAACTTCACTCATTCTGAGATCTGGGGTGAGGCTTAGGACTTCCAGGGGCAGGTTTGATCAGAGTTAAAGAGGATATGGGATGGGTGGTTAGTTGAGGATGGAGGATCAAGAAGGCTTAGATGGCCAGCAGTATACCGTCCAGTCTAATCAAACAAGTGTTTAGTTCCAAAAGAAGTCCTCCATTCAGTGCTATGTGATACCTTTAAATAATTTGATCCCTGGGTCTGCAGGCGGTACGAGTCTGTCGCTGGGGAGTCTACGGGCGCAAGGATGCTACTCTTTCAGAGCATGAAATTGGAATGTTGCCAATGTGACTTGGAAGCTAGATGGCCGTTTTTGACTGTGTGATTCCACGCAAATTCACTGGGATGCCCATTTCCTAAGTTCCCCGAAGCCCCTCAAAAAAAACCTCACCTTCTCCATCGTGAACCTCGAGAACGATCACCAAGCGCCACAACTTTGACAACGTTGCAAACCAGCACAACGAGACTTGATACCTTGGCGAGTGAGATTCGTGATTATCACAACTCCTGGTATCTATTTGCAGTCTTCATTTCGTTGTCTGCTGCTTGATACGGTCAAACAGGTAAGCCCTTCGCAGAACGTTTGGAGGTTTCTCACCTTTGTATCGCGCCCACTCCACAACAACTGACTCCCTCGACGTCGACGACGACGGCCATATTGACCAAACATAACCTAAGATGGAAGACAAGGCTAATAAGCCTAATCACCTAGTCTTTATGACTTCTATAAAGACATTTAGGTTATTTATTTTATGAAATAAAATACTCACTTCGTCCCAGTGTGAACTAACTATTAATTGCACGTAGAGATTTAATTGAGATTCCGTCCGCAACCGAGTCGATGGCATCCCGGATTGGCACCGTGAGGTAGCCTGCGCTTGAATCCCCTTCACTGTAGACTTTAGGGAGTTCTGTGTCTTACCTAGGGGGTCCTTCACCGTGGTGACTACTACCCCGGTTGGACTACGTGGCGCAGTTGTGCTGAGCTATGATTCAATGAAACTCAACTGGGATACCAATTTCCTGCGTACGATGAGAAGAGACTCAAACTCAACTCCTGCATCCTCCATCGCGCACTCTGAGAACAACCACCAGTACGCGCTCACCTTGCGACGTCACAACCCACCGCTTTTGAGTCTGTCACCTTGGCGACTGAGATTCGATATAGCCACGACTATTACTTTCAAGTCCCAGTGTTCTTTCTTCGTCAGCCCTTTTGTTCCGTCACAAAGGTATGCCTCGCGCTGGCGGTTCGGAGTTTCTTCTCCCTCGCTCGCCGCTCCCATTCTGCCCCGACTTACGGCTTTACCTTTCTCTTCCCATACCCAAAAGTCGGGGTAGGAGACTTTCAGGTCGCTGATGGATGCATACAGATAGACCCCGGGTCTTGTGCGAAAGTTGAACCCGTTAGCAACTCGTGTTTGACCATCATCGGTGGGAAGAATCTGCAGCACTCGAAGCCAGCTCTCTTCGGGCTGCACTCAGAGGATCTTTCCGCACTCATTCATGACACAAACTCTGGTTCTTCAGCTCGACGGTAAAATTTCCCCTTGCGTTCGCATCCACGTCCACAGCCCTGTCTCCCAGCTCAGTAACTAATACCCGCTGAAGTAACCTTCGTTTATCGACATGCAGAACCCCGATCATGGAGAAAGAAGACAATCGACTACTTCCCACTTGTTCCCACACCAACGACCTGGCCTGGCATCTCAGACTGGATCGGCACCGGGGCCCAGATCAATCGCCAAGGAAGAACCAGAACAATCCCTGTCAAAACGTCAGCAACAGCGCAGAGATGACGTCCCCACCACTCAGCTGCCTATTTGTTCTCTGCAGGACTGGGGCCTCCCATTTTTCCTATAAAGTCTCCATCCTGGTTCCTCATCCATGTGATTATGTCTGTCAGTTTTGTCGTCCCCGCCCCGCCAGCTTTAATAACCCCCACCGTTGTGTTGTGAGCATATTTTCTTCGCCCCTCATCCTCGGGAACTATGCTGCTGGCCTCCAAGTCTCGATTTCGAACGCTCCATTTCACCCGTACGCATTATTTTCCCAATTTCTCAAGCACCCGCAGAACAGATTTACCATCATACCCCACTAGACGTCGACGACACGCGCGATTTGTCCTGGCTTCTAGGCGATTGAACGTCGGCAACAGAGACGGCAGTTCTGAGTCCTCATGGCGTCAGTCTTGGTCCTCATGGAAACAGTCTTGGGCTAATTGGCGATCGCCTGTCCCTGCTGAATTCATCGCCCTGGGTCTCTATGTGGTATATGACTTCGGCAGCGGCTATTACATTGGCTATTACAAGGGGAAAACGAGATTTTCAAGCAACAGTTATGCGTGGATGCCCTGGGACGGTCATGACATTACTGAAGAGGACCATGACGTAGCTTCTGATGAGCCTGACAAACACACGAACGAGCGCGGCTACGCACCATTGAAAACATCCTTCGAAATCAGACTTCTGGCAATACACCCAGGCATGGAAGACAGCCCTGTCGAGTGCAGCCTGCACCACCAAAAACTGCGGGGAGGACGCGGCTATGAAGCTGTCTCATACGTATGGGGAGACTCAAACAACATGCTTGAAATTGTTTGCAATGAAACACCGAGATCAGTGAGAAAGAATCTTCACGACGCATTGACCCAGCTTCGAAGACCCGACAAGGAGCGGTTTGTTTGGGTCGACATGCTCTGCGTTGATCAGGCCAACAATGCGGAAAAGACACAGCAAGTCCGGATCATGGGAGAAATCTATTCCAACGCCCGAGGAGTTCTCATATGGCTTGGAAACGAACCCCGCACGGAAAAAAGCCTGAACCTGCTCGTTGAGACTTTCAAGAATCGAGACAAGGTGCCTGTGAGAGAAGATCCCGATTGGGACACGGTTCTCCATCTGTTTTCCAACCAATGGTTCCGCAGAGTTTGGTGCATTCAAGAAGTGGTTTTGGCCAAGAAGCCTGTCGTTCTCAGCGGCAATTCATCAGTTGAATGGGAAACGTTTGTCAACGCTGGACGGTGGGTGAAAAACAATTCGTTACTTAGGACCACAAGCAGGGAGCATACGAAGACCCTTGAGCATCTGGACGTTCTGCAAAAGATGCGCGACACTCGAAAGAATACACACTGGTTGGAGAGGCACTCGTTGCTTCAGTTGGTATTTCTCACCCGAGGCTTCGAGGCTACTGATCCCCGAGACAAACTGTTTGCTCTCGTCGGGTTAGCCAGCGATGTCATGTCCTCAGACTGGGAAGTTACTCCTGATTACGACCTGTCATTGACGGAAGTCTACCGGAGATTTGCACTATGGCACCTCACTCGAAACCGACAAGTAGAGATCTTCTCCTTGGGCACCAACAGAGACCTTCCATCGTCAGAGGAACTCGAGGCTCTGCCCAGTTGGGTGCCAGACCTAAGAAGGCCAGACATGGCGGCGCCTCTGCCAAAGCTCGACTATCTTTCGCCCAATTACATCGACATACGATATGACATCTTGAAGGAGTTTCGAGCGCGGGCACACCACTTGAAAAATGCGATCCAGGTATATCATGCTGATCTCAATTTACCATGGTGGGGATTGGGTCGCCGCTCTCGTTTTGAACCACCTCGCATCGCGTTCACTGAAGGGACGAGTGTGATCCATCTTGTCGGGACAGAAATTGGCACGGTAAAGACTCTTGGAACGACACTGGATGATACAAATCCCGACATCTCACCTCTCGTCAGTCACGATCACACGCTGGATATGACTCGCATTGTGCAAACTGGGCGATGGCTCCGCGAATCATGGAGACTCGTCACGATAGATAATAGTGGAAACAACTATGTGTTGCCAAACAACGTCTTCGAATCAGCATGGAGGACAATGATTTGCGATATGACAAGCGATGGTCACAATGTCAAACCTGGAGTCTACAGGGATGTATCGCGGGAGATTTACAAATCTGTATGCGCCCAAATGATGGAAGAAGAAAGAAAAGAAGCAGAGAGCGTTACAGCTACGAAGGAATCGGCCATCTCAGATATTGCTGCCATCGGCAAATCATACGACCAGTCGAAGTCCAAAGCAACAGGCATGCAAGGTAATGATGACGATAAAGCGATTTTCAACGAAGACGAACTACTCGTGCACCTACCAATCAGAAAATGGTATGATTCTCGCAGGTTTGGCATTACTGAATCCGGTGATTTTGCCGCCGTTCCCAAGGCAACCCGCACAGGAGACGTCATCTGTATTTTCAACGGCGGGAGAGTCCCATATGTTCTCCGACCTGGCAAGAGAGGGTACTATCAGCTCGTGGGCGAGTGCTATGTGCGCGGGATGATGCGCGGAGAAGTCAAGGTCAAGTTTCCGAGCGCAGAGTATCAGAGAAACTTTGCCATTCGCTGAGTGTAGATTGATATTTGGAACGTGGCGAGTAGACTGCGTCCTAATACGTCCTCATTTATTGGGGCTTTGGATGCCAGCTTGACCTCCATCAATAACCGTGGAAATCAGCAGCCACGTCCATGTTCAAAGATGCGGCCACGTACTTGAGTAGCGTAGCGATGGGGGAAAATGGTTTTGTGGACCGATATATTGTAGCCGTGTTGAATCAGCTTGCACGCCAATGCTCGCTTCATTAAATCAATACCGTCATTTGCACTAGCCAGGGCCTTGTTTCTATTTTTACTCTTGATCCAACCTCGGGTTCGGATTCCTCGCGATAATTCGAAACGCGTATTCTAGCCATTTCAGGGAAGAAAGGTTGGCACTAATTAATTAGGATTGCTAAAGTCCGCTCCGATGCCCCACCCGGATCACACTTGCGGACTTTCAACAGACGCTCCGCAGATTGCGTCTCACGTATACTTGACAAACAGAATGATATAAAGGGATTGACCATCGCAACTGACTGCTGCTATTGTTCCAAAAATCATCTTCCAACGCTCCCACTTCTTACAATTTTCAGTTTTTCAGTCACAATGGCAGAAACCATGAAAGCCTGGCAGTACTCGACCATGAACGCCAAACTCGAGGATTGCATCTCACTCAAGGACATTCCGAAACCAATTCAGTCCTCTCTTTCCAACGGCCAAATTCTCGTCCAAATCATCAGCGCCTCTCTCAATCCAGTCGATTATAAGTTACCCGAGTCGGGAATGCTCGGACGAATGATGATTTCTCGCCCTGCCACCCCGGGATTGGACTTTTGTGGACGTGTCATCGCCAAGCACCCTTCCAGCAGCGCATTTGAGGAAGGACAACTCGTTTTTGGTGGATTTGCATCTTCCAAAGGCCCGGGGACTCTCTCTCAGTACACCGTGATCCCGGAAGCATTTTGTGCTGCCTTGCCTGCTGGTATTGATCCGGACGATGCATCAGCTGTTGGGACTGCCGCGACGACGGCTTATCAATCGCTCATGCCCGAAACCTTGAAGCCCGGTGCGAAGGTTCTGATCAACGGCGGTAGCGGCGGAGTGGGAACATGGGGGATTCAGTTCGCCAAGGCCATGGGTGTCGAGGTTGTGACCACTTGCTCGACTGAGAATGTAGAGCTGTGCCGTCAACTCGGAGCAGATGAGGTCCTGGACTACAAGAAAGTGGACATCTTTTCCAGCTTAAAGGAGAAGGCTTTTGATCTGGTTATCGACAATGTTGGCCGGAGTGATGAGCTCTATAACAACAGTCGCCGACTCTTGAAGCCTACTGGTACGTTTGTGCAAGTTGGTGTACCAGACATCATGACGATGTCAAACATCGGTTCAATAATGAAGAGGCAAATGTGGCCGTCCGCATTTGGAGGTGGAAATTTTTATTTTGTGAACATGAAAAACTCCACCGAGCTTTTCAGTCAAATCGGTCACTGGATGAAGGAAGGTAAGGCGAATGCTGTCATCGACACCACGTACAAGTGGGAAGAAGTCCCTTTGGCATTTGGCAAATTAAGGGGAGGACATCTTAAGGGAAAGATTGTTATCCACGTTGCAAATGATAGTTCATAATATGACTGTTAACAGCCTACTAAGATAGCAACTGGTATAGTTCAAGGGGGGATTTCGGTTGTCAACTATTTTTCATTTGATCAACTATTTTCAGAGAGAGCAAACTGGTAGGAGCATATAACTCATCAGAATCGAGAGTGTTATTTGTTCTCCCTCACCCTGACTTTATGCATGTTGAAGGTTATAAAATGCAATTGATAACTGGTGTTGCGGCTGAAGTGACGCGTCTGTTGACTATAGGACCACTCCCAACGTGAATATTGCGCACGCTCCCTCTAACCCTTTCGAAACTGCTACTAGAAGATGCTCCCATTTGTGTCATACTCCTTTCCAAGACAGGCGCGTTGGCGAGATCGCACCCACCACCAAGTGTCGTTAACTGCTGTCATTGTGAACAACAACAGACCCAAACACTGTCGTTTGATTGGCTTGTACCCTCTTCGCCAGTCCCAACACCAGTCCTATCCTGGCCACTACCAATGTGGTAAGAAACTAGTCCACCGGACAGTGTTATATACCGACTGAGGCATCTGTCGCAATGTTGTTAGGCTCAAGACAATCAAGCCCAACTTCGCCGCAAAGTAAACCAAAGTCCCCGCCATAGATAGCCCATTCAGAGCCCACCGATGCCAGAATGAATCTGTCCTAGTTGTACGTTTTTCCCATATCCAAAAAAGGGTAATCGTGTAGTTAAATCCCGGCCAAATCGATATCATGTCTATAATACCCCAGAAAAAGACTTCGAGAAGGATTGAAATAGAAAACGTTCTCCAAAGAATATTTTCTGCTTCGGTTGGGACCTCGATGTTCCACGCCGAGACCTGTATAGCCGCGTGTAGAAGGGTGAATAGCCAAACTATCAATGCCAAGCAGGGACCGGCGACTGGCACGGAGTCATTCGGAACTCTCCTAAGCGGCTGTTGTTTGAGGCCGAACGCGTTATTGAAACACTGTCGGCGATTCCAAGCCCTCAAACTCGTTCCTTCGACGAAATCCAGCGGCGTACATCTGTATGTCTCATCGGCTATGTCTGCCGCGGCAAGGATTGTGGAGATCGGAATATTCAAGTCGATATAAACTGGAAAGTCGCAATCGAGTGGTTTCTCGAGCCAGAAAATGTAAGTTGGTATTGTACAGCTGAGGAATGATAGTGTGAGAATCTCAAGGCTGGAGATTTCAAGACCTTGGATGTAACGGGCCACGACCTGGCAAACGAGGTAAAGGCTCTGCATGAGAGCCAAAGTCTTTCCTAGTTTGTTTGTTTTGCTTCTGTCCAGAATCTCCCTCCTTGTAACCTTTGGTACAGGTATATGATTTTGCGAGACGAGGTACATGATACCTCTAGCCTGGATGGGAAAAGGAGGATAATGTGGGCAGCGTAGTAGGAACCCACCGCTGTCAGCGAAGAAACTGTGGGCCATCTTCCAGTGCAGGTGGCCTTCGGCTTGCATCTCTTTCATGGACGCCCGAGCCGAGGACCATTGATAAGCTGCCCCTACCATGACTATCTCAGGTGAGAAGAGAGCCCATATGGCCCATCTTATCTTTCGGAGAGTGATGAGCTTGATGGACTCTCCTTCTTCGGGTAAATTGGTGTGTAACACAGTCCATGTGCAAGCGAATAGAACAAGTGAACATGACCAGATGATATCTATCGTTCCCCTGCTAGTTGGTGAGGGAACCCATCCCAGCTTCTCAGGACTTGTCGCAGTATGATTAAACATCTGGAGTACGATTTAAATGTTGGTCTCACTGCGTAATATTGTTAGGTTCAGAGGGGCATTCATGATTTAAAGGCTCGTTCTAAATACTTTCTTCGGTGGAAGACTGAGAGCTGCCACTTTACTTCACACTCAATGTCAAACGTGTTGTAATGTTCAAGCATAACCAACCAATATACAAGCCTTCAACAAATCCGGTTGGCTAAAGCAAGCGACAAGTATGCCGGTCATAAGTTGATTCAATCGGCAAGAACGCTTGATAGAGTATCTTCGCCGGTCACACTGAAGCCACTGCACCATTTGAGGGCCGGTTTCCGGCAAGCTAACTCGGATTGGAAGGAGAGCTTGATAGGGCGCTCCCTGCGAGCGGATGCACAGGAGACTACCGGTAGGCTTTCGCAAACAACTTTTAGTAGACTTTTCGTAAGCCTTTCGATGGGATCTTTACCGAATTCTCCCAGATGATCTTTTAGTAAGCGCCACAGAAAGTTGATACCAAGCAACTATCACATACCAACGGGTCGTCATCCATAATTAGTGGAACGGATGGAGTAAGAAACTTTCAGTTAATTCTATTTCAGGGACCCAGGCTCTTGAGTTTCTCTGGGGTCGTCAATCAGACCAGTTCGATAGGAACTAACCTTTATCTCTCTAGCTCTGTGATTATCCTAGTAATCCTCTTCTATAGTATTCCGCCATTACACGTGTTCAATGCAGTGTCCTCATGCAGAATGAAGATCTTAGGGAACGCTCATTTCCGATGTTCGAACTTATTTCCTCCCCCTTCAAAACCTACGCCCTACAAAAAGAAAACGCCTCACGAAATGAACACCTGCGAAATTTCAAGGAATACCGGTAACACCGTGGCGTTAGTGACGATGATGCACACAGGAAAGGGCCTTGCGACTAGCACACTGACACGTGGGTCGTCCAAAACGGGCCTCAATCAATGTAGCGGCGTTTTTTAAGCACCGCATCATCACGGTTCCACATCAAGCACAGCACTGCCCCAATAGGCCCTGCCAGCAGACAAAGACAAACAATTTCAAACATCAGAGTAGCCCAAGCCTTTTTGGTCATGGGAGTTATGCTCGCGTTCGCGTATAGAGTAATTGACCAGATCAAGCATGCTGCTGATCCGATGTACTGATCATAGTGGAGGAGTTGATGCATTGCAGAAGCCATGGATTCCATGGGCGTTGTCGGGCGGGGTGGCGACGGCACGAAGACACTTGAGATCGTCCAGCTATCCCGTAGATACGGAGAAAAGGCGCCAGGATATAGTGAGCAACTTCCGATGAGAATGAGGGGCCCCAAATGAGAGATGAAACAGGCCATGAAGGCGAAATAATAGACACGGGAGAAGTCTTGCCGTTGGCTGACGCTATCCCCTTGAGAGCATGGGACCGCTGAGGAAGATCGAGCTCTTTTCCCCTGAACTCCCCTGCATATTGGGATCCATTCAGTGAGAACATTCTGAAAAATCACTGTCCAAATGGGACATCCTTGCCAGAGGCCGCCAAACCATTGGTGAAGGCTGTTTGAGGAGAAGGGCCATGCCATCAAAATCGCTGGTAGGATGTAGCCGGCGGTAAGGGCTAAAGGCAAGGCTCGTACAGTCGCCAGTTCTGAAACTCGTATTGCTTTGTGAACTGCCGGGCTGATTCCCTGGGAAGTGGGCGATGTGATCAGGTGGACTATACAATAGACGGGCATGACGAAGCCGTATGCAGCCATCTGCATGGCACAACCCCACACCGAAGCACTATAATTCTTATTAGCACTATATTTCAGGGGGTCTTGTATCGAAATTTCCAGGGGGGTGACTTACAAACGAAGCGCATTACGCTGGTTGCCGCTTCGAAGGGATTCGAGAATAATTACGGCAAGAACGCCAAAAAATTGACCGCCGAATTGGACGGCGTACAGCGAAAGCTGAGGCCGAGAACCATCAGTGACATTAGCAAACATGACGGTAGCTAGGGTCAGTACTTTGTCCAAGGGCGGTATTCGAACGTAGCGGGTGAGAATGGGCGAGTACGATCCTGGGAGATAATGCGGCCCCTGGTCACGAAGTCGGATCAAAGCATGAAAGTAGCCATTTCGGTAAAGGAGGCCATACAGGGAATCTAGGCTAATCGCAACGAGCAAGCCCAATGCAACTAGTGCGACAACAGGAAGACGATTGGCCATAGTAGCGGGTGGCTTGGTTATGAGGGGGACCTTGCACTTGATTGCCCTGTCACGACCGACTTTTTCGTCCGAAGGTTGGTTACACTTGAGTTACTGTACTGTTGCCAGTTGCACAGTTACACTCGGCTCACGCGCCAACTTGGGTCGTGTAGCGGCTGTGGTCAGTTGGTTGCACTCGCTCGGATGTTGGTCGCGCTCGACTGTGTACTCGGATATCGCCTGCAATCGGTACGGTTCTGCCGGCAGAATGTTGCGATTGTTCGATTCCCTTAGCCGTATTATCCGATACAGCGACCGCGGTCGGATTTTATCGTTGGCCATTGCAATTCCATGCGGGGCATGTTCACGGGATTGTTTATGTGTTCTAGGGTACGATCGAATCTGTTTTGTGATTCTTTGTATTTGTGTGTGCCTTTGTACAAGGTGTGTGTGTGTGTAGACCCGTCCACGCAGTGTCAGAGCGCGGCACACAGGAAGATACCAGCTTTGCAGTGACATCTTCACCAAAAGTGTAAATAAAGTTTTGAACAGTACTCTGTATTCTGGAATAATTCTCAAATCAAACCTCCTCCAGTTCCCTTTGTTTTCATGACAGCTGGGCTGATTATGGTTGAGGCTTTGTCGTGTAGAGGTTTTCTGCCGGGTGGCTGAGCATACCATCCCGATATCTCTTTGTCAATGTGAACATTAGAGCTGTTCTCAGCCAAATATCTAGCGCATTGCCCCTCCGAGTTTCTTTCAACATCACTTGATACCTCTTACTCTGTTGCAGTCTGTTGGACAGCGACGACCCACATCATCAGGAGGACAGCTATGTCAGTGATGACAATGGTACCCTTCCTGAACCCATCCGGGGCATGTTTCAAACCCCGGTCAGGAGAGTTCTTCCGCACAAAGTTCAAGGAGCAATGGGCACGGCCACTGAGTAGTGTTGTGATATCCGACGATACGCAAGCTCTCGGGGCGAGCGTTCCACTTCTGTCAGTTTACAGAGCTTGTTGAAGTGTGGTCTAGAAGACAATCTAGCTTCACAAGTAGGGAAAAGAAAGGTCTCGGAATCCGCTCACGGCATTTATGTAGATTTTTCTTTTAGCCTTATGCGATATCATCAGGGGGATTAAAGCCATACAGTATTTGTAAATAATGGAGACATCCATTCACTACTACACCCAGCCCACTGTGTTAATGCGGGGATATTCCCTGAGCTTTCGCAATAGAAACCACGGATCCCTGGAAATTCCGACTTGAGGGCGATAGAGCTTTTGCCATTGGACGATACCAAACGGTGGAACGACAGCTAATTTCAGTAGTAAGGTACACTATAACCACCAGGCCGTTACTTTAGTTTGATAGGATTGGGACTTCTCATTTAGCATAGATAAGGACTCTAATCCTCATGCCACCAGACCAATATACGAGGAGTTGACCGGGAGGTTTGATGCGGGGTCCATGACGCATATTATACTTCTAGCGACACTAACCTCCTGCGGTAGGGTATCAAAAGGTTGCGTTATCCGTGTGGATACGGACTGGTGATCATCGGTATCTGACTCGTCATCCAGATAAACAATTGCTTGGCTCTCTGGAAAAGTCTTGACAACTCCATTCTTTCTTTGCAGCTGCTAAATCGGGCTTAGGACTGAGCGGGGGAATGGCCTTATGATCCTAGTATAGTTACATTTCCTACTATGCCACATTTTTCAACACGTAATATCTCTTTATTCATGTCATTCAACTTATCAGACGGTGAATCTAGTAGCGCGGATATCAAGGTAGTTAAATAGCTAATGTTCAAGCCGTTTCTGCTAAACACGTTCGTCACTGCACCAAGGGAAGGATACTCGTTAGGAATATCATGTCGATTTACAGGATTTTAACGGTCGGCTTGCTTCAGGCAGGCCTGGCCGTTGCGCTTCGGTATGCGGACAACCAGGTAAAGGTGGTCAAGGATAGTGATGCCGCCTCGGCTCATTTCAAAAGCCTCGATGAGATTGAGCTTTACTCTCCCGCTTTCGTTACGCCAAGCTCTGTTCCAGCTCAATTTGAAAACGGTGTGAGTGGGCCAACTAATGGTGCCACTATGGGTAAGTTGATTCCGTCTGAATACTCTCTACTATTGCTGACCAGCGCAGACTACTTCCTTCGCACCCTCGCAGAGAGGAATGATTGGATGACATACCACGACCCTGACTTCAAGTCCGAGGAAGGTCGCTCAATCCCATATGCTTTCCTGTCAACTTCCACCAAGCCAGAGTCGGCCAATTCTACCGCGCCGAAAAAGGTTCGCGTGTGGATGCAAGGTGGCGTCCATGGAAACGAGCCGGCTGGTGACCAAGCTCTTCTTGCGTTGCTGGGAAAGCTCGATGCCAACGCTACCTGGGCGACGTCATTGCTCGAGAAGCTTGACATCCTGATGCTACCGAGATACAATCCTGATGGAGTGGCGTACTTCCAGCGGTATCTCGCCACAAATCTAGATCCCAATCGAGACCACACCAAACTTGCGTCGCAACAGACGCGAGATATCAAGGAGCTAGTGATGGGATTTGCCCCACACGTCGGTATTGACTGTCACGAATACAGTGCCAATCGAGCGTATGGCGAAGATAGTAAATTGGTCATCGCAGCCACAGCGACATCCGAGATCTAGCAGAGGGTATATTGCTCCACGAATCGAGGCTGCTATGGAAAGCCGTGGATTGCGCTGGGCTCCTTACGTCGTTGGAACCCCTAGTGTTTCTCCTGTTGTCTTTACGGAGACTGGGAGCGAGGCACGGATCGGTGATACGTCTGTCGCTCTCAACCAGGCCGTCATGTTTCTGACAGAGACTCGAGGCATCATGTTGGCGGACCAGCACTTCCAACGACGCGTCGCTACCGGGCTGACAATGGTGGAGACTATTGTTCAGACGGCAGCTGACCTCGCCGAGGACGTATACGACATTGTTGAAGGCGCTCGTGCTAAGTTTATCTCCAGCGATGATGATATCGTCATTACCGACTACGCACGATCTACCAACATCACGTGGAATTTTCTCGACCTAGATTCTAACAAATTGGTTGATCTTCCAATCGAGTTCTTCAACACCACGCCCATGGTAGCCAACCTCACCCGCGCTCGGCCTGAAGCTTACCTTATCCCCCGCGCATGGTCAGGCGTTGTCTCTCGGCTGGAGGCGGCTGGTGTTGAGGTGGAGAGACTCAAGTCTGAGTTTCGTGGCGAGGTCGAAGCGCTGAACATCGCAGGCTCAATCTTGGCAGCTACTGGCTATGAGGGTGTGGCTCTGAATACGGTTACAACGGAGACCATCCTGAAGACAGTCAGAATGCCGGCAGGAAGCTTCTGGGTTAGCACAAGGCAGAAGAATGCCGCCCATGCCTTTGTCACGCTTGAGCCCGAGGGAGTTGATTCATATGCGTCGTTCGCTGTAATACCCGTTAGTACTGGCGATGAGTATCCGGTGTACCGGGTCATGGATTGAGCGTCACGGCTTAGCCTGCTTCTGTCCAACTGTCTCATTAGGCGACAGTATTAGTCTGGCCATATTCAATAATGAGAGAATTACGACCCGTGCTGAATGGTTTTAGTTGCGTCGAAATAAATGGCTAAGGTCCGGACGTCCCGGCTATACACAGTTGAGAGTAAATGTGCGTACGGCTTCGATTATATGATTCACGTTTGCTCCAATTACTGAGGGCGTTAGTTCAATTTTTGTTACTCAATTACCTCTATGGAACGCGGGACCAATACAAGCTAGGGAATACCTGATCCAAACCCCAGGTGCCGCAGATGCCGAATTCTCCTTACCGGCCTGTGCTTAAGAACGTACAGCCGATAGGCGACCTCCTGGACTCCCCTATGTAGCTGGACTTGTAGGACATAAATACGAATACACTGAGTCTGACAAATGTTCTCCAAGCTTTATTGACATTTCTGTCTCATCAACTCTTCATCGATTCAATTCTATGTCATGGACGCTATGAATCTTGAACACGATGAGGGGCTTACAGTCACCTCTGAAGAAGCCGCCACACTCCGTAGAGTGCTTTCTCGTTTTGAGAGTGGTCTGAACAGGGGAATCAGGAGCGAGGTAACGGAAGTCGCGCCACAGAAACCGCGATGTGGAAATGCCAGCTCACTGTAAGTAATTTGTCAGACTTCGTCATAGTTCCAGAAACACGCATGATGCGACTTTTCTGGTTGTTAACCGACTCTACAGCGGTATATCCGTATTTGCCGTTGCAAATACAGAGATTGCTCTTCATCTCATGCAAGTCCGCGGCCTACAACATACCAACGTCCTCTCTGGCATCCTCTGGTTTACCGGAGGCGTTGCGTCTTGGGTGTCTTGCATATTCGAGCTCCTGATGGGCAATACCTTTGCCTACTGCGTGTTTGGTTCCTTTGGTGGTTACTACTTCGCATATGCGGCAACTCTTACTCCCGCTTTCGCGATAGCCGCCGGATACAGCGATGCGGCTGAGTATGCAAACTCCATAGGAGTCTTCTTTTGCGTGTGAGAAGCAAGTACCAGCCCACCATGGAGCAAGCGAACAAGAGCCCTACACCAGCCTAAGTACGGATTAGAAACGAGTCAATGGCCCGGCGGCGCGGGATGAAATGAAATAGAACTCGCCTTGGCTAGTCGTACAGATGCATTTGTATCGCCCGCAGCTGCTTGAAAATTCGATGTTGCCAAACACCATGTAGTGGCGTCCACTGTAAGAAAAATCTAGACGAAGATGAGGTTTGTCCTAAGGCTGACCACGAGGAAGACGAGAAACAGACTGCAACTATTTGAGGGAGTCGACTTTCCGATCAAATTACCAGTGGGCTCCCTTACAGGAAACAGTCAACAGAAGAAGTTGAATGAGGCGTATTGGACATATTTCTGAGGCAATTTCTCATGGCGATGGGAGAACGGGATTTGTACATTTGAATTTACTGATCATAGTGTGGAAGTTGTCAGTAGAGTCAACTTAACGGGGCTTGTAGAAGGCCGTGATTGTTCAGCACTCTGTGTCGCCACATGTCTCAACTTGAACGAGGCCTTGTGATGTGGTGTATATACATGCCCTATTTAATTAAGTTATACAGCAATAGTGCCTCACTAATAATCGCGCGCGGCTGAGCTGACTGATTGATGGACATATCGACTCCGCTTGTGAATGATCTCGGCTTCGTACTTCTTGATCAGGGAAGCCTCGCGGTCGTTTCTATTCTGTGCGAGGACCCAGGGTCGTCCTAGAAATGGCTTCCAAACAAGGCGCCCCTGAGAACCACGTCTCTAGCGTTATCATCCATTCCAATGTTCAAGCGATCTGGGATCTGGACACCAAGAGACAACGCCAATCCGTACCGCCGTTAGCGTCTCTACGCGCCACCAGAGGTTGAAGAGGGAGGAGTGCACGAAGTCTAGTAATAGGCGCGTATGGAACTATATGCAACAAGACAATATCTAGAATTACTTTGAACGCGTGTTGATACTGTATCCACCTTACATAGGTAAATAACATAATGAGCCAGATGAGGAGGTAGTCTACCGCTATATAATAGCAGCAACATCAACCATGCGTGGACGTTCTCCTGAGAAAAAGTGCAAAGCCCAGCAACGTCATTGTATTAGTCCTCTTAACATTGACTCAACGCCAGGTTCTCTTGACTCCCCTACATGTCCATTCCGCCAGGGGTGGAATTGCCCAGCGGTGGTAAAGTGCTACCGAAGGCGTCAGCAGCATTCCAATCGAGGACTCCTCCCTCTCCAAAGGCAAAGTTGTTCTCTATCTGGGAGTATAAAAACTGGCTGGCTTCTTGCGTTGACCATGACCACGGCGCGTCAGATTCCAACAACGTATCGATCCCATCCATGTCGTTCAGCGGCACATTCTGGGATGGTGAGCCTGGCGCTGTCGGAATGCGCTGGAAAGATGTTCTTTCAGCATTCTCGTTTTCTGCGCCGATGTCGCTGTGTAGTTGTAGCCTTGCTGCGATTGACCGATCAAGGTATTGGAAGAATAACTGAAGGATCCAGTTTCGAACCTCCCACGTCTTTTGAAGCTCCTGTAGCCCCAGCAAACAAAGCTTAGCTCTGTATTCTGCTATAGATCGCCGACTGCCTTGTGACTCGCGCAAGCTGACGGTGTGGATGCAGAGGGTGTTGAAGACGTTGGTGATGACATGAATCTGCGCGTGGCACATGTTACCCTCCAAGAGCATGTCCTCGATGATGCGCGAATTGCGGGCAGCTGCTTGAAGTGCCAGCTGTCCGTCCACTTCGTCGTTGTCTTTCCTAGTGCCAACACAACCTGTCCTATAGAGGAGAATGAGGAGGTTGTTGTAAGCCAGGTGCAGCATGTTTGACTGAAACCCCAACTGTTGATCGAACCCATCCTTGCTTAGTTGCATGTTCAACGGTAGGGTCTTTCTCCAGCTCATAAGTTCGTCTTTTATTTGCTCCCTCTCGATGGAAGTGAGTGTTTTGGATGGTAGGAATCCACAATCCACGATCTGACCCATTGAGCGAGATAATTTAACCATTCCCACCATGTACGAAACACATTCCTGTATAGAAAGGTTAGGCGTCAGCGGGTCGAATGCGTTTTCAAAGTCTTGTTCAAGTAGAGGATCCACGTCGCAATCTTCGTCTCGGATTCGGTTAGGGAGACCCAGGGCGGCTGCACATTGTCTCTCGCGAACATATATCGACCACCATACCCTCTTCCTCACCCTCTCTAGTTTCGAATCAGCACTCTGAGATGAGCGATGCAAGGCCTTTGTTTGAGCTGAACTCAGAGCTGCGCCCAGCCAGTGGCGGCTATCTTTTTCCAAGAGAGCGCCTGCCCTCCAGAAGCTCATCAAGAAGAGTGCTTGGATGACGGAAAGTTTATTAGGCTCAAAGTCGGCATCATATAAGTCTTTGGCACGATTGTAAAAAACATATTTGGCTTTGTGGCGTGTGCCGAGCCCGACTTTGGGCAGATCATCCTCTTCACAATGAATGACGGCAATGAAGAGGATAGCCTGGAGCAGTAGCGGTGACAAGGTGCCCTCTCGGTATCGATTCCATGTGTCGGGCTCGTCTACAACAGCAAAACATGTATGGAACCATCTGAAGTAGACTTTGAGCAAGTCTTCCGTGACGGCCTGTGGAGGGAAGGACAAGGCACCCTCCGCCGTGAGTGCCCTGAGTCTGGCACGCCTCCGTTCAGCTTCCCATTGCGGAATGAGATTTTCGGCACGGACTGCGTCAGGAACAGAATAGAGAAATCTGAGGTTTTGAGGGGGAGAAGGTCCGGAGTGCGGAGGGGTGTTGTCGTGGAGATATCTCATCGAGGTGGATTCTCCCAGAAACACGGAACTTTCGTCTTCTTGCCTGCTGACTCTCGGTGGCTGAATATACTCAGATATCTCTTGTTGCGGTGGCAAAGGGGCATTTTGCTCGATAGCCTCGCGTGGCGGTGGTGGCGGCGGTATCTCGATGGCTTCCGTCTGCGCCAGGCCTGCGAGTACCTGAGATGCTGCTACATGCTCGTCTGGTGGGGAGTCACCAAAGATTTGTGTGGTATCAACATGAATTGATTCTGGCGATTGGTGCTCGGCATTCTGGATGAGATCCTTGGACGTCGATCCTCGAGATGGTCGGGGATGCTTCCCGCGTCTTGATTCCCGCACAGAACAACGGATATCGGCTGTTGCGCAGTTGGTACATGGTGAGTGCTCGGTTACATCGCACTTGACGCGCCTCGAATTGCAGGACAGACAGGCCTGTCTTGCGCGTTTGCGTTGATGAATCATAGCCGTGAACTGCACATGGCATAATGCAAGCCCACATCGGCAATCCCGTGGATCTAGCTGCCAGTTCGTCTTTGTCGGCAATGAAGTTTGCTCCACCAAGAGTGACGATCGAACGAGGGATGGGCCTTCGTAGCCAGCCAGCCAGAGGTAGCCAGACCCCTTCGAAGGGATTCGAGAGATGCTTGATATAGCCGAACCGTCCATGTCGCCGAAGCGGGGAAGCAAAGCTACCGGTGGGGACACGATTTCAGTACACCAATAATGTTGAGTGTTTAACATGCAGGTCGTTTAGCCGGCCCCAGTTTACTTGTTCTTATAACCGATCGTACCAGCGAAACCACGCAAGCAGTGTAATCACAAACCACAGCGCCCTTCGTAACAAAGATGAGGAAAGCCCCGTGAATCCCGTAATCCTTGGGGCATTCAGATCCTTGACTAGGCGTCGGACTACTTTGGCTCAAACGCACACAATGACTTCTTTGCAACCCCCAACTATCGCTTGGCGGCACATCCGCACAAGAGCTGCTACACGGAGTTTTTGTCATTCGGCTCCCCGGCGGAGCTCGTATGAAAGTTCGACCATAGTCAATCTAAGGATAGACAAGAACACCAGGGTGATCTACCAAGGTATGTTGCCCTAGACTGATTCAACCTTATTCCGGAGACTAATCAGACTCGTCAAAAGGGTTCACTGGAAAAGCTGTACGTCAAATTCCACCCTCCGGAAACAACGCCACTAAGGCAACTAGGCAACGATTAATGCTAGGGATACGATAGAGTATGGGACGAATATTGTCGGGGGCGTATCACCGGGTAAAGGGGGTCAGGAGCATCTCGGCTTGCCAGTCTTTGACACGGTGAAGGAGGTACGATTTCACCTGTCTCGACATCACTCACGGTCAAGTAATACGCTGAAGCTCATTATCGTTTCGTCAATTACAGGCAATGGAAAAGGTGAAACCACATGCAACTTCAGTATTTGTTCCCGCCCAATTCGCCGCAGCTGCAATCATCGAAGCTATCGAGGCCGAGGTACCTCTCATTGTGTCAATTTCAGAGCACATCCCAATTCATGACATGGTTCGAGTTCAGGAGGTGTTGAGAACACAGATCAAGTCTCGCCTGGTCGGGCCCAACTGCCCGGGAATTATTGCCCCAGAGCAGTGTCGAATTGGCATCATGCCGCACAAGCAATATTCCAAAGGAGTCGTTGGAATTGTTTCCAAGAGTGGCACGCTAAGTTATGAAGCTGTCGGTTCAACGACTAAGGCTGGATTGGGTCAGAGCCTTGTTGTTGGTATGGGTGGAGATATGATGCCAGGTCTGTCTACTCAATTACGGATGAACCATCGAACATATCCTAACCAGGAATCTGATAGGTACCACACTACTCGATGGCCTGAAACTCTTTTTCGATCACGAAGAGACCCGGGGTATCATCGTCATTGGCGAAATTGGAGGAGAGGCCGAATTAAGGGCATCCGAGGCAATTAAGGAATACAGAAGAACTACGGCAAATCCAAAACCCATCGTTGCAATGGTTGCAGGTAGGACTGCACCACTAGGTCGAACCATGGGCCACGCGGGTGCTCTGCTGTCTCCGGGAGATGTTTCAGCAGACAAAAAGGCCAAGGCATTGAGGGATAGCGGTGCAGTAGTGGTTCCTCATCCAGGTGTGATGGGCGACGTGATGCGTAAACTGCTACATCTATAGATTATGTGAACGGTTGCAATTTTGCAGCTATTCATGCACAATTTTGATATACTTGACTCATACTTCTACAGGAGCAATGCAGTGGAACTTGGGGTCCCGGAAGTGAACTTGAGGATGCAAAGTAGCGTCCAATTCGACCTCGCCAGTCACTACAGCATGCCATAAGCGCTTGGCAATAACTAATATTCTGACCTTTTGCCGGTTATACTGAGAATCGATTAAAACTAGTAGGGTAGTGACGGACTTATTCTACTCTATTACGGTCTGGTTATGGCCTATCTAACAGTCATCTCCCAGCCAATTCTACTGCCTTTGCCGCGGCCTTCCCAAAGTCAGACTCCACATGGAGGCCAAGGTCCGCGTCTTTAATCTACGCGAACTAGTCAGTACATTAACAGGGTATACAATAGTCTCTGAGGATTGACAAACCAGCTTAAGACCCTCCGCAGAGTTTGTTCCTTGTAGTCGGACCGCAAGAGGCACGCGTAATGGGCCTAATGCAGTAGCTGCACCGATGATCGACTCTGCAATCATGTCACATCGAATGATTCCTGTACTTTGGTCAGGGTGAGTATAAGACATGAGTACGATCATTCATACCTCCATAGACGTTGACCAAAATGGTCTTGACCCGCTCATCCCTCAGGATAATTTCAAATGCCTTCTGCATTGTCTCCTTTGTCGCCTGGCCGCCGGCGTCAAGAAAATTGGCACTCGTGCCACCATGATCGAAAATGGCATCATTTGTGGCCATCGCAAGCCCAGCACCATTGACAACATTGCCGATATTTCCGTCCATTTTGATGTAAATGAGACCGTGCTTCTCGGCTTCGAGCTCCTCCTCCACCTCTTTCTCACGGTCGCGCAGAGCAAACAATTCCTTCTGACGTTTCTCTGCTGCAGTGTCGAAAGTGAATTTCGCGTCCAAACAGGTAAACATGCCATTTGAGGATCGAGCCAGAGGGTTAATCTCAAGAAGTGTGGCATCCTTAGCGACAAAGAGGTTGTACAATCCAGTCAGAGTCTTTCTCAAGCTTTCCATCTCCTTCGGGGGCAACTTGAGACACTCAGAAATGCGAGAGACCAGTTCAGCTGTGATACCGCTGGTCAAGCTAAATTTGAAGCTGTGTAGTTCGTCCGGGTTCTCGTTAGCCAATGTCTCAATGTCGACACCGCCTTTCTTAGAGACAATGACGACGGGAGTATAGTTTTCTCGGTCGAGGGTCAAAGCCAGGTACCATTCGTCGTCGTGTTCGATAGACTCGGCAACGTAGATTTGATTGACTTTGATGCCGTCGGTTGTAGTCTGCTTTGTCTTCAACCATTGCCCGAACATTTTTGCTGCAATCTCTTGTCCCGCGACTGCCGTTTCGGCAACTTGGATGCCACCTTTCAAGCCATTATCGAATATACCATTTGCACGGCCACCTTTTAAGATCTGCGGTTTGAGGACGCATTTCTTATCTTTCAAACCATAAGCACGATTCGTGAATTTGTCAAGTTCTTGGAGTGTGTTACCCAGTCCTCTCATTATGTGTCCAACTTCGACAGGGGTATTCGCAACCTTTCCACGTGGGACAGGTACACCATACTGGATCAACATGTTAGGTAGGGGTTCTGGATAGCAGCTGTGTACGCACCTCCCTGAGCAACCGGTATGATTGATACTCATGCAAGCTGAGGTGCCGTACATGTTGCCTTGAAACCAACTATGAACAAACAATCAGTACAAGTTCGTAAAATGTCGCTCGATGATAAATTTTGATGACCTTTGCTTGACAATGCAAGAACCTCGGTGTAACATTCCAAGACGCCATAGCCACAACTGTTCAATGCTTGCTCCTGGATCTGGCGTTTTAGTGCAAACAGAGAGATGTCATGAAAACCAAGCACTTGCGGTATACCGAGAGAAGCAACACTACGTCGATGGAAGCCTAAATCCCTCGGTCGCACTGTCAGCTGTAGTACAAACCGAAAACAGAGCGTTGACGGCAATGTGATGTCGTCTCCACTTCGGCTATAAGGTCATAATAGCCGAACCCGGTCGGTTACATGCAAGGTCATGCAACCGATGATGTCATGAAAGTTAGCTTGTTGCTTTCAGATATTTCCAAAATACTCGACGTGTAGGGTAGCGCGACTCGACTGTCTTCTACCAACAAATTCCCCGACATTTCAGCACATTTCATAGTCTCCCATTGCATGTAAAATTTCAAATTAAAGTTAGAGTATTTGCAATCACACATAGGAACATTACTATTCGCACACAAGTGTTAAACTTCTTTACTAGAGCTGCAGGTAGATAAAGGATCGACTATCTCTACGATTAAGAGAATATATATAGCTATTTGTCTTGTTACATTGAATTTGGTAGGTTAAATTGGTATTATTATTAATACAAGGAATAAATACCACAAATAAGCTTAGTGCTCCGAAAAATTAACTTCTCAAAGTGATGATTATTATAATTGAGACACGTAGTTTTCATGCGAATACCAACACTCAAAAATAAAGAAAACTCATCACCTGTCACTCTCGATATAACGCGGAGATGGTCAATCTCTGGGTTCTTTTCAATACGTCATATCTGGGATCCCATAACATTAACTAAACAGCCCGTCCACCGTCCACCTCCAAATTGATTCCGGTTATGAATTGGCTTTCATCTGAAGCCAAAAATAAACACGCATTGGCTACATCCTCTGGTTCGCAAAGACGTTGCAGAGGAACGTTTGAAGTAAACTTCGCCCTGTTTTCTGGCGTGTCTGGCTCCCCACAAAATGCTTCAAAACTGCGGCCACGTTAGAGGAGGCGAGCTGGTGCAAAGTGAACAAAGACCTACAGTCCCGTCCCGCCTAGCAAAGGGCACACGGAATTGACACGGATTTGGTGAGGCCCATACTCGGCTGCAAGCCCCTTGGTGGCCTAGAATATTCAAGTTAGAACGAGATTTACCACGATCAATGTCTTGCTTACATTGCACACGGCACCCTTGGATGCGTTGTACCAAACGAGGCCGGGTCGAGGCCGGGTTGCTCCAACCGAAGCGATGTTGACCACTGTGCCTCCCTGACCTTGTTTGATCAGTTCGGGGATGAACGCACTGGCACCGAAGAAGACTCCTTTGACATTGACGTTGAAGCACTTATCAAAGTCTCTCTCCGTCACATTCACAGTTGGCTAGAGCATTCACATATTAGCGTTTCGGACCTGCGCTGTAAGTATTGACGGTCTAATTACCTTATTGCTGTACGTTGTGCCCGCATTATTTACGAGGCAGTCTAGGCGGCCATAGCGGGATTTCGCCGCCTCAATCAGCTTGTGCCAATCTCCTTCAACAGCTACGTCTGCTCTGATGAATGAGATGGAGTTGGGCATGTGTTGAGATACCGTCTTGCCGCCTCTTTCGTTGATATCCGCGATGAGAACCTTAGCCCCTTCCTGAGCAAATCTCTTGGTGATTCCTTCTCCGTAGCCAGAGCCACCGCCTGGAAATTGTCACAACTAAATCGGACAAACGCAGAGGGTTGACTGACCAGTGACGATGGCAACTTTGCCCGCGAGTCTTGAACTTGTCTTGAGAGCTAACATGGTTTGGTAGGCGCAGTGTTAGGTTATCAAAATAGCACTCCATTCAGTAGTGTGGTTAAATATCAACACACTTGGGGATACTGCCTTGATACCCATTTAGCCCTGCAAGGCCAACTAACCATTATTACCGACTTCGGCTCCAGTTATCGGCCTTTTACCGTGGGTGGAAGATTCACGACTGGAATTACGGGGTAGGCGGGGAAGGATGGAAATCGTTCGTGTGACTTGTTAACCGGCCGGCTATATGACCCAACTGGTATCAGGATTGAGGCTCAGGTAAGATGGCCCAACCCCTCATCAACGTCCCTGTACAACAGGATTTTGTCAGAAATCAATCACCATGTTTTCCCAATCTTGCCATATGGGTGTCCGATATTCAACTCCGTACAGATCCTTGCGTCGAGGAACTTGGAGCAAAGCCCTGCAGAGTCAGCATATTTTGGGACGCACAATGGCAACACAGGCCGCTAACTCGGTATGCCAACGGTTCTGAAATGCCACAGTCTCCTAAGATATACCACTAATACGAGTAGGTGAGGTCTCGCCTGCGTGATCCAACTTTGTTCCGTGAGCAGGCGTACATCGGAGGAGAGTGGACCGATGGAGGAGCCAAGAAGCAATTTCCTGTTTTTAACCCTTACTCTGCCGATCAAATTGGGATATGCCCAGAGATGTGAGTCAACAGAGCCAGCTCGATGCGAAATTTCGATGGAAAATGTTATCTCAACGAAATTACAGGGGCCACGAAGGAACATTGAGAGCGGTCGAAGCTGCTCAAAAGGCTTTCGATTCGTTCCAACACACGATGCCGCGCAAGCGCATGCTAATCTTGAAAAACTGGTTCGAGCTTATGCAGGAACACGAAGAAGACCTAGCGACCATCTTGAGTTTTGAGAATGGGCGGCCAATTGAAGCGGCACGCGCGGAGATCAAGTACGCAGCAAGTTTCTTCGAGTGGTTTCAAGGGGAGGCTGTCCGGTCATACGGGGAAACAATGCATTCCAGCACACCGAGTTCTCGGGCCTTGACTTTGAAGCAGCCCATTGGAGTTGTGGGAATCATCACGCCATGGAACTTCCCCTCTGCCATGATTACAAGAAAGGTCGGAGCGTCAGTTGCCGCTGGTTGCAGTGTTGTCGTCAAACCCGCCGCAGAGACGCCCTATTCTGCCTTGGCGCTGGCCGAGTTGGGTGAACGAGCAGGACTCCCCGCGGGGGTTTTCAACGTCGTGACGACTGATGAGAACATCGCCGAAGTTGGGAAGGTCCTGTGTGAACATCCTACAGTAAAGAAGTTATCCTTTACTGGCTCGACTGGAGTGGGGAAAATTCTCATGCAGCAATCGAGTTCTTCCTTGAAGAAACTGTCTATGGAACTTGGCGGAAACGCACCCTTCATTGGTGAGATTCAGAACTATATCTACTCAACTGGCACTAACTAGACAAAGTTTTCGATGATGCTGATTTTGACAATGCCATCGAAGGGTTGATGGCGGCCAAATTTCGTGCATCGGGGCAAACGTGTGTCTGCGCGAACCGCGTCTATGTTCAAGAAGGTATCTACGACAAATTTGTTGGTCAACTGGCCAAAGTTGTCGAAAACAGACTTATCCCTGGCGATCCAATGTCTGAGAGCACCACTATCGGGCCTCTTATCAATACCAAGGCCGTGAAAAAGGTAGAGCGGCTTGTCGAAGATGCCTGCAAACTCGGTGCAACAGTGGTGACTGGTGGATCGCGTTCGACCAGCGACCCTCAAACATTCTACCCGGCAACAATCTTGACGAACATGAATTCTTCGATGCAGGCCAGCAAGGAGGAGCTCTTTGGGCCGGTGGTTGCTTTCTACCCATTCAAGACCGAAGAAGATCTGCTGAAGCTAGCCAATGACTCTGAGGTTGGATTGGCTTCATATGTATACACGAAAGATCTCTCGAAAGCATGGCGAGCGGCCGAACTACTCCAAACTGGAATGGTTGGAGTCAACACTGGCGTGATATCCGATCCCGTAGCCCCTTTCGGAGGTATCAAGCATTCTGGATTCGGGCGGGAAGGAGGGCGACTTGGCATTGAGGAGTTCCAAATCATCAAGGTAAGTGCAAATCAACTCCTGGAGCTTTTATCTAATCCTTTCAAGACTGTAACGATTGGTGGCCTGGGTTTTCCAGAAAAGTCATCCCTGATTTAACTTCGCCGCGAGTGGTTTCTTTCTCGGCAGCGATGTAGTCGATATGAGTGATATAAGAAAGGATGGATTCATGAATATACGAAATTTATCAAGATAAAGCGTCTTTATTATAGTTACAACTACCTTCTACTCTCAAACGCATCCAAGACTTGATGCAGCTTCGACCTCCCATGCTCAACTACACGGCCTTCATTTCCATGCAGCGAGCTTCGAAATTCTCTGCATGATGCTCTCGGTCTTCACAGTGCTTGGTGCAGTGTAATCAGTAGTGTAAAGAGAGATAGATACTGCGCCGTTTTCCACAACATATGTCTCTCCCAGCATCGAGCAGTCTCCATTTACGCAGGTGTTTACTCCGGCAGCATAGGGCTTAATGTTTGCCCAGGTGAAAGTACCCTTGGTGGCATTAAGAACAGCCTCATTGACGTGTGCATTTCCGGTCATGCGAGTTTGCACAAACTTGAGTCCTTTGTTGTTTCCAGTGAGAGGCGGGATGTTGACGTTGACGCCATATCCCAATGGCAGAATGGGGCCACCAGCAGGGCTACTTTTGATAAAAGTATTGACAACCTTGAGAGACACCTCAGCAGCCCAAGTAGCGGGATTTGTCTTGTTCTTGACGTCAAAGTACGCAATCTCCGAGTTGCTCGCTGATAGGGCGATGGCCGGGATGCTTCGCTCGACTGCCGCATATCTGTAGATATATGTCAATAGCTGAACGAGAAAGGGAAAGAACGTCCTTACGCTGCACCTGCTGTACCACTTAATGTCCAGACGAACGGCCCGAGGTTGGTTCCGTAGTTGGGTCCAGTTAAGACAAGATCCGGGACCTTGAATTTTGCATATCGCGGGAGAACGTAGTCCAGGGCCACGAATGTGCATGCCGCCGGGGTACCATTATAATACCAAATGTGGCTATCGTGTGGGTCACTCCCAACCTTAAATAACATTAGCTTAACGTTGTTGAGTCCCTCTAATTTACGTACAGATGGTGCGCCGGCTGGGATCAGATTGTAGATCGAGGGAGCTGTCAGGTTGGCCTCCGTGGTGAAGTCAGATCGACCTCCTTGGCCAGACTGCTTAGTAGCCGGTGCTACGATCCACACTAAAAGAACGTTAGTCGTTGACAATTTCCTAAAATGAATTTTGCGTACCATCGTGGCCTTCGCCCTTCAGCAAGCGGTAAAGCTCGCGGAGGTTTCCCGACCCGAAACCATCGTCATTGTTCAATAAAATATTGAGAGCGTTTGAAGACGACGCGAGAAAGATCGAGGAAACGGCAAGGATATTAGACAGACGCATCTTGATTAATGGGCGCGGAACCAAAGTCGCTGAAGAGTGAAGATTTACGATATTACGGTTGACTTTATAGCACCAACATTCCCAGCCGGTTGGACGATCCTATCGCACTCTGTCAATGCTCCTTCCAAACTAGGTAACTGTCCGTGCCGATTCCAAGGACCCTCCGCGATAAGATCGACGTCGCGTCTTGGCGTGGAGCGGTGGCCTCCGACGTTTCCGGCTCTCCTCATTTTTCCTTGGTGTTCTGTCCTGGACTTGTCCGAATCCAGTAAGTGATCGCGTGCCATGGGTGAAGATAGCCGGCGGCCTCTGCAGCTTAATGACCTTATGTTATCTCCCTCCGCATAATCGCAATAAGGTCAGCGGCCGCGGTCCAATTAAGTGTGCTGATCTGGATTGAGCTCATGCAGGAGAGGTTCAGATGAACTTTTGAAGCCAGCCACAAAGTCTACACGCCGGAGTCGATTCCCAGGTAGGCCTAGATATTCCAGGTCCAACGGTGCCAAGCCCTGGGGTACTGCACTGCCCTTTGGAGTTCGGCCACTTCCGCGTGTCTTTGACTGGCCATGTGATGGGTATGGAAAATCATGCTTCCGAGGCATGTTCAGCCTGTGGCCTCTAGGGTGGCTCAATTTGGGAAAGAAATCAACTTTTCAATTAGACGATAGAAGCGAAGAGTCTGGCCATTTTCTCCTAAGAAGCTCCCCAATTCTAATGCTCTAATTATCGCAGCCGTCATCATCCGAGAGCGGGTCATCCGCTTGACCACTGGACGGCTTCCGTAGCTCAGTTGGTTAGAGCATCGTACTAATACTTCTATTGCCAGTGTTGGTGATGCGAGGGTCGCAGGTTCAAGCCCTGCCGGGAGCAATAGTCTCTTGATGCCATCCAGTTTTTTTTGATCTTTTTGCATCTGGTGACGATTCTTGCCTGTCTTTTTGCCAGTCAACTCTGGCTGGGGTGGATCGCGCAGTCGCGATGCGCATTCTCTGTTCAGCATCTGCACGGCGATATTTTGTCCTTTTATCTGCTTCCGGTGCACACTCGTTATTTGCACGGTACTGTCCAACAGTGAAAACTTTCAAAAATTCTGTCTGACCTGGAGTATTTTCTAATGAAACAAAATACTCCGAATATTGATGTTCATAACGCTCAAGACCGTTCAAAGCGGAGAGTTGAAAAAGAGGAATCAAGCCAGACCCCGACCGGTCAGTCGCGTCCATAACAAGTACTCAATATCTATCTGATCTCCCAAGTAGGATGCATTGGATCATATTTCATGCGAATTTGTCTGAGACATGGAATGAGAGTGTTCCACAGCCGAGACATTTCTTGGCAGCTGTGCAATCATTTAAGTAACCGAGAGCACATAATCGAAGCTACAATCGATATACCCGGAGATAAACCCCACACTTCACTTAGCTTGAATCCATCGTGTCTTATAATCAGAGAATGTATTCTGCTTCGGCTTATGATGCTTTTGTAATCCAAGTCTACCACCGATAGTCCAATAACATTCACAGGATGGCGTCTTTCAAGAGCTTGACGCGCCTCAGACACGCTGCCGCTATGTCGCCAGCTCAGCTTTCATGGCCCTTGAACCACATGCGCTTTGCCAGCACGGCATCGTCCAAGGTGGTCAGAATTGCTGGCCGCGAAGTCTCGAATCCGACGGGAATCCTCATCAACAATGAGTTCCGAAAATTCACTGGTGGTAATGCAATCGCCGCTGAGAACCCAGCTACAGGCAAAGAAATTATCCAAATTGAAGAGGGCCGTGAAGAAGACGTCGAGGCAGCAGTAAAGGCAGCGCGAGAGGCCTTCAAGACTCGATGTTGTGCTCCAGCAACGCCTTCTTCTCATGATAGAATTCCCGGCCATCTTTGGACACGAAGGCGCTGGAACTGTGCGTGCTATCGGCAACAAGGTAAAGAACGGTGACCTCGAAGTGGGCGATGCTATAACCCTTTCCTTAATACGTGCGGGGAATGTCAGCCTTGCACTACAGGTCATCCGGCCTTCTGCTACACTCACCCACAAGTCAATCACCATGCGGTTCGACTCAGTGATAGGAGCACTCTTGCGAGTCTTAAAACTAGCCTCTCCGTAAGGAGTCAATACTTTGGCTGGCCAATCGTCGTTTGCAAAAATGTCGGTTGTCAACGAGATGTGCGTTGTTAAATGTTCTAATCTAGATGCAATGCATCTCTACGGTCCCCTTGGATGTGACTTTCAAACGGGAGCGGGTACGGTGCTGAACATTCTGAAGCTAAAGAAAGAAGACTCGTTAGTCCTCTTTCGTCTCGGCAGCGTTGGGTTTACTGCTTTGATGGCCGCAAAGTACCTGAAAGTTAGTCGGATCATTGCTGTGGATGTCGTTCAATCCTGGCTAGATCTGGCAAAGGAACTTGGAGCAACCGACACGATAAACTCGATTGAGGAAAATGACGTCGTGAAAGCAATTAAAATCCTCACCGACGGCGGCTCTTCATTAGCCATTGACTGTACGGGAATCCCGAAGGTCATTGAGAGCGTCATTGCATCAATTCGTCCTCCCGGTATAGTTGTTTTAGTTGGTGTCCTAATAGCAGGTGCTAAGATTAAACTCAACGCGCTTGAATTTCTCCTTGAAAATAAGAAGTTTATTGGAGTTATCGAAGGGGAATCGAACCACACTGAGCTCATTCTTCACCTAATTGCCATGCATCAGGCAGGGGATTTTCCAATTGATAGGCTTTGCAAAGTCTATCCCTTTTCTGAGTTGCAGAAGGCAATTGATGATATGCATTCAGGCATAGTAAGCTCTCCATATCCCGCAGTTTTTCAATCTACTTCTGTAGTCAAGAGGCTAACACGTCCCCTCAAGGTCATAAAGCCCATCATTCAGTGGAGTTGAAATAAACTCAGACTTTGTGTTTGTGTCACGAGAAGGGATGCGTCCAAGTTGGCTGGTCGAATAGTTATGCATTTGCCGTTTTGAGAATTCTATCATTTGGTATCAAGTATTACTAGTCGCATTGGGAACCGAACGTGCGTCAAATACATTTGTCACTCCAGATCCCTTTGACTATATCTTCACGGATGGAACATAGCGCTCTCATTCCTATTTTACAACCCTCAAAGTATGCTACGTCACGACAGCTTAACAATAGACCATGAGGGCTCAGGATGCCTATTTTGTGATGATGAACATCGAAATATGCGCGGGTATCATCCGGGAGCCTGTTTCTTTCAGAATTGACAGTATCGTTCGTGTTAGCCGAAACACCATGTCCAGTTGCCGTAACCGAAACTGTAAATCCAAGCAGTTGTATTTCTCCCATCTCGAGTTATGTCCCTCATTGAAAATTAAAGGGTTAGGCCACCCACACAGCCCGAGAAATGAACAAATTGTTGCTTGATTTTATGGACCCAACAATCCCGTCGTGTCTTGGAAGCGTAGATCTGCAGATTCGGCCACCGTCTTGCTCCCTCGCGATAACGGGTGGCCTACAAGTGGGCCTTACCCTAGTCACCAAATCTCAGCTGTCGATGATTAAACCTGGAGGTGGGATATAACAAATACACATCCCGTTAGCTCATGGGGATTCCCAGTCTGATCCCTCGGAAAAGGCGTGCGTCCAGAATTTGGGTGAGTTTGCGGGGAGGATAGACCACCGAGTTGCAAATTCTTGTAAATCCGTCAGAATATTTGCAGCGTAGGGCGAAGTGTGTGAAAACTCGGAGAGGATCCGCGTTGTCGATCGAAGCGCTTTCAAAGATGACCTATACGTCACGATATCTGGGTCTAGAAGCAATACGAGATGGACGAGCGCAGCCGTGAAAGCCGCGTGGAGAACCATCGGGTCCGCTACAGATTCCTTAAAATGTCCGTAATAGGATTTCAACAATGTCGTAATTGTGGCGGCAGATTCGCGGCATCTCTGGTTAGACAGCTCTGCGCCTCTTCCAACCTCATTAAGAGAGGTGCGGTGCAGGAGAATGAGTCCTGCATGGAAACCGATGCTATTGCGGTGAATATGGGCTAGTAGCCGGCACGTAATGGACTTACTGAAATGATAGAAAACTTGGGTGAAACGGCTTCCCGTTGGATATGTCCTTCATAGTGTTCGGCAATGAAGAAAACCATGAAATATAGTTCAGGTGGCCTTCTGAAGTCGCATCTTCTTTCGTGGAAGCGTGTGAAAAGGCGTATCTACTCAAATTAGCCTTATCGGCAATAATGAGGAGAATTCCAAGCTCACAACTTGATCAAGGTCACATCTTGGAGATGGTAAAATTCGACTTGGCAAGCATACACAAGTTCTAGGGATAGCGGGAGGCCGGGATAATTGTCCTTTGCCTTCATCTGTTCTAAGGGCCGTGGGCTCGAGATGTCAACGTGATCGATATGACAAGCCCGTCCTTCAAGGATTGCGAGTCGTCTGTGTTTGTCAGCCATGTTTTTGTCAGACTAAGAATAAAAATACCTGTCAAACCAAAGGGTGGCCCAAAATATTGCCAGTCGCTCCCTCGTCTGTTGCGGAGAGGGAATAGATGCCTGTGCTTCAGCAGCAGTGCAATCTACGTGCAGCCCTAAACGTTTTGCCATGGCGCAAGCTATGCCTTCAATTGTGTAAGTTGATGTATTGCCAATGCATAGCGGTACTTACTGTTAAATATTGTGGCGGATTCTAATTTTCCCCGGAGAGCGTCCAGATACGCCCTCAGTAGGAATGCTTTAACGTTTTGAAAGCAGCAATTCTCTAGCTCTTTCCCGGCTTGGGCTCTGAACTTTTCTGTATAGACGTCTAGAACATCGGTTCTGGAATATCCCCATTGAGCAAAAGAGTCTTCCCCCGAAAAGAATGAGGCAGCACCGAGGATAGAGTAAAAGAGGAGTGAGTGTGACGCCGCTTGAGAGACCACTTGTGAAAGTTGTAGCACACACTGATCTCCTAAAATAGGGAATGTGGGGTGAATTTGCGTTCGGAAGATCTCCAGCAATTGATTCTCGTGAGCCCTGAGTGACTTGGGTTCTTCCAATATCCTCGCGGTTGGTAGAGTCGTCATTGTCGACACTTTGGAATCCACTGGACTATCGTTAAGCAGATGTAAATTGCTGGTTGGTCCAACATAAAATGTCTTGCCATTTTTCTGATCAGTTTGCAGTTGTGGGAGCTTTGTAGCAAGGTAGTCGCGAACGAGGGATATTTGATCTTTATCCCAAGAAGTCCAAAGCGGGTTCTCGTCCATCCATGCGTCCGTTGAATCCAAAGCATCCCATGGCGAGATTTCAAGGATGCCTGAGTGTTGGATCGAGGGCCCAGAATCTTCTGGCGACCGCATCCGCCCAGAGTTTTCGGTCGCTGAAGATGGATCGCAGAGCCTTCCATTTTGAACAACTTTGACAAGGTGGATGCTGGGTATACTGTCTAGGGCTGCATCGACACTCAAGGGACTGTCGAGGGCCTCCTCTTTCTGGGTTGTTTGAAGACTTTTTAGCTGCTGTTCAAGGTATGCGATACGATTGTTGAGAGCATTAAACTCGAGCGTCGTGTGCCTTGCCTTACGAAGATCAGTGCCTTCATAGCCACATTCGCGCGAGTTTTCCAGACAGCTTGAACACTGATCATAGTGAGGGGTTTAGTGATAAAACTTAGGCAGCGCCTGCAGAAAGGAGGATTTTTTCCATTCATACCTTTGGCCGGGTGCCGTCGCATTTGGAGCGACGCTGCTTGCAAGTACGACAGGCGCTTGTCACCCGAGGAGCAGATCGGCGAGTCCTCTGGGCGAGGCCCGTAGGATGCGCGTTTGAGCTCATTTCAAAGACGTCGATGTGGCCCTTCTTACACCCAGTGACCGCAGGGGATGAAGCATCGGCCTTCGATATAAGTGAGCAACCATGTCAATCCCCATTAACAAATGGGTGTAGAACGTACGTTACGACCTCGAAGACCAATACCAGATCAGCGAAGACGGCAGCGAAAACTCGGATATTTTGCAATAACCGGAATCAAGAGACTTTCACAACTTATGGCATGTCTTGAGACTTTTCGAAAACATGGCTCCGTCTGCCAGGCCGGGTATAAGTAGCTTGCCCCAAGTTAGGCCCTGATAAAATAAAGATAAGTGGCGTCCAATCACAGAGTGGGCCTTATCTATGCTCGACAATTAGTACCTAGGTATGCATGCCAGGTTGATGATAAGAGTTGGGCCGCCCATGGAAACATTCATGACAGACGAAATATTTGATGCCGAATTGCATTTTATACTACGGACTGTTTAACATCCCGATGAATCATGTCCAATACGCAACTTATTTAATGCAATATTATACTATCAACAATCTAGATACTGCAGCTTCAAGTCTATGACTAGTCGTATAGATGATCAATGTCTTCCAGCGTCTTGTTTGCTGTTTCCGGCAACCACAAGTAAGAAATAAGAGCGACGAGGAGACTCAAACCGCAGAATAAAAACATGGCTTTGTATCCGATCGCAGCAAAGATATAGGGCGAAATCATGTTGATAACGAAAGAGCCCAGACCTAAACCAACAATGCCAATGGAACTGCCTCTTGCTCTGGATCGTGCAGGGAAAATCTCAGAAGGATACGTAAAAGGCGCCCATACTACTGCATATTAGCGAGTTCCGTGTTTAGTGAGAGGGTACTTACACCAAGTCAATCCAAACTGAGCCGACCAGATCATCACCAAGGCAACGACTGCAGAGCTATAGCTCTTTGCTAGGGGCAAATCGGTATCCACGTTGTTTGCAACGAAGTGGCCGCACATGCCGATAAAGGCCAAAAGAACGGAACCAGCCAAGGCGCCGTATATGAAGGCATTTCGACGGCCAATCTTATCGGCGCAAAAAGCGCCGGGGAATCCGAAGGCAGCCTGGATAACAATACCGACGCCAGAGAGCAGGGCTGCGAGATCATTCGACCATCCACCAGTTTGGAAGATCTTGATGCCGTAGCCAGAGACCACACCAACGCCAACCATGGCCTGAGTGGCGAACTGAACAAAGAGTGCGGACCAAGTGCGACGGACAGTCTGGTACTCATCTTCGATGAAGAGCATGCTGAAGTAAGTGGCCGACGAGTTGTTTACCAGCTCTTGCTCCAATGTGCGCCGAATAGCGGCAACTTCATCGTCCACCTTCTCAGCGACTTCAACGGTACTGGCCCTATCAGCTTGCATCGCAACAAGAACCTCACGGGCTTCTTCAACCAGCCCCACTCGGACGAGCCATCGAGGGGATTCTGGGAGAAACCAAACAAGGAAAAGAACAAGCAACACGAAGAAACACTGGTAGGCAATCGGGAATCTCCACACAATTTCTCCGTCGGTTGCCTTCGAGATGCCGTAGACGAGAAAGTACGACTGGCTGGCACCCAGCGCTGCACAGCACATATGTAGGCCGATTGCGCGTCCGCGGTGGTTAGATGCTGAAGACTCGGCCGACCAATTCAGACCCACGGCATCAAAGGCACCCGTTGCTAATCCGTTCAAGAATCTGAGAGATAGAGCCCAAGCAAAGTTTTGGAGGCCAGCGAATATCGGGATGATGAACATGGCGTACACTCCAGCACAGACGAGGGCTCTTCTGCGGCCAATACTGTCGGAAATCGGACTGATGAGAAGAGCCCCGATTATGACGCCGACCCAGTAGATGGCGTTGACCACACCGATTAGCAGCTCGCTATGCTTCGTACCGTCGTCAAGGCCAATTCGAGCCAAGTAGGATGGGATGGAGGAAACGCTGCCCATAAGTGCAACATCTAAGAACGCGAGTCAGCTATGTCGTTTGAAGGAAGAGGTCTACTAACTAAGGCCAGAAAGCATCAAACAAGCACAACCGCAGGCGACAACACCGCTTCGAGACGTTCTGGGAGATAATCCCTTGTACCGGTAAGTAGGCGATGGCCCAGGAACATATCGAGCCCAGGAGACGGGTATATATGTCCCCACTCCCATGTCGATTTCCTCCGTGGGTGTCGATGCACCGGTTTTCGCTGTCTTGTATTCTTCCATTGGGTGGGAGTAGGTCACAATTTGTCTGATATGGTGAGTTTGAAGAGATGTCAGGCAATTAAATTCGGCGTCGATGCTCTTTAATGGCTCTCTTCAATCCTATTTAACTGGAATACTGCTCTGATTGAGGTGCGATCATGACTTCTCCTGATTAGCTTGATATGCATCGGAAGTTGATTTCCTCCCATCTGGACTCTTATCTATGGTTTCTGTGGGGTCAAATGGGGGCGCTAACTGTGAGCGAATTCCAAATCTGGTCCCTGATAAGATGGCCTGGACTGTTATCTGCTCTTAGACTGTGAGAAGCACATGCGGAAGCCAAATTCCGCCAGGTAAGTTATCGGTTATCAAGACGACGCGAGATCAAGGTCGACGCGATAGAAGGCGGCAGTTGATATACGCTCATCATAGTGGCATTGATAAGATAGAGAGAGCGCAACAGCACTCAAAACATATATATGCGGTGTCCCATAGCCAAAATGGACTTCAGCATCCCAGACACTGCTCTCCACATTCTCGACCTAAGAAAGCTCCCAGTTTAATTATCTCTCTTCACATTGAAACCCAAGAAACATGACCACTCCATCCGTTGATTTGGACCCGTCTCGCACCATTAAGGTTGCGGCAGTGCAAGCCGAGCCTTGCTGGTAAGACTCACCAAACCCCTACAAATACCATTTCAGAGGCGCTAATTAAGCATATTTAGGTTTGATGTTGAGGCCGCAGTCAAGAAAACGTGCGATCTCATCACCGAGGCTGGTAAAAATGGTGCAGAACTCATTGCCTTTCCTGAACTTTGGATTCCGGGATACCCTACCTTCATCTTTGCGCACACCACAAAGGTCGTCAACGACTACATGCTTCGCTACTATCAAAACTGCGTGTCAGTGGGTTCAACCCACATGGCAAGCATTCGGAAAGCGGCTCGGGCTGCGGGAATCATGGTTGTGATCGGAATTGCGGAGCGCGACGGAGGCAGCCTCTACATGGCTCAGACGTTCATTGGACCCCAGGGCGATGTCCTCTTGCATCGCAGGAAGTTCAAGCCAACGGGCCCTGAGCGTATCGTTTTTGGAGATGCGGTAAGTGGTCATGTTTCTACTCTGCCGTAGTGCTTTACCTCGTGGATTCTCGCTGACTTGTCCAGTCTGGGGATTGTGCCAAAAACGTTGTGCAAACTCCCATCGGCCGCATTGGTGGGCTTCAGTGTTTTGAACATCTGCAGCCTCTTCTCAAGTACAACACTTACTTCCAGCGCGAGCAAATTCACGTAGCTTCGTGGCCTTGCCTCTTCCCTCCTGTCGGAAACATGCCCTTCTTCAACACCGTGGAAGCCTGCCGCATGGCAACTCATACGCTTGCCATTGAGGGCGGAGTTTTCGTCCTCTTAGCGTCAATGACTCAATCCGAGAAGGGACTGAAGGCCAACGGTCTGGACAATGGCGTTGCCCCAGGAGAGGAGCTACCGCATACAGCTGTCAAGGGTGGTGGATTCACGGTTATCATTGCACCTGATGGACGAGCCCTAACGGAGCCGGTGCCGGCTGACTGGGAGGGCCTTGTGTACTGTGATCTGGCTTTTAATGAAATCTACAGGGCAAAGCAGTGGGTGGATCCAGTTGGTCACTATTCCAGACCGGATATCTTTAGCTTGGTGGTGAGGAACGATATCAAGCCTCACGTTGTAGCTGATAGCGTGGATGATGAGTATTGCCATGTTTCTCGTTTCCCACAGTTGGAGGAAGAGTAATATTTTACTATCAGAATAGATTTACAATTGAATAGTCACGGAATTAAAGAACGGACAACTTGGTTTAGACACGGAATCTGAGCTCAATCCCGGCTCGGCTCTTCGAGTCCAGCTAATCACCCAGGCTAATTAGCCTACCCTACACTGCGGGCGAAGCATCTCGCAGCGCCGAGCGAATTATAAGAACACAATCCATAGATAATACCTTTATATTCTTCCGGAATGGCTTTAAGTCTTAAAAAGAATGAGTAATTGTGGTGTCCATTCACGCTTTATTGAGCACTGGATTTAAAGCTGGACGACAAGCTGGTCCGCCTACAGTAACGGTGGTTCACTGAGCAAGATGTGAGGATCAAGAGTAGTTCGACGATACGTCCATTCCGCAAGGCCTGGGAATTTATCATAAGTTACATATAACACCAACAGCGGGATCTATGGTTTTCTTACTGTCTAGTGCGATTTAGAACCCATTAAATACTCCTCGACGATGATCGCTGTCGGTTATTCGCAAACAGTTTATTATTTACACAAATAGGTACACACGCTAATCATGAAGATTTGAGATAATTATACACGATATCAAGCTTTACGAATTAATCATAAAGGCCAAGCCTTAGCATGCGCATTTCATGTTATTAAATAAAATAATAAATATATGCCTTCAACCTGAGTGTTTGGTTGCCGATTAGTGGGTGTGGATCAGGTGTCTAACACTCCATGGCGTAGATCCAAATTTTTCGTGTGTGCATCGCATAGAGAACAAGAAGAGGAAATTGTATTGCATGCTAGCACTTCGGAACATTATACAACAACTCATGCTGGGTGGGGAGGGCGACAGCTAAGCGATTTGGAGAGGGACGCTACCTGGGCCGATGTTAGTAGCCGATAGCATTCCAGCTCAGTCCCAATGAATACATGCAGGCGATATAAAATTTCTTGCCAGAAGAGATTACGAGTGCGGACATTGTACTCAGGTAAATATATATCTGTGTATGTCTGGGAGACCTGCCCATCCCGCACTTGCACAACAAGAGTCAGAATAAACTTGAATGAGGGCCATGTTAGTGAATATTTACTATTTCGGAATGAGCTATAAAGTTCGGCCAAGTCGGGAATGCTAATCATGTTCGCGGCTTCTCAACATGGTCCATCAGAACCTCAGACTTATCACCATTAGCAGTGATATCCTCAGGTGCCAGTTTCCCCTGGTGATCAACGATCACATCACCAAACTGAGCTGCGACCTCTTCAAGAGTAAGGAAGCGAGTTTCCGGGAGGAAGAAGAAATAGATGGTTCCCGCAAACACGTTGCAGGCGATGAACACGAAATAGAATTTCCATGCGATGGCGTCGAAAGCATAAGATGCCGCGTAGGAAAGCCAGATTGCTGTGACGGCCTGCGTGAAAACCGAGAAACCGACACCGACTCCACGGAGGTCGAGCGGGAAGATTTCCGCAACGAGAACCCAGTTCACACTGTTGAAGTAGAATGAGTATGCAAACGCGAACAAGAAGATGAACGCAACTCCCGCGCGTGAGCCCGCAGGATTGTGATCGTCTTGGAAGTACTTTGACAGTGCTGTCAAAACTGAAAGTAGGAGAGCGAGGGAGTAGCTTCCTGCAATGACTGTAGTTCGTCGGGTCCAGTGGTCCGCAACGAAAAAGACATTGATGATTTGGCCAACAACAGCCATGAATCCGTAAAGGGCACCGATGAGAAGCACGGTCTGTCCTTCATAACCCAGAGAGTTGTACATGATGGACTGGTAGTTTTGGATAATGTTTGATCCAGAGAGCTTCATCATGTTGACGGTCAAGCAGGCCAGCAGGGTACGGCGGATGTACTTGCGAGTAAACAAGTTGGTGAACCTGGCCTGGCTCCTAGTGCTTGCTTCGAGCTGGATTTGGCTGCACATTTCAGCGAATTCGGCCTCGAGCACCTCGGAACCGCGGTGGGCGTGGAGCGAGTACATGACTTTCTTGGCTTCATCGTATCGCTCTTTTGACGCCACTAGAAAGAAATTGATTAGATCCTGGACTACTTTTTATGGTTCTAAAACAGACGGAAATCACTTACGCCAGCGTGGGGAGCATGGCAGGAAGATGGTCATGATGGCCAGCAATAGTGCAGGGGGGATTTGCGTCGCGAGCGGGATTCGCCATTGAAGGTCACCGACCGCAAAAGACCCTGCATAACCTACCCATCCAGCGACGAAGAACCCGAGGGTATTCATGAGACAGGAGTTTTGTTAGTCGGGGTGAGAATGGTGAGGTGTGGATAATTATCTTACCCCTTCAGACCGACAAGAAACCCGCGATTCTCGGGTGGTGAGAGCTCGGCCAGGTATACTGGGGCAGTCGGGTAAACCATGCCGGTTGAAAAGCCCGAGAAAGCGCGCCCAACAATCATCATAGCTGGGTTCTGAGCTGCGGTTTGTAGTATGGCGCCTATAACGCTGACAGTTGCGCCGAAAAGGAGGGTCCAGCGTCGCGACATCTTGTCCATGCAGTACGCAGCGCCACCGCTACCAAAGGCGTATCCAGCATAGTAACCAGAGACAATGCCACCTTTGACAGCGACATTTTCCAACGTCGGGCCATACATGTAGGATTTGAACGTGGCCTGGGCGATAGTCGAAGCAATGATTCCCGTGTCGATGCCGTACACGAATCTGCCCGGAACCCATATTAGACTTTCACCTTCAGATCCTGCAAATGCTAGACTTACCCTGCCAGACTGATGGCCAAGCCGATCAAAATCGACCTGGTCGAGTTGCCACGATGTCCCGCGGCTCGTTTCGTCATATTGTTGGTTGATTGACTCCGTGTCAAAGACGAAAGGGGCAATGCTGTATCGTTGTCCCAAGAATCTCCAAGGAATCAAGGACTTGGCCGGTGGAATTTATATCAGATCCGTCAACCCGCTGCAGGGCACTATGGACTTCTGTGACAACAGCAGACCAGGAGCATTCTTATATCGGGACGCCCCTGGAACGGATCCTGTTATCCCATGACACATTGGCTCAGGAGAACAAATCCGCCAACTAGAAGACTTCCCCGCATTTGGATGACACCGTACGATGAGAAGCTCCACCCCCGCATTCTAGTCTTTGGGACAGCCCGAAACCCCGGAGGTTGACCAACTTGGTGCGCTTGCAAGGTTCGGATTCTGTGGGGAAGCCTAGTTCCAGCTTAAGACATCCGACCCGATTCTCATCCGTGGCGGTCTAGTGATGGTCTATCCGAGCGGATCACTCGCGTCCGCGGCGGTCGGATGGGTGTTGGAGGTCCGATGCTTGGCCTCTCCGCTTTATGGCGTAGTATTATGCGTCTCCGTGAAGGTATGCCCGTGGCTAAGAAGAGGAATTGACATTTCCGTGTAAAGGCCAGATGGATCGTGATCAACATCACGGAAGGAATGCATATCCGTGGCCTGGGGTTGAGTTGCAGCCGTAAACCTGATGAGGCACTCAACTACCAGTCTGGTAGATGTATTATCTTTCTTGAGCATGAATAAGCCGTCCGATAACTCTCTTACCTGTGAATTGGCCAGTGATGGTCTTCTGCAACTTCCATCTGTCCGTACATGATGGATAATGGCGTAGGATAGTTACCTCTACTGTTTGGGACATTGCATAGCATATCATACTACGGCTAATTGATCCGGCATTTGGCAAACGGGAACAACTGGCACCTGTGTCTGAGCTGGCATTTCACAGAGTTCTGATAGACCCACGTCTTGATGCAGTTTCATATCTGTGCTGAGCTTATAATCTATAGCTAATAATGTAACACTGCCAGCCTTCTCTTTGATCTCACCACTTCGGGATTTTGGCGGAAAAGTCAGGCTGGAACTTTCTCATGTAGGTGGTATCATCTCGCTTCCGCAGCCCACAGTCAACATATTGTTGGTGAAGCCGTGCCAACTTCTCCCTGTCGAGCTCAACCCCCAGCCCCGGTGCAGTGGGCACATCCAGGCCGCCGTCGACCCACTTCAACGCGCCGTCGACAATGACATCCTCGTCGCGAGGCTTCCACGGCCAGTGCGTGTCGCAGGCGTAGTCGAGATTGACCGTGGCTGATGCCAGATGCGTCATGGCGGCCAGCGAGATGCCCAAGTGGCTGTTGGAATGCATCGAGAGTCCCACGCCCCAGGTTGCGCAGATGGCCCCTAGTGTTTGGGACTTGCGCAAGCCGCCCCAGAAATGGTGGTCGGAGAGAACCACCTGGACGGCGTTTTGTTGAATGGAAGGGGGGAGATGGGAGAAGGCGACGACGGCCATGTTCGTGGCCAGGGGCATCGCTGCCTCCTTTGCTACAGCAGCCATGCCTTCAATTTCGGGGGCTGGATCTTCCAAGTACTCGACAATTCCCTCCAGTTCCTTGGCGACCCATTTAGAGGTCTCGACAGTCCACGCAGCATTGGGATCCAGCCTCAGCGGCAGACCAGGGAATGCCTTGTGCAGTGCTTTGATAGCGGCAACCTCTTCAGCTGGCGGGAAAACACCACCCTTGAGCTTGATAGCCTTGAAGCCGTACTCGTCTATGATCTTCTGCGCTTGTTTCACCACGCCAGCCGCGTCAAGGGCCGCGCCATACTCGTCATCAGGCTCGCCTGGGTGGCCTGCCCACTTGTAAAACAGGTACGCTGAGTATTGGACATTGTCTCTCACGCGGCCGCCGAGCAATTCACTCACGGGCACGCCGGCCATCTTTCCCTGAATATCAAGGCAGGCAACCTCGAAAGGAGAAAAGACTTTGTCCGTGACAGACGCCGTGGTGACCATGCCGGCCATGCCATCGCCGCCAGTCCTGGAGTCGCCAGCCAGACAGTCGACGCATATCTTGTAAATGGAATTCGTGTCGTACACTGAGCGCCCTTTGATGCGGTCGGCTGCTAGTTGCAGGCGGCCCAGATGGGTCGAATCGCCGTAGGATTCGCCCAAGCCGTACGCATCGTCGGTGACGATCTCAATGATGCTGCGCAACGCGAACGGCTCATGCACACCGACGCTATTCAGCAGGGGCATATCGTGGAATGCCACAGGTGTGATGATGACATCCTTGATAACTCCACGGCGAGACATGATTCCTGATTGCAAGAGACAACTCGGTGGGACGCGCTAGGCTGCCGGTTTGCAGAGAGCTAAGAAACATTCAACGGAATTGACTGGTCTTTTTAACAACCCGGCAATGAGCTGATTCGGACGGCGGCAGTTTGCGCGGTATGTACAGAGTACGAATACTCGGCAAGTCAGCGCGAGCGAGTCATGGCCGTAAATCGCGGTTGCATTCGGAGTATTTTCCGTGTCATGCGACGCAATAGAGGGGTTTACAAGGATCGGCAGACTAACAACTCCCGCGGATGCCGGCGTCGGATCGGATGAGCTCCTCCGAGATTCAGGCCTCGCAACATTGCTCCTCTGCAGTTTCGTCGATGCCGCTGTTCCGAGTTGCCCCCAAGGACTATCGGATCACACAATGGACGACCCTTCAGCAAGGTCATATCCTCGGAGCAACGGCGCATCCGACCCCCGCGAAGACGGCCGCCCGGCGAAGCGGCCGAGAGAAGACCCTGTGCGGGCACGCGTAAGCAGAGCCTGCGATCGTTGCAAAGCGTGAGTTGTTCCCTGATCTCTTGTCATCTGCGAACCGGCTAATGCAATTGTACCAAGGCGGAAATCTCGATGTTCCGGCACTTGGCCGTGTGTCTTCTGTTCTCACCTGAAGCTCGACTGTCAATTCACTGCGGCCCATCGACGGGGTCAGCTTCTTCCTACGATCGATGGTGAGAGTGGCAACTCTCTGCAGAAACAACTGTCGGGACAAGTACGCCCGTCGTTGCCTATCGAGGCCACCCCCGAACGGGGGAGTAGCTCCAATGGCGGCGATCGCAGAGAATTATTCGCCGACATGGCATCCTCCCGGTTGACCCCGGCTGTTACTGCAGACTTAGACCTGGTATCAACAACAGCGACGCGGTCCGTAGCTGAGATACGGTCTGATGATAATCCGGATCACAATGCCACGCGCAAGGCCCAGACAAGTGACCATATTGTTCCCCATTCAATGCGCAACTCTCCCGAGCCGTCACAAACCGATGAGCAAGGCCACTATGTCGGTCCCGCGTCCGGTGTTTCGTTTCTTTTACGCGTTCAGCAGAAGCTACAGATCCAGTCTCCAGGGTACTTGAACTCCTCAGTCTTCAACTTTGGAGATCGACCGCTCCCCGGGCACGATATATCATTCGCCATCCTGCCACCAAAGCCTCTAGCGGAGTCTATGGTACGGCGGTATTTTGACTTTGCAGCCGCGACGCACCGTTTCTTACATCGTCCATCCATAGAGGCATGGCTCGAGGAATTATACGAGACGAACGGAGCTATGCTATATCAGGAGTCGGCTCGGAGTCGGACTGCCTTGCTCTTTATGGTGTTTGCGCAATCAAACAATTACCGGAGCCGATCGAAAACCGACACAAAAGATTGGACTGCAGAGTCGGCCGAAACAGGGTGAGTAATGCGTAACACCTTAGCAATAGACAATTTTCAAGGTGTTGATGACTCTTCGTCCAGCGCTCGGTTCTTTGCGGTTGCAGAACACCAACTATCCATGGAAAAAGGCCAGATACGACTGGCCAACGTTCAAGCACGGTTAACACAGTGCTTTTACCTACTAGCACAATCGCGCCTCAACCATTGCTGGACACTCTTCGGGATCACCGCACATCTCGTGTTGGCGCTGGGAATACATCGGAAATCTCGCGTCGATCTTGAGAGTTCGAGCCGGGTCGATTACATTGACCGAGAGTGTAGGAAGCGGACTTTCTGGTGCGCCTACAACCTCAATACATACCTGAGTGCCGCGCTGGGGAGGCCCATGACATTCCATGATGAATGGATCGACCAAGAGTTGCCTCTTTGCGTTGATGATGAACAACTTCGCCTAAGCCCTGGCCCGCCACCAGCGGTTCTTGGGCCGTCAATAACATCGGCTACGGTAGCTCAAATCAAGTAAGGTTCTTCTATTCTGTTTACGTCTTTCAGAATTCGAAGCGTTTCCGGTACTGTCATGCTAACCCGGACTGTCAGGTTGTCCAGAATACTCGCTGGAATTCTGCGAGCCCTCTACGGCATTCACGCTCCATCAACCGAAGAGCATTTCACGCTTGCTGCAAAGTTCAACGGGCAGCTATCAAAATGGCGAGAAGATATCGCATATCTCCTCGATACAGACGGAAGCTCTGCCATGTTTGTCAAGCTGGTCCTGCGACAGCGCGATGTTCTTAAACTCGCCTATTGGCATGCTCAAATCCTGGTTCACAGGCCATTCTTACTAAAGTCTTTCACAAGCCTGGCGAACTATGGGGTCCACGGCGAGTTGTTGTCATCTAGGCCACAGGAAATGCAACAAAATATTAAAATTTGTATCGATGCTGCAACGCAGATCACCGAGCACATTGATCGAATCAACGCCGCCGGCGAGTTTTATAGTACATTATTCGTGTGTGCGCCTGCATCAGTCTACTCTCCTACCATAAAATTCTTTCCAAAGAACTAACCATCAGCCTTACTAGTTCATCCCATATTATGGCTTCAGCGCCGTTGTTATCCTATACGTTTACGCCATCCAGCAACGGTCAGAGCTTCCCGAAAGCTACACGAGACATTTCCGCTTGGCCTCGAAATGTCATGCTCAACTTGAGAGCATTGCAGTAAAAGGATCGCTAATGCAACGATACGGAGTCGTCTTGCAGGAATTGCGCCTTGAAGTACTTCGAAACAATAGTTACCTCGCGTCGGTGTCGACCCCACGAGCTGGAGGATCCGCTGGGGATGAGAGTCGCTTGGGACAACCCGAGCGTGCACAAAGTTCTCAAGCGAACGAAACGGGTATAGGGCAACGGACTGTTGATGCAAGTTTGGCCGTAAATACCAGCGGCTTGGGGGTGCGAGATAATCGAGACTTTGACTGTCGAGGGGGAGGAACTGAACCTAGTGGAGATATGCCTGCAACTTCTACAAGTACGATAGATGTTGCAGATGGTGACTTAGCGCACATGACTAGTTGGGGCCAGTTTGATTCTCTGGTAAGTTGAACTTGCTTGCTTCACTCAAGGCAGCAGAATGACTGACTAGGTGTGCGGTGCAGGTCACAGGCGGCACGGGCACTTTGGATGCGATTCCTCAGGGCGACGTATGGGACACTATCAACGCTACGGGGTTTAATACTTGGTGAAAATTCTGTACGATAAGATTAGTAGCTGAGCGATATTATCATTATTGAACTTGTTTCGCTCGGCTCTGATGGGAAGCGTGAATTGTCAATCGCATTATAGATTGTAATGATGTGATGTACTCCATCATGGAGTGACAGTCATCACTCGGCAGCATAATATGGGCTTTACTATTCGCACATATTGTCCGAGTAAAGCAGTTGAGGAAACAAAGTTTCCTAACACTGATTATTGGAATTTATGCCTCGTAATGATTTATTTTATTGTATTTATCACGTCCGATTTAATACGACAAGTAAGCATCTAGTCTTGTCATATACCGTTTGACTACAAGTATGGTAGGTACCGTAGTCCAGCTCTGGCTTTGGTCAAGGGGCTTGTACCTGCATGGGAGTAGTAAATTATTGTATTTAACTCATTCTAAAGAGGTTTCTACTCCTTTGTACTCGTGAGCCGCTTGTTAACGGCTGTGAGGATGACGTACAGTGTCTCGATTGTGGCCACATTAATACCTAGCTCTCTACCCTTTCTTACAGGGTAACCTAGGATGATGTCCACCTCCATAGGGTTTCCGTTCTCGTAGTCCGCTCGCATACTGCTCCCAATAGGCGGCATACTCAAAATTCTCGCAAAAAGCCTGTCTATCAACTCATACTCAATCGGTACATCGAGAGCCCTGGCGACATCGATGACTTCCTTCATCACGTTTTTCGTCATCGGCGTCGAGTCTTCGGACGAACTGAGCCAAGAATGCGTGTCCATGAGCGTGAGCGTAGTCAATGGATTCCATGCAGCGTTCCACACTACCTTTTCCCACCGCTGCACTTGGATGTTGGGCACAATTTGGAATACTGTTTTCCCAGTAGTCAACAGCGACGCGAACTGGTCGAGGCGTGCAGTCTCCTGGGCTTGCTCAGCGGTTTCATTTGGGTATAATCCGATTTGCATATCCTCGGACTTGGTGTGCGTAATTATGCCAGGTTGTGGTTGGCGTGCGCCGACCCATGTCTGAACTGCGTTAGGGATGTTTGACACGGAGGAGGGAGGTAGACAAACCACGCATGATAAGATGGTTGTGGTGGGGAAGGTATTGCGAAATGGTTCCTCATTACCAACTCCATTCTGAATGATTACTATTGTTGTCCTCTTTTCATCAACACCAGGCTCAATCTGCGGAGGCACGCTGGACTGGTCGATGGCTTTGTGTGCGCAGACAATGTAGTCGAACTTATGGCCTGCCTCGGCAGCTGTTTTTACCACTATATCAACATGTCAGTGCGTTTTCACCCTTCTATTTTATAAGTACTAACCTTTGTGGGGGCGCGAATGGTGTACGCCATGGTTTTGGCTTGTGATCTTGATTCCATTCGCCTTGACGGCATCATAATTAGACCGGGCAACAACGGTGAGGCGGACGTTCTCGCTACGGCTCAATATGAATGCATAAAAGGAGCCGATTCTAGCCAATCATATCAGCATTGCTTCTTTTTGAAGATCCGGCTGCTTTGTGATCACATACGCTCCCAGCCCGTAGAGGAGCACTTCTAAAGGAGGGGCGCTCATTTTGATTCAGACTTTCGGGTGGTCAGTAGAGCTCCTGTCGTACGCCTCTGGATCAAGTCTCACAGCGTGCTAATAACCGGAGGATCTTCAGGCTCTGCGTCCAAGCTGGATGTCGTCTCGCATCCAGTTGAGGGGTTACTGCATCTGGAGTTGCAGTCGGATCGGACCACGGCAAGTCACCCGCCTTACTGTAGGATAACGGATGTTCTTCTTGACCCACCTCGATCCGACGTGCATATCCGTGCCGCGGAGACTCCAACCCCCCGCATTTAGCGATGGTGGGTGTTACTGTTCCATCCGCTGTCAAGGGTGTGGGATTCCGATATGTGACCGGTAAGAGCAACTTGAGTGTGCCGAGCTGGATGGTGTAACGCTGTAATCTAGTACATCTGAATTAGTCAACAAGTGGTTGGGATCTTACCGTGATGTCAGACTTGTTCCACCAACGTCGGGCCAACGGAGCATTTGAGCTGATGTACACACAAACTTAAGGTGGGAGCGCCGAGGGAATGTGCATGTACAACCAGACGTACAGCCAGATGGAGTAGCGTCGAAGTGTCTCGTCATAAATAGCTAAAATATCGAGCGTTGCTATTCATACACATACATTTTGCCATTCGCTCACACGAGTATATGTTCCAATCCTAAAGATGAATACCAATAATAGACGTAATGCAACATTTTAAAAGTATCTCTTTATGACCATTAGTCTTTTGGTCTTGGGTGTAGTGCTATATATATGCTTCCAGTGTTCACAACTACTACAATGAGGATGATTATTAGCAGCATTGAGGTCTGTACTTTCATATGCAGATAGTAATACTTATTTCTTAACTATAGACCAGCCTCTATGCTCACTAGACTCGCGATTCCCGCCTCAATAGCCTTCTTTTCGGCGTCATTAGGCGCAAGGTACGGCCGTCTGGGCTCCAGCTTCGCCACGGCTCCCTCAATCCCCGCGGCCTTGGCAGTGTTAAGCGCCGCCGCATACTTGACAGATGAAATACCGGCCTTGCAAGGCTGCTCCGCGAGCGCAGCTTTCTTGTGCAAGTCCATTGCCTCTTGGAACTTGCCCTCGTTGTATAGGTTGTAGATGTGCACGATCGTCTTGGGGAACACGTTGGCGAATCCCGCGATGGTTCCCATGGAGCCCGCAGCCAAGCCGCCGATCAGGAAATCCGACTGTCCTCCATACGTCGCGAACTCATCTGCTGGGAGCTCAGCCGCAAGACGGGTGATCTTGGCTACCGCACCGCAAGTCAGCTTCACACCGACGATTTTGCTATGCGTCTTGGCTAGTCTGGCAATAGTCGCCGAGTCTAGATCAATCCCGTTACAGACAGTCGGGAAGTTGTAGATGACGATAGGGAGCGCGCTCTCCGCGGCAACATCATTAAAGAAGTTGTCGATAACTGCCGGCGTCGTCTGCTTCCCGAAGTAGGCGGGGGGCAGAAGCAGGACATAATTTGCGCCGGCATCAGCTGCGTCGGCGATAAACTCCAAGACCTGCTTTGTTCCATGGCCACCTACGCCAGCCATGATGGGGTAGGATGGTCCGACTGCTTTCCGGGCTGTTTCGAGCAGAGTCTTCCGCTCCTCACGCGTCAGAAGAAAGGTCTCGGCATTGGTACCCAGCACAACCAGTCCCGCAAGACCAGTTTTTGACATGTACGAATAGTATTTGGCTTGGGATTCCGTGTCCAGCGAGTCAGTGCTGTGGTCGAAGAAGGTGATTGTGGGGGCCCAGACGCCGCTTGGTGGTACTTTGGGGAATGACATGATGGCTGATACTGGGTCAAGATGGACTGATGCTTTACGGGGAAGGGTAGATACTGGGGGTTAAGGTAGGCTGGGATACTTAAAGCTGGGTGGACGAGGGTTTCCGTGTATTCTTCCCCGCTCTGAGATACGTTTGTCAGTGCTCCATGATGAACCAACCGAACCGGCCAATCGAGTACAATTAACGGTCATCCCCGCGTCGTCCCGTCTGCGGGTTTAACTCGCGGTCTGGATCCGCCAGCAATGGCAAGACACCCGGCGGAAATGCCCTTGTCAAGGGTCAGGAGCATTTCCGACGGATAAATACAGCTATCTCTCGGACGGAAAAACTCCATCCGTCATGTCGCGCGCTCACCACCGAGGGGAAATCACTCACGTCACAAACGACGCGAAAGATAACCATCCCATCCGTGTTTTCGGAGCAAGGGCCAGCGGATCCAAATGGCGTCCAACGTCCAATCATTGCCAACGTCTACTGACGCCGAGAGCCCGCAGGTGTTGAAGAAGCGGAAAAGAAACATCGAGAGAGCGCGTGTTACTCGCGCGTGCGATAGGTGCAAAAAGTAACAACGTCCTTGGCGTCTATGCAGTCTGGATTGATGTGCTAACATGAGGTCTTTCAACCTAGACGGAAGATCAAATGCAATGGCGCTCAGCCGTGTGAGTTTTGTATCCGGGCCAAGGCGAGTTGTACATTCGATTCGGCCTATGCGAGAGGCCGGGTGCCTGCTATTCTCCCAGCCTCTGATGTTGACAGTGGAAGCAATTCAATACTAGTGGATGATGCTTTGACTCAGGCAACGCAACATCCTCTAAGATTACAGAGCCACCATGTCTCATCAAGCTATCTTGTTCCCTTGCCCTCAGCATCCGCGGCGCCCTCATCGCAAAGCTCACCAGAGCCTGTTCAGACTGATCTGCAAGGACATTACATCGGGCCCGCGTCAGGAGTCTCCTTTCTGCTCCGGGTTCAGAAGCGCTTACACCAAGCCATCTCATTCCACGATGCTAGCACCATCTTTACTTTTGGCGATGCCCCTCTGCAACTTCCCGAGTTCGACCCGTCCTTTTGCATGATGCTCCCCAGGGATGACGCGCAGCGTTTGGTAGACCGGTACTTTGACTTTGCCATGCCGACGTACCGGTTCCTCCATCGACCAACAGTTCAGGAATGGTTTGAAGAGTTTTATGACACCCTTGGCATTATGCGCGATGCACAGAGTGCGCCAGCCAAGGTCGCATTACTGTTCATGGTGTTTGCTCAAGCAAGGGTGTATATGCCTGACAGTGACAGGCCGGGTCCGCCAGATCTTAGGTTAGCAATACATTCCTTCCAAAATCGCAGATACCTGGCTAAAATTAACATTAACAGTACTCGATACTTCCTTGCAGCTGAACATCAACTCACAAAGGAACGGGGCTCGATTCGCTTGACCAGCGTTCAAGCTCGTTTAACACAATGCTTCTACCTTCTCACTCAATCCCGCATCAACCATTGCTGGAGTTTATTCGGCACGATGTCACATTTAGCACTGGCCATTGGCCTGAATCGGAATAGACGTCCTGGCCGAAGAAGCGGATTAAGCGTGGTTGAAGCCCAATGTCGCCGGCGAACCTTTTGGTGTGCTTACACTCTAGACGCCTATCTCAGCGTTGCCTTGGGTAGACCGCGGTCATTTCATGATGACGATATTGACACGGAGCTTCCGGCATGTGTTGACGATGACCAGCTAACGGCGGAAAATATTGCCACGTCGCCTGACAATAGGAGCCCATCAACCATGCTTGCTCCAATTGCGCATATCAAGTGAGATGAACCCACTGAGCCCCATGGTAGTGACTGACGAAACAGAGTCGCTCGGATAATCAGCAAGATCGTGCGCGACCTCTACGCCATAAAGCCAATATCAGCAAGTCGCCGATCGGTACTCACTGAGCGCATCTCGAGAGACCTGAGTGACTGGCAAGTCGAGTTCGCTCGGTTTCTCGACAGCGAGTTTTTCAGCACATCACTCGTCCCTCCAATCTTTCAGCGGCAACAGAATGTCCTCAACCTCACCTACTGGCATGCTATCATCCTCACTCATCGGCCGTTTGTACTGACCAACTTTGCGCGACTTTCTCGCAAGGACGGGAACTCTGGCATTGAAGACGCCCAGACGGCGGAGAGTGTGCAGCAGTGCTTGATGGCTGCGATGAAGACGGTCAAGAAGATTAACGATATTACACAAACACGGCAAATGTTCCACGCGTTCTGGGTTAGTGCTTTGCAGGGTGATTGGCGTCGGGAGAAGACTGACGGTCTACAGATTGCAGCGTACTTCGCCTTCACCGCAACCATTGTGCTCTACATCTACGTGATCCAGAGCCGAGCATCCCCACCAGAGCTGTACAGCAGCTATTTCGCAGCCGCCACCAAATGCCAGTCCCACATCTCAGCCATGGCCGAGAAAGGATCACTCCCGGAGCGATATTGCCTTGTCTTGGAGGAATTGCGCGTCGAAGCCCTACGCCAGGCGAAACGCATGCACCCGACGATGACGAATTTGGGGGGGTTGGAAGATCTCGCATACGGAAATGGATTCCCACAGAGTACGGCGTCGATGCCCTTGGATGACACCCCTAGCGATATTGCCAACTACACGGATGTGCTGGGGGAGAATGTGATTGACTTCAACGGTATGCCAAGTTCTGCGTTTTCAGATTCCTCGGGCTGGGGACAGTTCGCTTCGATGGTCTCGTCGGGGCTGGGCAATCTAGATTTGTTCCTCAACGATGACACATTTACAATTTAATCACGACATGTGCGATGGCATTTGTTAACGTAGAACCTGATTAGCTTCTTTAAATTTACCTGTGAAGCCTTTTCGTCATACCCAGGCAAGGAGTGACTTTCACCTCGTACACACCCATAGCACTAACTAGCACTAATTGACATAGAGGAACCTCAGAATCACAGTCGCTGTGTGGTTGCAGCTATCTGACGTAGATCGTCGCAGCACCGGGAACCGACGGAGCTTCTACTCCTCTGTATTTTGGGTGGATGCAGATGTACCTCTCAACTATTCTCATCATTATTCGTTACATCCCGACAAGTGCCGACTTAGAGGTTTCACACAGCCAACCGGATGCAAGAATCCAGCTGGGTATGGCAGCAGATTTGATCATATCAGTAGCAAAGCCCGCGTCCTCCGTTCCACCGTGATTGGTCTGCCAACACGGAAAAGCGCCATCGCGATCCGTCATCCGACGGAAAAGCCATCGCGGAACTGCGTGGCGGAACACATGGCGGGGTTCATGTTAAACTGCGGGGATCCATCTATGATGGTAGAGGTAGAGCAGCATACGCACTGGTAGATGACTTGCCTGCTTCGTATATCAATCAATCCTCTCTATTACAGCTTGGCCTTCTTGTAGACCCTCCATTTCCTCCCTCGCCAAAGCTTCATCGCTCAAGCCCCAGGCCCTCCTCCTCCTCTCCCACTCAATCAAACCTCACCATGGCGTCAGCAATGGCCAAGCGCCTCCAAGGCAAGACTGTGCTCATCACCGGCGCCTCATCTGGCATCGGGCGATCCACTGCCTTCGAGTTTGCCCGCACAAGCCCGAATGATTTGAAGCTGGTGTTGACGGCGCGCCGCATCGACACTCTCAAGCAGATTGCGGCGGATATCACCAAGGAAGTCGGCCCTGGCGTCAAGGTACTGCCTATTCAGCTGGACGTTAGCAATCCTGCTGAGGTGCGCGCTTTCCCGGATTCATTGCCGGCTGAGTTCAAGGAAATCGATGTGCTGGTCAACAATGCGTAAGTTTTCACCCCATGGGTTCAATCGGAACAGTACAACAGAACAAGTGACTAACGAGCTATAAACTGCAGCGGCCTGGTCAAAGGCGTAGCCAAGGCACCTGAGATTGCCGAAGACGACATGAACGTCATGTTCGCCACCAACGTGACAGGACTGATCAACATGACACAAGCAATCCTCCCTGGAATGTTGAAGCGTGGCAACGGCGATGGTGCCGGCGACATCATCAACATCGGGTCCATCGCAGGTCGTGAGCCCTACGTCGGTGGGAGCATATACTGCGCCACCAAGGCGGCCGTCCGGTCTTTCACCGACAGCCTGCGAAAGGAGCTGATTGCGAAGAGAATCCGAGTCATCTGCGTCGACCCTGGCCAAGTTGAGACTGAGTTCTCCGTGGTTCGATTTGGTGGTGATAAGGCCAAGGCTGATGCTGTCTATGCGTGCGTACTCTACCTGGCTATCACGCCGTTCGTCCTGGACAAATTGCTAATCTTGTTACAGGGGCTGTGAGCCATTGACGCCTGATGATATTGCTGAGGCGGTCGTATTCACTGCTGGCAGGAGGGAGAACGTCGTCATTGCTGATACTCTCATTTTCCCCAACCACCAAGCCGCTGCCACCATCATGCACAAGAAGTCCGCATAGAAAGCACGACAAAGAAGGTGCACGTCAGTCAAAAGCTCAGGTCGTCACGCTACACAACCTCATGAGGCCATCTATACAGTCTAGTCACGAATAGGAATCGCAGACTGGATCTCTTGCGCAGCGCGAGTCAAAAGATGTTTCTGTTCTGCGGGGGAAACAGGAGACCTGAGACTGAAAAGGGGCAGGGCGATAGATTGAATGTTATTTGGGCTTGAATAGAGCTGATGATCGAGGAATGGGCAATAATAATAAAACCGATTAAATGATTGTGTTCGTTGTTTGACACACGAACTCACCATCCCGAAATGGATTTCCACACCAAAGATCCTTAACCTGATCCTGAGCGCCCCAATCCACAACCCCCTCACTACACAGGCGCTACAGCACCTGTAATCTTCCGTAGTATAGTGGTCAGTATGCAAGCTTGTCACGCTTGAGACCCGGGTTCAATTCCCGGCGGGAGAGATCCAGCCACAGGTGTTACACCTGGTCATCTTTTTTCCATGTTGGAGAAAATATTTATATTTTTGTCCGGTGATATTCATCGAAATGGTCTTCGTTATATAGGTCCTATTTGCGACAGCTGTCTCCTAAGTTTCGGGATATTGAAATGACACGGCTAATTAAAAGATGAGGATGATTGTACAGAAGTGGCCTAGTCCAGCATTTAGAATATGCTGCTGGTTCTTTAAATGACTGTCCCCCATATTATTCCCTGGCCGCTCCCTTCCAGACTTGAACCTGTGCGGAATGTGGTTTCCTATCGCGCAGAGCGCGCCGGGAATCATTCCGTCGACAGCGTCAGCAATGGTGGGTCGGTGTCTCCGGAATATGCTAGCACCGTGACCAGCCTGCGGGATGGAGGCAATAATAGCGGAAAGCAGATCCCGCGAAATCCTTGTCTTTGCCGGCTTATTGCTGGTAATAACGGTCGGTGCTGCTGTTTATCAATAGCGTGGGGAATGAGAACTAACTCGAAAATTGATTTATATACTCAATGCCGAGCTACTACTTGATAAAGTACATCTACCTTAGGTTACTTTGACATTATCCAACATGGCTCCCTCCGTTACTTCTCTGTTGGCCGAAAGCAACACTATCATCCCCATCAAGACCAAAGCCAGCGTCGTGAATGACGACGTGGGCATATTTCTAGAGACAAACGCGGTTCAACCAACGGAAACTGTGTGCCAAGTGGAAGAAATGCCCTATCTGGAGAACACACCCGCCACCTCTGAAGACAACGACGACACAGTTGACCATGGCAAGAATGGATTCCAGTCGCCAGACATTGTCGACGAATTCGGCACCAATGCTGTCTCGACGCTACAAGAAATGCCCGGTGCATGCGTACCCTCGACACAGAAAGCCGTCGTGACCCCAGAGATGGGCGAGCAGCTCAATCTTCACCTCCGCACCGTTGCCGTCCGAGATCCATCCCCAGGCGAAGCTGTCGTCCGGATCCTATATAGCGGCATCTGTCGCAGTGTACGTGAACCTGTTGCGCCCTTCTATCCAAAACTGCCCTTCCCCGTCTAACATGTAATTAGGACGCTTGCTTCTCCGTCGGCCCTGAACCCGGCTTCCCTGAGCACAACCACATTGCCGGTCACGAAGGCCTCGGCCATATCGTCAAGGCCCACGATCCATCCCTCCTAGGCCGGCCAGTTGCCATCCGCTACCTGGGTACATCTTGCCAGACATGCACCTACTGCCTCCGCGGGCTCTTCACGTCGTGCCCGTTTCAACTGAACGCGCCCAAACATATCGCTGGCACATTTCAACAATATGCCACCGTCCCTACCTCATGCCTGATACCCTTGCCTAAATCAGTGCTTTCTGGGAGCGTCAACCCGGCTCTGTACGCTGCTGCGCTGTGTTCAGGGTCCACGGCATTAGTTGCGTTGCAAGCTGCAGAGATAAGCCCGGGCGATGTCGTGATGGTTGTCGGTGTTGCTGGTGCAATTGGCCATCTGACTGGCGCAATCGCGAAACAGGTCAAGGGGGCTAAGGTCATCGGCATCGACTTGGGATGGAAGATCGACAAGCTTCAGGCCAGATCAGAAGAGTTTGCCGACATCTTCTTGCACGCACCTACGGCTGACGATGGCGAAGCCTGGAGTGCATTTAAAGCCGAGTTACTGGGAGCCTGTTCACAACTGAGGGGCAGAAATGGCCTCACACGCGCTGCTGAGGCAGTTGTAGTCACTAGCAGTTCCATCGCTGCTTTTAAACGCCTAGATGAGTATGTCTGTGATGGCGGGAGGATCGTCTGCGTGGGGTAAGATTTCCCTTTGTTTCTTTTCTTCTCTCGACGTTGAAACTTGCTAACTTACCTCTTTGTTCCCAGTGTTCCCCAAGGACGGAATTCGGTTTCCGTGGATTTGAACGCCCTTATCGAGCGAAATCTGAAACTATCCGGCAATCTCATGGGTGGACATCGCGGGGCGGCGGAGGTCATGCACTATATTACGTCTGGGCAAATCAAGCCCCATATCACCGAAGTAGCTCTGGAAGATGTGCCCGAGCAGATGCATAATCTTGTAGATTGTAAAACCATGGGAAAGGTTGTTGTACGGGTCAACGAACCACTTCTAGCAGTTTAATAGTCCACACCAGCCGGTTCTTGATTCCAATCGCGCTCTTAATCTAGAATTTGTATCAGTTCCAGAAATCCTGCGTGTCGAAGTTCATATAGTCCTCCGGCAACGACTCAAGATTGGGGGCAAGACCTGACCAGAAAGGCATGTCGAAGTCGAGCATTAGCTCGTCCTGCTGCAGCTCCGTACCGAGGGTGAACAGACCGGCGTCCTGTTGAAGATGCTGACTCGTGTCTTCGGGGTTGTACAGTATGTTTGTCGCAGAGGTTAATCGTGCTTCGTCTTGGTGTCCATCGGTCTGAGCCTGTTGCGTGGCAATCACCGAGTCAGACGCTGAACTCTGTCGATTCCCAATCATCCGTACGAGGTTGCGCCAATATCGTCGCGGGGGCGTCCACGAGTCGGATAGCTCCTGTAGAGTCTTGATGCAGGAGTCGACACAGTCCATTTCTGGTCCTGTGGTTTTTCCGTCCTCTCGATTGTATCCATGCAGCATAACAAGTGCGGCAGAGAGAGTGCAGTGAGTGGCCGTGAGTGGACTTTTCCGGAAACTGCCAAAGTTCTCACGATACATGTCGCCAATGACGCAAATCTCTTTTGCCGCTTCAGTGCACAGAATTGCCGCCTTTTGTGATAATCCCTCGCATGTAAAATCATCCTGCTGTTGCGCGACCTCGGCACCAGCTTTGTGGCGTCCGGCAAGAAATGGCTTTGCAAGGAGAATGACGGATGTGTGATAGACCATGTTCAGAACATATGCGTGTGGGAATGTGTTTAATTCACCACTCCGCTTGACTTTCAATTCCGTGGGTAGTTCATAGAACCAGCTTTTTAGGCTGAGCAAGTACGAGTCGAAAAGGCTCTGCAATTGGACTCTCTGAGGCAAACGTTTGAGGGGGTATCTAAGATGTCGAGTTAGTTTCTGATGGGGTCAGAAACATGCAGGGTTTATTACAGGTTTCTGAGAATCTTCTCCAAGATTTGGCAGTGGGTGGTGAGGGCCCGGTGCAGATGCATAATGCTTCCGCTGTCGAAGGAGGTTGTGCTGAGCTGGGGATCGAGATCTATGACTGGGTCGGGTACAGATGGTAGGCTCACCATTCCTTGGGAATCCTGAATAATTAAGTAAATGACTCAAAATAAAAACTCCAAAGGCTTCACGAATCAAAGCCGCTTTGGGAATTCCCTTACCAACATGGTGCACACTCGGCCTGTATAGCTAGCCCAAAGCTTATCAGTACAGTAGAGAGTCCAATAGATTTGTCGTCGGAGGTTTACATCCTGAGGATGTATGCGGCTTGACCCAGCCAAAACTGAAGAGTCCAGGTTCAGTCCCATGTCCAAGGCCAGCCGAGTAGCCATTCCGTGATGCAGCCAACCGGCGGCATCTGACCCAATAGCCTGTTAAGTTAGAATGATGTAACGACAAAATGGGATATCTTGATCTTACCACATAATGGATAGCCATGATTTCCAGGGACTGGATAGTCGTAATACTAGGCCACTTGAGGTCGAAATGAAGTAGCACCTCGGCTGTATCAAGAAAGATGCGACCGGCCGTGTTTGGATCATCTGGATCAGACCGCACTTCAAGCCTGTCGCAATAACGGGATGCGATAGCAAGGATGCAATTCAAGAGCAGTGGGCTAAAGTACCGTCCATTCGTTTGCTTGCTCTGCCGGAAGAGACTCTCGTCGACTACTTGACACCAAGGCTGCTCCCACTTGAAGTAAAGATCAATAAGATGAGTCATGAGCTCTTCTGAAATATCACTCTCTGCGTCGAGCGCTTGTGAGTACAAGTTCAAGCGTTGGGAGTTTTCAGCCAGCGACGAGTAATCCTCGCTCTCGACAGCTGGACATGTGCATCAGTTTCTCCGCCATTATGATCGTAAAGATACAAAGGGAACGCAACTTACTTTGTGGAGACTGAAATTCAAGACGTCCACTGGTCGTGCCAAAGTACCGTGCCTCACCATCGCGGTCGAAGTTGGATGACTCGTCAAAGCACAGAGCGCCTTCAAAATCGGTGCATAGTTGATCAAATGTGGATGATGATGCCCCAGCGGCAGCGGATGCGTCAGTGACCGGCAAGGCATTCATGGCCATTAACTGAGCAATCGACTCATCGGCATCAATCGAGTGCAGCCGTAGAACCTGTTCTAGGACATTGATCCGAGCCTGGAGGAGGTGAACGTATGACTTGGGGGCGGTTCCTCGATTATCGCCCTCAGTGGCGTACACGCAGTTGATATCACGACCCAGACATCGCGAACATGCCGGCCGGGCTCCATCACACTACACCGACGACATGGTTAACATGTGCAGGTATCCTAGTGAAAGAGATCATCATCATGATCCGTACCTTTGCCCGCCGTCGACGGCATTCCTGGCACGCACGCCAGGCGTACTTGCTCCGTGTCGCCGATGCCTTCGACGAGAGACCTCGCCCTCTGGTCTCTGATGGGGACTCCATGACGCTCTACGACTGTCGCTTGGCGGCTGCTGGGTAATGAACGAAGCAGATACGTGAAGGTGACGACTTCCAGAGTGGAGTGAGAGCTTCTCCGCAGGCGATGTCCCGGTGATTGGCTGCCGGGCATGACACGTCCACAGTACGAGAATAATATCGAGACACAAGAGAAATGATAATTTAATACTGTACGAGCCACAGAGATGGCGAAACCTACGTAGTATGGCATGGATAAGTGGACCCTCGAGGAAGAGGAATTCAGATTCCGCTTGGGAAAAGTCGCTCATTTGTCAGCTGTCGTGTGTGAGTCAAGAACCTCATCACCATCGCTCTTCAATTGTGTTGAATGAGTCGAGTAACGAAGTATTTAATCCAGACATTGCTGTGAATTGGGGAATTCTGATCATCTCTTCATCCCAACTTCAAACACAGATCCACCAGCCTCAGTCCCAACACCAGAGCCGGAAACATGTCTCATCTGAAATACTACGCCTACGAGGGTCAGGGAGTTGAGAAGTTGCAGAAGTTCTCCTACAGCCAAGCAGTACGCCTCGGTGATCGTATTGAGTGCTCGGGTCAAGGTAAGCAGCATACATGCCTCCATTTTCCCCTCTCGCATTTAACAAAAAACTTAGGCGGCTGGCATCCCATCACCGGCGAGTTCGAAAAGGAAATCAATGCACAGATCGATCTCGCATTCGCCAATGTTGAGCGTAATCTGAAGGACGCCGGCGGCAAAGGATGGTCGCAAGTGTACAGCGTCAAATCGTATCACGTCCCCATCAACAACGAGGCTTTGGCCGCCATGGTTCGCAACTTCAGGGCATATATGCCAGACCATCAACCAATCTGGACTTGTATTGGTGTTCCTCGACTGGGCGAAGACGACATGCGCGTTGAGATTGATGTGGTTGCGCATGATCCCGAAGGGGCTAAGGTCGCAGGTAGCGCATAAGTTAGATGTAGAATATGAATCACAAATCAATCATACAACAAATTTCATCTTATATCATATCGTCAAAGTAGTCCCTTTCCGCATTTTCGGCTTCACGAAAATTGCACTCCACTCAGCTCGTCCAAGCTAACATCGTGGGGGGCTACCCTGGAGCTACCACACCGAGTCGAGGACGAGAGAAGAAATGATCAACCTCCTTTCGGATGTGCACGGTATTGATGCATGATAGGATTAGACTTGGGCAAAGTTGCGCGTGGAATATGCGTTTGAGATGGATCCTTCCCTAGTTTTGCCCTCACGATTGGTGAAAGACTGGTGTTGGTGTTTTGACCGCTCACCGCAAGTGACAACCTCGAATGATGATGAACCCGGGACCGTTGATTTGTCTACAGACTGATAAAATTTGCTCATGGACGTACTCATAACCCACAACTTCACGATTCATGGTTTTTCGTAAAGAATTTCTTGCAATCTTACTCGTCATCTTCTATCATCAATCTCGAATAAATTATATCTGCCTTCTGGAACTATTCGAGATAAATTTGGTGCAAAAAATCCCATTCTCAACCCTCTCCTCGCTCGATTTATGTTGGGCGATGTTTTATTTGTTTCGCTGGCGAATCGCAAAGTGCTCCTTCCAAGACAACACCGTCTGTCTATTGTCGTCTCTGTCGTGACTGGCATGTGGAAGCGTTCAAACTGCGAAATTACACTCACAAGTGTTGAGATCGTGAACATTGTGCATGAGCAAAGATACGCCAGTTTATTATCAATTAGCAAGGGGCGTAGCATCAGGTCAGCGCTAATCCCCTCCATCGTTAGGTATAAATATCCAGAGGCTCTCAGTTGGCTCTAAATTTTAACCTCGTTTCTGCGCGTTCTCGCCGTAAAACCGCCACAGTAGCAGAAACCGAACGAGGAAAATTGTCAAAACATTACTAGGCCAGCACCTAAATCTCCTCTCTACATCCCTCTAATACAATGAGCCAGCAACGGATCACTCTGTTCTTCGCCATCGAGTCGCGCAGGAAAAAGACTCCTCCACGCCGTGGCCAATTCCTTGCTCTTCCACCGAGCATAGTCACTGGTTACCTCATCACTTGTGGCGAGAGCTGGATGGATTTCGTCGGCTCCTGTTCTGTTTGAGGGCAGCCGACAGCTGGTATGCTTTTATTCCAAGAGCCACTTGGCCTTCAACTTTCGCTGCAAAAACTGCAAGTCTCTTGGATTCCCTCGCGCCTTTTTCCTCGTCAGTTGCGGCTTTCGGGATCTGGCTACTAAGGTCTTCTATGGGAAGAACGTATTTGCGGTATCAATTGTAGATGATACGTCTCCATGCTATTGCCCATCGGCAATAATAAATCGTTCCATTTCGATTGTACCTAATCTTACCCGGTTCCCAAACGGTGCTATTCAATTCCTCGCCTTACTGATATTCTCCTTCGAAGTGTGCGCGCTCCATCATATGCGGTCAAGTCGACTAGAGTGGAAGCATTGGTTGGATACGATTGAGCTACTGTCCAAGGAAGCCAACCTAGCCGTGCTTAGTCTCCAATTTCAGCTGAGAGAAAGTTGGTACTGCACAGCCTTTAATCTACAAATAGTATTCGAGGCTAGTTGGTGGGAACGCATGAGCGAGACATACCACGGGTTAGTACGGCCAATGGCTTATCTCAAATAGCTCCAGGACCTTTTTGTTCATATAAATCGGAGCTCAGGTTTCTGTGTGCTGGACCAGAGCGCAACGAATTGGTCGCAAGAGTTAGAGTACAGACTTGAGAGGATCGTTATGGGCCAGAAGTATGACGCTTGGAAACGTGGGAAGACTGTGGATACGGAATTGTGAACTCGTGTGTGATTCCCTTTTGTTTGGTTGGTATTGCTATGTAGTTTTAAAACATAGTAGGAATAAATCGTAAATGTACAGACTTGACACTGCACCTAAATACTTGAAGATTTGATATAGAAGCGAGTAGGATTGCATCATTAAACTTGCTTGAAATGATTCAGCCTTCTATTTTCATTCTTACTGCCCAAGAAATAAACATATTGTATGACATCAACAATTGTAGCCAAAGGAGACGTGGTAAATCCAGCGTTTCACATAATCCATTCTGCCTTCATTCTCATACTATACTAGTTTCTCGACTTTCTAACGTTCATCCACTTGTTGACAAAAGCATCCATCCCAAATAGCCATTTCTTCCATGCTTGACCTTCTCCCGTTGCCAGCATTCGCCTCATTTTTCCGTCAGATCGCTGAGACTCGTCTTTTTGCTCAGTCTTTACTATCTCTGTGCTGTTTAGTCCCCAGACCTTCCAGTGATTGTGAGACGTCTCCCATGGCACAAGGCCATAAGCAAACTCAATCCAGGCGGAAGCGAGGTTCTTCGCCATTACTTGCTCGTTCTTACAGTATGAACTGTTACAACATTCTTAGGAGACTTTCCGTCAGTATAATCTCAGTAGAGCGCAATTGCAAGCTCAAACGGCAACCGATCAGATGGACGTTTTTGTAAAACCATGCTGCTTCAGTGCTTCAGCGCTTTCGCTCTGGATATAATACATGATATCGGTGTTTAGGGTAAGCCTATGGACAGAAGTGGAGGGCTTTTGCTGTGGCGGAGGCGGTGTGGCTGATGAACAGTGCACTGTGTACTTAAGGAGAATCCACTGTAACCCACCTGTGGCTTGCATAATTAGTCATTGTTCAGACGCCTCCTCAGTAGAATCCACTCTGGAAGAAGGCGCATCTGCGGCTTGCACAACGCGAATACGAATACGCACACGCCCCCGGCAAGCCCGGATATTATTACCTGTGAGGTTCCGGTACCTCAGTCCTACCTGGGTACTTTGTACACTGGTCGACAGCATGCTGCTAACTCGACAGCCATAAATTTATTAGAGGCAGTCTGGAAGACATGTCAGGATACCACGTCCAGGAGGCCGAATCACACATCTGACCACTGTTATCGCGTAGATATGTATGTGGCTTCAAAGTCACTTGTACCTGTATTGTGAGCTTTGGCCCTCATTTACCTGCCCAGAATCCGAAACAAGGATGGGAGGCTGGAACGGATAACGGGATGAGGACAGATGATAAGGGGATGAAACGGATGATAAGGGACGGATGATAAGGGACGGATGATAAGGGACGGATGATAAGGGACGGATGATAAGGGACGGATGATAAGGGACGGATAAGGAACGGACAACAACGGAAACGGCCAGCTTACGAGGACATCTACTTGGAGAGCAAACACGACTGTGGTGATGGTGGCATTAACCGCCATAGACACATTGACTGCTCTGACGGTCTTTTATGCAACATGACTAACAACATACTCTAAACCTTACAGTATCCCTTTTCCACTCGGCTCAAAAAGGCTTCGACAATAGACAACATGGTTCTCGCCTGCGACGCCACGTCGTCCTCGTCCCGGCGCGCACGATTGCCTCGCAGCGTGGTCAAGTCCTTCTTCATTTCCTTCCTGTCCTTGTGCGCTGCCTTCCGTCGCGCCTCTTCTTTGTTAATTGTGTGCCGAGCGGTGGAGCAGATAATCGAAAAGGCCCCTTGTACCCCCCTGGCCTTGTCCGCCAGCGGCACAATGCGCCTGTTGAACTGGTCCTGCGCGCCGGCTAACCATCCGTACAGCACGAGATTGTCGTCCTCTTGGTCGACATCTAGATTTCTCTGGGGCTTGTCGATGATGGAGAGAACTCGTGTCACCTTGGGCCAGTTGACCGTTATGGCCCAGCATGCCCCCTCTGCTAAGTCTTGGAACAGCGTTACAAACGGAGTGGATTCTTCCATGGTTCCCGAATCATCTGGGAGGATGAGAGACCGATGATCAACCGCCCTCTGTAGGAAGTCAATGACGTCTTGCCTGAAACGACGAACTCTCCCCCGAGGAGTGTTTGAGGGCGGCGTAGCCCACGGCCACCACCGATACAAGGCAGACCAGTCGGACGGGGCGCTGTTCTGGCCTCCATTTGCCTGAGACGTGATGAGGCGCTGAAGACCCATCCGAAGGCACTCGGCTTCCTCCGTTTGCTGCCCGAGTTGTTCATCCCACTCGGCTTCAGGGCCTGAGTTGAGCGAGGCCAGACCCTTTCCCATGGCCTGTCTGTCTTGACGGAACGGAGCTCTGTGGACGCCAGCCACCTCGCTAATCTCGTCGTAGTCCTTGGAAACCTGCAAGAAGAGTTCCGACAGCTCGCTCGGTCTCTCCACCAGCTTGGTGGGTGTGGCAACGAGAAAGGGGGTGTAGGGCTCTTCGGTGTACGGCTTGGCTGTCGTGGTTGCTTCTCGGTCGCGTCCTGTTGCCTCGTACCAAAAGACGGCAGAGGTCCAAATGCCAACAAGGAAATCTTTGCCCCACTGAAAAGGGGACATGATCCAGTTGAACCAGCCGATGACTCCATACGTAGCCAGGACCACGACCAAGAAGATGAGGAAGCCAACGGCGAGACTCGAGGTGCCGAGGCTGGTAAATGAAGGGTAGGATCGGGTATTCGATGGCGTTTCTCCTCCGTGGTAGTTGTTATTCGTGTTCTTGGTCGTCGAGCTGTTGTTTGTCGTTGTGCTTGTGGTGCGATTGTCGTTGTACTGGAGGACGGTTGAGGCTGCCCCAGGTGGAACTGTACCGGGCGGGACCATGGCAGGCTCAACAGTTGTGAGGACATCCGAATTGACAGGCATCTCCTTGTTCTGGACAACGGAAAGCGCCCAAGAGATGTCCTTGATGCCTGCATCGTCTGCGGTCGAGGTGTTGGAGACGAAGGCTTTGGTAGAAGCAATATCCACCTGCTTGGGAGCAGTGCCGAGAGCTCTGGGCTTGGCGGCAGAGGAAGTGTCGTGTTGGGCAGAGGAAGTGTCGTGTTGGGCAGATGAGGTATGGGATCGAGAAGTACCGGTCTGGAGAGATTCCGTCTTGTTACCATCCCGAGTTGTTTTGTCTAGGGTATTGGGTTTGGTGACAGAGGTCGCGGTAGAGACGGAGGGAGGCTGAGCTGTGGTGATGCTCACGACAGGAACCGGCTTCGGAGTACGTGTCTTCGGTGGCTTGACAGAGCTGCTGGGTGCATGGCTGGTGCTAGTTGAAGCAGAGGACGCAGAAGGTTGAGCTGGAGTGGTAACCGATAGAGGAGGAGGTCTCTGTCGCCCCGTCTTTGGCAGTCGGATCGAGTTGTTGGCGAGGCCATCGGATGCTTCTTGGGGACGAGACGCACGACTTCTCTTTTCGTACAGTTCAAGAGTTCGGTACACCTCAGCCATGTCCATTCTGCCAGCAGCCGTGTCAGATCTCTGGGAATCATCCCGTTGAGCAACATGGTCTGAAGGTTCCATGGTAGAGCAAAGGTAGTGGAGAAGAATAGAGGAGCAAATGTGAAGAAGAATAACGAGATTGAACTGGCGGCTGTGGAAGTGTCGACGAGTGAAGCCTGAAGGATGCAGCACCACCCCACTACAAAGTACCCTCTCTGGAACAAACTGCGCCTAGACAAAGTCTTTACCTCATGTAACGTTGCCAACCGTGTCAACGGAAGGGAGGGGGCCGCCCAGTTGCCGACGGGCTCGGGTAGGTGTGTATCAGGTTCCCGTTAGTAAGGAGGGCAAATGAAGTACGGGAACAATACTACCATGGTTGCCTGATGGATGGCTCCCGGATGAATGGCTCCCTGATGAATGGCTCACCTAAACTGACGACCGCCACAAGTTGAACTAGACTGGGGTCATGGGAAAGCCAAGGGAGCTAGCTGAAAGGCGTTTCTCATTTCATTTCACAACGCCATCCGGGAGAACCGCAAGCAGAGGGACATGATCACTTGAGCATGGGATTTCTTTCTCCTGACACCAAAATTGCTCGTTGTTCCCTTTTCCACCTTTTCAGTCGCTGTATTCGCTCCAAGAGCCCACCCCTCTGTGGCTTCAACGTGGAAGAAACCAACCTCGACGTGGGATCGGGAATCTGTTTCATGTTCAATTTTTCTCTCCTCCTGTTACTGAAATTATGGCTCCCGTCAGACGCAACCCCAAGCGCGTGAAACCGTCGATGCGCGTGGAACCTGGCACCAAGTCTGTGGAACCAGTCATCCAGTCGGTCGAAGAGGTCGACGTGCTGGTTCGGTACGACAACAATCCCGTTTATCACGAAAAACCAAGTCGCACACGCACACTCGGAGCAAGCACCAAGCCGTTGGGTGAAATAAACAAGCCAAGCCGCGGCATCAGATGGCTTTTGTTCTGCATCATCCCAACTGCCTTTGTGTTGGCTGCGTTGGCGATGTTCAAAGTACACACGTCCGTGTCCAGGTCCAGGTCCATGTCGCCGTCTTACATTCCCCCAGGCATGTGGTCTATTTCGATTCTCGCCGTCATTCAAAGACTACATGAACTGTTTTGTCCGACTAACATGTTGCCAGCCTCTCTGACAGAAGCCCGAACCGAACGAATCTGCGACCTCTACCGGCGACTCTCTGCGCTCAACTCAGCCGTGGAACCGCCGACGCTGCTCGAGTTCCTCGGGCTCGACGAGACGATGGAAGAGTTCCAAGCCGGATCCAACAGCTTCTTCCCTACGGGCGAGGGAGCCTATGATACTGCCCGGGCGAAGATCGAGGAGGCTGGTCTACATCAGAGTTGGATTGCGACCCAGCGCAACGGCCCTGAATCGGCAGAATTCTACCTGGTGCTGGAGACGATAGGGCTGTTGATTGATCCGATGATGCGAGCCCATTACATCAAGACGGTGATGCCTCAGATCAGCGGCCAGGGCCTCTTGCCTACGTCTCGCCGCGCACAGTTGGAGGCGCTCTGCAAGGCATGGCGGTGAGGAGTCAATTTTTGTTTCAAGGGGGTCAGATACATCTACTGGTCCTTTTACCGTTTCAAATTACAAGTGAGCAGTGTCGCTTGAAACTTGGTGTTGTCATCAAGACTTCCTAGGTGAACAGGGCCAAGTTTGTTATTCGTGGGTGGGTGTGACTTGACAGCGGCCAAGTTGGGGCACTGCCATGTCTCGTCTTGAGGGATGAGTGGTTTCCCCCCCCTCTTGGATTTATTAGGACTAGTGAACAATTTATTTTCTTTATTATTTTGGGGCGTGTGACACCATCATTGCAAATTGTGGCTGTTTGAGAGGCAGGCTGAACGCTGGGACCCACGGGTGACGCCGGGGCAACGACGGGAACAAAGAAAAGACAATCCAAAAAAGATGAGAGATGAAGAGAAGAGAAGAGGAGAGAATTTTAGGCTTGGCCACTGCTTCTTGGATGGCAGAAACGTGACATTTGGTGTTGCTTTGGTGTTGCTTTGGTCTCCCCTGGGTGAAACTTGTCGGTCTTTTACCATCTCCGTCTTCTCCCTTTACTCTGGCCCAGTCAGATTTGGTCGAATTATTCACCATCCCCCCCGTTTTCTCTCAAGTTATTCACTATTCCTCCCCACAAGCTATGCCACCGAGACTTCGAAGCGACATGGAATCAACCCGTCAGCGGGAGGGCCGCCCTCTCGACCAAGGCGGCCATACTGAGTCGCCCCCAACAGCCTCTCGCCCAAGGGACACATCTCCCTTCGGTCCAACATCTTCCTCCGGTCCAACATCTTCCTCCAATCCAACATCTTCCTCCACTCCAACATCTTCCTCCAATCCAACATCTTCCTCCCGTGTGAGACACCGAGCCAAGGCAGCACAAAACACCACCGCGCAAGGGGGAAAGAAGGCAAAAGGGCAACAAAGGAAGAAACAAGACAACAACAGCACCTTTGCTCAACTCGACCTATCTGTCCGCTTACACGACAAGCCAACAGACCTCAATGCCCAAGACGATGGCATCTTACCCCTCCGCTTCTACTTCGACTACAGCCGTCCTCTCCATCCGGCGCCGCTGCACATCACATTTCCCAAGGACGGGTCCGTGGTTTCTTCGGAGCGAGATCCACGCGACGACGGCCGTCGGATTCGATTCACCCAAATCTGTACCGACGCCATCGACTTGCGGCCGGAAGCCGTCTCGGCTCCTTCAGAATCGGAGGCGTACTGGAATATTACCGTCCCGATGTTGGTATTTTTGGTCGGCGTTGGCATGTTCTTCTTGGTTCTCCTTACCTGGGCCGACTACCTCGCCAATGGCCAGCTCGTCGTCGTCACTATGAATGCGTTGGGACTCGCTCGATATAGCACGGCATCTGGCTGGAACTGGGAGGACTATCTGTCGGACGAATACTCCAGCCTCGATTCGCAAGCTCAGTCTCTCTTTTTCGACGGCGCTCGCATCCTCAACGACTACGGGAATATCGCCCACGTCATGCTTCTACAGCCTGCTGCTAGTCTCGACGACGACGACGACGAGAGCGTTCCAATGGACCTTCGCTACGAACGCCTCGACTACGAGGTGGCTGAACCGATGTTTGAAACGCTGCAGTTGGCGGCTGACGTGCTGGATTACATGAATTCGCGTCTTGGGTCCGAGGGCGACCCTCTCTCGGACGAAATCTTTTCGACGCACATCAGGTTTTCTCACGGCTACCAAGATTTCAAATTCGAGTACAAGCAAGTTCTGTATCAGGCCGGAGGCTGGCACGAGAGGGCCCTGTTCGATCTCGGGACTCTGGGTCACCTCATCGACCAGATATCAGAGTATGACGACTACCCGGCGTACAAGGTGATGAATGCCTTCGAAAATTCCATCGTCGACTCCAATAGGGAGGTTGGCATGCTAGAGCGTAGCGTTCGGGGCGCCTATATCCACGCCGGAAGGATCATCAAGAACCTCAACGCCATGGAAATGGCTACCAATGTCTCGATCCGGTTCGCTCGCGAGAAGCTCGGCGTTGACATTTCCCTCGATGAGCCTGGCCGGGATTTGGTAACAGCTCATGGCGAGGGTCAAGGAACCCACGACAAGGCGCTCATCCAGTTAGCCGAGCTCAGAGCCGAGGCGTGGCTGCAGCTACGAAGACATCATCACGAGTTTCAAGCCCTCGCCCAACAGACGCGCAGCCTGATGGACCGCACCCGCAGGCTGGCCTTTGACGTCGCAGTCAGGGCTCAAAAGGTTGGCAACTTGACGGACCTGCTGCAGCAGAGAAACAATATGGACTTCGACTGGGAGTTCGAGGTTGGACTGGCCGAGGACGACAGGACATGCGTAACCTCTCGCGTCTGCGTGCCTTCTCTCAACTCCTTCAAGCCCGTCATGGAACCCGTCAAACGACGCTTGGAGACGCAGCGTAATGAAACCCTCCAGCAGCTCGCGCTGATGGTTAAGCAGAGGAACCTATACTACACCCAACGACGAAAAGCTGACGAGAAGGAACGAGCGAGTCGGCCTCGGAAGACCGAGATATCCTCAGACGCTGACCCAGACGGGGTGGTTTGCCACGAAAAGCGCAAGGCGTGGGATGACGATCTCTCGCCCGTGCAATTCGAGTGCCTCAGCCGTCGGGAGTGGCACGAGCGAATACACAAGAATACGTTTGGCCACTGGGACGACGCGAGAAGGATCATGGACTTTGCCAAGGGCCTCTTCGGCATCCTGACCGAGGCTGATGGCATCGAGGGTGAGGGTGTGGCTGGTGAAGCTTCTGCTACTCCTGTGCTGGAACTGCCACCAAGTCCATAGACACCCGTCGGCTTTGTTAGCTTCTGTGGGCTAGAGCGTACAATTGATACTGGAATAAATGAATAACTCAATGCGTGAATGCTGGTCTACAACTTCTCTTCTGGCTTGTCTTCCCTGCCCCGAAGAAATCCACTTGCCAACGTACCAACTCAGAATAACGCCTGTCCTACCTCACCACCACGTCTACTCATTCCATCATCTATTTATAGCATCACAAGGGTATCTAACGTCTTCCATGGCCGGCAACCGTGGCCTCCGGGCTCGCCAGGTTCGCCGCTTCGAGCAACATCTACGAGGGACTTGCCCAGACCACAAATGTCTCGTCCACCTGACTCCCGAGCTGCTGGCCTTGGCCGACCTTCTCATCAGCCACTACGGCCACGGCGAACAAGACGAGGAAAAGTGGCTGCCGTCTCGGTCCAAAACGGCCAACGCAGTCTCGGGTACGATCCGAACCTTCCCGCAGTGGGCGGCTGAAGTCGAGGCGGCGCCACAACAAGATAAGAGAGTCGTGACAACCAGTCAGGGCATTGTAAATGGGCCGCCGGAGCCTGGTGAAGGTAGTGCATTGGACAGACCATCCCAAGAGAACCCACACTTTGCTAACATGACGCAGCAGCCTCCCCGACGCCTCCTCAGGGGGTTGCCCCTACTATGGCACAAGAGACTGCAGGCGAGGATGGACATGACGAAATAGTCCATGTTACTGCCGATCCCGTTGACGGTATTGCGTTGTCCACTTCACAGGCTCCCGCAGTGCCAGCTCTCTCTATGGGCTCCGTGCAGCTCGCCGACGCAGAGACAGGGGCAAACAAGACGGGTGCTGTTGTTAGACAGACCGGTCCGTATCCACCTGGTTATCTCAACCTTTTGGCCTTGAAGACGAAGGCAAAGCGTAGGGGGGGACAAGACGACTAGGGTGCAGGTATCGGGAGGAGTTGTGGCGCTGGTATTGTCTTGGATGAGAGCAGTCAACACCCCCGCAGACGGAATATGGAACGAGGTACCGGTAGACCGTGTCAATGAATAGAGACTACGCGAATGAATAGAAACCATGTCAATCAATACAGACCATGTCAATCAATAAAGCGGTATATCCACCGACCAAACACTCTTTTGGCCTGCCCTCGCCTTGCCACGTATGCCGACTACTGCAAATAGTGCGTGCGGGTTGGTGACACAACAGCTATCGCTGCAATTTGAACAGCCCAGGTAAGGTCCAGACTCCCAATCTAAATTGATCACGGGTTGTTGCCGCGGCTGCTCACTAATTCATGACTGCATGTTGCCTTCGTACCCGGGCGGCCGCTCCAAAAATACTCAAGTGTCTTCCAAGCCTCAAGCCTCAAGCCTCAAGCCCCTTGTGCCTCCTTACTATTGATTGACTCATCACGAGCTGTTACCTTGGTAGTTGGGCGGCCGCTCAAAAACCCTCAGTCATTGTCATGACAAGTCATATTGACTAGCCCAGCCACTGCTAGGCAGAATCCCAACTCTCAGCCCCTCAGGGATCGATCCTCTCCGCCGCTGCGGCTGTCTTTCTGCCAGCCGTCCAAGGTTACGTTACGTTACACCCCCCTTCATATTTCGCTCGCCGGAATTCGTAACGTACCTACCCAGTGACGGTATGTTGCTGTTCTAGATAAGACAGGCGGATGCTGCTTTCCGGATGAGACGAGCGGATGTTGCTGTTCTAGATAAGACAGGCGGATGCTGCTTTCCGGATGAGACGGGCGGATGCTGCTTTCTGGATGAGACAGGCGGATGGTGCATCCCCGTGGCAGATGCCGAGCTGATGGGCAGAAGAATCTACGGCATCAAGGCGTCATAGAATGACGTGGCATCCAGGAGGGGTTTAGGGTGCTTGTCTCTTGTGTAACTCTCATTACACGTTCCCAGATTGGCTGGCCATGGGAAGTACCCAAGTTTTATGCGTTGTGACACCAACATTCTGCATTCGGAGTGGGAATATAATCTCTATAAGGGACGTTAGTGTGACTGTTACCAGATATTATTCTAGATCCAGAGCACTAATATTTAAGGCATAATTAAAAAGTAAGCTATTTTTAAGTTATTTATAACTTAATATTAAGATTAAATACTGGTAACATACTTAATAAGCAAGTATCTCAAAAATCCCAACCCTTAAGATAGAAATCATAATAAAAATACCACAAACTATTTAATCAATTAAAACTAAGTTAGTCTTTTTAAGTTATGGAGAGTTTAGTACAGAGGGCTACAGCAGGCTTAGGAGTGGCTATAAGAGCTTGCTAAGCAGCTACAGGGGGCTTGCTACAGCAGCTACAGTGAGCTTGCTACAGCGGCTACAGTAGGCTTGCTACAGCGGCTACAGAGGGCTAGGCTTATCTGCACAACTAGCGATAAGAGGTACATCTGGTACGGTCGGCCGGGCATATTATGCAAGTCGGAAGTACCCCTAACGTCTCTGCGGATCAGGGCCTGAGGTACCTTGGTGGAACTGTTGATACCAGCAGTCGAAATGTTGGCATCGGGTGAGAAGTTATTGTTACCATGTAGAGGCTATCCATTCACTCAAGGTAAGCGAGTTGTTGGCATAAAGACCGAAAATACACAGCTTCACATCACACGATGCAAGAAGGGCTCATGCCATATCATTGCCAGAGACTAGAGTACTAAAGACATGTGTTCAACTCGAAGATGGCAGGTGACTATCGACTCGAGATGTGGCCAGAAGCGTACGCCGGCATGTTCTTGTTGCGTCGATGTCCACTTCGCGTCTCCTTGTCCGCTCCTACGGCTGCCGACTCCACGCCCGTATCCAAGTGCTTCCCTCTTCCTTGACCAGAGTCTACCTGCTCACCCCGCAAAAGAGCAATCCTGATCCGCAGGCGCATAGCCTCGGCCTCAAACGCGGCCGCCTTGGTGATAGAGCGGTTCCATCCCTGGAGGGCTTCGTCGTGCTGGGACTGAAGACGACTGAGCTGGGCTGCGGTTGTGTCGATGGGATTGACAGTGTCTTCACTTTCGGCACTGCTGGCTTCGTCGTCGTCGTCGTCGATGTAAGGATCGCGGTGAGGGTGCTTCGGAGCGGACATGTCGGCTGGAGCGGCGCCTAAAAGACAAAAGTGTCAGCATGGATCATTCTTGCCTTGGGTATCAAGAGACTCACTGTCTTCCGAACCCCATCTTCGCACGTCGAAGGGGATGCGTGGTGAGGGTGAGGGCGAGGGTACAGGACGCTCATATCTCGCGGCTGAATGCTGTTCAGAAGAAGGCGAGCCTTTTCCGCTGCTGTATCTTCCAGGCATCGAAGGTGGCATAGACCTACGTGCTGATCTGGAAGCAGAAGGAGAAGCCATACCTTGGTCTCGGGCCGCAGCAACTTGGGCCTGGAAATCGCGAAACGTCTGCGTCTTCTGAAAGGCCCCGTACGAGTCTTGATCCCGACCGCTCACCCATCGACTCTGAACCCGCTCTCCCATCGAAGGTGTCACACGAAGGTCGGATTCGATGGTCAAGTCGGTGCGGGTGGCGAATGAAGCTGCTGATGCTGGCCTCGATGAGATGGGCGCTGGATCTACGCGCGACCACAAGTCGAGGAGGCGACGAGCGTTTTCGTCTCTCAAGCCATCGTTGCCCTTGGTCCTAAATCGCCCGGAAAGATAGTAAAACTCTTCCCTTTCGGCTTCGGTGAGAGGATGGTGGGAGGGCGTTGTTGGACACATGAAGGGCGAGGAGAGGCGAAGAAGAGAGAGGGAGTCACGGTACGCTGTTGGGTTTGATGAGAGCAAGACAATCGGGGAGGCGTGAAAGTTGTGAGAAAGAGGGAAGAAGAGATGAAGAATTGCATCTCGCAAAATGGTCACAGTAAAACCGCTTTTGTTTCCGCCTCCCGTCTTCCCGTCTTGCCGTCTTGCCACGCGTTATATTGATGTCACCTTGCCTGCCTGTCTCTCTGCCTTCGGCTTTGAAGATGAAACGTTATAGATGAAGAGAGCGTGGGCACCCGTGTCTGTCACTCCGTGCCAATCACAACCTTGGCATACCCAGTGCGGGAAGCCGTCATGGTACAGCAAGAGTTATGCAAGCGTGAACAAGCATACATGATGTTGGGCCAAGTATTCTCCATCATCATGCCGCTTGGAAGGACAAAGAAGCTTTTCGTAGACAATGAAGCCGCAAAGAGTCATGGCCATTTGTGATGAGCAAACGACACTCCCCTTCTCTCTCTTTCTTTCTCTTTCCATCAACTAATTGGAGACTTCTTTCCCATGCCTCAATGCAACTCGATTGCATCTCAGCCCACAACCTATTGCCGTCGTTGTCCTTGCATTGCTCGTCGACCGACATTCGCATCCTCCGATCTCGCTTGAGGCCAGTGCTGCTCTCCTGGCCTCTACCCTTGGGGCAACCCCAATCAGCATGGCACCGAAGGCTCGGGATATTGCGCCCACCGTCGACGCAAGTCCAAAGCCCCCTACTCTTACACTACAGAAACACCACATCTAACTAATATACTGTTGTCCAGACATTTAACGGCAAGTCAGTCAAGGACGGCATCACGCAGATGATCACCTTTACCGTTCCACAGCAAAAACTTATGTGGGCACATATTGCTCGCCACGGCCTCGTCCCAGACACACGTTTGTCTCACATTGACGAGCTACAAAAGGCTATGGGGCTTGACGTGCTTGAGATGTCTGCCTGGCTCAGAGTGCTTCGCTCCGTGGATGACAGCCTCAAACGCAAGTGCGTGATGCTGAGTAAAGCCGGCGTGAGCCCGACGCTTGAGACGGTCGAGGGAGCCGCTATATGGAGATACGAGCCTTGGGTGCGCCGGTGGGCAGAGCCAGGGTGGAACGGCGATCGATTGAAGCCAAAAACACAAGGTGTGCAGGGGGGAGACGGGGGGACAGGGCAGGGGGATGAACTGGAACTGGACGAGCAGTCTGTTACTTCCCAGACATCTCCCAGGACCTTGGAGCATCAACAGTTTGTCAAAGACCAGGTTTCTTTCAGAGATGCCGAGTTCCCCATCGACAAGGAACCTGTTATAGATACAGCCACGCGAGATGGTGGTGGATGCAACATGGCAGACCGCACCCCAGAGCCGTCAAAAAACATCATGACGGGCTTCATCAGTCATTCTACCAACCATGAATCCAGAGCCAACAACTTTGCACCCCAGACTCCGCTCAATATGAGTTCTGGGGGTGTTGGCTATCCCCGCTTGAGGATGCCGACTGATTCCAGCAACCATGGTGTCCCGTTGGTAGACACCAGTTTCCCAAATGGCCCTCGGATCAACACATCTAATGCCGTCTCAACCTCCAGCGAGTCTCCGGACCCAATGGAGATCCATTCTTCCCAGAAAATGGCATCTCCCGCTGTGTCTTGGAGGGACTATACAAGAGCATACATGGCGTCGGGTGCCCTGTTCCATCCACAAGACGGCCTCTCTCGCCCACAAGCTCTCGAGCCAGCCGCCATCTCGCAATCTCGGCCAGAGGCCAGAAGCCATCAGCAGCTTCACATGGAACCTGAGATGAGGGAACGAACTCGATTTGCCAACCTAGCACGACCCGTGGCCGATACCAACGCTCGATCTACAGCGAGACGCTTGGAGGACTTGCTGCTGCAGCCAGGCACCAGGATCGAGCAGCAGATCCAAGGGATCAGCCCTTACCACGAGGCTCCAGCTCAGCGACCAGCCTGGATCGAACAGAGTGAGCGAGCCGAGGCACATGGAGAGGCACAGGGAGAGAAGCCGGCCGAACTGCCGACTCTTGAGCCAAAGACGGCCCGTCTCCAATCTCCATTCGAAGTCGAGGGAGGAGAGCAAGTCGGAGACATGGATGAAGCCCGACATGTTGACCTGGCTTGGGCCAACTACTACCTGCAGCCACCACCCCAGAGAAAGATGGACGAAACGAACAAGCTGAGAGACGAGGTGCTCCTGAACATGGATCGAAGCGAGGCTGCATCAAAGTCCAAGGTTGCTCGGGAGGAGGCTGAGGTGAGAGAAGGAGTGACACCGCACGAGGGCCATTTCAACGTCCCATCAGCAACCTCGAGCGACGCTTCTTCATCTCAAGAGGAATACCTTGCAGTGACAGACTGCGCTGAGGCTAGAGATACGACAGGTGACGGGGTGCCGACAACAAGTTGCCAGAGGACTTGCACATCTCAGCTTGGAGATGACCCAGCTGAAGCGGCGCCAACCAAAGGCCTAAAGATGGCCAGCAAGGGTCTGAGTTCATCTCACTTTACAACACAGCGAGCCACCTTTTTGAACCTTGGAAACGCTTCCAAGCATTCCGAGCCTCGAAGGGTTTCCAAGCATTCTGAGCTTCGAGAGGCTCCCAAGCATTCCGAGCCTTCAACCATAGCTCATCCTGAAGCAAGCCTGTCAACCCCAGCCCCGAAGACGCCAACGGGCTCCATGATGGACATGGCTTCCACCAAACAAAAGCCTGTAGCACCTCCCATGAGGCCCTCGACAAGGAACCACGGGAAACCGATGCTCTCTGTAGCTCCGGCAACGTCAAGCATGTCCCGGCTCGCGGTAACGAGCCCCTCCGTCGTCAACGTCCGAGGTAGCCCCCAGGCCGAAGTGGAATCTTTTCTCAAGTATGCTCTCCGCGCCAGAGACTTGACCATGCAGCTTTCGACGCTTGGTGGTGCTGGGGACGCGAGCGGTGAGTTGAAGGACCTCAGACGCCGCCATCAGCGGGCCTTAGAGAAGATGGTACAGGCCAAGGACAAAGTCAACACTTGGGTAGGAGAGGAGCTCGGCTGGGGAGCCCAGGCTGAGGGAATGGGTACGACGGCCTGGCTGCTTGGGTGGAGAGATCAGTGGTGAGGGATGGGGCCGTATTTATGTGATCTTGCGGCGAGTCAGGTCAAGAAGTCGCACAACCGTTTACGGTTATCGAGGATGGGCTGTACCTGCTACCCAACTGCAATCTCCTGTATTTGGGATACTTGATGGATCAAGTTCGATGACCGGAAGACCATACCGAGCCCCGTGATGACGTCTTACAGCATTTTCGGGGCAGCTTTTAGCATGTACTTTGGATTTGCTGGACCACGATAACTTGATTGCCGACGGCTTTAACTATTGCTCTCCAAAGGCCCAATTATCATGGTTGGGCCTTCAGTTCCCATAGTGCGTCATTGAATGAACCTTGCCCACTTGAAGCTACGGGGATAAAGGTTCAGCCAGGTTTATGAGCTGAAAGATCTTAAATCATAGCATAAGGAGTACAGTTCTTGAACCTGATATTTTACATACTAAGGCGTGAAGAAAAGTAAATGCGGCTACAGGAGCTACAGGTGAAGAACAGACCAAGCGTAAGTTTAAACCTTCTCTCCGCCATCCAATTTCTCACTCGCCACGGATGCCACCTTTTCGTTGGATCCAGACATCTCTACGGAGTGAAGAGTTCGCAGTTCCTTTTGCCAGGCCACTGATCTCCAGGCGGCCACTCGTCCCTCAAAGAGAAGATCAACCTATCAACGTCAGCATTGGTTTTCGATGAATGTAATGACGATGAAACAACCGTCGACGTAATGTATCAACTTACTTCAGATGTGGAGAGGCCAGCCAACTCCGGGACACACAGGTATGCCCAAATAATGGACAAGACACCCGCGCCGAACCAGATATATGCAACGTTGACCCCAAGATTACTAGCTGTCTCATCAACCATATACGGCGTAACGAAACCAACCATCCATGTCACGGTCCAGTACGAGGTCATGACTACCGCCGTCTGATAAACTCGCATTCGGTTCGAAAACGGCTCAGTCATCACGACCCATCCTAAACAAGTTAGCCTTGTGAGTAATGATCTGGGGATCTCGACAAGAACATACCTCCAATGCCCCAAGTCGGTGCATATGCCGCGATGAAAATAACGGCACCCACCACAAGCATGTTCTTATTAGTGTTGCTATTAGGGGCAACGGTGTGAATCACTCCTGTAAGAATTTGAGTCAATACCATGATAGCGCCTCCCCACAGCAAGGACTTTCTCCTTCCAAGGCGCTCAATCAGGTAAATGGATGGTGCCGTGAAGACACAGTTAACAATGGCCAGGATCAACGAAATCATGTAAGAATTGTTGACACCCGCAGCAATGAAGAATGTTGTCCCGTATCCGAACCAAAATGTGATGCCCGTAGCAATGGTAAAGAAGGACATGGCTATGCCGAGAAGGGTTCGTCGCAAGTTGGTTCCCTGGAAACATTCGAGGACACGCACGTTTCCATGGGAAGCTATTTCATCAACATATGCTTGCACCTCTTCCATAGCCTTGTCGACGTCTTGCGATTCGGGTTCGAGATTCTTCAGGATGCCAATTGCTTGCCGAGCTTCGACAAGTTTGTTGCGTTTCGTCAACACAAACGGTGATTCAGGGCATATTATGGCACCGAAAAAGATTGCTACCGCCAGGAACAACTGGAAACCAATCGTGACCCCTAAATCTCTTATTAGACGACGTGACATAACTGACAAGGAAAGCAAAACCTACGCCAACCTCGGGAATCGGCATATTTCGATGTGCCGTAACTGATACCACAAGCGATCACGTTTCCAGTGGTGAGGAATTGCAGATAGCAAGCCATGAGCATTCCTCGATTTGTCGGTGTGGAACACTCCATGAGGTAGGCCGGTACCTGTGATGAACGTTTAGCGGCAGATTTCAAGTGATGCAGTGAGCGCGAAGGGGAAACATACCGTGTTGGATATGAAGCCGAGAGCGCTGCCAAGTAGAATTCGACCAATTACAAAAGCTGCAGGTGGCAGTCCAATAGTCTGGAGTATAACACCTAGAGCATATGCAATTGAAGCCACAAAAAGACTGCCCTTACGACCAACTAGTCTCAATGTTAGACGAGCGGCTCGATACTCTCACAGCACCCATGAACTTACTCTTTTCAGTAACCAGTGGGTTGAGCAGGCATCCGATGACAGTTCCGACGACAAGAAGAGAAGAGAAGACGCTTCGAGTGTACGGTGTCAAATACATAGAGTCTCCACCATCATCGCTCACTCCGTAGCGACGTATGAAGTCTTCAGATCCAAGCACACCATTCAGGTATCCAGAGTCATACCCAATAGTAGTTGCTAGAATAATAAGTCAGTAAATCCCACGCGATGAATCAAAGGGGCACGCACCGGATGAGAATATCATCCCATAGACGAAGATCTGTCGAATAGATGGCATTGTGACCAGTTGGAATGAGAATTCCTGTGTATCTGAGTGGGAAAACTACTTGACTGTGATGTGTGCGAGGGATTTTGCTCATTTGGGAGGATTGCAGTAGACTTATGTATCCCTGAATGAGGTTGGATTTCTCAATCGTTATCATATTGACGTGGCTGAAGCTTGTTTGCAGTCTGTTGTAGACTAGCACCATTCTTATCGCAACGTATGCGCGAGTGGGGCAGATAGATAACGGTGTTGGCGGAAAGCAAATTCCACCGGAATGCAAATTCCACCTGAGGTAGTCTACTTTGACATCGATACGAAAGAGGACGATAAGAAGATACCGAACATTAAATAATCTCTTTTCAGAATCAAAATGGGAGATGAGTTCTTTCAATTTACCTGGTACTTAATGGACCTCTTCGCATTTCCTGTCAAATTCAGTTCACTCTTCGGCATGGGCTGGGAGATGGGAACAGAAGCCATTCTATCATCTGATCGTGGTACCATTTTACTAAGCCAAAAAGGTTAGACGACTTTCGTGAGCAATAGAGGTGTGTCTATTTGGATTTGGCTTAAAAGACGGCGGTTCTAATAGCCCGGACGAAGCCATTCTTGTAATCTGTTTCCTCCAGCTGCGTCTCGTGATAAAATCTTCGAGAGGCATCAAGATCGATCTCAGCTGTGTTGACCCATCTTCCTCCGCGATAATAGATCTTGGCACCGATGTAAAGTGCCAAAATAGCCAACGCAGAGACGTAGCTGGAGAAGAAATTAACCGCACTCGTCTCCCCGTTCAGTGGTGAAATAGCGAGGTAAAACAGAACGATCAGAAGGACAAAACACCAGGCCAAGCCCCAATATGCTGCCCATGGGAATACCCATGACTTCCAAGGGAGGTTGGCGTGGTCGCGACCTTGAATCTTCATGGCATGTCGCATGCGGATATGCGAGAGACAGATCATTGCCCAACCGAAGAGGGTGAAGAGGGAGGAGAGGTTCGACAGCCAAGTAAAGACTTCGGCACCACTATTGCTGATGTTGATGTACGAGAGACCACCGCCGATGACGAGAGTAGGTACCAGACCATACCATGGACGGCCCCAGCTGTCAGTCTTTTGGAGTACCTAGATTGCATGAGTTAACATGGGGATGGGGTTCGTTGGTAGAAGGGACATACCTTTGGAGCCATGCCAATCTGTGAAAGGCCAAGAAGAATTCTGGAGGCACCGTATCCAGAGATAGTTCCAGTGGATAACACCGAAATAAAGATGACAGCGTTCATGATGTGGGCCAGCGGCATCACACCACAATTGCGGTACATGATAACAAAGGGACTAGCATTTGTGCCGTTGCCTCCAAATAGATTGGGGTCCTTGGGGCTGACATTGATTGTGACAATCAAGCCTCCGACAATATAAAACAAGGCGAGTCGTACCCAAATGGAGGCCACTGCTTTGGGGACTGACCGGCGGGGATTGGTTGTCTCGCCTGCAACAAGGCTGGCATTTTCGGACCCGGCGAGAGCAAAGATGCAAGTCGGCATGATAGAAAAGAAACCTTTTGCCCCGTTGATAAACGGCATACTGTTCCAAAACTCGAATCCGATGGTGCCGCCTTTCACCGGTGGGTAACCTCCTTTCGGCCCACCGCCAGCGGAGAGGACGATGCCAGAAATGATGACAACGAAGATGAAGCCAAACTTGATGGCGGAGGCAACGACCTCAATTTCAGCAAACCATTTCACGGGCCCGATGTTGACGAGGATGATGATGGCCCAGAATATCGTAATCCAAGCTGCGACCGGGATAGCGGTGGTCCAAAATGACAGGACTGTGACAACGCCTTGGAGTTCATTGGCGATGGAGATCCAGTAGGCAAATGTATAAGCCCATCCCAGGGCAAAGCCTGCGGCTGGGTCGACAAACATATTTGTCCATTGAACGAACTAGAGTTGAGTTAGAAAAGGGTGGTTCTTGAAAGTCGAGGGATCCAAGATCATACCGCACTCGGAAGAGGATACATGACCGCCATTTCTCCGATACTATGGCTGACAGCCCAGATCATGGTCCCAGTGAGTATGTATCCCAGGAACAGACTGGCTGGCCCGGCTTTTGACAATGACGAACCCGATCCCAACCAGAGCCCCATGCCAATGGAGCCTCCGAGGCCAATCATTGCAAGATGGCGCGTGCCCAGGCGTCGATGGAGCTGGGATTCGGCTCCATGATCTGCAAGGGGAGCTTTTTCGGTGTCGGCTGTTGGTTCATGGTCATCTTGCGTCACGCCAACTGCGGGCTGTGACTTCTCAATGGGATCTGCCATGGTGGAACATGCAATGAAGTTCAGGGAGAATACACCGCAAAGGAGAAACGGTAGCTTTGCGAATATTTATTCGACAGCCGAGAAACCCATTCATGGAGAGAAGGGCTCGCCTTTAATAAAGCCGCGCAGCAACCACACAACAACTGATCGGCAGTTTCATTCTGTGCGGGGATTGCAAGTGGGGGATCTTTTTCAGCCGTTCAGCGATGCAGGATACTAAGTAAGCCTCATTTGTCAAATATCGCCCGATCGACAAGCAGACGTGGCGCTACGTTGCCCCCACGCCATATCCCCTCACAAATGGTCCAATTTATGCAGACGTAGTCCTTAATACGGAGCATGTTCGACTAAATCCGCCATCGATGATTTCACACGGGACGGACCGTCTGTGCCGGCAGCCATCTCCGTGTCTAGATGGTCTCAAAAAGGTTGGACCAGCGGTGAACTACGCCGTATATCGGTCCGTAAATGCCTCACGATCCTTGTTTTTACCGAGGTCATGGGGCATCCCACATTATCTTTAGTTCCTGGTTCGAGATGGCATTTAGTTGCATCCGTTTACGTGAGGCACAGTCCAGAATCGGCAGTTCGTCAGTCCCCTGCTCCTAACATCCCCCCACATTGCGGAGCCCTGTTCCGCGGCCGGAGAGAATAAGTGGATTTTATCTAATCAATCTGATCATGACATCTCGACCGAGCAGTTGCAGTATGCAATCTAACATATGCAAACCAACACAGCTCCACATTACCGGCCCGTCCACACACACATTTTGTTTCACCGGCAGTGTGCCGAAGCGTCAGGACAAGGAACATGCGGCAATTTCATACCACCTGAACAGCCCAAGTTAGGTATACAGATGCGCAAAAGAGCCGGGGAAATGCATATGCCCCAATAGGGATCGATGAAAATTTTCTTCCCTCGGTACAGAGCCCGAAAGGGTAGCCTAACAACCCTTGCCATGTACGCGATCCCGGCATCCTGTTCGCCCCTAAGGTTCAGCTCACAACAAGGGTTGTGTATTTCCACTCATGGTGGTTGACGCTGACGATGTGCCCCAGACGAGCAAGGGTCCCCCAAGTGTGCTCCCCAACTCCTGGATTGGGTTTGATTGCTGCTCGAAGTTCTTGTAACCTTGTGATGACTGGGGTGGCAGTCAGTGGTCTCAAACGCGGAATAACAGCGACTACACATAGGCTTCAAAGCAATGCCTGAAAGCAATATTGGTCGTGAAAGCGTTCTCTGGAGGCGCCTTAGCCGCCGTTGCGCAGCGGATAGAATCCAGATGGGAAAACTCGCTCTAGTCTGTGAATTGAACATCCTGGTTTAAGTGACGTATTTCCTGGGATTTCATCTGTAACACTGTCTGCCAAAATTGGCCGATGATATCTTGTCTTTCTTATGACTACCTAGATAGGCATTCGAGTTCAAGATAGAAGATAGGCATGTTTTATTAGATCCACTGCCGTTGTCTAAATCTTCAACGCCATAATCCAGGGAGGTCATGGTATTTGACCGAGTTGTCGGACGGGCGGCGTGATCCGCTTAGCCTATAGGGTAGTTGACCAATCAACCGCGCGTCCACTGATTGTGTGAGGACGATAAAGGTGGCTGCCAAGACACTATTCTAAGTGCCACTATAGCTAGCAGTATTCGAAGGGTATATACGTTGGTGGCTGCTCCTGGTTGTTCCATGACTGAGGTGTGCTTTGTTAGGATGGACAAAACAGGTCGTTTGCCTCCAATTCGATAGAGATGAGATTGGTCGGCCACCCATCGAGTCCTCTTCCATCCAATTTAGAGACCTGAAATGGACTTTTATGACAAGGGCTAGCACCCCCAGATATATATGGGATACGTGGGATACTGAAGGCAGTCAACTTTCGGACAGTGTGAATTTACGAACTGCAAGGCGGTGGTTCTCATGTGCTTTATTATCATCTGACTTGGTGGAACTACAGCCACGTTTGGCGCCGAATCGCGAGTAATTGAATAGGTGCGTTATTGCGCAGTTGCACTTTTTCCACCTGCTGTCATCACCCAATGGCCTTCCCACTCAGGCTGCCCCGAACCCATCCAGCGTAAGCAGCCAGCCTACTATGGTGGCTGTACGAAGAAAGGGGGGATGTGAGTGTGCAAGGGATAAATGTCTAACCAACCTTTATTCTGTAGAATGCTAGATTTTGATATCCTGGAAAGTAAAAGGCCCATGTTTCCACAAACTCCGCCCACTAAGTTATGCGCCTCACACAAAACGTACAGAAGTCTCAATGTTCAGCTTGCGAAGGGGGTAAATTTGATACCTATGCTACTAGCGGCAGGACAGGCCATATGACATCTTGGTATCCATGCTGAAAGATATTTTGCATGACCCTCGCAGGTATCCAGTCATCCGCACCTTTTCCTCCGTCCATGTCCATTTCCAGAACACCGCATGCTGTTTGGACAGGAAAAGATGCGGAAGCGATTCCAAAGTATTTCATCTTGTCTTGCATCAGAAACTCGACACTCAATAGGATCCATTTCGCCATGTCTCCCAGTTTCTGGGAGACGTGGTCACTCTCTGGGCTGTGGCCGTCCACCTCGATCAGCATATCCATCAAACTTGGATACATGGTTCTCAACTGCCTGATTTGAGTAACGCACAAGACCCAAAACGCCCAATAGTGTGTAAGACAATTGGCCATTGAGATGCTCGGGAACCAGAGACAATGTCCATCGCCTGTTTTGGACACTTGCCACCACGAACTCTGGTTGGAAGTGGCTAAGGTCCGATGATACCACCTATCGAGAACATCAATCATTCCAATGAATTGAAATAGTGAGTCTTGTGCAATTGCCTCCATTTGACTGAGCGATCCACCTTTCGAATTATCCAGTCTTTCGAGAAGTGATGGCAGTATGCTGGCATCATTCATAAGTGCTTGAAGAGGCGTTGTGGGGATGATGCGGAATGGCTCGTTTTTCCATTCATCGCCGGAGAGGAAGCTGGACGTCCGGGTTTGGAAGGAATCAATAATCTGCCGAATCCGTGAGAAGAAGTCATAGAAACAGGAAAGGACACGGACGAGAAGCGGGCGAAATCCGACAAAAAGCTTGTGGGAAATGCCTGATTTGTAAAATTGCGGTCCATGTAGCTGAATCAAGTCACTGATTCCTTTTCCATGCACGGCGTAGCCAGCATGTGCGCTAGGTACCATCATCTAGCGAGGATTAGCATGCACCCATATGTAGAATTAGATAAATAGGGGATAACCTCTGAGAGATATAAGCACATCATGGCTGCAGCGAGAGCGTTGAAAGATGAGGAGGTATAATGCCGGATTGTATCTCGTAAAGCGTGCAACGCTCCACATTGTGCTTCCAATGCATCGGACACTGGTGCCCGGCCATCAGATCCTCTGGCAACTATGGAGACGCCCAGGGCTTTGATAGCCAGCGAAAGCAGGTGCTGGTGTTCTTCTTTCTGGATCAAAGATGGCAGCACTTCGATCCAGGAGCCGCATATTCGTGATTGTGATACGGCTGGGTTGCTCGATGCGAACACAAGTTCGCATTCCGGGACAAAGTTCTGAGCGCACAAGGAGATGATGTCACTCAACGGCCAACTTAGCGTGCGGCTAATAGTGGTTGGGCTGTGGTTAAAGATGGGTTGAGTAGAAGCATGAGGTTTCTTGGCGGGCTTATTCCGTCTTTTAGTCTGGATTCCCTTCCGTTCTGAGGATGGCGGTCTTGGCGTTAGGGGATCACGAAAGATCAACTCGGTTTGATATCCCGGGCATTCGCGCCCTCGGAGGGAGCATTGGGAACAGGCCGGGCGTTTGCCATCGCACTTAGAAGCGTCAACACGGCAGATTCCAGTCGCGCAAATAGAAGCCCAATCGAGCAACAACTTACGCCAAGCTTCCGAGTCCTACAATTGTCACACACGGTCGTTTTTCGCACCTTCATTTTAATCTGGCGTTACCCTGATGGGAAAGAAATCCTGAACATCATCACCAGAGTCTGATTCAAGCGGGGTAAATACCGTGCAGGAGATTTGCGTGCTTATATCCGTCCTTCGCGAATCAGCTTTCAGGAGCGAAGCCGACGCTACCGAAGTCGCCTCACAGTGAGCCGCTTGACCGATTTAGGAATCATTAATCGCCAAGACTTGTTCGCTCCACATGAAGTGCGGGTGTTAGACTCAAAGCGGACTAATGGATTTCGCCTGAAAAACTCCAGAAGCCTGGATCTATTCATGAGGCAGAAACGCCTGGAGTTTAGAATAGCCGATCTCATTGTAGAGAATGGATCGTTTGAAAGAGGACATCAATCATAATTCCTCTCGTTTACCTGTTCAATGTTGAAGTGATTCGGTTGTGACATTCAACGTATCCGACATGCACATACAAGTGTCAAGAAGACGAGCTCTGTATTTCAGTGATTATGATGTTGTATCTAAACAATATCCTTGCTCTGAATGATGGTTCCAAATGCATCACCAATCTCTGCCATAACAACCTTGACAAGTTGCTCCGCGCTCGCGCCTGGGACATCTCTGTCGCCAATGGCATCCTCAACCAAAATGACATCGTACCCGAGCTGTGCACCATGTCGAGCAGTGGTAGACACACAAACATGTGCCTATAATTCGCTGATCAGTAAAAGCTATGTAGTGTTGAGGTAGATTATAGCTAACCATGTATCCCGTCAACACAATCTTCTTGGATGAGATGGACTGGAGATGCTGCTCGAGATCGGTGCTTGCAAACGAGCTGGGATAATTCTTCACGACGACTTTCTCGCCTGCTTGAGGAGTGAGCTCCTCAAACTCCTCAGCCAATTTCGTGTTGGGGGTGAACACTGGTGCTCCGTCGGGTGTCGCGTGAACAACGTGAACTACATTTCCGCCGCCCTGTCGATACTTTTCAAGGAGTGAAGCAATCACCTTTCGCGAGGTGGAGACATTTGACACCTGAAGTTTGCCCTCGGCGTACTCGTTCTGTGCGTCGATGATGATCAAGGTGCTGTCTTTCACGGATGCCGTAGACGGCGGAACGCCCAGCATCTGGCGGAACGAACTTGGGGAAGCCATGGTATAACGTTTGGAAAATCGTAATGAGTCTAAAAGTTGTTGTGCAGATTAGTCTCTACCGACTGGATGTCGCCGAGTATTATAGCCATGTTCTGATCAAAGTTGCGGAGAAGACAATTGCGTCATTGCTATCTACTTCCTGCAGCCATTTCTTGGCGGACAATGATACCTAATTCGGCTAGAGTGGATGCCCCTCTGGACCGCTTACATCACTCATCTCGGGACTTGCGACGGCTCGCGGCCGACTATCCTTTTGCCCGGATTACCAATGTGCCCTCATTACCAATACCAATCTCTGATTTATCTCTCATCATACCCTGTAGGCGCATAGGAACAACACAATGCGGGGATGAGGGGGTGGTTGATGAACTCTCCCCTACCAAAGCTCTCGCCCGTCTCGTAATTTAGCGGCAACATTTTATTCTGTGTGCTGTAGATTGGTCATGTTGTAATACTATCCACGGTTGTTTTCGTTATCAGTGGGTATGGAAGAGAAAAGCATCGACCCCTTGGCGGGTTATATGACCGGAGCTAGTTAGTTAAAATATTTTCTAACGACATATGCTGCTTCTGCTTCCTTCAGAACTGAGTTGATCACACAATACACCCACCACTGTAACCTGTTTCTGGTTCCCATATCAATTGCCATAAACATGGAATTCTCACCCTCCACTCTGTATTATACCGCAACCGTGTTGAACAATATTTCATAATTTAGACAACTCTGATTTAGGGCTCATATGCCGGTCTACGGTACTTCACATATCCAGGCCTCGGTTGCTTATGGGCGGCGCATTGGCTGACTGCAGCCGCCACCATGCTGCCATAAGGGAGCATCACATTGCAAGCTCTTGGCGGATAATGATACTGAGAATAGTTTAGTGTTGCTTGGGTAATCAATCGCCTCTGGACTCCACCTTGGGCGACACCTTGACGAGTTCACTTGTGGCTACGGAGTACATAGTCGAGAAGCATGATTCATCAAGACTCAGGTACCCTCCGAAGTGCCATGGCTTCTTGCAGGCGGGCGCCAGACACAGCATAGAAATCTAGATTCCGAGATATTTCTATTTACATAGTTTCGTCCATCCTTGCATGATACAATTGAAGCAACCACTTTTAAGTTTTTCCGGGACATGGAGAAGTGTACTTGGAGCTCGGTGCGGACCTCGTGACACACCCTTGCACCAAGAGGGATAGTGTGTTCGATACACCGAAAACTGGCCGGATGAATTTAATGGGAAATGGCACCACAACAATTAGTGGCGAGGTTCTATATACATACTACCCGACAGATAAAACAAGCACTCGTTCACTGGCCTCTGGGATGTGAGAACGATAACCACGAACATGATACGGAGACAATCGGCGTAACCATTCCTCCGAGCTTCGGCGCAACTGTCCCCCCGACAGCACATCTACTATTTTATACAAGGATAAGTACCTGCAGAAAGGAGCTTCGGTATAATCGCTCGCCCGTTTACACTCCATTTGACTATCGACCAACAAGCATACAGGAGCCTCGGTGCAACCACTCGTCCCGTAAACCCAACTGGGATATTTCAACTTGTCCGCTAATCCCAACTCTCGGAATCCATTGGATACCGTACGACCGTATCAATATAGCTCGGGCTTCCCTTGCACTCATGCCACCTACGCATGCGGTGGCAATTTGGGATTGATGACAATTGGAACTCCGCAAGGTTTTAGGCGATGTAGCTCCGCAACCTTGAATGTTGATACTCCGCAAGCCAGTCAATAGCGATAGGCTATAAATGCCCAGGTCGTAGTTTTTGACGGTTCTAGATACTCGTAACACATATCATCGATCTTAAACTAAGGCACCAACACAGCAATGGCAGGGAAGAGAACAATTCTAATAACGGGCTGCTCCGACGGCAGTCTCGGGTCTGCGCTAGCCTTGGCCTTGCATCAAGTCGGATGGCGCGTCTTTGCGTCTGCACGCAACCTATCAAAGCTATCGGCTGTCAAAGCTGTGGGCATCGAATGCGTGCAGATGGACGTGGGGTCCGACGAGTCCGTCTCCGCCGCCGTTGAGCAGGTCAAGCAGCTGACTGGTGGCTCGCTGGATTGCCTCATCAACAACGCCGGTGGCGGGTACAGCACGCCGGTTATCCACATCGATATCGACAAAATCCACGAGCTGTTTGAGCTCAATGTCTTCTCCATCATCAGAGCCACACGGGCGTTTCTGCCACTGCTTCTCAAGTCGGAACGCGGCGCCATTGTTGTCAACAACACCTCGGGCTCGGGCCTGCTCGGTGCCGGAATGCCTTTCCAAGGGGCCTACAATTCCTCCAAGGCAGCTGCTTCAAGCATAACTGAGGCCCTTCGCATGGAACTGGCGCCCTTCGGTATCCGGGTCATCAACCTTGTAACTGGCGCTGTCAAGTCGACCTTCTTTAAGAACACGCCGGATTGCGAGCTGCCGGCAGACTCCATCTACAACCTGGCCAAGGAGGCGATTGAGGGACCGATGTCTGGTATTCAACCTGAGATGAAACACACCGATTCGGCAACGTGGGCCAAGCAAGTGGCTGGCGATCTCAGCCAACGCAACCCATCGCACTTGGTGTTCAGGGGATCCATGGCGGGCACGGGGAGACTCGTCACGTTGCTGCCGATTGGCACTATGGATGGAACCTTCAAGAAGATGGCTGGTATAACCGTGTTGGAACGTAAGATACGAGAGCAGGGTGGATTGGAGAAACTGCAGCATTCGTGAACACGGGACTCCAATGGGACTCGGAGATATTGATGTACGTTTAGATCATCCAACTTGGAATCTTGGGAGAAATATTAAAAACCTATCGAGTGGTAGAGTAGCAGTACTCATATTAAGCTTGAAATTCCCTGTGAATGACAAATAACCAATGCCTGGACTCGAAATGGTCTTATCACGCTGATTCAGCCACCAGCGAACGAAATCGATTCCAAATCTAGTGATGGATTTGCAGGGCGGTATGACAAGCCTGAACAACCATTCCATCCCTCGGAAAACTTATATAAAAATAGTTGCGACAAATCTTTATTACCGGTTCGTCTCGGAATACAGACACAATGTCGTTTGTCTTGGCGGGCAATGAATCCTAGAACGGTTAGTGCTGCGTCATCTCTGATGTCACCAAGTCGTATGTGGACACCCCAACTAAACTTCTCGACGGGTAAGTGGCTTCCTGATGATGAATTGATCAGGTCTTGATTTGTCCGTGCTTACAAAAGGCAATTGCATACGGATTATTCCGTGCTCTGGTTGTCAAAATAGATCTATGATTGGTTAGCGGCTACTACGTATATGGCGCGCTCACAACTTGATGAGAACGATTTAATGGAAAGTTTCTAGATAAATGGTATTATCTCCTACCTTTCTGAACCTTCATCATCCACTACTCAAACGCATCTAATTTCTAAAGCTAAATCCTGTTCGAATTGTCTTCTCCCCACATCTTCGCAGACGATACCATCAGCATTAACGACAAACGGCACAATGGCTCCCTCAGGCTTCAAAAGCAACATCGGCATCACCCACATCGGAACCGCCACAGCAATTCTGCACATCGATGGAGTAAATTTCCTCACTGATCCCTTCTTCTCCCCAGCAGGGACCGTCTTCGAAGTAGGCCCAGATGCTGTTCTCAAGAACACTGAGGATCCGGCCATGCGGTTGGAAGACCTCCCTCACATCGATGCCATTTTGCTCAGTCATGAGGACCATCCGGACAATCTCGATGAGTTAGGCCGTCAGCTTCTCAATGGTCGTCATGTCTTGACTACGTCGGACGGAGCTTCCAAGTTGGCTCCCCGCCCCGACGTCAAGGGAATGAAGCCATGGGACAAGGTCGAGCTTCAGCTGGGCGGCAAAACGTTCGAGATTACCGCTACTCCATGCCAGCATCTGCCCGGCGGCGAGTGCATCGGCTTCATCATAACCACCGACGATTTCGGGGTCAGTCCTGATGGTCGCCCCAACGCCATCTACTTCTCCGGTGATACTGTCTACATCGATGAACTTGCCAGAGTCGGCAACATGTTCAACATCACCATCGCCATGTTCAATATCGGACGCGCATCTGTCACTCTACCTACCGGCCCACTTCAGATCACCATGGACGGCAAGCAGGCAGCCCAACTCTTCCGCGACATCAAGGCCGATGTCCTTGTACCTATGCACTACGAATCCTGGGGTCACTTCACACAGTTTGGTGCTGAATTAGCCAAGTCCTTCGAGGAGGAGGGGGTGTCGGATCAGGTCCGCTGGCTTGTCCCGGGTAAGCTCGTTTCCAATATTATGGGAGTTGGAGCTGGTATTTGAGACCACAGTGTTGTGTTCATAAAGGGTTAGAGACTGCAAAGTTGAGTATCTATATGGTCCAATCACAGAACTATTTTGTATCACAAATGGGGTTATTCCTTCTTGTTAATGTGAAAGCAATATGCTTGATTCTGCAAATTCTGTGTTCCAGCAACAATGCCAAGTCATCTAAGTAACTTCAATGCTTTTGAGAAAGTATTGAAAATCAGATCAAATTGGTTACTCTAATATTACTGCGTCTTGCCTGGCGTCTTCCGGCATAATCTGGAATGACACCTGGTTTAACATCCTACAACCATTATTTCTCCGCCGGACTAAAAACAGCAGACCAAACATCCATTGTCCGGGCGTTTTTAATGTTCCCATTCGTCGCTACAGAGGACAAAACAGCGTCTCTTGCGGCACGTAGATATACTTTGGCTCTCTTGTCCGGTACGAAAGAGTCGACTTTCTCGAGGAACCTGGGCGAAGCTACCGTGTTTGTTTCCCAGAACCCGTCCTGAAGCTCTGGTTCGGGAACCAGTACGGTTTCATGCTCCATCTTCCAACCCGCGCTTGTGCAAGTGTCCTTGATGCCAGTTGGGCTCAGAATATTTTGAATATTTTCGTTGCTATCCTTTCTGTAACTCTCGAGACCCGCGCGGGCCAAGGCGGCGAGAACGTGGGCCGATGCAGCGGGGTGCGTTGCATGGAGAGCATACTCTGCGATACAAACGGTATCGGTTCGATTCTTCAAGGCCCGGAGAATGGCCTCGAGTGTGTCGGGAGACTTGAAATACCAGATGCAATGTGACAGAATCGCAACATCCCATGTCTGGCCTTTCTTCAATGTCTCTTCGAGAAACTCTTCCGGAGAAGCTTGGTGCCATCTGATCCTAGGGCCTAAAGGGCCATTTGAAAGCTCGGCTTGAGCTTCTCCGAGAGTGGTAGGCGCTCCATAGTCTAGTGGAGCTGGGTCGACAGCGTCGATGATGCCGGATGGGCCGATGGCCTCAGCAAGAACTGTCGTGCATTCTCCCTGGCCACAGCCAAGTTCGAGAATACGAGAGCCGGGTTTGATAACGGCCCAACCGCTTATAAGACGGTTTCTGTGTTCGGCCTGAGACATAGTGGCTTTGAGGTGCCTTTCAAGTTGCAATTAATGCGATGGAATGTGAAGGGGCCTGGAAGGCAGATTGTGATTGTTTGCGTCTCAGTGCGTGAACAGGACATCTCCCTTTTCTCGGGAATTCCCAGGCGTCTTTTATGTTTCTACTTGGTCCTCGTATTATTCCTCGCGCTGTTCCTCATGAAATCAATCCAAGCATAAGCAGATGGTTTGTGAGTCACAAAATCTGAGTAGAGTCATAACCAAAGCGCTCCTGCCTGATTAGGACTTGTTCGGTTATCTCGGATGCAGTTACAAGTGGGGTGTGTTGTGTGACTAACTAGTTTCCTCGGCTCAGCGTTTTCTTAGTCCAAACAAGGAAGCAGTTGAGATGGCACGGCGATTGGCCGTTCTGTATTATGCTCTAACCATCCGAGAGAAGTCGAAATATTGAACTCGAAGTTGAAGGGCTTGATGGCCTCATGGACTCAATTTATTGTGTTGGAATGTTTCGTTCAATTAAAATCTAGATTTTGGCTTACGTGAGCGTGGCAGCCTGACCTGGGTGCGTACCGCGAAATTAGGCATCCTTGCATCTGTTAATCAAGGCCTTATTCGATCCGATGCCAACCTCTCTAATCTTTGAGAAAACACACTGAAAGCACCATTACTCTATTCTTTGTCACCAGGCTCTTGCTACCCAGAAACTTCGCGATGCATAATGCTTTTTGCAGGGAACTGTGATCCATAATGCCAGATCCCATGAGGCGGACACGATCCGCTAAACATCAATCCCCAAAGCGCCGCGCGGTGCAAAAGAAGGTATGTGATCTCCAAAGTCCTTTGCATTAGAAAAAAAGTACTCGATCTTTTGGCGTATCATGACACGAAGTAACAATTCATACAGTGTCAGATTTGTCAGAAGTTACTCGATTTACTCCAATCTCCAGCTGAAATCCGAGGGCAATTGGAAAATCACGTCACTATCAGCGACTGGAAAGACCTAGTGGAATCCAAATGCCCGTTTCATCCACAGTTTATTGCGTCAGCTCTTAGACTTGATCTCACACCTAGTGCGGTTGAGGAAATCAGCATCTCCTTACTTGGATATGGCGGGCACGACCACGTCCAGATTCAAGGCAGCATCAAGGTTCTTGGAAAGTCCAAACTAATTGAATCCGGGGAGCTTTACATACTTCGTAAAGGTCCGAATTCTCAACAACAGGGCAGTGCAAGGCTGGTGAATCCCCTCTGGGTTGATCATGGTCTCCTCAGAAAATGGAAAGAAAAATGCCTCTCTTCACACGGCGATGTGTGTGGTGTTGCACACAAGCAAACACAATACAACGATCATATCCGGCCTACATGGGTCATTGATATATGGCGTCAATGTCTCGTACACCCACCGCAATTTCAACCATACGTCGCTCTTAGCTACGTTTGGGGAGGGACTCCCAGCTTCATGGCTCGACTGAGTAATATCGCACAGTTACAGAACTCATTAGCACTATCGAATGGAAAGACTGAAGTACCAATTCCCCGGACAATCCGAGATGCAATGAGTTGCGTTGAACGACTTGGTGAACGATACCTCTGGGTAGATTCTTTATGCATCGTCCAAGATGATCCGGTACACAAGGAGACAGAAATCGGCAGGATGGCGTCTATTTATGCAAATGCGCTTCTAACAATCATTGCTTCAGATGGCACTGATGCAAATGACGGCCTTCCAGGACTTAGTGGCCTTACCGGGCCAAGGTCTGCAACCCAAGTGGTCCATACTCTACGACCCGGCATACAGGTTGTCGAAAACATAAGTCATGCAGAGAGTACAAAGTGGAAGACACGTGGATGGACATACCAAGAAAGCGTGTTCTCTCGAAGGCAGCTATTTTTTGAGGGTAATTGGGTGCGTTGGATTTGCCAAGGCGCTATTTGGCGTGAAGTTGGTGAAAAGCATGGTCGACAAGGAGACATGCAACTGGCACTGTCAAGGGCTATCCCAGATCCATCACTGGTGCTGAATATGATTGTCCAGTACAACATGAGAGACTTGACATATCCCGAGGATGCGCTTAATGGGTTCGCCGGTATCCTCAATACCTTCACAACTAGCTTTGATGGAGGCTTCATCTCAGGACTGCCTGCTGCCATGTTTTACCTGGCACTCCTCTGGGAACCCTTCGACATTCTCACTCGCCGAGAAGCAAAAGGGCCCAGTGCAGACGTTTGCCTCCCTAGTTGGAGTTGGATTGGTTGGAAAGGTGCACTGTCGGGATTTGCGTGGTCTTCGGCAATGGATTTTGTCAGATCTAGTTCATCCATGAAGGGATCCCCATTCTTCGACAGAGTCACGCCTCTTGTCAAGTGGCACTGGAGAAGTGTCTTGAAGGCACCCGAAGTTCCGATCCAAGACACCTGGTTTCGGTATAAGCAAAATTATGGTATCGGGGGTCCGCGGAAACCGTGTCCCACTGGCTGGACTCGATACAGCGCCGAAGTCGAACCAACCTCCCCAGGAAAATTCATTTTCTCAGGACCAGAGCCCACTAACTCACCAACATGCTTTTATAAGCATGATTCCGAGCCTGAGTCGGAGTTTTGGTATCCCGTTCCCCTACCGGATCCGTTGCAAGTTTCCAGCAGGCAAATAGCTGCACCATTTATCTCATGTCGAACGAGACGAGCATGTGTGTATGGAGGCGAAGTCATCACACCACTGTATAGAAGAGGTGGCATAGTCATTTCAGTTCGAGGCAACAAATCAGAATGGATTGGCGCCATTCGACTTCAAGAGCGGCTCCCAGGGCCTGATGAAGACAACGTCAAAAGCCTTGTGGGCCAAAAGATGGAGTTGGTTGAAGTTGCCTTAGGTCGCGTGCCAAGGGACGCTCGTACATGGCTAGAACATCAAGTGCTGGACGAATGGGATCACGAAGAGAGGCCAGGTCAGAATGAGATATATGAGTACTACCATGTGTTTTGGATTGAGTGGGAGGACGGTATTGCGTATAGAAAAGCTATGGGCCGTGTTGAAAAGAATTTGTGGGAGGCTCAGGCACGCGAGAACATTGACTTGATTCTTGGATGAGGAATAAAAGTACATCAAACCCTTGACTGCTATCCCCGAACATCCTTCACCTCCTTTGTCCTTTCTGAATCAGGTTGATCTCCAGTGTTGACTGTTGTTTCGTGTTCGATCATCATGATGGACGCATTTTCCGCGACAGGTCGGTGTCTTATCCCTTTAAGGACCGTATACATGTCTCCAACTTCCATCACAACATCGTCTTGGCCCTCAATCTCCATCCGCAACTTGCCGCTCAGGAGATAGAAGATTTCGTCTGAGTTTGGGTGGGCGTGCCAGATGAATGCACCGTCGATTTTGGCGACTTTGACGTGGTGGTCATTTATTGTGGCGACAAGTCGTGGGGACCATGTCTCGGTGAAGGAATCGAGAAGTGTGGGAATAGAGGCCGGTTTAGACATGGCGACGAATTGGGTGGCTTAGAAGGAAAGGTGGAAATTAGGCGTGATCGGATATGCAAAAATTGTCATAGGTTGGAATAGCACTCGGATCATTTATATTAGTGCCACAGAATAATTATGGTTCCAGTGAATGTCAATCCCAAGGCGTGGAAAAGCGGTAACGCACGCCCTTGGAGTGGGGCGTTCTCAGCTAACATGCACTTGCTAGTGACAAGCGGGTTTTGGGTATTGTGTGTTAGCTCACCTTTTATTCGAAAGGCATTTAATTTTCCCTCTTGCCTATAAGTGAAATCGAATGGGAGTACTTCTCGGTGTGTTTTCTCTATCGGACTACGTCAAATTTCGAAGAGAAATTGCCTACCTAGATTGAGAAGGTAGGTACTACTTATCATCCCAAGCACTATAGTCAGGGCCGATACTCAACCAAAATAACCGTCCTGCGAAATGATTAATCGTAAAAGTTCTACTCGGAAGAGAAAGAATGGCGCCATTCAGGGCTTGAGACGTAAGTAAATAAGCAACCACCTGCTAAACGTAACATTTCTATCTTGAGCTACAGTGTACACAGTTCAATCCGTATCACGTGGTGGCTCTCAGCCTGATTCTTCCATTTATTCTCTTATTCGCTGGGCAGCATTGATTACCCCGCTCTTAGGCATCATTGATAAATCCCGCTCCTAGGCATCCGTCAACCCCGCAGCAGGATCGACCGGAAACTTCGATTGTGACATCCTGACCCGTCAAACAAGATTCAACAGTCAACCCACTTTTTGCCGACTATCTCGCTTATAGCGAACATTGAAGTCAACCTGCGACTTGAATTGTACGCCCTTCGAAACATTTGATTCACCCTCTCCCCGACTACAGCAGACGTGGACTTCCGAGTCAGATCCTTGACCATCAGAGCGCCAACCTCCCGCTTCGTGGTTCCAGATGCCACCGGACCAGGCCGAATCGAGCATAGAGTTACATCTGACCTTGTTTGTCTCTGCCTATATTTGTGAGACTGCGGTTGGTCTCTGTGGACACGATGATCCCTCGGCCATCGAGCAGAGACGATTTTCAAATCGCTATTATTTGTGCCCTGCCGGCTGAATATGACGCCGTTTATGACAGTTTCGATGATCGGTGGGATGAGATGGGGAAGGACCTCGGAAAAGCTCCAGGTGACCCTAACCGCTATGTTACTGGCCTCATGGGTGATCTAGCCGTCGTTCTCGTCCTCTTGCCGGGAATGGGTAAGGCCAATGCTGCTAGTGCCGCGGCTAGTCTCCGCTCCAGCTACAGCAACTTGAAGTGGGCTCTTCTGGTTGGTATCTGCGGCGCCGTGCCACAGGTAGATGGCGCTGAGGTCTTACTTGGAGACGTTATTATCAGCAGATATGTGGTCCAATACGACTTCGGCCGACAGTACTCCGATGAGTTCGTGCCGAAGAAGACCATCGAAGACACCCTCGGCAGGCCAAACAAAGAGATTCGAGTTTTGAACGCATTGCTGGAAACCCGGTCTGGCCGTGATGAATTGGAGAAAAGAACGGCAGAATTTCTCCAACGGCTACAGGCCAAGGTTGCAAAGACGAAGTATCGAGGCGTCTACGACTATCCCGGGACAACAAATGACAAGCTCTTCAAGAAAGGCTACCGCCATAAGCACCAAGACCCAAATGACTGCAATATCTGCGGGGCCTGTTCCAGTCATGTTGATCCAGTATGCCTGAAAGCGCTGGAACACACCTGCGCGGAGCTCAAATGTTCAGATGTGGGGGTTGATGCTCGGGGGGAGCGGTTCCAAGAGAGAAAGCAACTGGAGCAACAGGACAGTGTTGCCGCTCAGGCGCCGGTTGTATTCATGGGAGGGATTGCCTCAGGAGACAAGGTCATGAAGTCTGCCCAACACCGAGATAGCATCTCACAGTTTCACAAAGTCATTGCGTTCGAGATGGAAGGCGCCGGGATGTGGGATGAGATGTCCTGCATTGTGGTCAAGGGAGTCTGTGATTATGCAGATTCACACAAGCAAAAGAACTGGCAAAACTTTGCGGCATCTACAGCAGCCTCCGCGTCAAAGGCTCTTTTGGCGGGCTACTTCCAGGTGAATAAAGTCAAAGGGCAGAACTCTGGTTAGTATAATTCCTCATGTTAATGGCACTATGATTGGCCCTCTAATTCTATCTACACGCAACAATTTCAATGAATTCAGTTTGACTAATAATACATACTAGGCCTACGGAGCTACTACATTCCACCTGCTAAAAATGACATGTTTGTGGGGCGCGAGGATGTGATCAGTTCACTCACAGAACTGCTTTTCAATAAAGGAACCAAACGGGTCGCCTTGGTCGGATTGGGTGGGATTGGGAAGACCCAAGTGGCTTTGCAAGTCGCATTCTGGGCAAAAGAGAACATGCCCGACTACTCTGTCTTCTGGATGTCTGCTCTGAGTAGCGCAAGTTTCGAGCAGGCATGTGGTGACATGGCAAAGAACCTTGGCATTTCTACGACTGATGAGGACATCAAAGAGACAATTCGAACATATCTCAGTTCGGGAAAGGCAGGGAAATGGCTTCTTGTCCTTGATAATGCAGACGATGAGACTATTGTGTATCAGTCCTCGGACCGATCTCGCAGGATCCTCGACTTCATTCCACAGAGCGATGACGGGCGCCTTCTACTTACAACACGCTCACGAAAGGTTGCCGTCAAGATTGCAAGAAACAAGGTGATCAAGTTGCCTCCGATGAGTTTTCACGAAGCTAGGGATCTACTGGAGGAGACTTTGAGCGACACAGACCAATTGGAGGACCAGGAACTAGTCACTAAGCTTCTGGAAAAGCTCACTTACCTCCCTCTGGCGATTGCGCAGTCGACAGCCTATATGGAGATTCATAAGGTGTCAGTCGCAGAATATCTCAGACTCTGTGAGAGCACAAGTCTAGACATGATCCAGTTGATGAGCGAGGCTTTCCTTGACGATGCTCACTATACTGAAAGCCAAGGTGCGGTCGCGACTACTTGGTTCATATCATTCAAGCACATCCATGAGACGAATGCCTCTGCTGCACATCTTCTGTCGTTTATCACATGGATTGAGCCAAAGGCGATTCCCCGGTCAATGCTGCCCAGCCTCGGGTCCGAGCAAGAAAAGACGCAGGCAATCGGCACACTCCGCGGATATGGTTTCCTTAGCGAAAGAGAGGAGGAAGGCGTATTCGACATGCATAGTTTGGTGCACTTGGTCATGCAGTCATGGACCTATAAGCAGGGAGCCGACGACAAAACGAAGACGGATGTGCTTATGCACCTTACTGACGTTTTCCCATCCCCTGATTGGGAGAATCGAGAGTTGTGGCGGCAATACATGCCACATGCCCTCAGTATATTTCGGGCATACGAAGGAGTTGATGCATCAAAAGGCACTAAATTGGGTCGTCAGCTAGGGTGCTGCTTGTATGAGGATGGTCGGATAAGGGAGTCAGTCCAGGTGCTCAAGTGGGTCACGGAGATGGATGAGATATCATTAGCAGATGACGACCCTGATCGACTTACCTCACAGCATGAGCTTGCAAGGGCATATCAATCTAACGGGCAAGTCAAAGAGGCACTCGAGCTACTGCAGCATGTAGTAGCGATACGGGCGATATCGCTAGCAGAGGATCACCCTGATCGCCTTGCCTCACAGCATGAGCTTGCAATGGCATATCAAGCCAACGGGCAAGTCAAAGAGGCACTCAAGCTACTGCAGCATGTAGTAGCAATACAGGCGATATCGCTAGCAGAGGATCACCCTAATCGCCTTGCCTCACAGCATGAGCTTGCAACAGCATATCAATCTAACGGACAAGTCAAAGAGGCACTCGAGCTACTACAGCATATAGTAGCAATAGAGGCGATATCGCTAGCAGAAGATCACCCTAATCGCCTTGCCTCACAGCATGAGCTTGCAACAGCATATCAAGCCAACGGACAAGTCAAAGAGGCACTCGAGCTACTGCAGCATGTAGTAGCAATACAGGCGATATCGCTAGCAGAGGATCACCCTGATCGCCTTGTGTCAGAAAAATTTCTGCAATCGATGTTGTGATGTTTCTGTCAGTCACATGGTAGTTTTGGTATAGTCAGGGTCTTCGCCTACTAGGTTAGTTCTTGGGGTGGCAGATGGGCCCAAGCCTCACGCCCATCCTTTCCCTTTCTTCAATTTGGGCGCCCTTTATCTTGTCCTTTTCTACTGCCCAATTTGTCCCAGTAGCTCCTGACGCTCTTCGTCCTCATTAAGTGTTTGCATTTCAATGCGCCATGTCAAGTATTTCTAGGAGCTACTTTAACTCTCCCATCCCTTGGCCCCGCATAACTGAGCGTTCCGTTAACTTCGGTCTTGGCGACAATTTCTTCTTTCTCTTGAGCCCGGTCTACACTAAGTGCATCTCCCAACAACGAAATTCTACATTTTTGCGTAAGACGAGAACCAATAAATAGGTGTTATTTCATAATAGGCAAGATTTTATACCCTTCGCACATACGACTTTGACGTAACAGGCTCCCATGAAAGACAACACATTTAAGGATGTTCGTCCTGTACTTTACTCCCCTGTATTGACTATTGATCCATAGAAACTGCATCACACCATATGAGTTAAATATTACTGTTTAGGCTTCACTAAAAGAAACATACGGTCAGCAGGTAGTGAATCCTTTTGCAACAGTAACAGAGAACAGTTTAGGGAGAAGAGTAAACTTTCATTTCTCCCAAGAGATCTAGTGCTTTATATCTGTTAAGAGGTCAACGATGTGTGCATTGATGATTATCACTAGCTAGCTAGGCGAGGGAATTGGAGCCTGTGTGAGGTCCCGGCTGCCTGAGGCCATAGCCGCCGTAGGCGGCCGTGGGCTTCCTTCAACAATATCAATTATCATACAGTCTAGTTACTATTACGTGACTCTTTGGACTCTTTATGTACCAAAAGCAAACTGTCGGTGTCTTCAAATGCGGTAATGTCCGGAATGCCAAACACCCTCAGCCAATCCTATCTATTCAGATGTACCCAATAGTACTACTAGATACTGATAATCTATGCTCCAAATGGCGATAGTCTACAAGAGAGAAACCCAATGTCGCCGGTATTAATATCAATTCCAAGACCTTTAATTGAGGGTTTATAGTCCTCCAGAGAATCCATCATTTCATCACCGATCTTCGCTTTAGATATCTACAACGTCAATATTACAATCCCATAGCTAAGCTTAACGTTCCCTTGAGCGCTTTACAGCCAATGAACTTATAGATTTTGTATCAATGGACTGGCAGTGTTATACCAAATTGCACAGTCAAAACCACTGAGATTTGCTCATATTGGTTCAAATTACTATGGTGTTTTACTCGCGACGACCGCCAGCGACCCTACCAAAGTGATCAGATAAAACCCAACCTTGATCACTAAATGTAGGGAGACCAGGCGGCCTCTGTGAATTATCCGTAGCAGCCCAAGACATCGCTTCGGGGTGAAAACCAGCACCGGTATCAGTCCATGTGAATCCCACGTCATCACAGCCGCCCAGCCCATTTGCTGGGGTAAACAACGGGTAATAATCACCCATACCTGTCACATTACCCATATGTGAAAACTGGGGACTGGAGGGGGGGATGTTGCTTGGATCTGACTCTCGGAATTCTTGCCCTCCTTGATTTGGCTGCTGGACATCGGATTCCCGGTTTCCCGCTGGGGCGCCCGCTTGCTGCTGTCTGTCAACGGCTCTCTGTATGGAATATCCTTCAGCGTTTTCAGACACATTCACGGCCAGGTTTTGCCATACACAGAGCAATCGCCGAATTGTATCAAGACTCCTACCAATCCCAGGGGTGTGTGATGCCTCATCTTGGAGGACTCTAACCGCAGCTCCGAGTCTCGTTGCGGCCTCATCTCTCCTGAACTGGGTCGAAGCCGTTCTCAATTCCTGTACCTCGATGGTTGCGGCAATGAAGATGCAGTAACTCACTTGGTACGTCATGGGGCGGTGAGGGAACGTGCGTGTGTACAGCCCGTGAATAGCGTACATCTATTGTGAGTGTCTAGTACAAACACTCATGTGCTGGTCTCTCTGACGTACATCGGGTGAGATCAAATATGGTCGTCGAAGGAGTATCCGCAGAGTGTGGTAAAGAAGGCTACATCATATTAGATATGAAACCTTTGACAGGAGAAGGGGCCTCTTACTTGAGCGATACGATATGGGGTGGGGGGCTTTGAGGCATTGCAGCAGGCTCGCTGATTTTAAGACCATTGGGAAGTTCATCATACCACTGCTGAAATCTCGCATCGAGATCACCAACTTGTGTTGTGAAATGCTCGTGACTCGGAATTCTTGAAAACAACAGCATCATGTCCGTTGTGATCTCGTGGATGCGGCAGAAGGCGCAAAACGCGGAGCTATTCAAAGACGGCGAAGGAGAAAACGTCTCCAGTACCTCGAGGGCGTGGACGGGTCGCCACGGGCGGTCGTCATCAAACTTGTCCAAGATGTCCTGGGTGAAAAATGGCGGCCTTGTCAAAGACGGTGGGCGGCCCAGGGCAAGACTCAGCGTCTTGTCCCAGATGTAAGCCGAGTTGTAGAGGCGCTTTCGAGTCTCTATTTCAGCCGGTGTCCAACGTTCTAGTTTCGCGAGCTTGGTTGTGTCGAGGTGAAGTCCGATGTCTGTCATCATCCGAAGGGCCATGCCGGTGTACAGCCAGCCCTCGGAGCTGTTTCCCATGGCACCCTGTCGCCCGCCGAGTATCAGGAGCCCCTGGATGGTAGTAATGGACAGCCTGGGCGCAGCCATCTCTTCTAACAGCAGCATCTTGGCCTGGGCAATGTACTGGTCTCCTCTGCCAACGCCCTGAAAATTTGGATGCTGCTTGGGCAAGTGTCTCGCCACCAGCCCAAAAATACACATCAACAAGAAGTTGGAGCAATACGGCCCTCCGAGAGCCAAGTCCATGATCATAGCCGGTCGATAGACTCAGTTGTGCAGAGGGTGCAGCCAGGTCCAATAGATATCTAGAAGAGCCATACCAGTCTCCGTAGCAACTCCAGTGCCCCTGATGAAAGGTTGCGTAGTGATCAACGGTGTCCAAACCGAGTCCATTAATGCATACTGGGACCGCAAGGTATCAATATGGGGTGAGTTTGGCTCGTGTCCGTCCGCACCACCCCCTTCCTTCAATGATCCAGCGTGAAAACGGCTTGTAGGGCCATTGTAAGTAATGGTTCCATCGTCACCTATGCCGGCTTGGAACCAGAGAGACGAAGCAGGATTCAGGAGCGAGCGGCTGGTGGATGGCGACGCCGTGTCATTTGCCGCCACTGGGCTCAGATCTGACGCTGGTTGTGCCACTGTCACGGGCACGACAGACTCAGGACGTCGCGATGTGTCTGGTGCCTGTTGGTCTTGGGAAGAGCTGCGTATGGATGCCTCCAAGTCTCTGATGCGAGCATTGGCATTCCGTAGCCGACTCTCTGTCGAGTTCTGAGACGGCCAGACGCATTCTTCGCCCGAGCGGCCACAGCCACGACAGAGGGGCTGATCGCCACTGCACTTCACTTTGCGCGATTTGCAGGTGGTGCAAGCGAAGCCGTATCGTCGGACTCTTCGGGTGGATCGTCTCGTCGCTGAAGAACGGGGTGGTAAATTGGTAAACTCGAGCTTTCACCAGCGGATCCAGCTTCATCCCCATCCGAGATTTCAGATACCATGTCATCGGCCATGGGGAGTTTTTAAGCACATAAAGCCTCACAGGAATCGTAAAAAGTTGCAATCAACAACATCTGATGCTCGCCCTACTAGAGAAGACGCGGTCTCAGTGAGGTGTTGGGATAAATTTGGCGCGAGTCTCAGGTGGCCCACCAATCGCTCCAGTCAGCAATTCGACCTGGTCCTAGTTGTCCCATTTTTCTTGGAGTTATTTGATGTCACCGTCGATAATTTATTTCAATTTTCATGAATCTGCTGCGAGTTGTGCACTTCACGGAGGCCGAGGAAGACGGAATCCCGTTCGCGCAGGGTTGATACTTGCTGACCACTGACCTAATCAGCCTAGCGACTACCCTACACAATACCAATTTTATCCATTCTATGCTATTATGGAAACGCTGGAATCTGACAGAATAGAAGAAGGGAGACAGATAAAGCATTGAATAAATAAAAATCGAACTTGTAGAGTATTTCCTCTCATGTGTCCAAGGGTAAAAGGACAAAAACTGAATTGCCCCCTCCAACCATCTATCCAATCCCCGGGCAGAAAGCAACAGCTTTGCAAATTTACATATTGTCAACATTCTGTTAGTTCATACCCGGCCTATATGGTGCTCTGCAGAAGTGTACTTTTATGTCTCATTAAGCAGCTCGCAAGCATAATTCTATAATCCCAGTGACAACGAAGAGCGGATCCAGCTTCGGTTGCAAGGTCATGCACTACTTCGGTACCACGGCATAACTGGACTAGCCTCAGCATTAATTTCAATGACGGACTAATGTTGGATGATTCCTGACTCAGATGTGTAGCAATCTACAGAACGTATCCGTACAGAAGGTGAGCATCGCCGATATCCGCGATGTGCTCTGGAATATGATCAATGCCACTCTTCAAGTCATGCTGTCTGTTCCGCCACCGCAGGCTCAGACTAAGAATAGCGAATGCACAAGCGAACAGCAGAACACCGCGCCGCAAACCCACATGCCCATGGGCTCAAGGGAGCGTAGGCGAGCGAGACACCCTCGACACTCAACAACACGCACTGCTCCTGGATATTCTCGTGCCAGCTGCTAGCCGCGCAGTCGATGGGATAAATGGGACAAATTGCCGCGCCTCTGTGCGGAAAGACTTTGGCTTCTGATGGAGCCGACGTTGTGCCACTATGTTCCCCGGACATATGCGTTGATGACATCATGGCGGGCGGCATCCTCCTCTTCAATATTCCTCAGTTCTCCCTCCCCCAGGCTTCAATGATGCCCATTTCACGACATCTTTTGAATCAGACAACCACGAGCCATGCGAGGGCCGTCGGCCGGCACAGTGCGATGGCTGCTCCTCAGCGACCTCCACTTCAAGCACCATGACTTGGACCGGGTGCGGCAGACGGCGCAGTGGATCGTCGCGGAGGCGGAGCGAAACCAGGTCGCGCGGGCAGTGATATGCGGTGATCTACTGACGAGCCGCACGATGCAGCCAGCGCATGTGCTATCTGCGTGTTACCGCTTCATCGGCCTCCTGAGCGACGCCGTGCCGCGAGTCCACATCGTGCTTGGGAACCATGATCTCGCCTACCGTCGTGACTACCAGACTACAGCCCTTGACGCCCTCAACATCAACCGCCTGACCCCGTACATATCGTTACATAGCAACGTCGCCCACCACGAGTGGGACCGCCGCCGCGTCTTGCTGCTGCCGTTCAGAGAGGAGCAGAACGAGCTGACCGAAGCCGTGGCTGCTCTGGGTCCCGACAAGGCAATCCAGACGGTTGCCTTTGCCCACCTCGCAATCAACAAGGCCATCACGCAGCGGTATGTGGTCGGGGCTGGCGTAGACAATCCCCGCGGTGCAAACTCCATTACACACCGCGGTATGATGGGCCCGGATCGGTTTGCCTCGCTGGCCAGGACGTTCACAGGGCATTTCCACAGTCACCAGACCATCGCCTAGGAACAATCCGGCCGCAGTGAGGTCGATCTGCGGGGGAGCGTCACGTATCTGGGCTCGCCCTTGCAGCTGAGCTGGGCCGACCTCTATGACGAGCAGCGGGGTGTCGTCTTATTCGATCCGGAAACACTCGAGCATGAAATGCTCATCAATCCGCATGCCGTCGGTTACACAACAGCTGACCTGCGGCAAGTTCTTGACGGCCAGATTGACGAGAGTGCCGTGACGGACAAGCATGTCATGCTCCTCGGCGAACTGACTCATATTAAGTACGTCACGGCTCGCGACAAGCTTCTCTCGCTAGGTGTGCGGAGCGTGCGGAGCTGGACTCCCATGGGGTTTGCATTTCACGCCAACCGCCCGTTATTCGGCCTCGGCGCATCGGTACCAGCAAGCGATGCCGCTATCCAGCCCTTAGAGGAGTCGGCTGAAGATGCGAAGGGTCCAGATATATCTAGCGACGGCGTTTCGAGTTCTGACCCTGGGACTGAACCTCGGGCTGCAAGGCTCGATCTCGCTACGGAAGCTCGTGAGTATGTCGAGTCACTAGAGCTAGACGAGTCTCTTCTCTTGCGACGAGACGAGTTGGTGCGGGTTGGCCAGCGAATGATCCAAGTCTCCCGCGATGTCGCAGATCAGGATGACGAGGCCAAGATTAATCACCAAGACTTCCTCGATAGGTCATATCAAGCTGTCGGTACAAGGACTGCCACTGAGATGGCAGGGCCCTCTACCCACGTCTTCGTCGCCGAGCCGCGCAAGCTCACAGTCACCAACTTCCTTGGCGTGCAGAGCACCATCACCATCGACTTCCGACAGGACCTCCCGCGCGGATTGACCTTCCTGGTCGGCGACAATGGCTCCGGCAAGAGTACGCTCGTCGAGGCCATAGTTTGGTGCCAGTTCGGGCGGTGCATTCGCAGCGGGCTGGCGGTCAACGACGTCGTCAACGACAAAGTGGGCAAGAACTGCTCCGTGATACTGGAGTTCGCCAATGGATACACCATCGCGCGGCATCGCAAGTACAAGGACTACGGCAACTCCGTCTCCATCTCGCTTCACGGCGAGCAGCAGCTGCAGCTCGAGCACCCGAACGCGCGCACAACGCAGGCGGCCATCGACGAGCTGCTGGGCACTGACTACGAGACATACGTTAGAACGGTCGTACTGGGCCACGAGAGCGGAGCGAGCTTTCTGAACTCGACACCAGCGCAGCGGCGCAACTTGATCGAGGCTTTGCTCGGACTGTCCGTGCTGGATCAGTGCGGGCAAGTGTCGAAGCTTTTGCTCAGGAACGTCAACAACGGCGTGGATGAGGTGAAGAGCAAACTAGAAATCTTGCTCCGGACGATGGAGCACGTCGAATGGAAGCTGGAAGATGTGAACCGGACAAAGAAGCGACTGGAGGAGGAGGCCAATGAGGCTGTCGCATCTTTGCAGGCGGCTATTGGAGAGCATGCCGCTGCCGAATTACGAATGGATAAACAAGGACCTTCCAACGGAGAGGATACACAGTTTGGACACGAACATCCCGAATTCGACACAGAAATCGCAAGTCGTGAGCTGCAAATCTCGGTCGCAAACGAGGGGCCCGAGTCCGGTGAGCTCAATATAGAGTTCCGCGTTCAAATTTCGACGTTGCAGGATCAAATCCACCATGAGCAGGAGAACCTTCAACGGCTGGAGACCTCATATGCCCGGATACAGGAACAGAAGAATCCCGAGCCGACGTCATGGCTTGGCCGCCTACAGCAGCGTCTAAGTCAAAGGTTTGAGGCTATGGCTGTTGCTCACCCCGTAGGCTTGCGCAAGCTCCTACATGCTGCGAAGATGTCCATCCTCCGCTTCCGATTGATGGCTGTCGGCGGCCTGTTGCGCATATTCGGGTTTCCAAGGGACGGGACCAATGTCCAAGACCACATCCAAGACGCAGCCATCAACAAGCTCCGCGACGATATCAAGAACAGCACGTCGCGGCTGCAGAGTCTAAAACACGAGGCGACCAGAGTCATTGCCCTAGAAAAACTCGCAATCGCTACGAACAACACCGTAATGATGAACGAGAAGCTCGCGCAGGCCTTCCAGACTCAAAAGACATGCGCAGCCCTACAGCAGCAGGTCACGCTCAAGCAGGGTGAGGTAGCCACGTACACGCACCTAGTCGAAACCGAGCAGTCGTCTCTACACCTGCTACGCTCCGAACATGACGCGCTGGCCACCAGACTTCAAGAGCTCGCTGCTGATCGCGAGCTCTTCGCCTTTTGGTCCTCCGCCCTGGCGAAGCGCACCCGGCAAGCCTCTTCGTATTCCTCGACCAGATACACGGCGAAAGAAACGAGCAACTTCCGCGAGTACGTCCTCATGAAGTCGTTATCAGAACTCAATGCGCTTCTAGCGCAGGTCCTTACGGTGCTGTACGATGACACGCGGCACCCGCGTGCTTTAGCAACGGGGATGGTGCATTCGCTATTCGACGATGAATCTGTCGACACCAGGATCAATACATCCTTACCATTCTCGGGGTCTGTCTTCGATCGCACGCTTACTTTCCACCCCTCGCTCGCCTACGGCAAGCGCTCGGGCGGCGAGCGTAAGCGCGTCGATCTCGCGCTCTTCTTCGCACTACTGCAGCTGGCGTGGGCGAGGAGCGCGCACCACGCGCACTACGTGCTCATCGACGAGGTATTTGATAGTCTGGACGAGGCGGGCCAGGCGGCCGTAGTCAGGTGGTGCGGGCTCATGTCGCAGACGGTAGCCAGCTGGATCGTGGTGATCACCCACAGCCGGTTCTTGGTCGAGCGAGATTGGGAGCAAGACATAGGTAAGGCTTTGGTTGTGAGGGCAAGGATGGGACAGGGGGGTACTGAGCTGGTTGTCGATGGACGGAGGATTGGAGTTCAAGACGAGGCTTGAGCAGCCTGATGAGGATTGCTACATCGTTGGTTTCCAGGGAAGGGGACACTGTTCAAGCTTGTACCCGGCCACTTTCCCCATCAATAATATATAATATTAAGGCCGCAGCACCGGCCGCTGCGGCCCCGTAGGGATGCCCCCCTACAGCTCCTCTAAGACCCAGAGGCAGCTGCGGCCGGGATGAAGGGCAAATGCACAACCTGCAATCCTGGACAAGGCTGGTGACGAGCTCACTAGTACGGACTTGATGTCGACAACAAGCCGTTGAGGTAGCAGAGCGAAATCGCAGCGGGGTTTTTATCCTACAGCTAGTGAGCTCAAAGTTTTTTCCTTTCTGATTTAGTTAAAGAAGTTCTATAGGCTTAGATATAGGTAAATTAGCGTATACTGAATACATAAATATATAATATTAATAGTGCCGGAGTCCTAATCAAGACTGCTTCTTTTGTAAGCCAGATTTTATGACAGATGCAGCTTTTTAAAAAGAATATCTACTACCTTAAATACTATCAGAAAAGTATATACAACC